>NC_042615.1:526207881-526807881 GCF_901001135.1 Rhinatrema bivittatum | reverse complement strand
CATCAGCTGAAGGGGAACAGACCTTGGCAGCTAATGCAGTGGACTTATGTTTTACTATTTTTATAAACAAATCATGGAGAATGCACATTCAATTTGCAGGACCTATGATTTGTAAATGGCCATTGCTGCTGGATTTTGGTTGCAGTTACCTGTCTTCCCCCTTATTTACAGCAGCTAATCCATGGGGGGCCTACACAAACTTTTATAGGTCGTCAAGAACCTCATGTTTGTATTTTAAGTTCAGTAAGGTGGTACTTTCCAAAGCTGTTACCAATGTGGACTAATCTTTACTCTCCTGCTTTAAAAAAAAAAAGTCAAGTAACTGCCTCAAAAAGGTATGGCAGCCCCCCCAGTAATGTATAGGCTCTGAAGATCAGCCAAAAGACCAAGGGTCCCCCCTCTCAACTCAGATCTTAGTTTACCCAATATTCCTTTTACCAGTGCTTAAGTTAAAAACTCAAGTGCTGCAGATGACTGCAGCATCCATGGTTAAGAAATAGCCAAAACTCAAAACTTTATTATGGGAAGAATGAGCCAGTGGTACTAATTGAGATGTTTAGTGGAGCCATGCATTTAAAAACATAACATGCCATACTGGGTCAGACCAAGGGTCCATCCAGCCCAGCATCCTGTTTCCAACAGTGGCCAATCCAGGCCATAAGAACCTGGCAAGTACCCAAAAACTAAGTCTATCCCAGGCTACTGTTGCTAGCAATAGCAGTGGCTATTTTCTAAGTCAACTTACTTAATAGCAGATAATGACTTCTCCAAGAACTTATCCAATCCTTTTTTAAACCCAGCTGCACTAACCACATCCTCTGGCAACAAATTCCAGAATTTAATTGTGCGTTGTGTGAAAAAACTGATTAGTTTTAAATGTGCCACATGCTAACTTCATGGAGTGCCCCCTAGTCTAACTTCTTTAGTCTTTCCTCACAGGGGAGCTGTTCCATTCCCCCTCCCCCCCATCATTTTGGTGCATTCTGCATACAATTTAGATGTCATGTATTTGTTCTTCAGTCTATAGATTCTGTTCTGCCCTACAGGTGCTCAAACCAGGGAGCACAGGAAGTACTGTAAGGGAAAGGCATCTTTAGCCAGAGGTAGATTCACTCATCCCCATGCTCCCTAAGCCATAGTCAAGAGAAGCATGTTAACTTTCCCACACTGTACTGTCATTTACATGGAGGCAGTACCTGCAGGAGATTAGCAGGTACTAGTACCTGCAGGAGATTAGCAGGTACTAGTACCTGCAGGAGATTAGCAGGTACTAGTACCTGCAGGAGATTAGCAGGTACTGCCTCCATTACTGTAGAAATGCAGACTGGATTGTGACCCTCAAGAACTGGGATGTCAGAATCCCTGCCCTAACCCAGTGCACCACTAAGATTGCCTGATGCTTAGATCCAGGCTAGCACTTGAGCTAAGAGCAGAGCTCACCACAGCAACAGCTCTCAAATACTTACAACTCCTTTGAGAGCATGTATAATCATGCACACCTCTTCCTCCCAGGTACAAGAGCCCTTGAGCATGGTAATTAATGGGCAGCATGCAGAGCAGTGATAACTGGGCCCTGCTTTGTACTATATGTGTTGCACAGCACCTAATCAGCTTCTGTCCTATTCCCAGGCTGAGAGACTGATCAGGGTGGGGTGGGACTAGTGTGCACTGACCATTGGATGCTACTTATTCTGAATACTGGGAGTACAGTGGAGGAAATCTGGAAGCTGCATGCAGCAGTTAATGTAGCTAACAGAGCCAATGGGTAGCTTCTCCCTTCTCCTGCACTTGTATGTACAGGAGTTAGCTGTTTATGTCTGGGCACATCTCACCCCTGGTTGAGAAGCTTTGAAGAGACTAGTAGGGCTTTGAGTGGTTCCCTTGCTTCTCTTTTGGCCATAGAAGTCCTCTCCGTGCTGCACTGCCTGCCCTGTGGAGGCTGGTGTGCCACATGATGTTTATTAATGTAGGTGAGCTTTGGGCTTGAAAAGGTTGGGAAGCTGTGCTATTAACTCTTAAGCTACAGCAGGTAAGAAGCAGTCTGGCTCCTTGTTCCTTACAGCTGCTCCACTTCATACTGCCCCTTTTAGGTTATTAAGTCTGCATGTCACGTAGAGAAGCCACAGGCATACTGAAGAGGGAGACTGGGGAAGAGAAAGGAGACCCCAATTAAATGGGTAATATGGAGTGAGAGGGAAATCTAGTTGGTGAAAGGGATGAGGAGAGCACCACAGTTACAAACTTGGGGGGGGGGGGGGGAGATGAAGGATTAGTAAATTGGTGATGGGGGAAGCATATTTACATTCAGAAGAGAAATTAAATTGACCACCACAAACAAGGATGTGAGTTGAAGCACCTGTTTTCCCAGCAATAAAGCTTTGTATACACAGTTCTGTGTAAACAGCAATTAAGAGTTAAAAGTATTACTGCTGAAATGAAGAAAACAAAACCTTGATCCATCTGGTATGTCAGAGTGGAGTCCATCCTTGCTTGGAGCAGCATAATGGACAGGGCAGAAGTGGAAGAGACTGGCATATAGGCAGCAAGACATGACAGTATACTGGGAAGGTGGGAATTAAATACAGGTAAGTTAGGTAACAGGAAGAATGGCATGAAGATGAAGCCTGTTCTTTGGAAGAGAGACTTAAGACTGAGTCTAGTTCTTGTATGTTGTCAAGCTCAGCAACAATCCTTGTTTTAGTACTCAAGTTGGAGCTTGGATGGCCAGTGGAAATCCCCCTCCTATCTGGTAAAGCATGAAAGATGTCAGTTAGCGAGTACTTTGCCTGTACAGATCAGGGACACCACAAAATCATTCCAGTGTACAGAGAGGCCTGCGTGCAGTAACAGGCTTAAAGGAGATTGTATATGCACAATTGGGCTCATGTGTGGGTGGGGGGGGGAGCAGCAAGGCAAATATAGAAAGGATGGTGGTAGTAGTCCTGCGATTCCAGTAGGGGGGGGGGGGGAGGGCAGAACTGGCTTATTGGAAACACCCAAGTGGTGTTTGCTCAAGATGATAACTCCATCCCCATGAGAAGCAAGATGGGACAGTATTTTATCTCATGTAGTGCAATAGACAGTTAGTACTGCTACTCAGATAAGTCTGTGCAAAGGAGCAAGAAGCTGCGGATTCATGAGAATAGAGCCCCACTCACTGAGAAGCTAGGCTGTTACTCCGGGATGAAGGGTAGAGCTGGTGACTTGCAACACTTAAGACCACTCAAGCAGGACTAACAGATCCTTGGCCTCCAGAGTTGCCAACACGCTAGTTCTGCCATCCCCTACTGGAATCACAGGACTGGGCAGACAACTCCATTCTTAGGACACATTAAGTGATATTTTGAATAGTTCACAGAGCACCAGATTTAAGATTACAAACACCCCTGGATCAAGGAATGAGCGTGTGCTTTCACCCCCAGAGCAGCAGCAGCAGCAGGTGTGTTTTTGGGTGCCCTTAGAATTTGGCACATGCCTATCCCTAATCAGGACACGAATATAATCCACGAATCTATCTTGGCAAAAAAAAAATTTGGAAGTATTATTTCTGATTACGAGACTGTTCGTTCAAATTAAATGCTTTGGAAAGCAAAGCAAGGACAGCAGATAAGTACTAGACTCCTGTCTGCTCACTCTGGCATCGTACACAAAACCATCCACCTTGATTTCTGGCTTTTCCCCTACTCATCTCATGTTAACTGTTCTATTACTGAAAGGATGGTGATGTGTGGAACGGCTGCAAGTTATTTTCTGCTATTACTCCTAAGATCTCTGCTCCATGGAACCTCATGTTCTAGAACCCTTCCCCCCCTCCCAGAAAGCTTCCTGGGTCCTTTTTATGCCTTTTAGACATCTGAATTTTCTCCTTATCAGCAAACAGTCTTAAGTCTTTCCATAATGCTTTTGGTGTAGACCTTGCACTATTTTCAATAACTTAGCTGGCCTGCCGCCATCCTTTTCATATACAGTTGGAAGAGAACTGTTTAGCCTCACTTGCCAGTAGGGGGGGGGGGTATTTCCATGAAAGCCCCTTTAGTGCAAGAGAATTTGATGAGGCTAGCCTTACCCAATGTGCTTCTGTTTCCTATGCCACAGGAAAGATGGCTGCTATGACCTGCTCCCAACAGCAACTCTTGCTCTCACCCAGCCCCCCCTGCTGGGAAGAACAGCCAAGACGTGCTCCTCCACTGACGTCCCTTCTGCTTGTGTGGGGGGAGGGGGTACTACGGCTTCACAAGACCTGCTGACCCCACACAGATCCAACTTCAGTAGGAAGCAGCAGGTAAGTGCTGCTTGCCATGGAAGGGAGGAAGGTAATTGCATGTCACAAAAAAAAAAAGTTAATCACTGCCACCGACTAGTCTTGCCCTTTCATTTTCAAAGGAACTTGCAAGCATACTGTTCTCTCCATTATCCTAAGTTATTATTGCTTCTACTTCCCTTCAAAAAAAGATTTAAGAGGAGTTCATACATGCGACACTCAAGATGTTTTCTAGAGTTACTAGTTTACTTTGTAATTCATGTTTTAAGCCTTGAGTTAGTTTTTCTACTGAAAAAAAGTTGTGCATTATGTCAACCCATGGCATACCGAAATGCCCATCATATCCCTTCATCTGTAAGGCAGTGTACCTCAACCAAGTCTGGTTTCCATGAAGTCCACAGCGAGTATGCATATGAGAGAGATACATACAATTGAGTCAGTGCATGCAGCTTTCATGCATGTCAGGGAACTCCTGAGATTTGAGGACTGGGTTAAGAAACAGTGCTCTACCCTACATTAGGATCTAGAGGTGATTATCAGATTAAAGGCGAGATATGGATGCTAAAAATAGCTCCCCCCCAAGAGGCTATGCCAAGGGTTAGATGCTGGTTTCTTTAAGTGCTTGCAGAGCATAATAATATGAAAACCCTGTATTCTTTAAAAAAATATATAAAAAACACACCAGGGGTAGGTATTCTATGTATTTAAACAGAGGTGAACTTAAGAGGGGAAGGGGAGAATAAGAGCAGAGTTTGGGGGGAGCAACCTAGAGGAGAGAACCACATTAAGAGATGATATGATTCAGATAATGAAAGACTGATGCTAGCAACTGGAAATCAGAGTTCAGAACCCATGAAGGAAGGCAAGCCTTCAGACACTTAATACAGAAGAAACGTTTTACTTCATACTGCTGGTCACAATAGGTTTTGGACATTTGGAAAGCCATGAATTTTGGCACAAAGTAATACTTAGACTAAGTTATATGGTTATAGTCCAAAATGATAGAAATGTAAGAAAAAAAAAATCTGCATGTATTCCCAGCTGGTAAGTCTCTGGTGTATTTAAGCCCTACCCTGCACTAGCAGAATATGAGACAGGTTTGGCATATTAAAGAGTTAATACAAGGTAGAACTTTTTCCTCTCGCCGAAAACTCCTTGACCTCGAAGAACAGACTTCACGCCAGGAAAACTGATGCAATCCAGGGCAATATGAAGAGATTTAAGTTTAAAAAGCAATATACCTACGTGCCAGTTTCTACACATGCACTCAGCAGCACGTCCTGTATCTTTCGCATGAAGTTCAGTCCAGGAAGACAGGACAAAGGCAAACACCTGGGTATCCTCTGATGCAATCAGAGCCCCGCTACAAAAACAGTTCTCTCTCTATCACAACACGGTAGAGTATATCGGACAATATTTGCTTTAACAATTAAAAAAAAACTGTTGACCTTTCACCTGACTGCAGACCCAGCGCAACATACATAACAAATCTTATGTGCCTTCTCCCTCCCCCCAGCGAACTAGTGCCCCCCTCCCGCCACGCACGTTCCAGTTAAACGCGCTGCTTAGAGTCTCCTGCCGAGGACTAGGAAGACAGCAGCTTCTTTACAAGAAAAAGGGAGCAGGTTACAAATGCTTAAAACCTACGCCGGTCCCTCTCGATTAAGAGACCCGCTGGCACGTGAACTCTAGCTGGGAGCCAAGTAGCCACATTTCCACCATCTGAAAAATGAATGGGAAGGGGGGGGGGGGGGGAGGTAATACACAAAAAAACAAAACACCCACCGATAACGCGCATTTCCAGTCTTTTTAGGCTTCGATGCCTATTTTTAGAACACGCACCCAATTCTACCACAGACCCTCTGAAGAAGCAGGGCACAGCATCCGCCACCACCCAACACACAGCGTACAGGCAGAGTAGGAGAGCCCGATCCCCGGGGGATGCAGGAGGGAGCCCGGGCCCAGTCACTCCCGCCCCCCTCCCCAAACACGTACAACCCGAACCCGTCTCCCCCCCCCCCAACTGCTACAAAGGTGCCTGGCGACGCGCGTTGGGCAGAAGAGCCTAGGCGAGATTCTCAGCTCTGACGGACAAGTGCGATATAGCAAGCTCCCCCCACCCAATAATAGATGAAGCCTCCCTTAAAAGAAAAAGAAAATGCGTGCCGAAACACGCGAGTAACCTCTACTCAACCCTGGAGAAGAAGAAGATTAGAGTCCTGGGAAAGGCAGCCAGCTGTAGAGATATGTGCGCTAAATAGAGCGCAACAAGGGGGAACCCCTGCACCCACCACAAGCGAGCAGAGAGGGGCAGCCCCACTGGAGGGGGAGGGGGGGGGGTCGGGGGATAGCCAGCAGCAGCAGCGCAACAAATGGAGGCAGCGCTCACTCACCGTGCAGACCCCGAGACGCTAGCAGCAGCAGCAGCACCAGGGCGGAGAAAAGCCACCGAGCGGGGAGCATGGCGCCGAGCCCGCCGCACGGCAACGTCCCGATGCGGAGAGAGGAGGAGGAGAAAGGGCCCTTCACCTGGACCGCCACCTTGCAGCACGCCCTCCACGTACGGCCGCGGCGAGGAAGGAGGGGGCGTGCGAGAGAGAGCGCTACCGAAGTGACCGGCGTGGCGCTCCCTTATAGCGGCTGCTGGGGGCGGTGCCGGCCGCCGCTTCACTACTCCCCCGCCCGGCCGCGCCGCCGCCGCCGCCGGCCTCATTTCCTGATCCGCGCTCAGCGGCGGCCGCTCAGCGCCCGCCATCGCGCCCCGATCGCTCCTTTCCCCGCCGCCGCGCTACGCGGCGCTGTACGGGAGGGAGCCGAGCAGCGCTGGGCTGGCGTGTGTGTGTGCGTGCGCGCAGGTGGCAGGTGAATCCCAGCCCGATGTCTCCTTCCCAACTGTATTGTTATTTTATTATCATTATTAATCGTTTGCATAGAGAGCATACCAGATGCACGACTACCTGTACGGAGGTACACAAAAGACAATCCTTACAACTTGGAGTTTACACTTGAGTCAGGACAAGGTAGCAAGACTCACAGACAAGTAAAAAAAAAAAAAAGGGGGTTCAGTTAATGGGGGTCCATGATTGGGAAAAACTAAACCGAATGGATTATAGTTGGGGAATAATTAAAGATGGGGGCAACTTGAGTAAAACTATAAGGAATGAGGGTTCATATTTAACAAAACCCCGGCAAAGTGGGTCGGACTGATTCTACGTTTAGTAAATCCTCTTCCTGCTTCTACCTTTACATGAACGCACAGCCACCCCCAAAGCAGACACAAGAAAGGACCGCTTAGACTAGAAAGCAGGCCTGTCCCCCAAACACACCTTTCTACGGTAAGAAATGAATGGTGCATTTCTGTATCTTTATTATTTTGTTGAGCTGCGTTTGCTAGTTGTGGGAATGGCTTGTTGGGGGGTGGGCCTCTTCTGTTGAATAGAAAAGTAGTGAGCTGGAGCACACTGTTGATGGGGAAATTACAGGGTCTGCATTCGCCTGGTAAAGGTTAGAGTTAATTTACCAATTACACTAAATTATATATGGTAGATCTACAAATAAAAGCTTTTTAAGCTTTGATCTTGGAAGAGCCATTGGCGAATGGGTAGTTTTGTTCCTAGTGTGTTGTAGATGAGCTAATTATAAGGTTTTCTGAAGCATTTAGGTTTGTGGGAACAGGAGGACTGTAACTGAGGGTGATATATGACTGCTCTTAATTGTTTTAAAATATGTACATTTCTTATGGTAGGGACACAGTCTTTCATTTTAGCCTTATATTTTTATATATAAATACTTTTAGGACAACTGTTACCTTGGGGACTGTACTACTCTCATGGTAAATTACAATAAAAATACCAGACTGGGTGTAGCAAAATGCATAAAGCCCGAAAAGCTGGGTAAAAATGGGAAAGTCAGGTTATATATATATATATATATATATATATATATATATATATATATATATATATATATATATATATATATATATTTATAGATACCAGAGTATAATTTACATTACAGACCCTTTAAAAACCTAGTTTAATGTAGAAGCACTTGAAAAGTTTAGTACACAACATGTTTAAAAATAAGGATTTATCCTATCAGGAAAACCTGCAATAAATGAGTTTTCAGTAGAGCGGAGGCACCTTACAGTCAATGGTGTGCATAGTAGAAATTCCAGCCACACCTACAGTGACGCAACAGCTTTGGATGATGCTCGTGATTAACCACACCACAGCCTACAAAGACTCCAGGTTGCTAATCTGAAGGCATGTGGTCCAAAGTTTGATCATTTACATCGGTGTTGCTGTTTCAGCTTTCCTAGTAAGGCATTCTGGCTAAAGATTATTTTTTTGGAATTATTTTTATTAATGTTCAGCTATACAATCAGTAGTAATATCCTGCTAGAAGAAACACAGGATGAAAAGCAATATAACATAAAACTATACAAGAAAAAAACAATATAAAACTAATTGAATTATCTATCCTACCATTAGAAAAATGGAAAGTTGTAGGAGGAAAAAAAAGGAAAGAATCTGTAAGGACATGAGAAAGGTAAACACCTAAACTTATAATAATCAGGCTAAGATCATAAGCATGTGGCCTTCATCTGCACAGGACTGCGTCTGGTAAGTTTCATAGAATCTTGGGAAAAGCTAAGTAAATATACTGTGACATACTGCAGTATTTCCCGATAACATTTACGGGGTAAGGAAGGAAAAAAAAAACCCACCTCCATTGCCTCAGGTACAAAAACTTAGATTGTAAGCCCTCTGGGGATAGAGAAATACCTACAGTACCTGAATGTAAACCGGTGTGATATCTCAATTGAGATCGAATGTCAGTATGTATAAATAAATAAATAAATAAATAAGTAAGTAAGTAAGTAAGAGCTCTGGTTTCCTGGCTATTTTGGCTAGAGCTGGGAAAATACAGATTCTTTGACCCAAGACGTTTGAGCCTTCCATTAATGCAAAAGCCCGATCGTGCTCACACATGAGTCCTGCTCAGAAAAGTCAAATGAAACCAAAAGGAGTGGCTCTTTGCTGTTCTTCCAGTGTGGGCTGTGCCAGCATAGCAGTCAAGTCCAGACTGTCCAATGTGATCGGAGCAGATGCATGTTCTTCCCTCTTTCCACCCACGCTTCTTCCACCAGGAAGAACAAATACCTTATTGACCAGGAAGTGTAAACTCAGCTGGAATTCTGAGAACTTGGAAGAAATACTTCATAAAGGTATCTGTAGGTGTGGTATCAGGAATCTTACAGAAATTAAGGAACTTAAAAGTCCAGTGTCTAGTATTATGCCTCAACTACTGTAGTTTCCAAAGTAGCTGAATTTTCTCAAGGACCATAGGGGCATTCACCATCTTCGCATCCTTAATATCTTTCTCCAGTATTTCCACTTGTCCTTTGAAATCTCTTGGATAGGACTCCTGGTCGTGATTAAGCGTTTTCATGGACTGAGCTAGGAAATTAATGTCTGAAGAGCATTTAGTAAGCGAGGAGTCAAGTGTCACCAGGGCATAGTCCATGGAGTCTAAAGTCACCACCACAGACTTTGCCGGAAGAAAGGTAGATGCACTGACTGGTATTGACGGGGTTTAACTCAGAAGCAGATCTCCTCACATTCCCCAAAGGCATCCAACCAAACCTAAAGCTCTCCTCATCTCCAGCCATGGAGGAGGCACCACACTCTGACTTCAGACTCACTCTCTCCTCCAGCTGCAACGTTGTTCGCATGAGCCTAAGCACTGGGGCAGCCCTGTCCTTACAGATCCCGGTGCCCGCATCATCCAGCTGCGATGGGGGCCAGCACCAAACCACGGTCGAGGTCTCGATGCGATGGTGGTGGTCTGTCTGGAGGGGGGGGGAAAAGAAACCTCTTCCACATGCAGCTCAGGTTGGCCCATGGGGGTCAGCCTATGGGCCAACCTGCTCCAAGTTCCCGGGAGACAAAACAATTGTTCTTTTGCTGCACCAGTGGGTTTGGAGAGAAAGGATCCCATAATCTCCTTTCTCTTCATAAGGCATGCTGAAAAAGGAAATCCAAACGCAAGCAGAGTGACTGTTTGCTCAACCGCTCACGCCGCCAATTCTGGCTACAAACTTGTTGAAGCTATGGCCCTAGTTATGTTTCTGAACATGTTAGCTTGCCTGGTTTATATATAATGTTTCTTCCTTTGGTCTTATTTACTACATCTCCCTTTTATTTAATTGAGTATACTTCAATCTTTCATATATTATAGTTTTAGGGAATCAATGGCATATATGAATTTATAACTATGGCTCCTAATTTTATAAATATCCTTAAACATCATTCTGGCTGTTTATACTGTAATTATACATCATGGGCCTGATTTTCAAAAGCATTTACATGTATAAATGCACTTTACCCGTGTAACTGGGCTTTTGAAAATTGCTGCAATATTTGACATTGAATTGTCCATAGGATTTACCCATGTTAACTGCACTCAATGCGGGTAAATTTAATTTTTAATTTTTAAAATTATAATTAATTCTTTATTGATTTTACTAATGTAATGCAAAAAAAAAGTACATAAAAAAGAAAAACATAAAAATCATTAATAAATCAAAATAAGGAACTGAAATATAGTCCACATTATTGGAGCTGCCACATATAACTCTCAACTGACCACTAGTATCTAAAATTACCCATTAGATTTATCCAGCAAAAACGTTTCCAAATGTAAAAGATCCACAAATACAAACATTTCCCTGAAAAGTAATAATACATTTGCATGGAGATCATAGCACTAATTGAGAGAACACGAGGCTTTAATTTAAGAAATTGCTTTCTTCTGATCTGTGTCTCCCTAGATACGTCGGGAAAAACCATCACTCTATGGCCACAAAATAAAGTCTCCTTATATTTAAAATGTTGTTTAAAGAAAACATCTCTATCCTTAAACAATGCAAAGGAGACGACAAAGGTGGTTCTTTGGGAGTCTCTGCTTAAGAAGCCTCGCCCACTAATTTCTCAGTAATGGAATCCAGGGCTTAATTTTTAGACAAAAGGAAGTGGGAGAGATAGGCAGGGTCAGAGCCAGGTGTGACCTATGCAAAGGTATGGGACCAGGGCCAGGTGTGAATGCTCTCACTCACACACACACACACACATATATATATAGCGAAAAGAAAAGAAATAGGCAGTATAACAAAATTTAAGTGTCAATAAATGAGGCTATATCTAGTTACAGGAAACGAACACTAATGAACCAGTTTACATCCCACACATTAAAAAATATTTATTTTTAACAAGGGCTAAAAATATTTTTACAAAAAAATAGCATACACAACATCAAAGTGACAATCATGTAGATATCAAAAAAGCTTATTTAAAATTCATGAAAAATTATCGAAAAAGACTGAAGGTACTGTATATTGAATCACCTAAATATCCCCAGAATGTGAAAACAGAACAAATCTAAAAATTGCAATACTATTATGTTCCAAAAAGTAGCCACAATAAGGCCTATTTAATGTTTTGTTCAAACCGAGGAACAATCCTCTACAGTTAGCTCAGGTAGAACTTATTATATTTCAAATGATGGCCACATTGGGCACTATTAAATGACCTGTTCAAACCAGGAGTGCAGCGTTGAAAACAGAAATACAGTTGTTCAAGAATGTCCCCAACAAAGGCCTTTTTGTTTCGCTCAACGAGACTGCATCAGGGGGTAAATAGTGCACCAAATAAGTTTCTATTAAAAAAAATTAATATAAAATCCAAAAACCATTAATAAACGTAACTGAGCGTGAATTAATTTTTGAATTTTTAACTGCTTACCCACAGTTTCTGTATTGCAAAAATATTAAATCCCACAGCCAAAGTCAATCAAATGTAAGTTATCAAAGGACAGTTTTTTTATTATCTGAAAAAAAATATAATAAAAAACCACTGATCTTAAATCATATACTTCTAGAGAAGATAAAATTAAAGAAAGTTACTGGAATGGAGCTAACCTGAGCCTTCCTCTCGCTGTCACTATACGCGGGAATCAAAAACAAGGCTGCTGCACTCAAAAAAACTAAGACCTTAAATACCCGAAGCATGAGTGGACAACATTTATTAATTATTTAAATTAAATTTAGAGCAGCTTTTTTATGAAGAAATATTCAAAGTTGGAAATTAAAGCAGCTTAAAATTAGGGCAGCTTTTTTATAAAGAAGTGTTTAAAATTAGAAAAATATTTTCTATATTGTGTGTATATATGTATAGAAAAATATATAATATAGTTGTTATAAAAAGACTTCCCACTCAATAGCTGAATTTAATCCATGAGGCATCAGGGTTTGCCATGCAAAAATAAAATGTTGCTCCTGGCTCCGTATGAGGAGTGAAACATTGCCTCCAGGGAGATTTTGAAAACGACACAGAACAAAAATTTTGACATCTGTAACTGAATGAGAACAATCCAACCAGTGTTTGCACAATGGGTGCATCAACTTTTCCAGTGCGAATACAGCTTTAATGTTGTATTATTCATGTCTTAACAGATAGCCTAGTATGGCCCAAATAGATCTTCTGACCTTTTGCTCCACTGAAGCATTTGGACAATTTGCTTCTCAGAATTGAGTTGTGTGCCATAATGTTCTACAGAATCGAAGTTTTCGTCATCCTCACCTTCAGTTTGAATTTCATCTTCATGGTCCTTTTGGTTGCCTGTCGTCTCAGGTGATATATGCAATTGTTTGTCCTTTTCAGAAGATCTATATGGGCCATACTAAACTATCTGTTAAGACAGGAATAATACACTTTTATGTTGTGTATGCTATTTTTTGTAAAAATATCTTTAAATTTTGTGAAAAATAAATATTTTTTAATGTGTGGGATGTAAACTGGTTCATTAGTGTTTGTTTCCTGTAACTAGATATAACTATAACTATATATATATATCTAAAACCAAGCCACGTGGCTGCTCTTGTCTCAGGGTAAGCGGCTCCAACACCCTGTTCTTCTCTGCTTCCGCCAAGGACTGGAAGGGGGACATAAATATTCCATGCTACTACCAGCTCTGTTTCCTCAGGGGAGTCAGAATTGATATGCACTGCTGATTCTGCTCCACTTTCTCAGGTCCCAGAAGAAAGGTGGCAGAATGCTATTTTGGGTTGTTTTGCCAGAAATTAAGCCCTCGGTTATGGACACAAAAAGGGGTTGAATTATAACAAAATTAAAAGTTGCGAGCAGCAGTGCCATTCATCAAGGCCAGAGTTGAAGCCCTGGCAGTTGGCACTGCTGCTCACAAATTTCAAATTTGTGCTAATTCAAGCTCTTTTTGTGTCCGTTCTTTGCTCTGCAGTGTCTGCTTCAGTAGCACCCCTTCCCCTTCTGTTTCCTGTAATGCAGGAGGAGAGGTGGGGGGAAAGGTGGACAAGAGGGAAGGGGCTGGATTAGGGAACAGAGTGGCTGTTCTCTTCTCTGGGGTACATTTTAAAAGAGAGCGCGCGTGCGTACTTTTGTTCGTGCATCAGGCACGAACAAAAGTACGCTGGATTTTATAAGATACGCGCGTAGCCGCACGAATCTTATAAAATCCGGGGTCGGCGCGTGCAAGGGGGTGCACATTTGTGCAACTTGCGCGCGCCGAGCCCTGTGCGCGCTGCCCGTTCCCTCCGAGGCCGCTCCGAAATCGGAGCGGCCTCGGAGGGAACTTTCTTTCTACCACCCCGCACCTTCCCTTCCCTTCCCCTACCTGGCCCTATCTAGACCCTCCCCCCACCTTTATCGGAGAAGTTACTACTGCCTCCGGGCAGTAGTAACTTGCGCGCGCCGGCGTGGCAGGCCCCGACACAGGCTGCTGTGTCGGGGCACTCGGCCACGCCCCCGGACTGCCCACACGCCCCCGAACACGCCCCCGATCCCCCTGGCCACGCCCCCGACCGCCCCTTTTTGCAAGCCCCGGGACTTATGCGCATCCCGGGGCTTGCGCGTGCAAAATAGGCTCGGCGTGCGCAGGGGGAGTTTGGGGTAGGTTTTCGGGGGGGTATGCGCGTATCTTACGCGCGTACCCCTTTGAAAATCTACCCCTCTGTGTACTCCAGGCTTGTCCCATCCCTTTCTCTTCCCTGCAGACAGCCTGGAAGAGAGAGACTGAAACAGAATATCCCTGCTGCTCTGCCTCTTAAGCCTGAAAAGAAGTGCCCGAACTGCCTTCCAGGCTATTCCCCCACAGATTAAGCCCTGATGCAATCACTGAGCCCTGGCAGTACCATCAGTTACTGAGGATGATTACGTATTCTCACAGGCCTGCCTAACAGGTGACAGCCATGTACACTCACTCAGCCTTTTGCTATTTGTGGAAAAGAAGATTTCACAACCCAAGATTTGTCAGTTTCTGCTCCCAGGTATGGTAACTTTCAAACCGGCGCATGGGTGCACTTTGGCATGTGTGCACCCAGATACGTATCCATTTTTTAATTTGCATGTGTATATGTGCACATGTTCTAAAGTAGCCTGACCACATGCACATCTGCGCCCGATTTTAAATCATGCTTCTACTGAGTAAGTCGCGTTTTAAAAGGGGCGTGCATCCACATTGCCAGTTTCATCAGTTCGTCCACCAGTTTGCCCAGTTAACAACTAGATCTTCCAATGCCCCCTCTAGTTGAATATCTTACACGCCCCCCCCAGTTACACCAAACCCGTAAAACCTCTCTGCTATGGCTAGTGTCCTTTTTTTTTTTTTTTAAACTTACACCTAGTCTCTAGCAGAAGTAAACTTACATGGCAGGAGATTTGGGCATTTGCCCAAGCGCAATTATTTACATGCATATGTCTTGGCCACGTCCCAAAACTCCCATGTCCTACCCAGACCATGCCCATACCTTGCCCCTTTTTGAAAACTTTTGAGATATGTGAATATCTGGGCAGCTTTTAAAATTTGGTGGCGCGCCCAAGCCCAATTTGTGCACGCATCTCTGAAGTTTGGGGTGTGCCAGGCTTTTAAAATCTAGCTCAAGAGTGTAACACTGTTCTGGGGCAATTGCCAGAACTGTATTCTTTCAATACTGTGGGGGTCATTTATCAAAGTGCTATAAGCCAGAGAGAGAGAGACTATGAGGGTCTCATACTAGGTAGGTATTTATACCTCTATCGGAGGCCCACCTAGTTACTCGAGGTGAGGTTTAGGTATTAGTGTAGGGGTTAGGGGCCACTTTGACATTTTGAGTGCGACGTATGAACAGAACAGTGCACTCTTGTGAAGATTTGATGACCCTCGGAGTGAGGAAACTCACCCAAAGATGAGGTTTGTGCAATGTTCTCAACCTAGCTTGACAGACTCTCTACCTGTCAATGGTGATTCCTAGGTTTCGAGCATGCGTGTCAGGGGAGATTGATGATTTTGGGCTGTCCATTTTGAGTGGTTGCGTGAGAGTGTTGTTGTTCTTTCTATCTAATATGATTATCTCGGTTTTGTCAAGGTTTATTATGAGTTTTAAGGTGGATAAGCATTGTTTGATTTCCGTAAGAATGTAGGTTAGTCTTTTGTAGGTTTCATCTAATGTATTCTGTATAGGGATAAGTATTTGTATATGGTCGGTGTATAGGAAATGAGTCAAACCATGTCTTTTGAGAGTGTGACAAATTGGTAGAAGGAGGATGTTGAATAATGTTCCTGATAGGGCAGATCCTTGGGGAACTCCAGTGGTAAGGTTGACTTTGTTCGAGAGGGTGTTGTTGAATAGTACTTGGAAATTTCTGTGCGATGGGTAGGATGCAAACCATTGTAAAGTTATCTCTGAGGTTCCTATTTCCGATAGTCTGTCGAGAAGGATGGTATGGTTGACTGTGTCAAAGGCGGCCGATAAGTCTAGAAGGATTAATAAAAAACTTTGTCCTTTGTCGAATCCTCTGAGTATGGTGTCATTTAGTGCTAGAAGTAGTAATTCTGTGCTTAAGTTTTTCCTAAAGCCGAATTGTGAAGAGTGAAGAATGTTGTTGAATTCAAGGTGGTCCGAGGCTGTGAGTGTACAATTTTTTCCAAGATTTTTGCAATGAAAGGTAGGTTGGATATTGGGCGGTAGTTTTGAAGGTTCGCGGGATCTAGGTTGCTCTTTTTGATTAGAGGTTTAATGATTGCTGATTTTAAGCATTCTGGGTAGATTTCTTCTGCGAGTGAGAGGTTGACAATGTCTGTGATCGTTTTGTTTATTCTATTTTCAACTAGTTTAATTGTTGAAATGGGGATGCTGTCAATGGGATGGTTTGCTGGGTTCACATTTCTGATGATTTTTTGAATTTCCAGTGCGGAGGTGGGGTCGAAGTTCGACCAGGTTGTGGTCAATTTATATGGTATTTTTAAGGTTTGATCGTGTGTGGTGGGGCTGTTGTTTATTATTCTTTTTATTTTTTCGGTGAAGAATTCAGCGAATTCGTTGCTTTTGATGGGGTTGTTAGGTATTCCAGGTCACTTGTCTGACGCTGCATTCGGGAGCCAGTTCTGGGGGAATGTGGTCGCGGCGTCCTATCTGTTCCTTTGGTGCTGGTGGTCTCCTCCGTCGCTGGCCAGGTAAAATGGCGTTGAATTGCTGTTGGAGCCTTTAAAAGGCTCTGTCTCCGGCTTTGAGCCTCACCGGCGTCACTCTCGCTGACGTCGGGGGTGGGCGTGGCCTAGTCGGTTCGCCTTGCGTCACTTGTCCGGCGCTGCGTTCGGGAGCCGGTTCTGGGGGATGCGGTTGCGGCGTCTTCCCTGTCCCCTCGGCGCTGGTGGTCTCCTCTGTCGCCGGCCAGGTAAAAATTAAAATCGTCTTTGGGTCTGAACTCTGGAGGGTTACCATTGTATCGCTGATTTTTAAAAAGGGCTCAAGGGGTGACCCAGGAAACTACAGACCAGTGAGTCTGGCATCAGTGCCAGGCAAAATGGTAGAAACTATCATAAAGATCAAAATTGTTGAATATATAGATAGGCTTAGTTTAATGGGACAAAGCCAATATGGATTTAGCCAAGGGAAGTCTTGCCTCACCAATTTGCTGTTGTATCTGTGGACCCTTGGGCTGAGGCAGGATTGGTTTAACCTGCAGGGAAGGCCCCTGCAGGTTCCTACCATTGGCATGCAAACCCATTGAAGCAGAGACCCATCAGGACCTCACCTATACCAGCCCTCATTCCCTTTTGGGTTAAGCCTTTCAGTGCCAGGGCTGGCAGGACTTAGGTGGGGTCTCAACTGATGGCAGGAGAGGTCCGTAGTAAGCTGGGTCATAGGCAGGTGGCAATCATGTGTCTGGGGTCCAGGCAATGGTCAGAGGCAGGCAGTGCTCAGTCGTATCTGAAATCCAAGCTGAGGTTAAACTGGGTATCCATCTGAGAGAAGGGGAGAGAAATGGATAGGCAGGGCAGGCAGGTGAGGAGAAGAACTAGCAGGCCACATGGATCTAGATAAACAGGATGAGAACTGAAGGCAGGCAAGACTGGAATTGAAGGCAAGCAGGTCTGGAACTGGAATGAAGACAAGACACTGGGAAGCAACACACACTACGAAGCATAGCTGGACCTGTTGCAGAGGCAAGTTGTGTCTGGAGCCCTGCCCTTTTATAGGGCCTTGGTACTGTTGTCATCAATAGGCCCATGGTGGATTTCCTGCCGCAGTCCCTTTGAGTTCCTGCAAAAGGTGCACACAGGCACCTAGGGAGAGGCACGGCTCTCCGAAGTTGACAGTGTCCTGCAGCATGTGTTTGCAGCGTCCCACCGTGGTGAGGAACAACAGCTGCCCAGGGGAACCCACCGCTAGTTTAGCCTGGCTGGAGGAGGTGAGAACGGCGGTTCGAAGGGGTAGTCCACAGACCACTGAACTCAATATTGCTACTTTTTTTTAGGGTGTTAATAAACGTGAATAAAGGTGAGCCAGTGTATCTGGATTTCCAGAAGGCATTTGACAAAGTTCATCGTGAGAGATTTCTTAGGAAATTAAAAAGCCATGGGATAGAGGGCAATGTCTTTTTGTGGATTACCAACTGGTTAAAAGATAGAAAACAGAGGATAGGGCTAAATGGTACATTTTACCAATGGACAAAGGTGAATAGTGGAGTGCTCCCGGATTCTGTTCTGGGACCACTGCTTTTTAGTATATTTATAAATGACCTGGAAATGGGAACAACAAGTGAGATGATCAAATTTGCTTATGATACCAAATTATTCAAAGTTGTTAAATTACAAGAGGATTGTGAGAAATTGCAAGAGGACCTTGTGAGACTGGGCATGAAAATGGCAAATGAAATTTAGTAGGGAGAAGTGCAAAGTGATACACATAAGGGTAAACTTTAATAGGGATGCGCCAATTTTATAACATGCGCACATCGCCACGCACATGCTATAAAATCTGATACCCATGCACGTGTGGGCGGGTGCTGACTCGGGCGCCTCCCAGTCTGCTCCAATAAAGAAGCAGACTGGGGGGGGGGGGGGTGGAACGTCATTAATCCCCTAGATAACCTGCCTCCCTTTTCCCCTCTCCACCCAACCCCTAAATCCCCCCTAAGTAACCACATTTTTTTTATTTTGGAACTTTCCTGCTCTCTCAAGCAGCAGTAGGTTCCGCGCACCGGCCCAGGCCCCACCCCCGCCCCTCGCCTGGCCCTGCCAGTTTTTGAAACCCAGATCTTCTGTGTGTACCAAGAGATACGCTCGTGGCCGGGCCACTTTGAAAATGCACGCGTGCGCGCATGGCCCAGCCACGCACATATCTCCCAGTATCGGTGCGAACTGTGGGTTTAAAAATTAGCCCATTAGGGAAGAGTAACCCAAATTATAGCTACAAAATGCAAGGTTCCACATCAGGAGTCACTCTTCAGGAAAAGGATCTAGGAGTCATCATTGATAATACACTGAAATCTTCTGCTCAGTGTGCAGCAGCAGCCGCCAAGAAAGCAAACAGAATGCTAGGGCTCACTAGGAAAGGAATGGAGAATAAAACAGAGAATATCATAATGTCTTTGTATTGCTCCATGGTGCGACCTCATCTTGAGTATTGTTATGCTTGCTGGTCCACTGTCTGCTGCTGTAGACTGCCTGACTTGTCTCTCCAGCTAGGCCCTTCCTTCCTGCTGCCGATGCGCTGCCGGTGCACCATGTGGTGGGCTGCCATTTTCCGACATGGCTATATGCTGCCAGCTCCTCACGCGGCAGGATGCCACCAGCCCAGCATGCACGTGCCAGACTTTATCCACGTGGCAGGATGCTGCCAGCTCAGTGTGCTCGTGCCAGACCTCATCCACTTTAAAGGGCCTGAGGCGGAAAAATCCCGCAGTGCTGAATGATGATATCACACGCCAAGCTCTATAAGGGGCTTCCTCCCTCCTACCCTCTCCGCCTCAGCAACAAGTGCCACTGCTCCTGAGTGCGGTGTGTATTGCTTCCAGCATTCCTGTCTTCATCCAGCTTGTTTCCAGTTTGTCTTCAGTTCTTTGTACAGCTTGTCTCCAGCCTTGCCCTGCCTGTTCTTGTCCTTACTTTCCTCCCCTGCCTAGCCGTTCCTTTCTCCTCCCTCGAATGGACCTTTGGCTTGACCTTTGCCTGGACCTCGGATACAACTGACCACTACCTGCTTCTGACCATTGCCTGGACCTCACATATGCCTGACTGCTGCCTGCCTGTGGCCCTAGCCAATCACAGACCTACCCTTCTGCCATCGGCAGAGATCCCACCTAATTCCTGCTGGCCCCGGCACCCAAAGGCTCAAGCCGAGGGAAACAAGGGCTAGTATAGGTGAATGTCCTGATGGCTCTCTGCCTTGACTGGGTCCACCTGCCGACAGTGGGAACCTGCAGGGCTCCTTCCTGCAAGTAGAGTCAATCCTGCCTTGGCCCATCCACAGCTACAACAATATTGTGTACAGTTCTGGTCACCACATCTCAAAAAAGATATAGCAGAATTAGAAAAGGTACAGAGAAGGGCGACCAAAATGATAAAGAGCATGGAATGATTCCCCTATGAGGAAAGGATAAAGAGGTTAGGGCTGTTCAGCTTGGAGAAGAGACGGCTGAGGGGGATATGAGAGAGGTTTATAAAATAATGAGTGGAATAGAACAAGTAAACGTTAATCAGTTGTTTACTCTTTCAAAAAGTACAAAGACTAGGGGACACACAATGAAGTCACTGTTGTGATGCTGCCCACAGCCGGTGCTACGGGTAGCCTCTTACCTCCGCGGCCTGGAGGCTGCCATCTTGCTGGCGCGGCAGGAGCCGTGCCGGGGTTCTCCTTCATGGCAGGAGCCGCCCGAGTGTCCTCCTATTGCACAGGAAGCCGCCGATGCTTCCTGACCCCCTCCGTGGGGAGGGGTCTTCAGCCCTGGCTCTGCAGCGGAAGGGAGTCACCCTTGTTCCACCTTCGCAGCTCCGACGCCGCCACTCCAACATCGGGCCTGGTCGAGGCCTGCTCCAGCTCCTCCTCTCCTCAGCGGCAGCATGGCCGCTGTCCAGGGTCCTGCAGTCTTTCCTCTTCCTGTTCCTAAGGGGCGAGGCCGTGTCTCTTTTGCTGATTTAAAGGGCCCGTGGCCGGATATGCCCCGGGCTCCACCTGGACTCCTCCCTGGGTGTCTCCACTTCTCCAGCCCTACTTAAGGGCCCAACTTCCACTCCAGCTTTGCAATTGCTAGGAGTTGGTCCTTCTCGGATTTTTATCTCGTCTGATTTTAATCTGTCTTCGTCACTGTCAAGTCCTAGTGTCTTCGTCTGTTCCGCTGTCTTCAATATCCACGTTCAAGTCTTCATCCACCTCTGCCTCATGTCCGGCCTGCCGCCTCGGCTGTTACCCAGTGGCAGGTCCGAAAGGGCTTGGAGTGGTCGGTGGACTACTCAGAGGCCAACCTTGCGTGGTTGGTCTCACTGAGGCTGTGCAGGTCGGCAGGGGCTTGGTCTTGCTCCATTCGCAGATGAGGCCCATCTCACCGGAAGGGCACACACATCTCGTCCCGCAATGAGGAGCGCCCCCTAGCGCTCCCTTCCATCACATTGCAACAGTCACTAGGTAATACATTTAAAACTAATAAGAGAAAATATTTTTTACTGAACACATAATCAAACTCTAGAATTCATTGCCAGAGGATGTAGTGAAAGTAAAAGTGTAGCTATATTTAAAAATGGCTTGGATAAATTCCTGGTGGAAAAATCCATAAACCATTATTAAGGTAGAGTTGCAGAAATCCACTGTTGATTCTTGGGATAAGCAGCTTGGAATCTATCTACCCCCTTGGGATCCTGCTAGATGCTTGTGACCTGGATCGGCCAATGTTGGAAACAGGATACTCGGCTTGATGGACCCTTGGTCTGACCCAGAATGGCAAGTCTTATGTTCTTATGTTCTAATTTGGGGAATTTTAAAAGGGGCGTGCATCCATGCCATTGCCAGTTTTCATCAGTTTGTCCTCCAAGCCCCCCCCCCCAACCAGGTTTGATAGCCTGCACTCCCTCCCCTCCCCCTGATAACCCAGACCCTTTAAACCCCTGAGAAATGGCTCTTTCTGTTTATTTTTTAACTTACACCTCATTCCTAGCAGAAGTAAATGCATGCGCCACTGGACTGGGTGCGTGCCCAGGAGTGGAAGGATTTATGCGCACATCGCTTGGCCGTGTCCTGAAACACTCATGCCCCGCCCCTTTTTGAAAACATTTGAGATGTGCGCACAGTGGGAGATACACGCGGCTTTAAAATTCAGTTGGTGTGCACCAGCCCGACTAGTGCACAGCACATCCCCCAATTGATGCGTGCGCCGGGCTTTTAAAATTCACCTCTTAGATTGTAAGTCCTCTAAGGTTAGGGAAATACTTACAATGCCTGAACGTAATCTGTCTGAAGTGTTGAAAAGCAGAATATAAATAAATAATAATAAAAAAAAAAAGAATATTCTAGCACACCCAGAGATTCAACAATGCTGAGTAGTCAAGCGTATTTATGCATATCTCTCAGAACTGCAGGATATGAAATTATGTTCCGCATAATTCATGAATGGCGCACATCTGCGTAAAAGAGACTATATCGTCTTTGATGAGGAGAACTGTTCCTCCTCCCATATTCACCATATCTCGGTATACCAGCCAGAAAGATTAGGGCAAGCTATCATAAGTCTAGTTCCAGATGGAAGTCCAGTTGTAAGAAGTAAATAATTTTCCAAGCTTCTTATCTCATGAGCACTATGTTTTGGCTTAAAGCAGCATCCCAGTAGTAACAAGGTGTAAACCTTTAAGAGTACGGCCTCTTCAGAATGTATCTGGTATATCACACCATATCTTATGTAATTTATTTGAGTCAAATACAATTGATAAAGGATTTTATGCCATGTGTCCACATGTCCAGTGCATGCATATACATATACTATAAGTATTTTTCCAAATTGCAGACCATTGTGCCACTGCAGTTGTTGACTGTAAATTTGATTCCCATTTGTATTAAATACTTTTATTTGTTATCTTTGGAATTTGTTATCTTTGGAATTTCAGACCCCTGTGTCTTTGTATTTTGTTAAATAACTTTTCCAAATTAGTCAGTGACCTAATTAACTCATCTTTATTCATAGAGAAGAAAGGCTCCAATTGTATAAGAGAAAAGAATTGGAACAATTAACATACCAAACTTGTCTCTCAGAATTTCTCCACAACAAAATTGAAAGTTCTGGACATTCACTTATCTGTAAACCATTTAAACCAGTTTGGGCTTACCAACCCAGGAGGAAAGGGGGAATTAAAATAAAAAGGTGACAGTAGGGAGAGGGAGAAATTCTACCTTGATAGCCTACCAACCTTGGCCCATGTATTGAGAATATTTAAATTATCTCTCAGAAAGAGCACAGGCTGATGCAGTAATCTTTGCGTTAAGAAACTCTGCAGTAGATTTCAGCACACAGTTTTAACACTCAGATTCAAATATTTAACTCCCAGTGCATTAAGCTAATGCTATGCAAATGCAGCAGGAGTTTAATAAAGTGTGTTGTCTATAAAATGTGCATTCGGCACAGGCTGAATGCCCACAGATAGATGCCCGATACTTATCCGGCTAAATGTTGGCAATTAGCCTGATAAATCCCGATTTCTTATTTTTGCCTTTTTAAAAATGTTTTCAAGGGCTTTAAATGCCAGCGCAGCAGCGCTGAAACTTACCTCCCTCTTTGACCATGAATTACGTTTCCAGCATTAGGAAAACCTGGGTTATTGCAAGCACACCTCTCTGCATCGGGGAGCACTGCTTAATGCCCTCATTTGCGAGGGATTTCCCTGCGAGTGCGCTAAGTAGGACTCACCGTTTGGAACGCACATTTTCTGCACGCGAAACTACTTGCTGCATTGGCAGTAAGCCTTGGCACAGAAAATGCACATTCCAGAGCGGGTAAAAAAAATGGCACTGGCTGATCCTGAGAAGTCATCATTTTAAATGTCATAGCATGGTACTGGGTCTTCTGGTACCAATTTAATCATCACAGTCCATCACTGGTCAGCCATGTCATTGCCTGCTATGTGGATTTCATTGGTGCAGGAGGTGAGTGGGCATCCCCCCTGACCATGCTGACCCCCTCAGATGGAGTAAGTAGGATCTGGGGTGGTTAAGGTGAGGGGGCGAGGGGAGGCTCCATTTTGGGGAGGGGCTGTTTCTTTTAAATGTTTATTTTAATTTTCAAAAGAGACAAACAAAATAAGCATTCAATGAAACAAAATCCAGGGGGGCGAAAAATGAAACAATATTTTTCAGACTGCACACCCCCTAAAGAACATATCTTTCTGCTGATGTTGAGGCAGTTTTAGCATAAGAAACTCATAATGCACTTGAAAAGCCAACAAAGACTTTCTCAAAAAAAAATATAAAAAGGATGGTAGCACTATTTCAATTCAAAACAAAAGTGACAAGTCTCAGTTAAACATTTGGAATTTATGGGGCTGGCATTCATCCACAGAGCAGCTAGTTAAGTTAGCTGGATACACCTATAACTTAAGCGACTAACTCTGCTCCTTCCCAAAATGCATCCCGCCCACCCCCGGAATGCCCACAAATTATGCAGGTAGAATTTAGCAGCAAACGGCTTCCAATATCTCCCCTTTGCCATTTAGATGGATAACGTTTCAGTTATCCATCTAAATGGCTTTTGAATATTGACCTCAGTATGTCTTACTTGATAAATTGTTGATTTTTGTACTTGGTACATTAATTATTTGTATATAGTGTAAACACTGTTTAAAAACAAACAAAATGAATGGCGTTCAATAAAAATAAGTGACTTTTTTTTTTTGCATAGTCAGAGGTGTGAATCTTCATGGAAATTTGTCACATAATTGCCACAGAATCTTGAAAAATCTGGATATATACAGACAAGAAGCAGATTGCAAATAAATAGCTAAGAAGCAGGGTACATTAGGTAGGAATAAGGTGTAATAGGTATATATTGCATACATATAGTAAAGAAGTTAAACACCAGCGGTATGAGATACTAACAAATGGATAAATGTAGACCAGAAGTGGATGAACCTTGTGAACGACTTCCAGTGGGCAGGTGCTAGAGGATATCTCTGTTGTGGAGTCTAGGGGAAGGCCTGACTAGTTTTAAGTCACACTTATATATATATGACCAGCAAAATGAATCCCATTTTTATTAAGCTGACTTTTAGCTGGTAATGCAGAACCTTAATCATTTTCCAAAAGCCCAGGACAAAGTTTAACTTCTTTAGAAGTCTGAAAAGATATGGACATTCAGTCATATTAAAGGCCTTCTCAGTGTCTAAGGATGTTAGAGATTTTTACCACAATTTTGCTTAGAAGAATGAATGCCTTCTATCAAGAAATTATTCTCTTCAGGTAACTTTACATTTTCCAATGCCATAAAGAACAATAGAAAGCTAAATAAACACATTTTATTTGAAGCAAAATAACTTCTGAAGGCTATCACTACATAAGAGCATAAGATATGCCATACTGGGTCAAACCAAGGGTCCATCAAGCCCAGCATCCTGTGTCTAACAGTGGTCAATCCAAGTCACAAGTACTTGGCAAATACCTAAACATTAAAAAGATCCCAAGCTACTGTTCCTATTGATTAAAAGTAATTTATGGACTTCTCATCCAAGAACTTATCCAAATCTTGTCTAAACCCAGCTACACTAACTGCCTTAACCACATCCTCTGGCATTGAATTCCAGAGTTTAAATTTGAGTTGCGTGTGAAAGAATTTTCTCTGATTTGTTTTAAATGAGCTACTTGCTAACTTCATGGAGTGCCCCCTAGTTCTTCTATTATCTGAGAGAGTAAATAACCAATTTACATTAACCTGTTCAAGTCCTTTCATGATTTTGTAGACCTCTATCATATTCCCCCCCCCCCCCCCCCCCCTCAGTCGTCTCTTCTCCAAGCTGAACAACCGTAACCTCTTTTGCCTTTCCTCATAGGGCAGCTGTTCCATGCCCCTTATCATTTTGGTTGCCCTTCTCTGCACTTTCTCCAGTGAAACAATATCTTTTTTGAGATGTAGTGACCAGAATTGTACACAGTATTCAAGATACAGTTTCACCATGGAGCGATACAGAAGCATTATGACATCTTCCATTTTATTTACCATTCCCTTCCTAATAACTCTTAACCATGGAATTATTTGCTTTTTGTTTGCTTTTTTGACCACCACAACACACTGAGCCAACAATTTCAATGTATTATCCACAATGACGCCTAGATCTCTTTCCTGGGTGGTAACTCCCAAGATGGAGCCAAACATTGTGTAACTACAGCAAAGGTTATTTTTCCCCATATGCATCACTTTGCACTTGTCCACATTAAATTTTATCTGCCATTTGGAAGCCCAGTCTCCCAGTCTCACTCACAAGGTCCTCCTGCAATTTATCACAATCCACTTGAGATTTAACTACTCTGCATAATTTTTGACATCAGCAAATTTGATCATCTCACTCATTGTACCCCTTTCCAGATCATTTATAAATATATTAAAAAGCATTGATCCAAGTACAGATCCTTGAGACACTTTACTGTTTACATTTTTCCACTGTGAAACAGACCATTTAATCCTACTCTCTGCTTCCTGTCTTTTAACCAGTTTGCAATCCACAAAAGGACATTGCCTTCTATCTCATGACTTTTAATTTTCTTAGAAGCCTCTCATGAGGGACTTTGTCAAACGCGTTCTGAAAATCCAAATACTCCACATCTACTGGTTCACCTTGATCCACATATTTATTCACCCTGTTATGCCTGTCGGTTGCAGATGGCAGTGACCGTGAGTACTTACTGCTTGCACTGCTCTCCTGCCCTCCCCGGGTCTGCTCGCAGTGCAGGCCTGCCTACACTGCTGCGTTCCTCGGGACTCCTCATGGCGGCATGGATGCCGCTACTTCCTACTTTGATGCCAGGCCTTCCTAGGCGCATGTGCGCACACGTCACAGGTCCCACCTTTGAAGCCTCTTCGGTGGGAACCTCGGGGGCGTCCCTGGTTGATGATGTCATTGGACTCCTGTACTTAAGCTCCACCTTCACCCCCAGCTAGCCGACTTGGCAACAAGTTCCATACAAGCCCTCAACTCCTGCCTTGTGTTCCTGAGACATTGCTACGTGCCTTGCTCCTGGACCCTGTCTGGCACCCGCTCCTCGGGGGTCAGTGTGCGCTCCTACAGGGACTTGCTCCTCTGGCCTACCCCGCTCCTCGGGCTGACTCTGCGTCTCTTGGGTCCTACTCAGCAACCAGCTCCTGCTACTCGGGTCTCCCTTGGAACACTGTGGCAACCTGTGAGTTCCTTGGCTAGACTTCCCCGCTCCTCGGGGTTGCGCCTGTGTTCTAGCAAGACTGTCTGCGCTCTCCCACTCCTCGGGCCACACTCACTACTCAAGAGACAACCTAGAGCCTCCCCGCTCCACGGGGCTTGCTCCGGGGTATTCAATGACTGTCAGCTGTCCCGCTTCTCAGGCCTGCTTCTCTACTAGACTGCCGGTACTCCTCCGATCTCTAGGTTCCTGCCTACATCAGCACTGAGACCGGACCTGGGCTTCCCTGCTTCATTGGTTGGCCTGTGTCTCCAAGTCTACACCCACTACATTGCCGATCCACCCTTCGGGGCTGTCCTCCCGGAGAACCTTCTGCACGGCTAATCCTGTGCCTACCACTCCGCAGTCTGTCTGGCGCCTCTCTCTTCAGGGTCTCACTCCAAGTACTACCTACTGTCTGTCACCCTACGGGGGTCACCTACTGGTCCCTGGGGATCTCCCCACTACTGTGCCCAGAGCTCCCCGCTGTACCTGTACCTCGCCTCCTGATGGTGCGGACCTGTGGGGCTCTTCCCCACGGGCTGTAACAACTCGCACCTCAGGCCAAGGGTCCACATACCCACAAACCATAACACACCCCTTCAAAAAATGTAGGAGATTTGTGAGGCAAGACTTCCTTTGGGTAAATCCATGATGGCTGTGTTTCATTAAACCATACCTATCTAAATGCTTTGTGATTTTAATCTTTATAACAGTTTCCACAATTTTTTCTGGCACTGAAGTCAGGCTTACCAGTCCATAGTTTCCTGGAGCACCCCGGAGCCATTTTTAAATATCGGGATCACATTGGCCACCTTTCAATCTTCAGGTACAACGGATGATTTTAATGATAGATTACAAATTAATTATAATAGATCTGAAATTTCATTTTTTAGTTCCTTCAGAACCCTGAGGTGTATACCATCCAGTCCAGGTGCTTTACTGTTCTTCAGTTTGTCAGTCTGGCCTACTACATCTTATAGGTTCACCGGATTTGGTTCAGTTCATCTGAATCGTCACCCTTGAAAACTATCTCCAAAATGGGTATCTCCCCAACATCCTCTTCAGTAAACACCAAATCAGAAAATTTGTTTAGTCTTTCTATGATGGCCTTATTTTCCCTAAGTGCCCCTTTAACCTCTCAATCATCTAACAGTCCAACCGACTCCCTCACAGGCTTTCTGCTTTGGATATATTTTTTAAAGTTTTCATCATGAGTTTTTGCCTCTATGGCCAATTTCTTTGCCAATTCTCTCTTAGCCTGTCTTAACAATGTTTTACATTTATCTTGCCAATGCATATACTTTTCCCTATTTTCTTCTGATGGATCCTTCTTTCAGTTTTTGAATGAAGATCTTTTGGCTAAAATAGCCTCTTTCACCTCACTTTTAACCAAGTCAGCAATTGTTTAGCTTTCCTTCCACTTTTTTTAATGCACTGAATACATCTGGACTGCACTACTAAGATGGTATTTTTTAACAATGTACATGCTTGTTACACACTCTTAACCTTTGTAGTTGCACCTTTCAGGTTTTTGGGTTTTTTGGGGTTTTTTTTTTACTGGTTTTCTCATTTTATCTAAATTTCCCTTGTGAAAGTTTAGTGCTAGAACCATGAATTTACTTACTGTCCCACTTCCAGTCATTAATTCAAATTTGATCATATTATGATCACTATTGCCAAGCAGCCCCACCACTGTTACCTCTCTCATCAAATCCTGTACTCCACTGAGAATTAGATCTAAAATTATCGCTCTCATTGGTTCCTGAACAAATTGCTCCATAAAACTGTCTTTTATTCCATCCTGGAACATTATCTCTCCAGCATGTCTTGATATTATACTTAGTCAATACTGGGGTAATTAAAATCTGCCATTATTACTGCACTATCAATTTGGATATCTTCCCTAATTTCTTTTAGCATTTTACTGTCCATCTCATTATTTTGGTCAGGTTAACGGTAGTATACTCCTATCACTTTACTCTTCCTCAACACGCAAGGGATTTCTACCCATAAAGATTTGATTGTGCATTCAGTCTCTTACAGGATCTTTATCCTCTTGGACTCTATGCCATCCCAGACATAAAACACCACCTCACCACCAACTTGCTTCTCTCTATCATTGCAACATAATTTGTACCCTGGTATAGCACTATCCCATTGGTTATCCTCTTCCCACCATGTCTCTGAGATGCCAGTTAAATCTATGTAATCATACACTGCTATACACTCTAACACTCCCATTTTACTTCTTAGACTTATGGCAATAACATACAAATATTTCAAAGTGTTTTTTTGTTTTAATTAACATTCTGCTTTTCAGTTGACAGGGATAAATTGGAATCTTTTAGCTCAGGTGATTCTTTACTTATAGGCACATGGACTACTTTTCTTATTATTGGATCTTCTTTGTTGGGATTCCCTAACTCTAATGCTTAATTAGTATCCTTCGAAGATACTTCCCTCTGAACCATGCACTGCTGAGCGACCGTTGGCTTTCCCCTTTGATTTAGTTGAAAAGCTGATCTATCTCCTTTTTAAAGATTAGCACCAGCAGTCTGGTTCCACCCTGGTTAAGATGGAACACATCACTTCAGAAAAGACTCCCCCTTCTCCAAAAAGTTCCCCAGTTACAAAACTGAATTCCTATTCCTTGCACCATGATCTCATCCATGAGACTCCAGAGCTCTGCCTGCCTCTGGGGACTTGCATGTGGAACAGGGAACATTTCAGAGAATACTACCCTGGAGGTTCTGGATTTCAGCTTTCTGCCTAAGAGCCTATATTTATTTATTTATTTTATTTAAAACTTCTTATATACCGTTATAGCAAATAAAATTTGATCAAAAATGGTTTACAAATATTTCTAATTTAACTAAATAAAATATAAAAATAAAATAAAGACAGAATTTTTAGAATAGTAAAATAAAAATAAAGTTAGAACAAAACTACAATAGATAACATATCAATATAAAATAATAAATTTATATCTATAGAGATTAATAAATAGAGATGTGAATCGGAACCGGAATTGGTTCCGATTCCAGTTCCGATTCACATCGTTAATTTTGTTTTGTGCGGTCTGATCGCGGTTTTGTTTATCAGCTGCGCCCGAGCCGATAAACAAAAAAACCCACCTGACCCTTTAAAACTGTTCCCTTAGCTTTCCCCACCCTCCCGAACCCCCCCAAAACTTTTTACAAGTACCTGGTGGTCCAGTGGAAGTCCCGGGAGCGATCTCCCGCTCTCGGGGCCGTCGGCTGCCACTAATAAAAATGGCGCCGATGGCCCTTTGCCCTTACTATGTGATAGGGTATCCGTGCCATTGGCCAGGCCCTGTCACATGTTTATTTATTTATTTATTTAAATACTTTTGATATACCGATACTCAAGACTAGTGTCTTATCGTACCAGTTTACATTGAAACAAGGGGTAACCGGGAGTAATGGACGGCCGGCGCCATCTTTAAAAATGGTGACAGCACGAGCAGAGACTGGGCGAACGGCGACCGAGTGAGCAGAGACCGGGCGAACGGTGACAGCATGAGCAGCGACTGAGCGAACGGTGACCGAGTGAACAGCGACCGAGCGAATGGTGACTGCGCGACCAACAACACAAAAAACACAAAAGAGGGAGCAAGGGAGTGGAGAGCAAGGGAGCGGAGAGCAAGAGAGCTCAAGGAGAAAGAGAGCAAAGAGGGAGAAAGCGGAAAGTGAAGGGCGAAAGAGTGAAGAGGGAGAGAAGGGAAATGAGGGAACGAAATGCGGGAACGAGGAGGACGGAAAAAACACAAGCGGAAAACAACAAGCGGGAAACAAGACAAACAATGAACAAACAAAGAACAGGACAAACGAGCAACCAACAAAGAACAAGACTCAACAAGCAACAAACAAGACCCAGACAAGAAGCACCACGAAACACCAAGAAGACCTGGGGGAGGGAACCCAGGGCGGGCAAAACAAAACCCAGCAGCACCAGTAGGGGTGTAGGCGCCTCCTGCAGGTCGTAAAGACCCCAAACTGGCCAACGAGATAAAAAAGTCTGGATGCAGGCGCCTCCTGCAGGTTGTTACAAAAAGAAATCCAGACAGCTGGTGCCTCCAGCAGGTCGTAACAGTGGCAAAACTGGCACCTCCAGCGGGTCGAGAACACAAAGTCCTGAAAAAATTTTTCGGTCCCATAACCAGTCCAGGAACACAAACAAGACTCTGGAACAAGGCAGATCCATCGGCGGGGCACCACTGTCGGGCACATGGCCTTGCATTCTGTTAAGAAGGGGGTTTTAGTGTGCCCTTGGGCCTCAGCCAGACCCCAGATGTGTCCAGGACCGACCCGAGGGTTGATGGCGGGCTCCAGCATGGCTGACAGTCTGACCCTCTGTCAGGCCTGCAAGCTCCCAAGGCCAACAACAGGATGATGTTGGAAGTTGAATGGTCCTCCGACCATTCCGAGCCCTTTCGGACCTGCTGCGTGGAACAGCATGGAGCAGCAGGCCTGGCCTGAGGTTGAGGGCAGACGGAGGCCTTGACACGTAGACAGGACTATGATCGATGCGACGGCATCAGAGATGAAGACACTTGGGTTGATGCAACGGCATCACAGACGAAGACATTTGGATTGATGCAACGGCATCACGGACGAAGACACTTGGGTTGATGCAACGGCATCACAGACGAGACTTGGAACTTGACAACAACTGGGAGGGAGGACACTGGCACTGTCTCTCAGGGCGCCCTACTCAGCCCATTCGCGGGACTGAGTCACGGACCACCCTGTCCCACTATGCGCCCTACACAGCCCTAAGAGGCTGGTCACGGACCACGAGGAGAGCGGGACAAGCGCGGGGAAGATCCAGGCAAGGAGGAACTCCAATGACGGAGCCGATGTCATCCAAAGCTTCACCTATGACTGGCGGGAACAGAGGCTCAGGAGCACAGGGACCAATCCCACCTGCAGGCCACTCCATTCTCGGGCACGACATCATCCGAGAACCACAGCTCTACAGGAACAAAAGGCTCAGGAGCACCAGACGAAGACACAGGGAAGAACATCCTGGAAGGCAGGCACATCAGGACATGGAAGATCATGACAGAACATCTGGACATGGTCAGGGACCTCAGGCAAGACATCAAGACACGAAGACGTGGTACGAAGGCAGACAAGACGAGGAGCTCCACGAAGAACAGAAGACCTTACAAGGCTCTGGCAGGCAGGAGCCTCCAGAGGGATGTCACTCCGATGCCAGGCCCAGACAGACTGACAAAGCAGCCCTTTATAGGGCTGAAGCAGGAAGTCCACTCCCTAGGTGGGGCCAGCACACTTCCTATGCCTGGCCCTTTAAATTCAGTGAAGAGGCACGCACCGGCACCTAAGAAGCAGCAGAAGAGCTGTGCAGGACCGCGGACAGCGGCCTCCACCAATGTACAATGTGAAAGGAAGCAGGGCTGAGCCTGGGCGCAGGCTCCGATGTGGCTCCAGCTGCTGCAGGAGGCCCCGGGGGCGGCTCCAGCCGCCACTCGAGCCCGGGGATGCGGCCTTGTGCCACGAAGATGACACTGGCGTTGGGGGCAGTCCCGGCCCTGCGGTGAGAGGCAGAAAGTCCTCGGCTTCGACCGCGATGAAGAAGACGATCCAGGGCGGCCTCCGGGCCGCGTGGTTGTAACAAAGTCCGCGGCTCCTGCCGCGTGGAGAGGCCCGACGGCGGCGTCCATGCCGCATGGGGTGAAGAAGGACAGCGTGGTAAGTGAGCCTGCTCGTGGGGAGATCCGTGGGCAGCACGATCATAACAAAGTCAATCCTGAGTTTAAGTTCTTTTTTTTTTTTTTAATGTGAAAGTGTTACTTGCCTATAAATCAAAGGATGAGCTAGGGATGGGTGGGATTGGGGTGGGAGGGAGGGAAAGAAAAACCCACAAACTCTTGGTTTTTGGCTGCCTTCTGACTAACTATTTAATAATCTTAAAAAATGGTGCAGGCCATCCATTGCTCCTACCATGTGACAGGACCCGACCAATGCACCGATAGCCCCTGTCACATGGTAAGGGCAAAAGGCCATCTGCGCCATTTTGATTAGTGGCAGCCGATGGCCCGAGAGGGGAGATCGCTCCCGGGACCCCGCTGGACCACCAGGGACTTTCGGTAACTCTTGGGGGTCGGGGGGTCGGGAGGGAGGGTTGCAATTAATTAAATTTGAAGGGTTGGGGTGGGTTTGGGTTTTTTTTTTAATGTGCCCTTTCTCCCCCCCCAAAAAAACGATAAGAAAACCACATGACATTTTGTGGGTTTTCTTATCGTTTTGTCGCCCCCCCGAAACGCGACAAAATAGGAAATATCGTCTCTATTTCCTATTTCATCACAAACAAATGCACATCCCTACTTCTGAGTAGCTATTTAATACGAAACACACAAACTCCTGTTTTGTTTTTGTTTTGCTTGCCTTCTGATTAACTATTTAATGCAGACACAGAACCACTAAAGAATATACCCCAATGGTTTACTTCTCCCTGAAACCTTTAAGTTCTAAAATTTCCCCAAGCTGTACTTACCGATTTCTATTCAGCCACCAGCAAGGTGATCCACTCCTCTTAGTGCTCCCACTGGATTAATTCTTTATTCCCTGTCTTTTTATAACCAGATGCAGGGGCCATTAAACTGTCACAAATAAAGTGTAAAGCTATAAAACTAAGTTTTAAAAATCTAAGAGATTAGGACTCTTCCCTCCTAGAGACCATAATGGGATGTTTTGAAACAGGACTTCCAGCTTCAATAAACTACTTTTAAAATTACTTATGTGAGGCAGAGTTGGAAAGCCCTCATCCTAAGCTTCAAAATGAGCCCTTGTTTGATTGTTAAACAATATCCAAGTTGCTGGCAATGACTGTTTTGTAGCTCACTTTGCTGTAAGCAAATGTAACCTCAAATTGACATCAATGCGGGGGGGTTTGTGTGCCGTGAAGCTGATGACATCATCAATGGCCCAATTGCGAGTGTCATTAATGTAGGATTCTGGTAAAATATTCTTGCCTCTGGGCTGCCTGAAGCATTTCCCCATAATAGTGGCTGCAGCGACCTTTACAGGCATAGATGTGACCTGATCTGAACCTTGATGTGGCTTGAAGTTGCCTTGCTGTCTCTGCTATATTGTGTGCCCCAAACCCTACTAGCCAGCTATGTCAAAAGCTTGCCCTGGGAATGTCCCCAGTGCTGCCTTTTTTTGCCTGGCTGAATTTGCCCATCTTGTAAATTTAGGAATATCGGGCATAGTCCTCTTTTTACAGAGATACATAAGAGGTATTGATAGTCCCTGATTCTTGGAGCTTACAATTTATTGAAGAAGAACAGACAAAAACATCAATAAGATAATGTGAAATAAAATAATGAGGCTCATAGATGCCAGTTCTGTGGCATTGAGTAAAATCCTTCGCTGTGTTAAAGAAGGGGTAATTTGAATTGAGTTTAGTACCCCCCTATCATTTTGAAAAGTTTGGTCCTATGGTGAGGCCATGACTGGGAAGAACAAAACCAGATGGGTTATAGGGTGGGATATATATATAGATTATGGGCCTGATTTTCAAAAGCATTTATACACTTACAACTGGATTTTGCACGTGCAAAAGCAATCTACCCATATAAGTGGGCTTTTGAAAATTGCTGCAATATATGTCATTGAATTGTTAATAGGTTTTACTCATGGTAAGTGCACTTAGGGGGTAATTTTCAAAAGGAGTTACATGCGTAAATGTAGCTACTATTGTAGCAATTTTCAAAAGCCATTTACTCAAGTAAAGTGCACTTATGTGAGTAAATCCTATAGACAAGTCAATGGCATATATTGTAGCAATTTTCAAAAACCCACTTACTCAAGTAAAGTGAATTTACCCCAGTAAACCTGGTTTTTACTCGAGTAAATGCTTTTTAAAATCAGGCCCATTATGTGGGTAAATGGCTTTTGAAAATCGATACGACAATATGTTACATTTACATGCATGACTTCTTTGAAAATTCACCTGAAAGAGTACTGCATGAGCAACTGAAGAGTAAATATCAGGAAAGAGATTTTTTTTTAGTATGGTGCATGCCCATAATAATATAATAATAGTAGACAAATCTTTCATGCCCAAAAAGTGTAAAAATGTAAGAAACAGAGACAAGACACCTAGGGATGAGACCAAAAGAGAAAGCAACAGAGATAAGAAAACAGGCAAGCTGAAGAAGAAAGCAAATATTGCCACTTTAAATGTATACTAAAGGGACTAAGCTGTAAGAAGCACACTATTTGCTCTCTTCTGTTATGACACAGTCATGAAGGGCTCCCCTGGCAATACTCCTGTAATAAAGCATGGCCATCTTTCCACCTTTGGTGAGCTGCACAGTTCAAGTGGCTCCCAGGGCCTGAAAATTGGCAATTTCTCCTATAAAACTTGAAATAAATAATAAAGCATGATGATGCCAGCAGATAAAGGTAATTTTATGGGCTTTAGGAGTAAGTAGCATGTGCTCCAAATGTAATCCTATACATTCAGCTGTGGGAGCTTTACAAACCATAAACGAGTAATGGCTTTTGCCTTTAGGTTGTCTGACGTTCCCGGGTATTCCTTTGTAGGCACTGTTCAGTAAATTCACTCTTCCTTGTTGCTATTACCTCTTACGCTACACCTTGGGGGTCTTACTGCCACTCTGGCCAGCTCAGGTAAAAAGCAGGAAATAAGAAGTGCATCTCCAGTAGGGAGAATCTCTTCTCCAAAGGAATGCACGCATGCATCCACCGGTGGCATGCCTGATCTGCAGGAGCCCATCCCTCGGGAGAAGCTATTGCATGCTTTGACTAGTCAGAGGAAATGAGAAGAACTGGGAGCAAAGTCAGCTACAAAGGGGGTAACAAATACACACATTGAACAGAAGCAAAGAAAGGATGTACAGAAGAAATCAACTATACAGTGTAACCAGGAAAGACAAGTAGCATGGTAGACACTGCAACAGAGAAGACACACATACAATGCATCCTTCTGCATTGTGTTAAAGTTGGGCTAAATGACAGACAACAAACAAAACAGGTGAACTTGGCAGACGCCATGTAGGCATGCCAGACACAGACAACTTAAAACGAAACACAGAACAGAGCTTTGGGTGATTATATCTGATAATTTTAAAATAGCAAAATGATGTGACAAGGTCATGGCTATAGCCAGAGAGACACTAGGGTGCATAGGGAGAAACATAAGAAGTTAAAAAAAAAAGGATGTGATTAAGCCATTGTACAGGCTGTTAGTGAGACCTCACCTGGAGTATTGTGTCCAGTTCTGGAAGCTGTATCTCTAGAAAGATATGGACAAAGGTGTGGGATATACAATGCACTAAAAGCCTTACGAGAAGAGACTAAAGGAACTAAAGAGGTCTGTTCTCTGATGGAAGACTGGATGCAACCTAACAGACTGAAACTCAATCCAGATAAATCGGAGGGTACAACACAAAGGAGGAAGATGACACCAATTTGTTGGCTTCGTGGACCCTTGAACCAAGGTGGAGTAAATGCAGGTCCCTACCATTGGCAGGCGGATCTGGATGAGGCACAGGCCCAACTGGAGCTTGAACTTCGCCTATACCAGCCCACGTTCCCATCAGGTTGAGCCTTTGGGTGCCAGGGCCAGCAAGTCTTAGGTGGAGGCATCTGTTGATTAGATGGAGATCTGTTGAGGGAAGAGCAGATATGGCACAGGCAAATCTGGAAGCAGGCCAGGTCAATGGTAGGCAGCATTTAAGGAGGTCCAGTAAGCAGGCTATGGTCAGTGGTGGTCAGAATTCAGGAAGGTCCAGTAAGCAGGTTGTGGTCAGTGGCAAGCAGAGTTCAAGGATGTCCAGTGAGAAGACTGTGGTCAGTGGTAGGTGGCATTCCAGGAGGTCCAAGAGGCAAGCTGAGGTCAATACAAGGTAACCGTCTGAAGGGAAAGTGGGACAGATAGATAAGGCAGGAAGGTGAGGGGCAGAACAGGTGGACAGACAAGGAGAAGTGGAACACTGAAGAACTGAAGGACTGAGCATGAGAACTGAAGATAGACACAAGAACTGGAACTGAAGATGAAGACAAGGAACTGGAACTGAGGATCACAGGAACTGAGAATACAGAGACAGGAGCATTGAGGCAACTCACACTACTAAGGCAGTAGGGAGACCTGTTGCTGAGGTGCCGGAGAGATGTCTGCAGTGGCCTTATATAGGCCAGAGATGGTGATGTCATCACATGGAGCCTGCCAGGTTTTCTCGCCGCTGGCCCTATAAGACTGAGGAAGTCAGCACGCACACGCCTTAGGAGGAGAGGGGCCTGACAGTGGCGGCGACGTCCTGTTGAAAGGATCTTCGGCAGTGACCTGCTGCATCGTGGCATGACCTCTCGCTGTGCTTGGAGGAGAGGAAGACTGATGCATCCTGGAATGAGGGGGAAAGGCCTGGCTCAAGTGGTAATTGTGGCGGTTAGTGGGAAATTGTCTTGGATAAGGAGTGATATCTTACAAATGGTCACACTTTAAGCCTGGTAGCTGGGATAAATCCCTTGCAAGTGTAAACAGGAATAACTGGGTCAATTGGTCTTTTTCCTGCTATCATCTACTATGTTTCTATGTCTCTTCTATATTTAAAGTCTCTTCTATGATTCTTAAATTTAACATTTTTGGTCAGAACTCTCACAATGCTTTTTTTTTTTTTTTCCAAATATATTTATTAGGATTTTCACATAGTACAATAGGAGCATCCAACATAATCAAATACCGAAATAAGGACAGTAGGGTTTTTCCCCTTTCTTGACATTGCGAGACATAAAAGTTGTAATATTCAGCCACTGGCTGGCTTGCAATGTTAGCCAAATAAACTTATCTAGTTAACTTTTGCAAAATATTCAGCGGCACAGCTATACTATCAAATATACTCAACCATCTTAAAACTAGCTGGCTAACTTTAAGAGTAAGACTATTCTGTGGCATGACCAGAGTTAGCAGGATAAGTTATCCAGCTAATTCTGAATATCAGAGCTAGCCCCAATAACTTTTCAAGCTAACTTATCTCTGCATTGGAACACCTCTTTGTTATTTGGAAAAATTTTATTCATATAAATGGCAGAAATATTCAAAAGTCAGCATTTAACTGGATAACTCATGAATTATCTGACTAAATAGAAACATAGAAACATAGAAATGATGGCAGAAGAAGACCAAATGGCCCATCCAGTCTGCCCAGGAAGCTTTCACACTTATTTTTCTCATACTTATCTGTTACTCTTGGCCCTTATTGGTAACTTTTAGGTTCCAATTTCCTTCCCTCCCACCATTGATGCAGCGAGCAGTACTGGAGCCGCATCAAAGTAAAGTATCTAACTTAATTGGTTAGGGGTAGTAACCGTTGCAATAAGCAAGCTACTCTCACTCTTATTTGTTTACCTAGCATGTGCAATTCAGTCCTTGTTGGTTGTTGTCTGAATATAAATCCTCTTTTCTTCATTCCCCCTGCCATTGAGGCAGTGAGCTGCGCTGGATATGTATTCCAAATGAAGTATCAGGCTTAATTGATTCGGGGTAGTAACTGCCACAACAAGCAAGCTACTCCCCCGCTTATTTGTGAATGCAAATCCTTTTTTCCACATTTTCTCTTGCCGTTGAAGCATAGAGCAATGTTGGAGTCACATTAACCATGTGTGTGTTTATGGAATAAGGGTATTAATCACCAGGTAGTAGCTGTCATTCCCGCAAGCCACCCCCATGCCTCTTCTCCTCATTCACATCCTCTAGATTTTATGGATCCACAGTGTTTATCCCATGCCCCTTTGAAATCCTTCACAGTTTTTGTGTTCTCCACTTCCTCCAGAAGGGCTTTCCAGGCGTCTACTACCCTCTCCATGAAGAAATACTTCCTGACATTGGTTCTGAGTCTTCCTCCCTGTTGCCAAATATGGGCTCCTAAATTCTTGGGCAAAAGACATGCTTTTTCAAAATTGTACAAGCAACTCAAATTAAAGGTTTTCTGTACTTTTGTATTCTCTTTCCCAGAAACTTTAATCCAACCCTGAATATGCAATGGTGATTGCATTAGTTAGGAAATTACTTCTAATATGCTTCTCCAATGTGTACTTTATCATCTTTGGCCTGTTTAAAATTGCAAAAATATTTGCTTTATGGAATAGTTCACTTAGCTGAGTATGCAAAAATACACAACTCAGCCTTATTTATTTATTTATTTGTTTTTCCATACCGATGTTCAATCAGACATATCACACCGGTTTACAGAGTAACAGAGGTTCTATAAGAAGAATAGCTTCTTATTTTACATTGAAACTTTGTAACAAATGTAACAATATGTGTAACAACACGTGTGCCTTTTGCACACGTTTTCTTTCTGGAAAACAAAACCCAGGAAGGATAACTTTCAAAGAACTCTGTGCAACCCCATGTACCCGTGTATATGGCCCCAAGCAGATCTTCTACAGTATTTTATATCCTGCACACAATAGGTACACACCGATTATAAAATGCGAATATATCTACCCCCAACATTTGTGCATATGTTTCTTTATGCACAAATATCTGCAATGCATTGAAAGCAAATATTTTTCTTATCTAATGTAGAAATATACACGTTTACATTTTACATGCAAAAAAACTGTAACTTGCTCTCATAAAACCATGTTTATGCATGGAAGTCGGTATATTTTAAAACATGTGCATGTAATTTAAGTCACCATTTTGCCCAAACCTCCAGTTATTCACCCTGTCCTTCTCCAGGACATTAAGATCCTTCCAGTTCTTCACCCAGACTTCCCACCCAAAAACAGCAGACAACAGATGAGTTGTGCAAGAATAAAATTGCATGAATAAGTCGCCAAGGGTAAGCATCTCTTATAAAATGGCAACTTGCACAGCTACCTTTTGGCCCCTCCTTGGAATGCCCTTAGACCACCCCTTTTTTCATGAGTAAATGTGCATACAAGACTGAAAATATGTGCATAGTTTTGATGTTTATAAAATAGTGCATACATGAGTACAAGCAACTTACGTGTGCATATGCTCATTTTACACGTGTAATTTCTTTTCAAAAATTCATGTTTTAGTATAAGGCTTCCAAATATAATGATGTGCATGAGATAAATTTGCTTTTGGTAATGTATGCAATTTTATCTCAGAATTATACATTGTTAGCCTACTTTCTGAAGAAAATAAGACATATGAGATTGTTATGTGTGTGTGTGCCTAAGGTGTTTTATTTTTGTGCCCTTAGCCACATCAAATTTCAAGACCTGTCAGAGAATACATGAGGACTCTGGCAGGGGTGTTTTTTATTCAGATCCTCACATATGTGCGGACTGCAGATTCACACATGTGCATCCTAGAAAGTAGGTTTCTTTTTCTGGGTGGAGTATCTTAGGGATATCTTATAAATCCGACTAGCTGTGGGATCACCAGGAAAGGTTTGGAAAGCCCTTCTCTAGTGCTTTCACTATTCTTTTTCTTATTATTTTGAAACATTTCCTTGCATATTTTTGAATGATACCTATGCTGCTATGTCTTTAGGATAAGTATAAGGATCAAGGCTGATTCTGTTTTTCCATTCCACCACAGGCCAAGGGAAGGGTTGCTGCCTCTGAATTCAGGAGTTGCCAGTTTGCTCCCAAAGTGGGGGAAAAAAAGTCAGTACTAGTTGAACATTTAGGTTGAGGAGACTGGATGTTGACTTGTATGGGACCTTGTTTGCAAATCCATCCATGTTCTGAATTATACAAAAAGGAATGATCGATCCATGATAGAACTGCACCTTTTGTTATGTTTGGTGGATCGCGGGAAGGTTCCACAAGTTGCTGCACTCACCCCTGCACCTTATCATGGCTTGGATGCCACCCACCATCAACCACTGCTGAAAGTGGCCTGGAACGCTGTCGTGCCGCACCATCTCCTGCGCTTCCTAGGTGCATGTAGGCCCAACTTTCCAGCATTTAAAAGGCCTACGGTAGGAAAAGTCCACGGTACGGTACCCTAAGATGATGTCAGCAAGCTTGCACTACTTAAGGGTTTCTCAGACTTCCTTACCTTGCTCAGCAAAAGGAAGCACGTGTTGCTTCTGTTCCTGCTTGTTTCATCCAGCCTTACAATTCCTGCCTGCCCCATATACCTCATCCAGCCCAGCCTTGTCTCTCCAACCAGCCTTGCCTCACCTCTCCTGCCTGTCAAGCTTTGTCTCTCCAGCTTGCCCTGCCTCATCATATCCAGCTTCTCCTGCCTCCCAGCCCATCCTGCTTTGTCAGTCCCTCCTGTCTTCTTTGAGGACTGACTCCTGGATCTGACCTTTGCCTGGATACTGACTATGCCTGTTTGCCGCCTGCTTCTGACCCATTGCCTGGACTCTGACTATTCTTGATTGCCACCTGCCACTGACTTGTTGCCAAGACATTGACCTTTCTTGCTTGCTGCTTACCTCATATCCTTGCCTGGCCCTGGACCACCTCCTATGCCGTACTCTAAAAGACTCTCACCTGTGTCCTGCCGGCCCCCGGAACCCAAGGGCTCAACCTGAGGGGAAAGGGACTGGTCTAGGTGAAGCTCTAGACCAGTCTTTCACCAGCAAACCTCCGCCAGCTGTTCATGAGTGCCTATAAGGTTCACCACAGCAGCAAAGGTCCACATCCATGACAGTTTGCTGAGGTCATGAACCTAGCGAACCTAACCTCACTCCAAGCCATTCAGGGCCTGGCCCAATGCATCCAGGAGCAGCAGAGTGTCCTTGATCAAGTCACTGGGCTTCTCGAGAGATTTTTTTCCTGCGTGGACACCCGGATGCCAGTAAAGACTCCTCCTCCTGTGGCTCCACCCCTGCCGAGGCCTGTTTCTCCTCCAAGACCAGTACCTCAGCTCCCTCTACCACCACACTATCATGGGAATCCCAAGGTGTGCGCAGCATTTTAAATCAATGCTGTGTGCACTTTGAACTCCAATTGGCCTTATTCCCTACTGACTGTACCAAGATGACATATCCTGTTATTGCTGGGCGGCACAGCCCATCCCGGGCATCTCCACTGTGGGGGCAAGCTGATCCTCTTCTTCAGAGCCTCCCAGACTTCCTAAGAGGAACCAGCCCAGGCTTCCTCCATGGCAGCAGAGCTTCTCCATGTTCATCAAGGATCGCATACTGTTGGGGAGTATGTGATCTAGTTTCAAATTCTCATGTTGAAACTATAATGGGGAGTGGACAGCCTCACAGCCATTTTCTGGCAGGATAAAGGACGAGCTGACAGGTCATGATGTCCCCACTACCTTGGACTCATTAATCATGCTAGCTAACAGCATCTACTGCTGGTTCCAAGAATGGGCCCAGGAGACTAAGGCTACCTAGCGCCCTCTCCTGTTGGCTCCCTGCTTCCAGAATCCTCCAGTGCCGGAGTCCACTCCCAAACTGAGGATCTTAGAGGAGCCCATGTATCTGGGCTGCTCTAAGCTGTTCCCAGAGGAGAAACTCGATAGAAGACCGCTAGGCTTATGCTGATTGAAGACACCTTGCATCCTAATGTTCCGAGAAATTAGGAAACTCTCATGTCTAAGGTTGTTCAGGGAGGCAACCCTAGGTTGAACTCTCTCCTCTCCACAACTACTGGTTTCCATCACCATTTCCACAGAGCACTGCCACCTTACTACCAAAACATTCCTTAACTCTGGAGCAGGCGGAATCTTCATTGAAGAATCTCTTGTTTGGTAACAGCAGATTCCAGCCACCTTCCTGGAGCATCCAGTTACCATCTCCTCTGTGTATGGGGATCCATACACAGAGGCTGCCTCACAGAGTAGGTGGTGCCACTTATGATCCAGACCATTCTTCTCTACAAAGAGACCATTTCCTTCCATGTGATACCCACAGCCATGAATCATATTATTCTCGGCTTGCCTTGACTTCAGCAGCACCAGACTGGAACACCTTGGAGTTGGCATGATGGGATTCCACAGTGTTCCCTCCAAGAATAACTAAGTGTGTGCACATTTTTTTTGTATGAGCAACAATTTTTTTAAACCAACAATTTTTGAGCACCAGTATTAGCAGTGCAACTCTGTATACAGCACAAAGAAAAATGTATGTGAGCAACCATGTAAAACCTGTGAGCGACGCTCCAACATGTATGAACAATTGCTCACATGCTGAATTTAGAGGGAACTGTGGTCCCACCTGTGCTACCACCTGTCTCTCTACTATTTAGCCTCCATCCATTTTGACAGTGGCCACGACTATGCCAGGGCTGCCGCCCAATACGCTGCTTATATGGATATCTTCTCTAAGCAACAGGCCAAAATCCTGCACCCACATCGGTCTTATGACTATGCCATAGGCCCTCTGCCTGAGAAGGAGCCTCCACATGGAAGAGAATAGAATCCTTTCTCAGTTCCAGAAACGGAGACCATGAGTTTGTACATCCAGGAATGTATTATCTGCAGAGTGAGAGACAGCTCTAGCAGACATATTGCAGCTGTGTTGGGAAAGGACTTGACTACAAGGGCCTAAACACCATTATGAAAAAGAACCGTTATCTATTGCCCCTCATTTCAGAACTTTTTTTTAATTTTTATTTTTTATTTATGAATTTTCAATAATCAATTACACACACAACAAGAAACGAAAAATAAACATCAAGGAAAAACATAAAAAAAATATGTCTTTACAATAGTAACAATAATTTTTCCTTGTTCAACACTAACTACAAGAAAAAAGAAGAGTAATCTCTGTGAGAAATACCATGAGTGAAATTAATAATTTGTAATCTACATCCAATTGGTAATGTTATGGGGTTCCCCATTTATTTCTATTCTACCTGGATGTTTTCCCCCCAAGAAAATTTCTAAGCTGCTCTGGGTCTAAAAACGAATGTAATTTTTTCCCTCACACTTGATAATACATCTGCAGGGGTATTTCAATAAAAAGAATCCTCCTTTATCCAGTACTTCTTTTCTTAAATTGAGAAAGCTTTTCCTATCGAGCTGGGTGGCCCTAACCAAGTCTGGAAACATCCAGATTTTTTGTCCGTAAAAGGTTTTAGATCTATTGCGGAAAAAAGGTTTTAAAATATTGCCCTTATCTGTAATAAAGGCAAACTGTAACATCAATGTACCTCTATTTTTTATATCTAATTCTTCTTGTGATTTTTGTATTAAATTTGAGATGCCCGTCTTGACATCACCAGAAAAAGATCATTCTCTGTCATTGGATCAATCTTATGGAACGCATTACCAGACTCTTTAAGATCCATATCCAACTCCAAACACTACAAAAAATCCCTAAAAACACATTTATTTCAATCTGCTTTCCATATATCACACACTAAATAACATAACTACTTCTCCATCACACAGGGCACAACATTATTATATATTGATTTATTTTTTATGTAAACTATTCATTGTTTCAGATTTTTATTTTTATTATATATTTTTGTAATTTTGAGCTTTTATAATTTGATAATCTTTATGTTCTTTTAAATTTAAATCTTTATTTACATTTGTTTTTTATTTAGTTATGTAAACCGTTTTGATTAAACACTGTTTGTAAAGACGGTATACAAACACTTTTAAATAAATAAATAAATAAATATCAATTGAAGATTCTAATAAAAGACCCTGACCATAACCTTCTTGATCTTTCTGTGGTATTACTTGTATTTGTTCTAATCCCGCCTGTTCTTTTTTCCTTATACCTACAAAAAAGGCCCTCACAATAACTGGATAATTTCCATCTGGTATTTTAAGGATCTGCGTAATATATTCTTTAAACAATTCCCTTGGTCCCAACTGTTTTAATATAGGGAAGTTTGTTACCCTTAAATTTAAAGCCCTAATATTATTCTCTAAATTTTCAAACTTTTTTTTAAATTCATCTTCTATTTTAATTTGATGTTGTTGAATTTTTTCTATATGCTCACATCTCTTATCTAGCTCCTTGATTTTCTTATGATAACCTTATGATGAATTTTCTTTAAGAGAGTTATTTGTTTCTCTAACTTCTCGAGTGAGTTTAACAATTGAAGCACCTAGCTTAGCAATAACGTTCCATAAATTTTCCAATGTAATACTGGGAGGCTTTAGTATCACAGTTCCAATAATATCCTGTTGCATGGCTCCATTTGTCTTCACAATTGGTGTACTTTCTACCTTACAGGCCAATGCAGTAAAACCCACGGGAGAGCAGGTGCTCCGAGGCGAGCGCCCGCTCTCCCGACGCATGCACAGGCATGGGCCCGCGGTAAAAAGAGGCAGCTGTCAGCGAGTTTGACAGCCGATGCTCAATTTTGCTGGTGTCGGTTCTCAAACCTGCTGACAGCCACGGGTTCGGAAAACGGACGCAGGCATAATTGAGCATCTGTCTTATGATCTGTGGCATGATTTTACATTTTTTTTAAATTTTGGGGCCTCCGACTTAATATCGCTATGATATTAAGTCGGAGGGTGTACAGAAAAGCAGTTTTTTCTGCTTTTCTGTACACTTCCCCGGCGCTGTCAGAAATTAATGCCAGCCTTTGGGCAGGCATTAATTTTTGAAAGTAAAATGTGCGGCTTTCTGGATCGCGCGGGAATAACTAATAGGGCCATCAACATTCATTTACATGTTACGGGTGCTATTAGTTTTCGGGGGGTTGGCTGTGCGTTTTCGACGCGCTATTTCCCCTTACTGTATAAGGGGTAAAGCTAGCGCGTCGAAAACGCACGGCCAAACCCGGGTTAACAGTGAGCTCCACCGGAGCTCACTGTACTGTATCGGCCCGTTAGTGAGTAACCGATAGGTATCAATATCAGTTTCTTCTAGAGATTCACTTGAGACTTGTGCAAATTGTAATTCAGTCTCTGAGCGCCTGGATGGACCTCAGAGGTCACGGCGTTCGCTCATGCGCCTTCGCTGCTTGAGCGCCCAAATTGGACGTGCGTTCATGCACCTTCGCCAGCATTTGGGTGCTCAAGGGTCAGGGGTGACGTCACAAGCTGCAAGATGGTGCTGGGGAGACAGTGAGTGGCGGAACGGAGGGAGGCAGGCGAGCCGGAGCTGCCCCGCATGCAGGAAAGGTAGGGGAGCCACCGCCCCGCCCCCTCCCATGCACACCCCCCCCCCGCCCCCGGCCCTGGCTCCGCCGCTCTGGCAATCTTCCAGTTGCCTGCTGGTGCAATTTTTTTGGCATGATGAGCTCGCATCGCCTGTATGTCCCATTTGGGTGCTCAAGCCAGCAAAGGTGCCTTGAGCGCCCAAATTGGAAATACAGGCATGCGTTCATGCATCTTCGCCGGCGGGGGTTGCTGGAAGCCGCCTCGCGGAGAGCGCCCGATCCGCCCCGGTCTGCTGAAGCGGGAGAAGGAATGCTGAAAGAGAAAATGAAGGGACAACATGAGCCAAAGCGGAAGAAGGAATGCTGGAGGAGAGAGTGAAAGGTTGTGAGCCAAAGCGGGAGAAGGCATGCTGAAAGAGAAAGTGAAGGGACATTTGTGAGTCAATGTCCCTGTCGCTGTCAGCGCGGGCCCGTACGGGAGACCGGCATCCATGGACGCATCCAGGGCAGGTGAGCGAGGGCTGGGGGAAAGTTTGCCCATGAAATTTCACGGGCAAACTTTACCGCCTACCCTCTAACGCAGGGGTAAGGGTAGGCGGTAATTTAGCAGGTTAAAGATGCGGCTAAACTGCAGGTTAAAAAGGCGATAGTTGGGGTGCACGTTACTGTATGGGAGGGAATAGCTAATCAGAGCGTTTACATATCATATACATGCCGCGGGTGGAAAGGGTTACCCGTTGATTTAAAGAAGTGGTAAGGATGGGTTAAAAGGGATAGTGAATCGCGGGTTGGACTTACGCGGCCAAATTGCGGGTACAAAGCGGGTTAGAAATGGGGTAATCGTGGCTGCCCTTTACTGTATCGGCCTGTAAGTTTGTACCTGAGGGTAAAATGACTTGCCCAAGGTCTCAAGGAGCGACAGCAGGACTCAAACGCTGGTCTCCTGGTTCATAGCGCACTGTGCTAACCACTAGGCTACTCCTCCACTCTGTGGAAATGTCATAAATAGAAGTTTTCCAAAAATCAGACAGGTCTAAAATCTCCGTAGGAGGTTGTCTATTACCAGAAGGCAAAGAGTGGACCTTGTTGAAGGAAGAAACTGTGTCCAATGGAACTAACAATGTTTGTAAAAGTTATCTTCTGAAAGTACTGGTGGTGATTCACCCACCACCTTGGGGAAATTAAGAAGCCAAAGATTTAAATGCCTCAGTCTATTCTCAGTGAATTCTACCCTCCTATTAAGAATCCTATGTTCTGAGTAAGAGTGGCATGCATGGATTTCAAAGATGTAACATCATGTTCTAATGTGGGAATCCTGACAGTTATTTCTCGCTGATAGTTTTCAAGGGAGGCCCAGGATTCCAGTCCTTTGGAAAGATCATCCACTTTAGCCAAGCAAACAGAAAAGCAACCCCAAATTTTGCCATCAGGTCCCATAATGAATCGAAGGTAACCACTGATGATTCCTGGGGGATCAAACTTGCACTGGGAAGATGAATCAAAGATGGAGACTCCACTTCCAAGCTACCCATTCAATTCTATTACGTTCCCAGCTGTTACTCTCACAGACCCCCTGCAGAAAATTAAAAACAGCATTGGCTTTATTTTCTACAGAGGCTCCCTCTACTGCAGCCCTGCCTATGACATCAATGGTCTGCGATGCTGCTGCCCCAAAGTGAGAGGAGCTGCATTCCATTGGCGGCAAATAATCATCAAGAGGGCTGAGTGACATTTCTTCCTCCACCAAGTCCAGCTCTCCTTCATCGTGCTTGACACTGGGGCCAATAGTCCCCTCCATTGAAGCAGAGACCACAAACTCTGAGATGGATTGCTATCCTAGGGTAAGTGAAGGCTCTGAGGGATAAGACTTAGCTTTCCCTTTCCTCTTGGAAGGCTTTATCACTCCAAAGAAGAAACAGCAAAGGAAATTTCAGAGAGCAGCTAGATCATGGCTAATTCATGCCACCATCTTGCACCTGCCTCCTTCCACATTTTTTTTTAAACAACATTCAACAGGTCACGTGATGCGGTGAGCCGGATGGGCTGATCTTGCTGCGGCTCCAGGTGTAGCCCCCCTGAAATCGCAAAAAAGAGCCATCAACTTTGCAGCTTGTAGGTGGAAGTTACGACCAATCGGCTTGGGAAACGCTGCTGCAGTTAACCGCGACGTTGCCTACTGTCGGGATGGCGGTGAAACCGGCGAAAAAAGAAAAAAACAAAAGTGGAGAGCAAGAGCTCAAAATGGCCGACACATGCGGCAATATTGAAGGATCAGGCCTGGACGACGCGATGCTCAAGGGCCTAGAGCCAAAATTTGAAGGAATTTCAGAAAATTTCCGGGTACTCAAAGAATCTATGGGAGATATCGGTAAAAGACTAGACATTGCGGAAGGGCGGATCGCGGCAGTGGAGGAGGATGCACAAGCTCTCATGGAGCGAGTGGCAACCTTGGAAACAGAGATAAAAGCTGCGGCGAACAAAGTAGAAGATTTGGAAAATAGGGCCAGAAGGAACCATCTAAAATTCCTTGGGTTGCCAGAAGCGATCAGTGAGGGAGATCTGAAATCAATGCTGGAAGATTGGTTACCAAAGGCCCTGCAGCTTCCGGAGCTTACAGGAAAATTGACTGTTGAAAGAGTACACCAACTGGGGCCAAGGCGCGAAACTGACCGTAGGCCCAGATTGGTGATTGCAAGGTTTCTCGATTGGACACAGAAGACAATGATTCTGACCGCATTCCGAAAGTAAAGGGAATTGAAATATCAAGAACAGAAGATAATTATTTTCCAGGACTTATTCAACAGGAACATTCAATTCTCCCTGTTATTCCTTGCCACTCTGAAAGTCTGGAGAGATGGAAAGGTTTTCTCATTTGAAGGACCGGATAAAGCTGCGGAATGGCTAGCTAGCCTGGAAGGTCAGTGCTGACAGGAGTGTGGTGGCTAAGATCCAGGCGGAAGCGCACCAATAGCAGGGACTACATCCCTTATCAATGGCTACTGTGGGTTGCGAAGACAGTATAGGCCACTGTGGTTTGTGTGGTTTGTTTGATTATGACTAATCCAGTTAATGACCAATATTTAATGTTTTAGTGATGTGGGTATGAGAAATGACGTGTTCTGAACCGAGGGACGAGGGGGGCTACACCTGAACGCATTTTAGACACTGACCTCATGCCCCGTTTTAGGGTGGCAACTGTTATTTTCTTGTTACTATGGGTAATTGGGGGGATGGGGAAAAGGGGTTTTGGGATGGGAGACAGGGCCATGGGGGGGGGGGGAGGGTTGGGGGGACTGCTATGGGAGGGACTCGAGGGTTCGTTTTTCTCGATGGAGATTGCACTATCTGTATAATTGGCAACCATATAAGGCTACTGAGGATACTATTATGTGAATGTAAAGTTCAAGATAAGAGTGGGCTGGAGGTCCAGGCTGGGAGGTCTCTAGCTATAAGCTGGCAAATGATGCAAGAGCTATGGCTAAATGATTGCCTTGGGGATGGGTAAGTTGAGATACTGTACGTGGAATGTGGGGGGGCTTGAATTCACCCATTAAACGTCAAAAGGTGTTGAGTACTCTTAGTAGACAAAAAGCAGAAATAATAGCCTTACAGGAAACACATCTCTCTGACCATGAGAGTAAAAAGTTAAAACGTGGTTGGGTAGGCTACTGTTTTTATTCTCCAGCAGTGGGGCGCAAAGCTGGAACAGCTATCCTAATTCACAAAAACTTACATTTTGAGCTTTCCCAGCAAGCCACTGACAACACGGGACAAATTATTATAATTACAGGAAGGCTACAGGGCAGTGACATGACTATCTGTTCTACATATGCCCCTAATGCGTATTCACATCAATTTTTTCAAAACCTGGTGAGTAGGTTGATTCCTATTCAAAAAGGACCACTCATCCTTATGGGAGATTTTAATTGTGTACATGAGCATAGCATAGACAGATCCCTAGCACAACCTCTTATTAGGACCTCAACGGAAAGGGGGATATCCTATTTATGTACAGAACTTCACTTATTGGACATATGGCGCACCCTACACCCTACCGAACATGATTATACGCACGTCTCGAGGGCCCACGCCAGTATGTCTTGGATTGATTATATACTTGTTTCTGATACCTTGTTCCCTAAAGTGCAGAGTGCGCAGATCGGGAATGTAGCAGTATCTGACCACGCTATGGTGTGGCTAGACCTACTAGGGGGTATAACTGAGACGAGTCGCCTATGGCGTTTTCCGTCCCAGTTGGCAGGTGACAAGAACTTTCAGGAGTACCTGAGAAAAAAATGGCACGAGTACGCAAACCACAATCAAGGGCACCTGGATGACCCCAGTTTATTCTGGGAAGCCAGCAAGGCGGTACTGAGGGGGACATAACTTCCTATCTCATAGCAAAAAATAAGGCACTGCATAAAAACATTCTCCTTTTGGAACAGAAGGTAGGATTGGCAAAACAAAAATTGGCTCAACAAAAGACTAGCAAGGCTCAAAGGGAGTATAATGATCTCCTGAGTACTTTGAACACGCTATTACATGTCAGAGCAAAAAAATGCTTCAAAAAGGTGCACATAAATTTTTTCAATTTGGAAATAAAACTGGGGGGCTGTTGGCTAATCTGATACGGAAGCAACAGGGCAAAACCTATATTGATAAACTTAAAAATGAAAAGGGTGACCCCATCACATCTAGTGCGGAGGTCTGTGCGAGATTTCGGACTTTCTATGAGGCCCTTTACAAAGAGGATAGACTAGGTGGTTCCAGTGAGGAAACTGAGTTCTTTAAGGACCTTCACATTCCTCAGGTTACCGGCGAACAGCTAGAGCACCTGAATGCACCAATCATGTTGGAAGAGCTCATGGATACCATTAGGGGTAGTAAGAAAAATAAGGCTCCCGGCCCAGATGGGATGAGTGCCGAATATTACAAAGTATTACTTAACCAAGCGTCAGGGGCCCTGTTAAAATTTTTCAGGACGCACAACAAAAGCGTCGTTTTCCTGTAGGGGTTACAAAAGCTTATATTACTGTCCTTGAAAAACCTGGTAAAGACCTCTCCTCCCCTACCTCCTATAGGCCAATATCGTTGCTTAATTTTGAAGCAAAGTTATTCACCAAGATTATGGCAGATCGTTTGAGTGCTGTGTTTCCAGATATTATCATAGCCCAACAGGCCGGATTCGTTAAGGGGAGGACTGTAAATGCAAACATGACTAAGCTGCTTATAGCCATGGAATCTTGCCAAAGACGAGGACAGGAGGCCATTGTGGTGAGCTTTGATTCGGAAAAGGCCTTTGACAGGGTCTCCTGGCCGTACCTGTTTTCAGTCTTGGCTCGCTATGGTCTAAGGGGGGCAATTGTAGAGAACATTGCTTTGTTATACAATAAGCCGTACTCAGCGATATGTGCCAATGGGCAGGTATCTGAGGATTTCCGTCTTTACAGAGGCACAAGACAGGGATGCCCACTCTCCCCGTTGTTATATGTGTTATCCATTGACCCATTGTTGAGAAAAATAGAAGAGGACCCGAGGATAACTGGGTTTCAGGTGGGACACCAAGTTTTTACAGTGTCTGTGTTCGCAGATGACATGTTGGTGGTCTTAACTAAACCTCAAAAATCCTTATCACACGTGCTTCAACATCAGGCTGCCTTTGGGGCCTTTGCAGGTCTGAAAATTAACACAGACAAATCGGAAGCCATGGCTTTAGGTGGTTCGGTACAATTTAGTTGGGAAGGCCCATTCCCATTGAGGTGGGTGGGTTCTGAAATGAGATATCTAGGGGTGAGACTTCCTATAGAGGTGTCTAATCTCTATGCTGCGAATATTGGTCCTCTGCTAAAGGAGAAGGAACAGACTCTTTGTATGTGGACTAATTTGCCCCTTTCCCTGACCGGAAAGATATGCTTATTGAAAATGGTGGAATTGCCCAGATGGTTTTATGTTTTACAAAAACTCCCCCTATGGCTAACGAAACCTGACCTGACTCATATTAACCATACAATTTGAGCATATTTATGGGGTTCCCATAAAGCGAGGTTACCTTTGCAAACTATAATGAAGCCCAAAGGACAGGGAGGTATGAGTTGTTCCAACTGGAGGGAATACAACTTAGCATATCTTCTCCGACATATATGTGATTGGCTGAACACTACAAGTATCTGTACGCCTATATCATTTATTGCGGAATGGTGTTCTCCTTTAAGGCCAGGGAACATTCTTCAGGCTAAGCGATCAGAATTGCCAGGGCTAATAAGAGATAGCTTGATTTTTGAGTCAGGAAGGGCAGCATGGAGATTTTTATGTGTGAACAAACTGGGAATGAAGAGTATGTATACGCCATTTTTAACGTTACTAGGAAATCCCCAGTTTCCGGGTGGCATGACCTCGTCAATGTTCGGATCATGGGCGGCACGGGGTTTGACTAATTTATATCAATTCTTAGATCCCCGTACTTTAGGGGTCAAATCCTTCCAAGATCTTAAGGATAATTTTAGTATAGACTCCAGGGAGTTCTATGGGTATCTGCAAGTGCGCCACTACATACAACAGTTATGGCCTACAGGGTTGGATCCATACCATGCAGCCATTTTGCGGGATTTTTTCTTGCAAGTGGGGAACAAAATCAATTCTAGCGCTATATACATGAAACTTCTAAACTCTATCCCTAATGATGCTATATTGGCTAACATTCAAAGCAAATGGATAAGACAGGCCAATATTGAGGAAATCAGGCAAATCATAAAAGGATGGGATGTGTTTTCTGAGAATTCCAGTATGTCTTGCAATGTATGTATATGTCTCCTACCAGGATGTTTGCTGCAAAACTATGTGAGTCCGATCTGTGTTTAAAATGTGATCAGGAAAAAGGAACTTTTTTCCATTGTATATGGGAATGTGCAGTGATTGCTGGTTTTTGGACAGAACTTTTACAAGAGATGACCAAGATACTGGGAAAGCATATACCCCGGGATCCGAAAATATGCTTATTCCGTCTGTTCAGTAATATTGTGACCTCCCTTACAGAACCTCAAGCCTTGTTTTTAGGTAAAGTGCTATTAATTGGCATACAAACCATTATGGCAAATTGGATCTCCAAGGACAGGCCGCAAGTATCACACTGGAAAAATCGGGGGCGCATGCATATGCAATTTGAATACATGACTGCTGGAGCCAGGTCGTGGAAAGCCTATGCCACATGCGAGGCTATCTGGAGGGAATATTGGTGTCGACTCCCACTTTCCACGAGGGACTCTATCGCACAACTTGCCCAGACGGTGTATCAACCTTCTTCTTCATCTTGAACGATGGCTTGAGACTCCATCAAGTGAGACGATCTCTGCGGTGTAGGGGGGAGAGGGGGGAAGGGGGGATATCCCTATGTTTTTTCTTTTTATATTTTTCCATGACTCTGCATACGGTTAGGGATGGGAGATGCATGGGACTGTGTGAGCTATTGTTGACTCAGTGTTTGCCTTTTCCTGTGTGTTGTTCTTTGTAATACAAAATGTTAATAAAGAAATCATTAAAAAAAAAACCAACATTCAAAGGGAAATCTTCAGATCTATGTCACTGAGAATTACAAAAAACGTAGGGATAAAAAGAGTACAAAACATCATTAAAGAAAACGCATATCAGAGACTTAAAAAGAATATATAATAAAGACAGTGTGAGGATCCTGGCTGCAGTGCAGCCCGGATGACAGCAGGGGCCCTCAGTGGGCTATCAGTGGGCTATATTACTTGCTACCTCAGTCCTCCAAGTTTCTATGGCTTGGAGATCATGCTGGCAGCCATTTTGGCCATGGCTCAGCACTGCCACTCCTATTTAAGCCTGCCTCGCAGTAAGCTCCCTGCTTCTGCTTGGCATTCTTTTGCTCCTAGTTCTGGCCCTCTGAGTTCCAGTCTTGTATTTGGTATCTCTCTCTAGATGCCTTCTTTCTCCTTGTAATTCTTGTTACTTGTTCCTGTTTGTTTGTTCTGTTTATTTGTGGACTTAGTTGTGGCCTTCTGGTTTTCTTTGTGTTTGTTGGTAATAAGAACATAATACTTGCCATACTGCGTCAGACCAAAGGTCCAACAGTGACCAATCAAGGTCACAAGTACCTGGCAGGATCTCATAGGGGTAAATATATTCCATGATGCTTTTGTCAGAGATAAGCAGTGGATTTCCCCAAGTCCCCCATAATAATTTTATATGTACTTTCCCTTCAGGAACTTGGCTTTTTTATATGCAACTTCTCCTTCCCTCCTTCACCACATCCTCTGGCAATGAATCCCAGAACATAATTATGCATTGAGTAAAAAAATATTTTCTCTTTTTAGTTTTAAATGTATCACTGAGTAACTCCATTGTGTACCCCTAGTCTTTGTAATCTTTGAAAGAGTAAACAACCGATTAACGTTTACTCATTCCACTCCACTCATTATTTTTAGAAATCTATCATATCTCCCCTCAGCTGTCTCTTCTCTAAGCTGAAGAGTCTTAATCCCTTTAGCCTTTACTCACAGGGGAATCATTCCATCCCTTTTATCATTTTGGTCACCCTTCTCTGTATCTTTTCTAATTCTGCTATATCTTTTTAAAGATGTGGTGACCAGAACTGCACACAATATTCAAGATGAGGTCGCAGCATGGAGTGATAAAAAAAGCATTATGATATTCTCTGTTTTATTCTCCATTCCTTTCCTAATAATTCCTAGCATTCTATTTGCTTTCTCAGCTGCTGCTGCACACTGAGCAGAAGAGTTCAACATATTATCAACAATGATGCCTAGATCCTTTTCCTGAATGGTGACTCCTAATGTGGAACCTTGCATTGTGTAGCTATAATTTAGGTTACTCTAAGTGCATTATTTTGCAGTTGTCCACATTAAATTTCATTTGCCATTTGCATGTCCAGTCTCTCAGTTTTGCAAGGTCCTCTTGCAATTTCTCACAATCTTCTTATAATTTAACAACTTTGAATAATTTGGTGTCATTGGCAAATTTGATCACCTCACTTGTCCCTATTTCCAGGTTGTTTATAAATATATTAAAAAGCAGTAGTCCCAAAACAGATCCCTGGGGCACTCCACTATTCAGTTTTCTCCACTGGGAAAATTTACCATTTAACCCTACTCTCTGTTTTCTATCTTTTAATCAGTTCATAATTCCCCTAACCCATGACTTCTTAATTTCTTAAGAAGTCTCTAAGGGATTTTGTCAAATGTTTTCTGGAAATCCAGACACACTATATCAACTGGTTCACCTTTAGCCACATATTTATTTACACCCTCAAAAATTGTAGCAGACTGGTAAGGCAAGACTTCCCTTGGCTAAATCCATATTGACTTTGTCCCATTAAACTATGCCTATCTATATGTTAAGCAATTTTGTTCTTTATGATAGTTTCTACCATTTTGCCTGGCACAGATGTCAGACTCACTAGTCTGTAGTTCCTTATATCATCCCTTGAGTCCTTTTCAAAAATTGGTGTTACATTGGCAACCCTCCAGTCTTCAGATACCATAGATGATTTTTATGATAGTTTACAAATTAATAGAGATGTGATTCGTCCGAACCTTTTGGTTCGGCCTTAGTTATCGGCCTACCGCAGGAAATTTCATTTTCCCACGGTTCAAGCCGATTTTATTTCGTCTGACCCCGAACCATAGCATAAAACCTGCCCCAACCCTTCCAATGTAATAAATTACAATGGGGGGTTGTAAAAAAAACAAACAAAAAACTCACCCCAACCCTTCAAATTTAATTAATTGCACCCCCCACCATCCCGTCCCCTCAAGACTTGCCTGCCCCCCCCCTCAAGACTTACCAAATGTCCCTGGTGGTCCCGGGAGCGATCTCCCCCTCTCGGGCTGTCGGCTGCCAGTAATCAAAATGGCGCCGATGGCCCTTTGCCTTTACCGTGTGACAGGGCTATTGGTGCCATTGGCCAGCCTCTGTAACATGGTAGGAGCAATGGACGGCCGGTGCCATCTTAAAAAATGGTGCGGGCCATCCATTGCTCCTACCATGTGACAGGGGCCAACCAATGGCACCGAAAGCCCCTATCACATGGTAAGGGCAAAGGGCCATCAGTGCCATTTTGAGTAGAGGCAGCCGACGGCCCGAGAGGGGGAGATCGCTCCCGGGACCCTGCTGGACCACCAGGGACTTTCGGTAAGTCCTGAGGGGGGGGGTTTGGACAAATCTTGGGGGTCAGGAGGGTGGAGGGTTGCAATTAATTAAATTTGAAGGGTTGGGTGGGTTTGGGTTTGTTTGGTTTTTTTTCTCTTTCTCTCCCCCCAAAATATGATAAGGAAACCACATGAAATTCATGGGTTTTCTTTTAGTTTTGTCGCCCCCCCCCCCCCCCCCGAAATGCAACGAAATAGGAAATATCGTCTCTATTTCCTATTTCGTTGAGAACGAATACACATCCCTACAAATTCATAATAGCTGGTCTGCAATTTAATTTCTCAGTTCTTTCAGCACTCTGGGATATATAACATCTGGTCCAGATGTTGAATATCATTTCTGGCATGGGTATCTCTCTTACATCTTCCTCAGAAAAGACTGAAGCAAGGAATTCATTTAGTCTTTTTGCTATGGCTTGTCGTCCTTGTCTTCCTCTTCTGGTTTGTTTGTACTATCTGTCTTTCTCTTCTGGGCACCTTGTTTTGTTATCCCTGCAGTTGCCCTGCTCTTGTCAGTGCCTTTTAGTGTCCTGCCATTGGAACATTTAAGTTCTGTTGGCCACCAAAACCCAAAGGCTCAACCTGAGAGGGAGGTGGCTGGTACAGGTGAACACTCCCTTCCTGTCCTGTTCCTGCTTCAGCCTGTCTTGCCTCTGAATCCAGCCTGCCAGCCGCTCCTGTCCTGGAGGTCACCCTTTATCGGCAGTCAAGCCCTGACACAAAGCAGATGCAGCAGACATGCTTTGCCAGGGGCCCTTTTGGCAATATCCGGAATCTGTCACCCATTGCACTGGATGATTACTACCACTGTTGAGGTTTACCATCTCCCCAGGTTAACCCAAACTAATTGATCCAGTACTGGTTTTGCTCCATTGCATGCATATCTGCAAAAAAGGACCATTAGGTTAAACCCAGTCTGCTACTTTGTACCTGCCTGCTTTGTTACCACAGGTTTTTCTTGATCTGTGTTCTTCTCCTTTCCTCTGCCAATAAGGTCTCTTTGTCTCTTCTATGTAAGCTTGGATTTTGCCACTGTTTCATCTCCTGTAACCTCTGCTGGAATTCTGTTCCAGATGACTACCCCTCTCTGAATAAAAAATTATTTTCTCGCATTCCTTTTGAGCTTCCCTCCTTTCAGCTTCCTATGATCACCCCTTCTCCTTGAACTTTTCATTCTATGGAAATGCTTCCTTCTGGTATTTTATTGAGTCTGCTAGATATTTGAATGTTTGTTATCATATCTGCTTCTTCCCTTCTTGAATGAGCGCTGATAGCAGAAGTTGCATCTGCTGATAGGTGAGCAAGATTTGTGAATGTTGGCAGACTGGGGAAAGTTTAAACCTTGAAAAAGAAATTGTTTGAGAGTTGAACTATTGCTGTTTATGAATATTATGTGCTGGGGAAGCAGTATTGAACTTAAATTAATCCTATGTGTAGTTTGATGTTTAAATTTAATTCTGAAGGTATGTTTCTGTTAAAACAAATAACGAGTTCACAGACATAAATAACTCTACAATGACTGTATCATCTGCTAATGAGCAGATTATGAATGCAAAAAAAATAAAAACTGTACTTTATTTATTTTTTTATTTATTTATTTATTTATTTACTTTTATATACCGGTGTTCGATTTTACATATCACATCGGTTTACATTTAAACAAAATTTGCAGGAACTTATGCGTTACCTTTGTCAATAAATAAAGCAGGGTGGTTGCCATGTTAGTCCACTTGAATGCACAGAAATAAAGGTTAACAAATTAAAACAACAACAAAAAAAAAACAAGGTGATACCTTTCTATTGAACTAACATAATACATTTCTTTATTACATTTTGAGAGCTAGTGCTTTCTTCTTCAGGTCGGAATAGAATGTGCAAAGGATGACATTTACCAAGAAATATAAGTGAATGCCTTTTAAGAGTCACTTAAATTTCCTGCTAATGTCATCCTTTGCTCACTCTATTCTAGGGATGTGAATCGTTTTCCATATCGTCTTAACGATAGAAATCGTGTGGCAGGAGAAGAAAATCGTGTTTGGCACGATTATTTCATTGAAAAATCGTTAAAAATCGTTTTTTCCGATTAGTGCGCACTAACTCGAGTTAGTGCGCACTATCTCCCCGTTAGTGCGCACTAACTCGAGTTAGTGCGCACTAACTCAAAATGATACAAATAGACACTTTCCAGGTCACTGAAGGTCAGTTAGGAATGAATATGTGTTCCTATTGGCTGGCAGCCCTCTTATCTATTGATGTTACCAAGGTTTCCACTGAGGTGATGGTTGGGGGGATGGGAAATGGAACTGGAAACTCATGAACACCAACAGAAAATGAAACAAAGTGTTCACACTTCCCAGGTCAGTAAAGGTCACTTAGGAATGAATATGTATTCCTATTGGCTGGCTGTGCTCTTATCTATTGATGTTACCAAGGTTACCACTGAGGTAATGGTTGGGGTGATGTGAAATGGAAACAGTTGGAAGCTTGACATGTGATGATCAGCACTCACGTGACTAGAACTTCTTTGTTTATTATTTTTGTTAGCAGGCACCTGAAATGCTAGTGCATGTTGAATTTGCCAATCACTGTGCATTTTAGAAAGGTGGTCCTGGCTGGAACTGTACACAGTTCAAATATATGTAATTGATTGTTGGTAAGTGTATTTTTTAAGTAGCCACACTGGCACAAGTATGTTTACTTTTCCTCCTACTTAACTCACTAGCTCAGCTTTGTAAGAAGGGCTTCTCTGCTTGAGTGAGGGTCAGGCAGCTCCCCCCTGTCTGTGAAGCCAGCCTCTCACTAGTAATGCAGGGAGGGAGCTGTCTCAGACTCACCATCCTCCTCCCCCTCCCCCCCTCACCCACACACCATTCACTAGCTGGGACATGGGGGAAGTCAGGAGTGAGGGTCAGGCAGCTCCCCCCTGTCTGTGAAGCCAGCCTCTCACTAGTAATGCAGGGAGGGAGCTGTCTCAGACTTCACCATCCTCCCCCCCCCCCCTCACCCACACACCATTCACTAGCTGGGACATGGGGGAAGTCAGGAGTGAGGGTCAGGCAGCTCCCCCCTGTCTGTGAAGCCAGCCTCTCACTAGTAATGCAGGGAGGGAGCTGTCTCAGACTTCACCATCCTCCCCCCCCCCCTCACCCACACACCATTAACTAGCTGGGACATGGGGGAAGTCAGGAGTGAGGGTCAGGCAGCTCCCCCCTGTCTGTGAAGCCAGCCTCTCACTAGTAATGCAGGGAGGGAGCTGTCTCAGACTTCACCATCCTCCCCCCCCCCCTCACCCACACACCATTCACTAGCTGGGACATGGGGGAAGTCAGGAGTGAGGGTCAGGCAGCTCCCCCCTGTCTGTGAAGCCAGCCTCTCACTAGTAATGCAGGGAGGGAGCTGTCTCAGACTTCACCATCCTCCCCCCCCCTCACCCACACACCATTCACTAGCTGGGACATGGGGGAAGTCAGGAGTGAGGGTCAGGCAGCTCCCCCCTGTCTGTGAAGCCAGCCTCTCACTAGTAATGCAGGGAGGGAGCTGTCTCAGACTTCACCATCCTCCCCCCCCCCCCTCACCCACACACCATTCACTTGCTGGGACCTGGGGGAAGTCAGGAGTGAGGGTCAGGCAGCTCCCCCCTGTCTGTGAAGCCAGCCTCTCACTAGTAATGCAGGGAGGGAGCTGTCTCAGACTTCACCATCCTCCCCCCCCCCCCCCTCACCCACACACCATTCACTAGCTGGGACATGGGGGAAGTCAGGAGTGAGGGTCAGGCAGCTCCCCCCTGTCTGTGAAGCCAGCCTCTCACTAGTAATGCAGGGAGGGAGCTGTCTCAGACTTCACCATCCTCCTCCCCCCCCCCCCTCACCCACACACCATTCACTAGCTGGGACATGGGGGAAGTCAGGGGTGAGGGTCAGGCAGCTCCCCCCTGTCTGTGAAGCCAGCCTCTCACTAGTAATGCAGGGAGGGAGCTGTCTCAGACTTCACCATCCTCCCCCCCCCCCTCACCCACACACCATTCACTAGCTGGGACATGGGGGAAGTCAGGAGTGAGGGTCAGGCAGCTCCCCCCTGTCTGTGAAGCCAGCCTCTCACTAGTAATGCAGGGAGGGAGCTGTCTCAGACTTCACCATCCTCCCCCCCCCTCACCCACACACCATTCACTAGCTGGGACATGGGGGAAGTCAGGAGTGAGGGTCAGGCAGCTCCCCCCTGTCTGTGAAGCCAGCCTCTCACTAGTAATGCAGGGAGGGAGCTGTCTCAGACTTCACCATCCTCCCCCCCCCTCACCCACACACCATTCACTAGCTGGGACATGGGGGAAGTCAGGAGTGAGGGTCAGGCAGCTCCCCCCTGTCTGTGAAGCCAGCCTCTCACTAGTAATGCAGGGAGGGAGCTGTCTCAGACTTCACCATCCTCCCCCCCCCTCACCCACACACCATTCACTAGCTGGGACATGGGGGAAGTCAGGAGTGAGGGTCAGGCAGCTCCCCCCTGTCTGTGAAGCCAGCCTCTCACTAGTAATGCAGGGAGGGAGCTGTCTCAGACTTCACCATCCTCCCCCCCCCCCCCCTCACCCACACACCATTCACTAGCTGGGACATGGGGGAAGTCAGGAGTGAGGGTCAGGCAGCTCCCCCCTGTCTGTGAAGCCAGCCTCTCACTAGTAATGCAGGGAGGGAGCTGTCTCAGACTTCACCATCCTCCTCCCCCCCCCCCTCACCCACACACCATTCACTAGCTGGGACATGGGGGAAGTCAGGAGTGAGGGTCAGGCAGCTCCCCCCTGTCTGTGAAGCCAGCCTCTCACTAGTAATGCAGGGAGGGAGCTGTCTCAGACTGGTATCAGGGTTAGGGCACTGTGTGCAGGAAGATCACAACACTCCTGGTATTAATAGGGATAGGGCACTGTAAGAGATGACTGTAGTAGACTGAATAAAGATCTGATGTTTCTGCTCTCCTCACACCAAACAAAAACAACACACAAGCAGAGAAGCCCTTCTTACAAAGCTGAGCTAGTGAGTTAAGTAGGAGGAAAAGTAAACATACTTGTGCCAGTGTGGCTACTTAAAAAATACACTTACCAACAATCAATTACATATATTTGAACTGTGTACAGTTCCAGCCAGGACCACCTTTCTAAAATGCACAGTGATTGGCAAATTCAACATGCACTAGCATTTCAGGTGCCTGCTAACAAAATAATAAACAAACAAGTTCTAGTCACGTGAGTGCTGATCATTACATTACTTTTTTTGTCAAGCTTCCAACTGTTTCCATTTCACATCCCTCCAACCATTACCTCAGTGTTAGCCTTGGTAACATCAATAGATAAGAGCACAGCCAGCCAATAGGAATACATACATACATATTCATTCCTAAGTGACCTTTACTGACCTGGGAAGTGTGAACACTTTGTTTCATTTTCTGTTGGTGTTCGTTAGTTTCCAGTTCCATTTCCCATCCCCCCAACCATCACCTCAGTGGTAACCTTGGTAACATCAATAGATAAGAGGGCAGCCAGCCAATAGGAACACATATTCATTCCTAACTGACCTTCAGTGACCTGGAAAGTGTTTATTTGTATCATTTTCAGTTAGTGCGCACTAAATCGAGTTAGTGCGCACTAACGGGGAGTTAGTGCGCACTAACTCGATTTAGTGCGCACTAACACGATTTAACGATTTTTAACGATAAATCGTTAGAATTTCTATTGTATCGTGTTCTATAACGATTTAAGACGATATAAACATTATCGGACGATAATTTTAATCGTTGAAAAACGATTCACATCCCTACTCTATTCTGACCTGAAGAAGAGATTATTAGCTCTTTAAAGCTAGTCAGGAACCGTATTGTTAGTCCAATAAAAAGGCATCAACATTTCTTTTTATTTTTGCACTTTAAAATGTCTATATGCGAATGCCAAAAGTCTGAAAAATAAGATTGCAGAGCTAGAATGTATGGCACTAAATGAAGATTTGTAGACCTCTCAGAGACCTGGCGGAAGGAGGATCACCAATGGGACAAATTACAGTGACCTGACAGGAAAGATCTGAATGTAGCTGGCAGGGTTGAAGCTATCTGGGAAAATTTATCCAAGATAATTCTTAAGTCCCTGCTGCTAGTTGTCTGTACCTTGGATATTTGGCTGGGTGGTCTTTTTCTTGTTGGGAACAGAGTCTATCGCAGGCTGGGGGGAGAGACTCTTTTTGTAGACTTTGTATTTTATTTTTTGTTCCATGATTGATTGAGGATGACTAAAGGCAGTCTTAGAGTATCTTCTTGGAATGTAGCAGGTTTGAGTCCACAATCAAGCAATCTAAGATTTTGAAAGCCTTGGCGAAGCATAAGTCAGATATTGCTATGATCCAAGAAATGCATTTGACTGATAAACAGCACAGTAAGCTGGTCAGATGGTGGGAGGGGAAATCTCAATGGGCTTCATCTGGCTCTCATAAAGCTGGGGTCATAAGGCCCTGACTTTTCAAATTCGTGATCTTATTAAAGATCCTGAGGGCAGGTTTTTGATTCTTAGGGGTGATTTGGATGGGGAACCCTTAACATTATACAGTATTTATGTGCCTAATGATTATAATCATGACTTCTTTAAGAATGTTATTCAAAAAATGCAAGATTTGGGTGAGGGCCCTATTTTATTGGGGAGGAGACCTGAATACTGTTTTTGATACCATTCTGGACAAGTCTTTCGGGGGAACAGCTAATGAAGCATTAAGGGATTTCATGGGTGTGTGATCGCCAAGACCTTCTAGATTCGTGGAGGGTTTTGCACCCTACTGAACGAGATTATACGCACATCTCTAGGGCTCATGCTTTTCAATCAAGAATTGACTATTTGTTGACATCATCATCTCTGTTCTCTCAAATTACCTAGGCAGTAATAGGTCCCCTTGAAATCTCTGACCATGCTATCATCGGGGTTGTTGTTCATTGAGGATCTCAGAAGAAGGTACCAGGTAGGTGGAGGTTTCCTGCCCAGTTGTATGGGGATGAGGGTTTTTACAGCGAAAATGGAAGGAATTTCATGAGCACATTCAAATTCATATGAATGAGCCTGCCTTTTTTGGGAGATGTCAAAAGTCGTCTTACATGGGGATATAATTGGATATGTGAGTTGGTATAGCAAGATGATGGACAAGAGAATTCTCTTGTTGGAAAAAGAGGTGCGACAGGATAGGTTAATGTTTGCAACTTCTCCCATGCTTAACACCAGATCAGTTAACTTTGCTTCTCAGGTGGCCTTAAATTCTTTATTGCACCAAAGGGCCCACAAGTCTATGTTTTATTACAAATATCAATTATTTTGGTTTGCGAATACAGCAGGAAAGCTTTTGGTTTGTGAATACAGCAGGAAAGCTTTTGGTCAAATGCCGGGAGGGGGCTTGTCACATTGCAGCAGTTAGAGATGGGCGGGGTAGGCTAGTGAATTCTCCTGAAGGGCTTAATAAAGTATTCTGGGATGTTTTTCAGTCTCTTTATGCTAATGATAAAAGTGATGAGGGGAATAGGGCTGATTTTTTTTTTTAAGAAGTTCATCTTACCTCAACTTACAGTGTCTCGGTTGAAAGCTTTGAATGTGCCAATTACCACCATGGAGATTCAGGTGCAGATAGACCAGGCTGTAGACCAGTGTAATCTATTGGTTCATCTTACAAAACCACATGACTCCTTAGCTGGGTTGCTTGATGAAATTTCTCAATATGGGACCTTTTCTGGTTTTAAGCTTAATATGGGAAAATCTGAAGCCTTAGCATCTTCTCAGTCTGTTAAATCTTTGTGGGGGGAGACTTTCCGTTAAGATGGGCACCTGGATCCCTTACATATTTAGGTACAATCCTTACAATGGATCTTGCTCAATTGTATGATCTAAATGTTCTTCCTCTACTGAAAAGACATCGCCTCCTATCGATGACTTTTTTTCTGTAAACACTGAAACAAAAAATTCATTTAGTGTTTCCACAATGGCCTTATCTTCCCTAACTGCCTCTTTAACCCCTTCAATCGTCTAACGGTCCAACCGATTCCCTCGCAGGCTTCCTGCTTCGGATATATTTTAAAAAAATGTTATTATAAGTTTTTGCCTCTACAGCCAACTTCTTTTCAAAATTTCTCTTAGCCTGTCTCATCAGTGTTTTACATTTAACTTGCCAATGCTTTTGCTTTTTCCTATTTTCTTCAGATGGATCCTTCTTCCAATTTTTGAAGGTAGATCTTTTGGCTAATATAGCCTCTTTCACCTCACCTTTTAACTATACTGACAAACATTTGGGCTTCCTTCCACTTTTCTTAATGCGTGGAATACATCTGGACTGTGCTTTTAAAATGGTATTTTTTAACAATGTCCATGCCTGTTGCACACTTTTAACATTTGCAGCTGCACTTTTCAGTTTTTTAAAACTATTTATCTCATTTTATCAAAGTGTCCCTTTTAAACGTTTTGTGCTGGAACCCTGGATTTATTTAATATCCCCCTTCCAGTCATTAATTCAAATTTGATCATGTTATGATCACTATTGCCAAGCAGCCCTACCACTGTTACTCTCCCCAAGAGGTTCCCCAGTTCCTTACAAAACTGAATCCCTCTTCCTTGCACCATTGTCTCATCCATGCATTGAGATTCCGGAGCTCTGCCTGCCTCTGGGGACCTGTGCGTGGAACAGGGAGCATTTCAGAGAATGCCACCCTGGAGATTCTGGATTTCAGCTTTCTACCTCAGAGCCTAAATTTGGCTTCCAGAAGCTACCTCCCATATTTTTCTATGTCATTGGTGCTTACATGTACCACGACAGCCGGCACCTCCCTAGCACTGCCTAAAATCCTATCTAGGTAAGCATGTTATCAGGCGATCTTCACGCCCACCAGCCATTCAGCTATCTACATTCCTAATAATCGAATCACCAACTATGACGGCCAACCTAACTCTTCCCTCCTGGGCAGTAGCCCTGGGAGACACATCCTCGGTGCAAGAGGACAAGGCATTGCTGGAGAGCAGGGCCTTGCTACAAGATCATTTCCTGCTTCATCTAGCATAGTGGGATTTAAAAGGGGTTTGGGGAAGTTCCTAGAAGAAAAGTCCATTACTACTGAAAGTGTGTCACCAAAGTGTCCCTTACTCTATACATCTGTCTTTTCAGATATATCCTAATAATGTATCCTAATAATGACTAGTAGAGAGAACCTATACTGACTGTTAATGTCTTTCTGGAAGAGCTCAGGATCTAAAGTAAAGCTGACTGGATTAGCTAGTATTTGCAGGTAGAAAGATGGGGCTGATGCAATAAGATGCACATTGAAAATGGGTGTTTGTGTTGAGCACCTTTTTTTTTTAATGCACACGCAGCTTCATCCCCTGGGCGCGCGATACAGTATTTAAATGAGGGGTGGGTAAAAAAGGATGTGCTGGGGAGAATTGTGGGTCCCTAGCACTCAAATGCATTGGGCTCCCACAATTGCAATGGGTGCCTCAATACAGGCGTCCATTTTTATCCCACTTCTGACTGATTTTGCTCAGTTTGCTGAAGATTAGGGATGTGAATCGTTTTAGGACGATTAAAATTATCGTCCGATAATTTTAATATCGTCTTAAACCGTTATGGAACACAATACAATAGAGATTCTAACGATTTATCGTTATAAATCGTTAGAATCGTGAGCCGGCACACTAAAACCCCCTAAAACCCACCCCCGACCCTTTAAATTAAATCCCCCACCCTCCCGAACCCCCCCCAAATGAGTTAAATAACCTGCGGGTCCAGCGGCGGTCCGGAACGGCAGCGGTCCGGAATGGGCTCCTGCTCCTCAATCTTGTTGTCTTCAGCCGGCGCCATTTTCCAAAATGGCGGCGAAAAATGGCGGCGGCCATAGACGAACACGATTGGACGGCAGGAGGTCCTTCCGGACCCCCGCTGGACTTTTGGCAAGTCTCGTGGGGGTCAGGAGGCCCCCCACAAGCTGGCCAAAAGTTCCTGGAGGTCCAGCGGGGGTCAGGGAGCGATTTCCCGGCGCCATTTTCCGTACGGAAAATGGCGCCGGCAGGAGATCGACTGCAGGAGGTCGTTCAGCGAGGGTTCCGGCGCCTCGCTGAACGACCTCCTGCAGTCGATCTCCTGCCGGCGCCATTTTCCGTACGGAAAATGGCGCCGGCCATACGCGTATGGCCGACGCCATTTTCCGTACGAAAACGATTCGCGGCGGGAAATCGCTCCCTGACCCCCGCTGGACCTCCAGGAACTTTTGGCCAGCTTGTGGGGGGCCTCCTGACCCCCACGAGACTTGCCAAAAGTCCAGCGGGGGTCCGGAAGGACCTCCTGCCGTCCAATCGTGTTCGTCTATGGCCGCCGCCATTTTTCGCCGCCATTTTGGAAAATGGCGCCGGCTGAAGACAACAAGATTGAGGAGCAGGAGCCCGTTCCGGACCGCTGCCGTTCCGGACCGCCGCTGGACCCGCAGGTTATTTAAGTCATTTGGGGGGGGTTCGGGAGGGTGGGGGATTTAATTTAAAGGGTCGGGGGTGGGTTTTAGGGGGTTTTAATGTGCCGGTTTTGCGATTTTTCGATTTTTCACGATTTTTCACGATTTTTCACGATATTTTACCCCCCCAAACGGCAACAATACGATTCCCTCCCCCTCCCAGCCGAAATCGATCGTTAAGACGATCGAGGACACGATTCACATCCCTACTGAAGATGCCTATAGCTAAGCACCCTTGCTATGGGCATCTAAATTATGCGTGCAGAAGATATTTTTTTTTTTAAATCAAGCCAATAAATTTATTTTTGAACATTGCAAGCAGTAAATTTAAGTGTCGCAGCGATACTAAGTAGGAAGAACCACAGAGGACCATATTTTTTATTTTCTCATGAGCCCTTGTGAATTGTCTTTACACCACCTCCAGGGCTGGATTTAAATTTATTGTGTTTATTGTGTTTGGGCGAGTGTTTTGGATGAGCTAATCTCCTTATTGCATCGGGTGCTAGTCTAGTGCGTCCAACTTGTGTAAACCTGTGCGCTAGGCTGGGTGCACTTTATTGCATTGGCCCCAATGTTGGTATCTTCATACACATTCCTGTTCTTTTTCATGAGTCCCAGTCCCATTTCCTCTTGCTCCTTTTACTCCAAGAATCTTTCCCTCCTTAGTACATAGTTATGACAGCAGGTATAGGACTGTAAGGGCCCATCCATTCTGTCCAATCTACTGCTTCTTACAATTTCATAAACCCAACCTGGTCTCTGGCTTTCCCCTCACTTCTTCACAAGCAGAGATCTTCTATGCTTATCCCATGATTTCTATTGCTTTTTCCCCTCTCCATCTCCTCCACTGGTAGGCTGTTGTTGGAGTCATCTTTTGTTACTTTGGTTGAGGATGTATGTGTATGTAGAGTTTAGGCCTTGTGGATTCAGAGTTCTCACCCAGACACAGACTAGTTTGAAGGCCACAGGCCAACCTCTGAATGAACTCACATTTACTCTTTTGCACTGTGAAATGCTTATGAACAGGCAAGAGTCTGTTTATTTTAGTTATTCCAATAGATCTATGATGAGAAAGCAAGAAATTAACTTATACTAAAGCCTGAGAGAGAGTGAAGGCCAAATAGCTTTGCCTGAAATAGATAAGAACTCAGAGGGAGGGAACATCCATGGTAAATCCACGGCTCTCGTGCTAAACTTTCAAAAGGGAAACTTTGATAAAATGATCTGGAAAGGAATACGACGAGTGAGGTTATCAAATTTGCAGATGATACAAAATTATTCAGAGTAGTTAAATCACAAGCAGACTGTGATACATTGCAGGAGGACCTTGCAAGACTTGAAGATTGGGCATCCAAATGGCAGATGAAATTTAATGTGGACAAGTGCAAGGTGTTGCATATAGGGAAAAATAACCATTGCTGTAGTTACACGATGTTAGGTTCCATATTAGGAGCTACCACCCAGTAAAAAGATCTAGGCATCATAGTGGATAATACTTTAAAATCGTCAGCTCAGTGTGCTGCAGCAGTCCAAAACGCAAATAGAATGTTAGGAATTATTAGGAAGGGAATGGTTAATAGAACGGAAAATGTCATAATGCCTCTATATCGCTCCATGGTGAGACCACACCTTGAATACTGTGTACAATTCTGGTCGCCGCATCACAAAAAAGATATAGTTGCGATGGAGAAGGTACAGAGAAGGGCAACCAAAATGATAAAGGGGATGGAACAGCTTCCCTATGAGGAAAGGCTGAAGAGATTAGGGCTGTTCAGCTTGGAGAAGAGACGGCTGAGGGGGGATATGATAGAGGTCTTTAAGATCATGAGAGGTCTTGAACGAGTAGATGTGACTCGGTTATTTTCACTTTCGAATAATAGAAGGACTAGGGGGCATTCCATGAAGTTAGCAAGTAGCACATTTAAGACTAATCGGAGAAAATTCTTTTTCACTCAGCACACAATAAAGCTCTGGAATTTGTTGCCAGAGGATGTGGTTAGTGCACTTAGTGTAGCTGGGTTCAAAAAAGGTTTGGATAAGTTCTTGGAGGAGAAGTCCATTAATGGCTATTAATCAATTTTACTTAGGGAATAGCCACTGCTATTAATTGCATCAGTAGCATGGGATCTTCTTAGTGTTTGGGTAATTGCCAGGTTATTGTGGCCTGGTTTTGGCCTCTGTTGGAAACAGGATGCTGGGCTTGATGGACCCTTGGTCTGACCCAGCATGGCAATTTCTTATGTTCTTATGAGAAAAATTGTAAGAAAAAAACTGAAAGGAGCAGCTACAAAGGTAAAAAGTGTGTAAGAGGCGTGGTCATTGTTAAAAAATACCATCCTAGAAGCACAGTCCAGATGTATTCCACACATTAAAAAAAGTGGAAAGAAGGCAAAACGATTACCGGCATGGTTAAAAGGGGAGGTGAAAGAAGCTATGTTAGCCAAAAGATCTTCATTCAAAAATTGGAAGAAGGATCCAACAGAAGAAAATAGGATAATGCATAAGCATTGGCAAGTTAAATGTAAGACATTGATAAGACAGGCTAAGAGAGAATTTGAAAAGAAGTTGGCCATAGAGGCAAAAACTCATAATAAAAACTTTTTAAAATATATCCGAAGCAGAAAGCCTGTGAGGGAGACAGTTGGACCGTTAGATGATCGAGGAGTTAAAGGGGCACTTAGAAAAGATAAGGCCATCGCGGAAAGATTAAATGATTTCTTTTCTTTGGTGTTTACTAAAGAGGATGTGGGAGAGATACCAATTCCGGAGAAGGTTTTCATGGGTAATGATTCAGATGGACAGAACCAAATCACGGTGAACCTAGAAGATGTGGTAGGCCTGATTGATAAACTTATGAGTAGTAAATCACCTGGACCGGATGGTATACAGCCCAGGGTTCTAAAGGAACTAAAAAATTACATTTCAGACCTATTAGTACAAATTTGTAAACTATCATTAAAACCATCCATTGTACCTGAAGACTGGAGGATAGCTAATACAATCCCAATATTTAAAAAGGGCTCCAGGGATGATCCGGGAAACTACAGACCAGTTAGCCTGAATTCAGTGCCAGGAAAAATAGTTGAAAGTGTTCTAAGCAACAAATCACAGAACATATAGAAAGACATGGTTTAATGGAACAAAGTCAGCATGGCTCTACCCAAGGCAAGTCTTGCCTCACAAATCTGCTTCACTTTTTTGAAGGAGTTAATAAACATGTGGATAAAGGTGAACCGGTAGATGTAATGTACTTGGATTTTCAGAAGGTATTTGATAAAGTTCCTCATGAGAGGCTTCTAGGAAAAGTAAAAAGTCATGGTATAGGTGGTGATGTCCTTTCGTGGATTACAAACTGGCTAAAGGACAGGAAACAGAGAGTAGGATTAAATGGACAATTTTCTCAGTGGAAGGGAGTGGGCAGTGGAGTGCCTCAGGGATCTGTATTGGACCCTTACTTTTCACTATATTTATAAATGATCTGAAAAGAAAGACGACGAGTGAGGTAATCAAATTTGCAGATGATACAAAATTGTTCAGAGGAGTTAAATCACAAGCAGATTGTGATAAATTGCAGGAAGACCTTGTGAGACTGGAAAATTGGGCATCGAAATAGCAGATGAAATTTAATGTGGATAAGTGCAAGGTGATGCATATAGGGAAAAATAACCCATGCCATAGTTACACAATGATAGGTTCCATATTAGGTGCTACCACCCAAGAAAGAGATCTAGGCGTCATAGTGGATAACACATTGAAATCGTTGGTTCAGAGTGCTGCGGCAGTCAAAAAAGCAAACAGAATGTTGGGAATTATTAGGAAGGGAATGGTGAATAAAACAGAAAATGTCATAATGCCTTTGTATTGCTCCATGGTGAGACCCCACCTTGAATACTGTTTACAATTCTGGTCGCCGCATCTCAAAAAAGATATAATTGTGATGGAGAAGGTACAGAGAAGGGCGACCAAAATGATAAGGGGAATGGAACAGCTCCCCTATGAGGAAAGACTAAAGAGGTTAGGACTTTTCAGCTTGGAGAAGAGACGGCTGAGGGGGGATATGATAGAGGTGTTTAAAATCATGAGAGGTCTAGAACGGGTAGATGTGAATCGGTTATTTAGTCTTTCAGATAATAGAAAGACTAGGGAGCACTCCATGAAGTTAGCATGTGGCACATTTAACACTAATCGGAGCAAGTTCTTCTTCACTCAACACACAATTAAACTCTGGAATTTGTTGCCAGAGGATGTGGTTAGTTCAGTTAGTATAGCTGTGTTTAAAAAGGATTGGATAAGTTCTTGGAGGAGAAGTCCATTACCTGCTATTAATTAAGTTGACTTAGAAAATAGCCACTGCTATTACTAGCAACGGTAACATGGAATAGATTTAGTTTTTGGGTACTTGCCAGGTTCTTATGGCCTGGATTGGCCACTGTTGGAAATAGGATGCTAGGCTTGATGGACCCTTGGTCTGACCCAGTATGGCATGTTCTTATGTTCTTAACATCACTGCTTTTCCCAAGCATTTAGTGTAGAAAGAGAAATAACAGCTAGAGAGAGGGGAGAGCGCGCTTCCAGACGTGTTAGCACAGGCTGATCCTTTAGAAACACGTAAACTTTTTATATATATGTAGCAATTGTTATTATCTACCATTATTTCTTCTGTATGATCTGATTTTATTTGTTCTATCCTCCTATTAGACAAATAAACGTACTTTCCTAAGTACCTGTAACCATGATGTACTGAATCAAAGTTTTTGTGTGTGGCTATTGTATAGGGAATAAGCTCCTGGGTTCAAGCCCCCAGATATATTCCCAGTAATTGTGTATGTTTCTATTGGGTAAGCCCTCGAGGTAGTCCTGTGTGCATGTAGGCAATAAGCCCCTCAGGTAGCCCCCAGTATAGACCTCAGTGAGATTAGCCTCCCAGGACAGAGCCCCTGGGCAGATTGCCAGTGTGCACGGTCTGAACCCAGAACTGTCGTACAACTGCATAATGTTAAAGTCTCACCGGAATAGCTGGCAGAATACTGTTCTGGTAAATGCCCTGCGCGCGTAAATCCGGCTGGATTTACGCGCGCAGGGCATTTAAAATCCGCCCCTAAGTAAACTTGATTAATAGCTGTTAATGGACTTCTCCTCCAATAACTTATCCAAACCTTTTTTGAACCCAGCTACACCAATTGCACTAAGCACATCCTCTGGCAACAAATTCCAGAGCTTTATTGTGCATTGAGTGAAAAAGAATTTTCTCCAATTAGTCTTAAATGTGCTACTTGCTAACTTCATGGAATGCCCCCTAGTCCTTCTATTATTTGAAAGTGTAAATAATCGATTCACAGCTACTCGTTCAAGACCTCTCATGACTTTAAACACCTCTATCATATCCCCCCTCAGCCGTCTCTTCTCCTGTTATGCACACAACTGTTGTGCCACCATGAGCCACTGCAGGAGCGATCACAGTCAGCAATTGAGGGATTTTTTTTTTTCAGCAGAGAATATGCTAATGTTATCTCAGTTCTGTAATGGAAAAGTTAATAAGATGACTTAGTGCCAGAAATGCAAACCGTCACACTCTCTGGAGAACACTCAGAGACTTGTTGCCAGTAATCCATGGGTATTATGAGAGATATTAGAGAGAAAGTCGCTTGCTGAAGGACTGAGCGTTGTGCCTCGCCATGCTTCAATAGACTGAGAATCATTGGCGTTGAGGAGGAATGGTATCTAAGAACATAAGAAATTGTCATGCTGGGTCAGACCAAGGGTCCATCAAGCCCAGCATCCTGTTTCCAACAGAGGCCAAACCAGGCCACAAGAACCTGACAATTATCCAAACACTAAGACGATCCCATGCTACTGATGCAATTAATAGAAGTGGCTATTCCCTAAAGGGTAGATTTTAAAAAATTGCGCGATCGCGTACTTTTGTTTGCGCACCAGGTGCAAACAAAAGTATGCTAGATTTTATAAGATACGCGCGTAGCCGCATGTATCTTATAAAATCCGGGGTCAGCGCGCGCAAGGGGCCCCATTTGTGCAACCTGCGCACGCCGAGCCCAGCGCATGCTGCCTGTTCCCTCCAAGGCCGCTCCGATTTCGGAACGGCCTCGGAGGGAACTTTCCTTCGCCCTCCCCCCACCTTCCCCTCCCTTCCCCTATCACGTCGATGACGCGGCCGTCACGTGGTCCACCCGGTTCCGCTCCCGGACCCCTCGTTGGACACAAACGGAACTTTTGGCCAGCTTGGGGGGGCCTCCTGACCTCCCCAAGCTGGCCAAAAGTTAAGTTAAAAAAAATAAATAAGTAGCGTTTTACATATAAGTTCAAAACGAATGCACACCCCTACTGAATACTGGGCTCATGACAATGGCTTTCAGCGATTAGAGTCCATATAAAGTTAGTATGGAATTTTGTCTCTCCTCTGGAAATTTGGATGTTCCATATTGAACTAGTACATAGCTCACGATAATGGCAGTTAGTAATTTAGGAGTCAATGATTATATTACTGTTTTATCATTTTTATTTTATTATTTTTCTGCGTTCATCTGATTGGTTTAATTTTTGTTGTAAATCGCTTTGGAAGTAATCAATAAATAATTTCAAATAAGTAAATAAATAAATAAATAGCAAAATATGCTTTTTGTAGTGTAATACTTCAAATGTCATGTTGCTGTATTGATCTGTTTTTCTTATTTCAAGTTGTGTACTTGAATGATTTATTTGAAAAGTCATACATAAAAAGTTTTTTAAAAATAGGGAGATGGAGAATATCAAGAAGAAATGGAAGGATCTTTGCCATAAAACCAAGCAGACTTGCTGCAAATCTCCGTGAACCTCCTGCAGCTTGGATGCCATGCAACGCATGGGAATAGCTTGTCCTGAGGACCATGGGTAAGGTGACCGTGTGAGGGTTCATATACGCTAGCGGAATGATTAGCTACAAAAAAAAAAAAGGGGGCGGGTGATAGTGTGTGGCCGGCCCATCGCGTTATGAAAAATAACCCTGTTTCATTCCTAAGTTTTGGGCTGAAAATTTTCCTAATTTAGATGCCAAAATAGAGATCATAAAATTTAGGACTGCAATTTATTTGTCTACACTTAGATACCTACTTTAGGTGCCTCCCACTGAAAATCAGTTTACTTCCTAGAAACAAAAAGGGTAGATTTTCAAAGCAGCGCGTGCTCGTCCAGGTGTGCGCGCTTCCCAGCATGCACACATGGATGAGGCAATTTTATAACATGCGCATGCCGGCTCGCGCATGTTATGAAATACGTGGGCCGCGTGCACTTGTGCGCCAGATTTCATAATCCGCACGTATATGTGCGGGCGGTGTGCGCAAGGGGGGAAGGATTTCTGTAAACTTCGCACAGCGACGCATTTCGGCCTTCCCCAGTTCCTTCCCAGTCTGCTACAATTAGGGAGCGGACTGGAAAAGAACTTCCTTACCCCCACCTAACCTCCCTTCCCCTTTCCCTCTCCTCCTCACCCCTTCAACCCTACCTATCTAACCATTTTTTTTTTTTTTTTATACTTACTTCAGGGCCTGACCTGAAGTACGCAGCAGCAACTGGCCAGCACACGAGGCTCCGGGACAGTGATCAATGGTACTGTCCTGGCCCGCCCCTCCCCTCCCCCTCTTGGGCCACCCCTTCAAAGAGGCCCGGCACTTATGAGTGTACCAGGGTTTATGCACGTGGCTGGGCCCCTTTGAAAACGTGCCCGGAGTGCGCAAGGTCTGGCCACGCACGTAAACCCTGGGATTTACATGCATGGCCCTTTGAAAATCTACTTTAAGGGTATTTGGACAACCACAAAAAATAAATAATTAAATAAGAGTGAAAGTCATATTTATGATTTCATAAAAGCCCAATTTTTATCAACCATTTAATTATAATTTACTAAATGTGTATCTAAAGTACAATTGTATAAACAGTATACATATATATGACATCAATGGCTTCCTCTACTGTAATTGTAAAAGGTAATGTCCAATCCAATTAACTCTAAGCACCTAAAAAAAAAGGACACAATACAAATATTGGAATGTCCAACAGCATGTAAAAATCTGCTAGTGGGCTTATAATTACAGAACCCTACTGGGTCTATACAAAGAAGACTAATCCAACAATGTAGGTAGAGCTCCCCCTTGTGGGTGGCTGCAGTGATTGTTGCCTAGCTCTATAAAAGGTGAAGACCCCTAGTGACAGTGTGGATTCTTAGTTTGGTTTTGAAAGAAGCAAGTGTGTTCCTGTTTCTTTTCATTCTGATTTTGTTTCACGAACTTATTTTCCATTTTTGCATTGAGTTGAAGGACGCTTTCAACCCACCCTTCCTTCTACTATGGATTTTGGCTGATCGGTCTTGTGCATTGAACTGTGCTGAACCTCTTCCTCTGAGAGATTTTAAGTACCCAGCCAAGGTTTTTGAAGGAGACTTGGACTGCTATCCAATGCCCAGGAGAAGACGAGGAATAGTAAAGGAGAAGAGTGGCATTCTTCAGGTGAAGATCCATTTAAGATATTCAAAGGATATTTGGGAAAGAAGGTGGAATGGTATCCTTCAGATGCAAACATGGAGTGAAAGGAACCAGAGGACTGTGAGACTTGACTACCAAGTCACCTGATCAGAGGTATTGTAAATTGTGAATTGAATTTGATCCATCATCACACCAGTGTAGAGATCCTCCAGGAAGAAAGCTTTAAAACTGCCCCTAAGCTGAGAGGAAATCTGGTTGGGAATGTATACTGAGTAAGAGCCTACAGAGTCACAAATGTATACTCAGTAAGTTGTGTTATGGAATATATGGACTTGTACACAGAACTATGGGGGTCATTTTCCAAAGGTATCGCATGCAGAAAGGGACTTTTTGCATGCGATATCTAAATCGTGGCGGAGTCCGCACCGGAAGGGGAGGAGTCGGGGTGGACTCAGGGCGGACTCCACGACGACTTCGCTGATGGCGAAAGGTAAGACTCCTTATCGCCGCCAGTTTCGCTCCCAATAGCACCACCTTTCACGGTGGTGCTATTGGGTGCAAACGCTGGCAGCAATAGCACCGCAGAGGTGCGATAACTGCCGGCTTTCACAGGCCCACCCCCCGCTTCGCCACCCTATCCCTCATTACTGCCGGATTTTCTAAGTTCTACGAACTTAGAAAATCCAGGCCTATATGTCATTTTAAAATAACCTATCAGTAAAGTTATGTTGGAAACTTATCATTGAGTTCAGTGTGTTTCTTATTCTGTGCTATAAAGACTGTGGACAATCAATGACAAGGGCCTAGTAGAGTGTTCATCCCCTACGAGGAATCCTGAAGAATCTGGAGCTAATGCAGCGCGTCTCTATCCGGTCCTTGGGGCACACCTAGCCAGTCAGGTTTTCAGAATATTCACAATGAATATGCAAAAGATATATTTGCATACAATGGAAGCAGTGCATGCAAATATATCTCATGCATACTCATTGTGGATATCCTGAAAATTTGACTGATTAGGTGTGCCCCAAGGGCTGGGTTGAGAAACACTGGACTAATGGACTATAAGGGAAGTGGAGATAGAGCCCCAACATTTACTTTGTGCCTTTGGATTCCTAGAGAGGAATTCTTCAGCACAAAGGTTGCATAATCTTAGGCTTGTAATCTCCAATAACTTCTGGAGACTGGTGGACAAAACCTAGAGGGCCAAGAAGACAGCCCTTTTATTATACAGAGGTACTTTTGTGGAGAGATAAAACTACCAGTCCTGGGGAATTCTGTGCTACTGCAGAATTTGTGCAGAAGTCCTTTATGCAGAGAATTGCCAAATTCTGCGCAGAAAATGGCAGGAGACTCCGGCATGCAGCGAGCGGAGCACATCACACTCGTGGCGAAGATGAAGACTCACAGCATGTCTGGGTGTGTGTGTATGAGAGAGAGCGGTGTGTGTGTGTGAATGAGAGAGCAGGGATGTGTATGTGAGTGAGAAAGCATAGGGAGTGAGAGAGAGCAGGGGGGATGTGAGAGACAGCATGGGGGTGAGAGAGATTATAGGGGTGAGAGAGCATGGGGTGAGAGAGAGAGCAGGATATGTGTGTGAGAGAGTGCAGGGGGTATGTGAGAAAGAGCAGGGGGGTGAAAGAGAGCATGGGGTGATGAGAGAGAACAGAGTGGTGAGAAAGAGGGGGGGGGGGGGGGAGAGAGAGCAGGGGGATGCTTGAGTATGGGTGCCAGAGGGAGGGATCCTATGTGAGGAGATTGTGAAGGAGTGTGTATGTGTGTGAGAGATTGGGAGCTGGTATGTATTAAAAAGGGATTGTGTGTATGTGAGGGTATTTGCTTGTTTGTTTGTGAGAGATTGAGCTTGTGTGAAAGGCTACCTATGTCTCTACATAGGTAGCCTATATGAGGGTGTATGCTTGAGAGAGGGACCCTGTATGAGGGGATGTGTGTGTGCGAGAGAGAGAGAGAGAGACCCTATATGAGGAGAAATGTATGAGAGTAAGAGACCCTTTATGTGCACTAGAGAGAGGGAGCCTATGTGTGAGAGAAAGAGAGAGGGACAGAAGGAGCCTGTGTTAGGAGCAGTACTGAGAGCAGAATCAAACTGAGAGTGGAGATAGAGTAGAACGGGTTGAGCCTAGAGGTAGAGGGGAGAAATATTGGCAGGTAGAGGATTGGGGCCTGAGAGGGCAAAGTGGCCAGCAAAGTAGGGAGAGAGAGTAGACGGGATACTCTCACAGTGAATTTCTAGGGAAATTCTGCTCAAAATATTTAAAATTCTGCATCTTTAAGTAATAACATTTTGCTGTATTAATTTAAAATGTAATTACTTAAAGACTGACATATATATTGTGTTATTTTAACCAATATAAAGTATGCAGAATTTTGCAGAATTATACGTTTTTGTGCGCAGAATTTTAAAATTCTTTTGCGCAGAATTCCCCCAGGAGTAAACTACTTCCATATAGCAAACTGGTGCTGGCCTCAGAAACCACTGTACTATTCTGAACAGAGCATTGGTGGGGGAGGCGCAGCTGCATCATGAAGGCACTTACAGTTGCGGATAAAATGTGGTGGGGATGGTGGTGGTGGTGGGAATGGGGAAAAGGCCTGGCAGGTCTTTGTATTTTGTAGAATCAAAATTTTTCGGCAGAGGAGTGGAGCCCTGGAGCTGGCAACTACTTCTTTTTATTATTATTATTATTATTATTATTATTATTATTATTATTACTTTTTAACACAAATCCTTAAAAACAAAATGAAACAAAACCCCCCACCAATGAAATTAAATGAAAATTAAACAACGACCCCCTTGCACACCCCTAATAGATATTAAAGTTGAACTATGAAGAGTTCAGGATTCTGTAGAGTCGATTTGCCCAATCCTACTCTAATTTATCTGGACCCTCCACCCCATCTTTGGTTTGGATGGAGTTAAATTGTAATCCAAATATACTCACCCCTATCTCTGCAATTGCCACTGTTAAGAACAAAAAAAAAAAAAGGAACACTTACTGCTTATGTACATGTTCTTCTATTTCTGGGTAAGTGAGCTGTCTGCTTAACTGCAGGGAAAACACATCTACTCATTAATTTCGGCTCTCTAATTGAATCACTTGAAGGTTTCCAATTTCATTGTGTCTGGTCAAATATTTGAACATATCCATTGCAATGGGTTTGTTTCCTCAGTTGTTTAAAAATACATTTGTTCTCATAAAAATAGCATCTCATTAGTAAGTGGTTTTCAATATTTTCAGAAGCTAAAGGTCCCTCCTTGGTATCTGTACACATGCATCCAGCCATAAGGTACTGTGATTGATGACCAAAAGTCAGATGCAGCAAAATGTTAAAGGGGCTCCTGTGATCCACTTGCTGAATTAATTTATGTATACAAAGAGGATCTCATTCAGTAAGAGCCCATCACTAAGAAGTTAGTAGCACATCACTGACTGGAGATGCTTAGGACTGCAATTTTTGCGATTCTGCACTAGGGATGTGCCTTTGCTTGAAAATAAAATGAAAATATCAGTGATGTTTGTCATGTCATTTGTCTCATTTTGCATTCAAAAAGACAAACCACATAACAACTATAAGGAACCCTTGGTTTCCCTACCAAAGGAATGTGCTAACTATCTGGGGAGGTTCAGAGAGATTTAGTAAATAGAGGGGCTGGATTTTGCTCCCACATGTGGGAGATCGAGGTGGTGTAGCCTTAGCTTTTTTAACTACCAGACTCTATCTTAGGGTGTGGGATTTTTAGTTGCATTTCCTGAAGGCAGGAGCTCCCTTTCTTCTGTCTTTTAATTTTGCTAACTTTTTGGAGGGTTTTGCTGTTTTTGCCCATTGGGGCCAGCCTTCTTGACTGACTTGATTCTACACGTTTACTCTTTTTGATCCACTTTTGGAGACTTCCATTGTGAGACCCTTGTGTGAACTGTTCACAGAGGATTGGGGCATCCCTGTGTATGGTTAAATCAAGGGTAGGGAAGATTCTGCAGTATTCTATCACTCCTCCGGGGATAGATCTGTCAGTGACCCGATGAAGAGGAAGTTAAGTATTAATTTGGCTTTCTTTTCGACTATCTCCTCTTTTGGAGGACAAGGAAGTTTTTCCACCCTTCCTGTCTCTAGGATTTGGTAACCCTTTTTGGTCTAAGGCTATTTTTGTTCTTTGGAGTGCTCTTGGTGCCAGGGAATCAGTTACCAATCCACTAGGAAAGAAGTGTCTTTCACTCTGGAAGAACCTGAAGTTTGGAGGAGTCATCTATGACAGTGGTCCCCAACCCTGTCCTGGGGGCCCACCAGCCAGTTGGGTTTTCAAGATATCCACAATGAATATGCATGAGAGAAAATTTGCATGCACTGCCTCCATAACATGCAAATTTTCTCTCATGCATATTCATTGTGGATATCCTGAAAACCCGACTGGCTGGTGGGCCCCCAGGACAGGGTTGGGGACCACTGATCAATGAGGAATGGATCCCTATCCATGTCAAGAAGGGAAAGATATGAAGGTATTGTTTAAGAACCTTGTGTGCGGCTGACTAAAGCGTGCTGCATTGGAGAAGGAGGTACCCATTTGGTACTTTCAGAAGGAGTTAAGAAGACTTCAGGAAAGGTATGAGAACTGGGACTTATGTTCTCATAAGTATTCTAACCTTTCTACAATGGGGAGGAGACTGTGATACATTTGAGAGTGGAAGGGGGATTGAACTATTTTCAGTCTGAGTTAACTGGCAAGGGAAGGAGATCAAGTGCTAAGGAAATGGCTTCCAAAGACAGAGACGTTACTAGAAAAGCGAGATCACAAATTTACTAATCTGCCTTATTGTTCAATGACTTTATTTAAAATCTGATCTGAGTGCTGTAAATATTCTTCAGTCAAGTTAAATCAACTAACAGTAAAGAAGTTGGAAACCACATTGCCTCTCAGTGTGATCTGTGATGTCAAAGACTTTGGAGATTGTCAGTGCTGTATACAGAGGAAAGTTGGTAAGGTGTTTAATGCAAAAAGGCCTTAAAGCTATGCTTCCCCCCACAGGGAGCCCTAGGACTCAAATGTGTGAAGCTATATGTGGTTCCATATCTCTTTCTATGTGCCCCTGGGTACAGTCTGCCCAGGAGTTACACAACATTTTATTATGTTGTTTTTGATTCCCTCTTTTAAACAAAACTTCCTTCAGCTCCAGGATCTCCTTCCCTTCCAATTCTAGTACTTGGAAACTTTCCAGATTTAACCTGGAGATTCAGGGGATTTGCATTAGATGTGGTCTCCAGGCCTTTATGTTTACAGATGCAGCCATTCCCCTTCCTCAGTAAGCCTGCAGGGAACAGGATGTGAGGGGTGATTCTGAAGCAGACACTGCAGGTAGCTTATGGGGAGAAACTAAAGAGGGGCTGAAGTACACACAGTTCTAGGGGGCACTCCATGAAGTTAGCATGTGGCACATTTAAAACTAATCAGAGAAAATTCTTTTTCACTCAATGTACAATTAAGCACTGGAATTTGTTGCCAGAGGATGTGGTTAGTGTAGTTAGTGTAGCTGGGTTTAAAAAGGTTTGGATAGGTTCTTGGAGGAGAAGTAGATTAACTGCTATTAATCAAATTGACTTAGGGAATGGTCACTGCTATTACTAGCATTAGTATAATGGAATCTAAATACCTTTTGAGTACTTGCCAGGTACTTGTAGCCTGGATTAGCCTCTGTTGAAAACAGGATGTTGGGCTTGATGGACCCTTGGTCTGATCCAGTATGGCATGTTCTTATGATTCAAGGACTTGGGACTCAGCTGAGGGTTTAACGAGAGTGCTTAGGGAGCTGTGACTTGTAGGGAGGGGTGGGAGCAAAGAGAGTGGCTGGGGTCAGGGACAGAAGAAGGGGAAGAGTGCTGGGATCATCCTTGGAGGGAGAAAAATGATAGGGGGGGGGGGGGGGGGGGAGAGAGAAAGTGTGGATTAGTGGGAGGTGGTGGTGGAAGAGTGAAAACTGATGTACATTATTTGCCCCCTCCCCTCACCACACTAATCAATAGTAATCTCAGGGTGACCACTACTCAAAAGTTCTCAGATATGCAAATCCCTCCCCCCCCCCCCCCCCCAATCTGTATACAACAAAATAGCCCCAGATCTCTGGCCAGTTTTCTATCCCTGATCCCCCTCCAACCCCCAAAATTCCCTAAAACTCTGCGCAATGAACTGGCAGCAGCACTCCCATTAACCTGCTGCTCACCAGGTATCCAGCACTGCTCTGACAATACTACACTAGCTATGCAGGATAAATTAAAGATAGTCTGGGTAACTAGTACAAGCATTAGTTTGTCAGAGCACTGCTACACTAGCAGCACTGGCTATCTTTATCTAGCTGTACCTAGTGTTAAGTCAGGGTTTCAGGGCTAAGACCTGGGCAGCCCTTTATGGATTGGGATCTTCGGGGCTCACTGCCACAAAAATCAGGTCAGATTGCTGAACAAGGTTAGTTTATTCATTGTAGGGAACAGACCAGGGCAGGCACGGGTCAGAAAACACATAGTCCAGGAAGTCAAAGCCAATGAACTCCTAGCAGGCAAGAAGTGGTCTAGGGAACCTGGAAGGTGAACAAAGTTCCACAACTACTCACAGGAGACAGGACCGGAAACGCAGAAGTAATGCAGGCAAATGGAACCAGGAACGTGGACGTAGCACAGGAAACAGGAAAAAAGAGGACTGGAACAAACTCAAAAACAGTTACCCAACAGGGAGCACATCCAGAGGCGGTGATGCAGTTCCCTTGCTCATCTGGGCTGACCCCTGCTGGTCCAATCAGGACAGGGTAGCACCTGCACGTGCAGCACCTGACACAGCCAATAGCGAGCTGACTGAAATGCAGCTCCTAGGAGGCAGAATAGCTGGGCCCCAGAACCCCAGGGGCAGTGGTTCAAGACTGACCCATGCCCGATACTACTCTTCTCCTTATGGGCAGACTCTGGACACCCCAAAGGCTCTCAGGATCCCAGCAGAAGCTGGCTTCTCTTTGGCCTGGATATTTGATGCCTTCAAAAATTGGCACCCTGTGTTATTGCCTATGTTCGGTCAATTAAGAAGTCTCTCGTTCAAGTGTAAAATTTACTGTAATATACTGTTCCAATCTTAACTAAATGTAATAAGTTGTTTTCAAGTAAACCGGAGTGAAGGCAGATTGCTATACGTCAGTATATAAAAGATTTGAAATAAATAAATAAATAAATAAATGTTGTCTATGGCCTAATCCAGGCCTGGAGCCAAAACCAGGCAGGCTTGGAGCAGAGTCTGAGTCTCTGATGCAGGAACTGTTGGAGCTGAGGAGGGAGTTACCAGGAAAGAAGTCACTGGAGGAGCTGGCAGTGGAATTACAGGTGTGGGAGCAGGAGCTGCCGGCACAGCTGGAATTAGAGCAGCCAGGAGCAGAGCTGCTAGAACAAATGGAGCTGGTAAAGTTAGGGATAACTCAAAGCAGAACTGAAGGTGCGATACAAAACCCTGTCATGGTATCTTGGAGACAGGGGCAGGCTCCTTCACAGTAGCCAAATTTAGATGCTGTAGGATGGTTGTCAATGATTCCACAGAATCCGCTGTATCTGGAGTGGGCCACAGTGAAACCTATGGGACAGCGGGAGCCAGAGTGGCCCAGAGCAGATCTGTAACATGTTAGGATTTGTAGGTATGTAGGCCCTGGGCCGAGGTGAGAGATGGTATGGCCCACAGGGAGGAGCCCTGTGAGCCTCACCGTCGGGAGGTGAGGTCTCAGCGGACGTCAGACACAGCTGTGGAACAGAGTCTTTATTAGAGAGAGAGAGAGAGAGAGGCACTGCCTGTGGAGTGGGGAGTGCAGGAGAGAGACATAGAGCCTGTGCGGTGGGGTATACCCAAGGGGAATACCTCTTAGTGAACTTGCGGTAATGGTCCGCGGAGCGGGGTACGCAGATGAGGCTCTTCAGTAGAGATGGCACGGTGGTGGTCCACAGCATGGGGTACACCGATGAGGGTTCCTCAGTAAGACATAACACGGTAGTGGCCCGCAGGGTACACCCACGAGGATTCCACACTAGAGATGGTACGGTAGTGGTCCGTAGAGCGGAGGTACTCACAGTATTGAAGGTTCCAGGAGAAGCCCAGGGAACGGGGCAAGCAGTAGTCCAAGGCACAAGGTCCTCTGAGGAGCTGATAGCCAGAGATGAGGAAGGGCCCCCGAGGAGTGGATACCCAGAGCATCTCACGCCAAAGTAGGAGGATCTGGAATGGGAAGTCCGTAGTGAGCGAAGTGGATTCAGCAATGAGGGAACTCATTGCCAAGTCGTTGGTAGGCAGGGCCAGCCGGCTTAAGTATCCTGGAGGAATGACGTCATCTGGAGGGGACGCCCCCGAGGTTCCTGCCATGACGTGCTTAAGTGCTTAAGATTGGCTCATGCGTACGCACGCCTAAGGGATCCCGAGGGCAAGATGGCAGTCGTCAGCGTTCGTGCCGTCCATGGAGGCTGGGAGTGGCAGACAGGCCAGCAAAGCTAGCAGAGGCCACAAGTCTTCCCAACGGAGTCAGAGATATGTAAAAAGAGGTGAGCAAGAGCGGTTGCAGCCATCTGCGACTGACGGGAATAACGTAACATTACAGAAGCACATTACTGTCTCTGTCTCTCTCTGGCCTTCCTATAAGATGGTTCTCAGTTAAGCCACAGTCTGGGCATCCATGGTAACAGCCCATGAAATCTCTCCAGACAGAACAGACAAGGACAGGAGTACAGGTGAGGCACTGAAGCATCAAAAGCCTCTAGCTGCAATAGCCATGGTGGATTCCAGGCAGAAACAAGGAGCAACTTACAGTAGGCAAGAACTGATGCAGGGAACATAGAGGGCAGGCAACACAGCAGAGCAAACCATAGATAGTGAACAAAGTATCATAAACACTCACAGGAGACAGGACTAGGTGCACAGAAATAACGCAGGCAGACAACCAGGAACTGGAATAGGAACATATTACATTACAGAGGAAACCAGGAACTAGGAACACAAAGAAATGGAATCAAATCACAATGAGGGAACCAGTAGGGAGCACACCCAGAGACAGGGAAGAAATACCCTTGTCCATCTGAGCTGTGGCCTATGTTAGGACAATTAGTACAGGAAAGCACCTGCATAAGAGGCAATCTAATACAGCCAGTAATGCGCGGATTGAAATATAATCCCCAGGAAGCATAAGTCCACGTTGAAAATTAATCCACCAAATCTACCGCACAAGTTACACCTGTAAAATGTCCATCCACATTTTCCATAAAAATGTACGTGCAAACTTTTCAAAATCAGAAATTATACAGAAAGAAATGGAGAATAAAATTGGGAATATTTTAATGTCTCTGTATAGATCCATGGTGAGACCGCACCTTGAATAATGTGTGCAGATCTGGTCGCCGCATCTCAAAAAAAGATATAGCAGAATTAGAAAAGGTACAGAGAAGGCCGATGAGAATGGTGAAAAGGATGTAATGGCTTCCTCATGAAGAAAGGTTAAACAGGTCAGGGCTCTTCCGCTTTAAGAGGAGATAGGACAGAGGAGGTTTATAAAATCATGATTGGGACAGAAAAGATAAATAGGGAACAGTTATTTATCCTTTTAATTAAAACTAGGACTAAGGAACACGCTTTGAAACTAACAGGTGATGATTTTAAAAATAAATTGGAGAAAGTATTTTTTTCACTCAACACACAATCAACCTGTGGAATTTGTTGCCAAATGATATGTTCACAGCAACTAGCATAACCATGTTTAAAAAGAGTTTGGACAAGCTCCTGGAGGAAAAATCCATAAAGAGTTATTAAGTAGGTGACTCCGGGAAAGCCAGTACTTGTTGATTGGGACTGAGCAACAAGAAAATGCTGGGAGTGAGCAACGAGATGCTTGCCTGAACAGATTGTGGTCTGACTTAGCATGGCACTTCTTATGACCTTAATCCAGATCCTTCCCCCAACTCTGCCAGGAACGCCTCTGCTCAGTCCGGATAAACTTATGTGCAAATATCACATATGTATATAGGTTTACTCATATATTGGTGGGCAATTTAGTAAAAGGTCATAGTTGCACGAAAAATATTGCTTTACCCACGGACATCCCTTTGAAAATTACCCTCACTGTAGGTGAGTTTTCAAAGGCATCATGCATGTAAATGTTACATACTATTGTAGCAATTTTCTAATGAATTTACCCACGTGGGTAAAACCTATTAACAATTCAATGGTATGTATTGTAGCAATTTTCAAAAGCCCACATACATGGGTAAAGTGCATTTACATGTGTAAAACTCAGGTTTTTGATATCTAGGATTCCTCCCCTTGTCATAACCCCACTTTTTTGGGGGGAAAGGCTTATGTGGGATATGCAAATTCCCATGAGCATGCTCAGCTTTAGTGAGTGGAAGGGGACTGGAGAAGGATAGGAGGAAGGAAAGGAGCTTTGGAGGGTTTTGGCCTCATCCCTGGGGATCCAGTGACTTGAAGGAGTGCCACTGCATTTGAGAACATTTTTTGAAGAAAGATTGATCAGTCCAGAGGGAAGGGAAGGGAAGGGAAGGGCATCATCCCCCCCCCCCCCCCATATCCCAAAAGGCTGCATGAAAGGATCCTTTTGCCCAGGCTACCTGTTAACAGCTGAGGTAAGAAGAAAATGGTGGTTTAGGAAAAGAATCATGAGACTTAAGGAGACTTCTGAGAATTTGGATTACATCTGGAGTTGTTTTTTTTTTACTTGTTGGGACATGTTTAAGATATATTTTTGTGCTTGAGGATATTTTGCCAGGAAACCATTGCTTTTATTGTACTAATATTTTTAATGTTATTTTTGATCTTTGTGATTTTTGCCTGGATACTTCTCTTTAAGTTACAGTAAACTAGTTATTTTCAATACTACCCTGGACTTTGTTTGGTTTTTCTTTCTTTTGTCTAGGGCATTGATTGAATGGATGGACATTGGTTTACTTTTTGCTTGTTACCCATTCTACTAATTCTGGCTTCCTTGCTCTTATATTGGACACTTTTATGCATACGTAGTGGGAATCTTCCACCTGGAGTGTGAGCTTTGACCACCGTAGTGACTGGCCATGTCAGGGGCTCAAGAAGATAGCTTTTCCCCCCATCCAGACTTGGATCTGGCCCTGGCCCTGGACCTGGACTCATAGCACCTCTGATTGATGCTAATCACACAAATGGAGGAAAGGCTACAAAAGAAAGAGAGTTGCTGGTTAAAGGATGGCATTCACCGTCCATATTAAAAAGAGTTCTTCCTAAAACCATGGGCTGTTTGCTTTTGAAACTTGTTTGGAATCATTTGATAGGGTCCTTTTGGTGGTTGTTTTTTGTTTGTTTGTTCCATTTCTTACATGCTATTCACGGGCTTCTTTGGTCAATTTTACTAACTAAGACAACTTTTCATATCAACAGCTAACTTGAATAAATATTTTAAAATCTGTTTTACAGACATTAAAAATTTAATTTTTAAACCTTTTTCTAAAACAGGACAATGTGGAGGAAGAAGAGGGATGTTATTTATGATTACCTCAATTTGAAAACCAGTGTAGTTTTCTTACTTGCAAGTTCCTTCTGATGACCCTTTCAAAGGCCAATATACAGAATATATTTATTTATATTAAAAGTATGTGATTCATGGCAGTGAATCTGGAAGATGTAAAAATCTAAATAAAATAAATTAGCAAACTAAAGAATGGCAAATCACCTGGACCAGATGAAATACATTCCAGAGAGCTGAAAGAATTGAAAAATGAAATTGCAGAGCTACTATTAGTAATCTATAAACTATCATTAAAATCAGCTATGGTATCTGAAGATTGGAGGGTTGCCAATGTAACCCCAGTTTTTAAAAAGGGTTCCAGGGGTGATCCACAGAACTACAGACAGGTGAGCCTGACATCAGTGCAGAGAAAAATGGTTGAAACTATTATAAAGAACAAAAAAACTGAACATATATATAATCATAGTTTAATGAGACAAAACCAACATGAAATCTATTTACTTATTTATTTACTTCTTTTTACTATACCGATATTCAAGACAAAGGTCTTATCGTACCGGTTTACATCAAACAAGGGAAACATGAGAAAAAGTTACATAAAACAAGGGCGATGAATTCAGGACAACTTAATAAGAAGATGACTAAGCTTTAACATAGGGCTAATCTCAGAATGAAATTAGGCAAGGGAAGTCTTACCTCACCAATCTGCTACATTTTTTGAAGGTGTGAATAATGTGGATAAAAGTGAGCCAGTTAATATAGTGTATCTAGATTTTCTAAAAGCATTTAACAAAGTACCTCATGAGAAACTCTTGAGGAAATTTAAAAGTCATGGCAATGTTCTATTGTGGATTAAGAACTGGTTAAAAAATAGAAAACAGAGAGTAGGCCTACATAGTCCCTTTTCTCAATGGAGAAAGTTGAATAGTGGAGTGCCCCAGAGATCTGTACTGGGACTACTGCTTTTTAAAATCTTTATAAATAACCTAAAGATGGGAACAATGAGTGAAGTGATCAAATTTACTGATGATACAAAATTATTCAAAGTTGTTAAATCACAAGAGGATTGTGAGAAATTGCAGGAGGACCTTGTGAGATTGGGAGACTGGGCATCCAAATGGCAGATGACATTTAATGTGAACAAATGCAAAATGATACAAGTGAGACCGCAACTTGAGTATTGTGTGCAATTCTGGTCACTGCATCTCAAAAAAGATATAGCAGAATTAGAAAATGTACAAAGAAGAGCAACCAAAATGATAAAGGAGATGGAATGAATCCCCTATAAGGAAAGGTTAAAGAGGTTAGGGTTCTTCAGCTTTGAGAAGAGAGGGCTAAGGGGAAATATGATAGAGATCTATAAAATGAGTGGAGTGGAACAGGTAAATGCGAATTGGATGTTTACTCTTTCAAAATGTATAAAAATGAGGGGACATACAATAAAGTTACTATGTAATACATTTAAGACAAATAGGAGAAAATATTTTTATACTCAACATATAAATAAACTCTGGAATTCATTTCCAGATTATGTGATAAAAGTGGTTAGTGTAACTGGGTTTAAAAAAAGTTTGGACAAGTTCTTGGAAAAAAAGTCCATAAATCATTATTGGTGAAATCACTGCTTATCCCTGGGATAAGCAGCATAGAATCTATCAAACTTTTGGGATCCTGTCAGGTACTTGTGCCTTGGATTGGCCACTGTTGAAAACAGGATACTGGACTTGATGGACCTTTGCTCTGATCCAGTATGGCAAGTCTTATGTTCTTATGTTCTTCTTTTATTATCCATACTTTATTGCTACAAAGACATTTTGTGGCATGCTTTTTCTGATCCTTTTCTCTTTAAGGATTATTTCCTTGTGAACCATTTGATGAATACATAAGCATCCTAAAACTTATAATGGTGACTCATAAAAGAACAGCAATGGATAACTAAGACCCTGATTGCTGCTGAAAATCAACTGCACTCTCAATTAAATTTTTCAATTAACCACCATTTCTTTTTTGTTATGCTCTGTTGTACCAACATCAATTGTGATGTTGATAGAAATTAACAGTATTCTCATGGTCAGGCTCTTTCAATTAACACTATTACTGCTTCCAATACATTCTCAACCATTTTCCATTGTAAATTAAAGATGTTTTTAATAGAATGTTTCCATTTGAAGGAGTAACATTACACATTAATTTTCCCATTAGTTTCCAAGAGTTTTCGATTTTTCCTCACTCTGCTCCCTTGCTGCCACTTGGGAATCAATGGAACATATATTGAACATTTTCATAGCTCAACAAAAACCCCTCCTGGATGAACAAATTGCATATTATTTATATCTAAGCAATAAACATGCAGTTCAAAAACATCAGCTGGAAGATTTTTTGCTTCAATGTCTATATTATTTTTACAGGATGCGAGGAGATAAAAACTAAGGCACTCAGTATATAAATGAAGGCCATAGGGTGCCCACAGCAGGTCTTCACTCCTTACCCATCAACATAGACAGATAGGGCAGGTTCTAATTAGGCTATCTACTAGGAGAAGGAGGTAGCTAACAATAGGGGTGTGCATTCGGATTGACCGCATTAGTAAAACGCAACTCATATTTTTTTTTTACTTAAAAAATTGATTCGACATAAACGATCGGATTTCCCACATATCGAACATAGATATGTTCGATATGTGGGAAATCGCGATTGTTGAGCCAAAATAAAAATATAAACCCCCTCACCCTCCTTAATCCCCCCCCCCCCGACTTACCACAACTCCCTGGTGATGGAGCGAGGAGTGAGGACGCCATTTCTGCAATCCTTGGCGAGAAGCATGTGACGTCGGCGGCACGTCGAGTGACGCCGGCGTCACGTGATTCCCGGCTCGTTCGCGCCGGACGGCTCGTTCGGCCCAAAAAGAACTTTTGGCCAGCTTGGGGGGGCCTCCTGACCCCCCCAAGCTGGCCAAAAGTTCTTTTTGGGCCGAACGAGCCGTCCGGCGCGAACGAGCCGGGAATCACGTGGCGCCGCGTCACTCAGACGCGACGTCACGTGATTCCCGGCAAGTTCGCGCCGGACGGCTCGTTCGGCCCAAAAAGAACTTTTGGCCAGCTTGGGGGGGTCAGGAGGCCCCCCAAGCTGGCCAAAAGTTCTTTTTGGGCCGAACGAGCCGTCCGGCGCGAACGAGCCGGGAATCACGTGACGCCGCGTCACTCGACGTGCCACCGACGTCACATGCTTCTCGCCAAGGATTGCAGAAATGACGTCCTCACTCCTCGCTCGATCACCAGGGAGTTGTGGTAAGTCTGGGGGGGGGATTAAGGAGAGTGAGGGGGTTTAATTTTTTTTTTTGCACATATGTACATATACTCAACTCATTGGATTTTTTTTATGTCCATATTGGCCGCAAGTGGGACCCCCTTTCGGACATAAAAAATATGAACATAAAATTTTGCTCTGCACATCCCTAGCTAACAACCAAATAAAGAAATACAGTACATGATGAATGTGTTATTACTAGTCACAAACAGGGACCTGGAAAGTCTATAGAAACTTCTCATTGCAGATAATTTAGAACGACTTTCCAAAAATTGTGTGGTGCCAATTTCAAGTAGAGCCTGGAGAAAACTGGATTCTATGCAGATTTCAGTACCTTTTATCTGAGAATTATCCAAGATTATGTTGCAATGAGCTTTTGAAACCACATCGTTCCTTTTTCAGATGAGGCATCTGCCCTAATAAAATCTGTGACTTTGTAGGAGACAAAGCCATGGTATGGTTTTAACACAGGCAGGACAATTTTATCACTGTGCACACTGCAGCACAGTTTGCATGTACCTTTTTTTTGTGCAGACATTATCCTAAATTTTTGAAGCAAATTTATGTGCAAAAAGCTCACTTTGAAAAATGTGTGGGCAATGGTCTTGGTGCACGCACAAACTTACCCACACAAAGTTATGCTTGAGAGTGTAACGAATGGTTAATTTGGCAATGGAAGGCCTTGGAAAAGAGGAAGAGTCAAGCGGGCAAACTTCTGAGCATGCTTATTAAAATACAAACCTTTACACCTAAGGTCCAACTCTACCTCAATTCCATCCCTTGGAATGCCTATCCCCAAGTAGTGTAAAAGCATGCATAAAGTCTATTCCGTGCATACTTTTATTTGCACTGAGCCCCAGGATATTTAATAATGGCTCTTTTCACACCTTAAATGGGGGGGGGGGGGGGGTGTGCATGTAAATGGCTTTAAAAATCAGGTCCTTAGAAGGCAATTTTCAAACTGTCCGCCCTGATGCAAAGTTCATGTGTTTGAACCATTTTTTCAGAGGAAATTATTGCACAATGTTCTCAATTTGAGAACTGTCTAAGGAGAATGTACTCATAGAGATTTGCATTTCTTTTGTCTATGGATGCTCTTTCTAATCAAAACTGCACAAATAGTTTTGAAAATCCAACACTACGCAGATAATTATCACCCTGACCTAACTCCAGCCCAGGAATGCCTCTACTACAATACAGGGTAAAAGCATGCAGGATGCGGAATTAGATGCGTGCTTTTACCCACATGCAGGACTTTCAATATTCAGACATCTGATTTATGCAGATAAATCCCCTTTTTACCTGTGGAAATCCCTTGAAAATTCCTGTGAAAATTCCCCTTGAAGAAGGTAATTTTCAAAAAGCCTGCAAAGCCATAAAGTCTGTGAGTACTTTGTGCACACAGGACTTTACCGAGTACTTTCAAAGCAAGCTAAGGTGCTACTTTCTTGTGTAAAGGCTAATTTTATGCACACAACCACTGCGTAAAATTTAGCTGGGGAGTGGGGGAATATTTTCAAATTTCAGCTCTTGTCTGGGTAACTCTAAAGTTACTCAGATTATGCCTTTGAATATTAACCTCATAAATTTTACAAAGCAATTATTAGATACAGTGCAATAACAAAAAAAAGCACTGTTCAAAAATGTAGCAATCAGTAAATTTCCAATTGAAATAAGAAGCTCTACCCTGAAGTAAAGGAGCCTACTTTCTGGGATGCACATGTACATGTGAATATATATATATATATATATATATATATATATATATATATAATAAACCCCCGCCTCTGTCAGAGTCCCCACGTTCCCCCTAACATGTCCTATGAATTTGGTGTGGATAAGACACCAATCAAAAAAGGCAACACAGAACTGTATACCCCCCACACAGAACAATATCAAAAGCATTGTTTTTCTTCAGAAAGTAGGCTACAAATATCAGTTACATATATAACTTTCAGATTACATATGACATATATTTAAAATTAAAATGAGGTATATGTGGAAAATCTTTAGATTTTGCAATCATAATACTGTAGTGTGAACAGCCTCCATCAGCCTGTTGGCAACAATTGGGTTGGTTTCTCAAAAGATATAGCCTGCCGGTGCCCACCCAGCTACCCCATGCCCTACAGTGTCTCTAAACTGAAACTACTCATTGCAAAAGCCTTTGTTTCTCATCTTCCTTCTCAGGCTCTTTGATAATGACATAGGCCTAGAGCAAACTGTGTCTCAAGCCTGTGGCAGACCTGGGTGAACAATGTCTCTGTATTCTAAACCAGGGAAGTTTCTGGCAAAGAGGAGGATGGCCTTTGTACAGCACAGGAGCCTTCAGGCATCTTGAATAGTTCACCACATACATGCCTTTAGAAATTGTCCAAAATGTATTAACCAGTGGTAATGTGTACATCCTTATGGGTGAATTCTCAAATGAGTTACACGCATAGTTCCAACATATTAGCAATTTTCAAAAGCAATTTATATGCGTAAATTGCACTTACGTGAATAAATCCTATGGACAATTCAATGGCATATATATTAGCAATTTTCAAAAGCCCTCTGACAAGGGTAAAGTGCATTTACATGTGTAAAACCCATTTCTACGCGTGTAAATGCTTTTAAAAATCAGGCCCTTAGAATACAATTGTCCATGGCCTTCGGTGTATAAAAGGAGCAATGTGTGTAGGGAGGCAAGGAAAAAAAGCAGAAATGCTAAACAGGGTATCTGTGCCATTGGCCGGCCCCTGTCACATGGTAGGAGCACTGGATGGCCTGCGCCATTTTTAAAGATGGCGCCGGCCATCCAGTGCTCCCTCATGTGACAGGGGCCGGCCAATGGCACGGATACCCTGTCACATGGTAAGGACAAAGGGCCATTGGCGCCATTTTGATTAGTGGCAGCCGACGGCCCGGGAGAGGGAGATTGCTCCTGGGACCCCCACTGGACCACCAGGTACCTGTAAAATGTTTTTGGGGAGGTCAGGAGGGTAGGGGAAGCTAAGGGATTAGTTTTAAATGGTCGGGGTGGGTTTAGGGGTTATTTTTGTGTGCTGTTTTTCCCGCCCTCCCCCAAAACGATAATAGAACCCCCACTAACAATTTCGTGGGGTTTTCCTATCGCTTTGGGGGAGCCCCCGATTTCTGACGATATTTTCAATCGTCCGAAGCCTGATTCACATCCCTAGTAGATAGCGCTCCATTTACTGAAGAGAGCATTTGGGTGGAACTAGTGAAAATGAAAGGAGACAAAGCCATGGGACCAGATGAGATACATCCCAGGATACTGAAGGAACTCAGAGAGGTGCTGGTAGTTCCACTGAAAGACCTGTTCAATAGATCACTGGAAATGGGAGTGGTGCCATAGACCTGGAGAAGGGCACTTGTGGTCCCGCATCACAAAAATGGTAGCAGGGAAGAGCCTGGAAACTACAGGCTGGTTAACCTTACCTCTGTGGTGGGAAAACTAATGGAGATAGTTCATTACCCTTTCCTTCAGAAGTATCTACAGTGCAGTGCGATTTTTGATCTTAAGCAACCTGGTTTTACCAGATGAAGATCATGTCAGACAAATCTGATTGACTTTTTCTTTTTTTAATTTTATCTTTATTGGATTTTACAATATTAAACAAAGTGATACTTTGTACAGCAATAGAGAGTACAAATTAGGAAAATAAATGCCATAATAAGTAAATTACAATAGGAAAAAACAAATCAATCTCTCATTCATCGTAGAGGAAATCAAAAAGGGGAGTGGGGAAGGAAATAAAGAGGAGGATAAAGGTGACATATTACCAGGTAAATCAAATGCAGCGTAAGACACCCACCAAATATAACAAGATCCTCTGATACTAATAATTAATAGCAGGAACTGTAACTCCCATAGCTGCTCTGGAATGAAAAAAATATAGGTATTATCCCGTAGTTTGATTATACATTTACAGGTATAACGCAAAGAGAAACTAGCACCTAATGAGAGAACTTCAGGACGCATATTCAAAAAAAGCTTTCTGACGTTGCAGAGAAACCCGGGCAAGGTCAGGATATACCCGAACTGTACCACCCATAAAGGAAACATTTAAATTCTTAAAGTAACTTCTCATAACCAAACTGAAATCTTGCTCAGAAAAAAAGAACACTAGCAGAGTAATTCTATCGGACACTTCAGCGTTAGAGTTTTCTAAATATTCAGTCAAATTAGAAATGTTTCCTTCATTATTAGACTGAGATAGACTCTGTCTCTGTAGAAGGGACACAATCTTCCTTACAGCAGGAATTTGATCTGAAGAGATCTTTAAAACTTCAGCCATATATCTTTTATGGCCCACCCAGTACTTTAGGAAACTTTAATAAATGTAAGTTCAAATGTCTCAAAGAATTTTCCATAAATTCCAGCCCTCTCAAGGAAGACCTACGTTCACGAACAATTGCTGCATTAGAAGCCTGTACGTTTTTAACATCATTCCCCAGTGCTTGGATAGTAGAAGAATGCTCTTGAAGAATCTGCTGGTGATCCCGTGCAACTAAATCAAGTTTCTGAGAAACAGTTTCCAGTCGTGGCGTTTGTTCATTGAAGGAAGAGGTCATATCTGCTAGAAGGTCCCAAAGGGACTCTAAAGTGACCACTGCTAGTTTCAAAATCTCCAGGGGAAGCCGAGCAGCACTCTCTCCAGCTCTTGCAGCACAAGCACCGCGAATTACACCTCCCAAAATGGAGACACCAAGCTACTGGGCGGGTGAGGAGGTCGACACCCGATCAGGCAAACTGCAGAGAGCTCCATCTGACTGAGGCAGCCCCAGAGAAACATTTCTCCGCGTCCCAGCTCTGTTGGCAGTGCTTGAGGGAGAAGCCAACAGCAGCAGTTGAGGATCAGGAGGGCTAAACAATATCTCCCCAGGTGAAAGCAGAGCTCCTCTCTCTGTTTCACCAGTGGGGAAGAAGCCAAGGCAGGGACAGCAAACTCGTCGATGAATCTCTGGTCCACAGGGTTCAGATGGGAAAACCCTGATTTTCCCCATCCTTTTGAGCAGCATAGTACAAGAAAAGAGGTATTATTTTTGAAGGGAAAATCTTAAGGAAGCAGCAGAGCAGTTCGGAGTAGCATTGTCTCAGGTGGTCATCTTGGTTCCGCCCCCGATTGACTTTTTCGATTGGGTGTTTAGAGCACTTGGTGTGATTTATCTGGATTTCAGTAAAGTTTTTGATATGGCTCTGCATACGAGGCTCGTGAACACAATTGAAAAGCCTGAGAATGGGCTGTTGTGATGGATCAGAAATTGGTTGACGACTTGGATAGGCCTTAAATAAATAAATAAATAAATAAATAAATAAATAAAAGAAATACTACTTACCAGAGAGGAGCCCCTAGGCATTTGTGGAGCTGGGTCTAGCAGGAGGAGGGATGTCACTGATGAGGAGAACAGGCAGGTCGCTGATGGTTTTTGTGTGGTGCAGATTACTTCTGCTGTAGGGAACAGAGAAAGTACTGCTGACAGGAGGCTGGTTGCAGCAGAAAGAAACATCAATAAAGATTGGTTTAAAAAAAAAAAGGTAAAGACAGGAGAAAAGGGAGTGATCTGTCTCAATCCTGAAGAGGCAGGGCAAAGTTAATTAGTGTTGTGTCTTGTTTGGGAAACAGGAGATGATTAAAAGTTGTGCTTGCTACTGAATGCTGTAGGATCATTGCCTTGGGAGATTGGGAAACCTGAGGCAGCTGCAGTGCCAGTAATCAGAGTGAGGGGAGTTGTTTTGGTTTTTTTTTAGTTTGTCTGATCTCTCTGGCAGAGATCACATCGCAGGGGAGAGGCCATCGCTGGTCAGGTTAAGCTGGGTGAGGGATACCTGGGGGGGGTGTTAATCTTACCTGCGGTTGTTGTGTGATTGAGATGGTGGCTCTGTGAGAGTGTGGTCCTGGTGTGGACAGTGAAGCTGCGATTCTCTGAAGCTTGGGGGGGGGGGGGGGTCTAGAGCTGGTACTGTCAGAGTGTCCTTTAGGTATCGCTGCCACTAATAGGGATTGATGCTGCTTTTGCTTGACACAGAGGCAGTTGAGAGCCATGAATTGTAGAAAAAAAAAAAAGACAGAAAGAGAGGCATCAGGCTGAGAGATGAGCAGGGAGATTCAGCTGAGCGTGTCGGTGGCTTACTCTCCGCTGTGATTCAGCATCAAGAACATGAAGGGAAAATAGAAAAGGTGGGTGGTTAAGGCAGACACTAGAAATAGCTGAGAAAGTGCTAAAGCAGGTTTGAGACCGTTGAGTCTGCACTGATGAGGTCATTAATGACATCACCTGAGAACTGGTTATCCCAGGGGAAGAGGGGGAACCTCAAAAAGGAATTAAACAAGTAAAACCAGAGAAAATTTAAAATAAACACAGGTAGCGTTTAGATGAGCAAAGTCTGAGGATCTGAGAGATGACAATTGTTAAAGGTTAAAGTTATTTAAAGTTTATAAAAAAAAAAAAAAAAGCCTTGATAGAAGCTAGTTAGTGGGAAATGCACTAAAAGGGCTCAGAATTAGAAAAAAAAACTATATTAATCAGTAGTGAGAGTTTTATTAATGCTGGTAGGAATTGAAAAAATATGAAGGAAAATTCTAAATTTCAATTAGAATTAAAAGTAGCTTTAGGAGTAATTTATGGCAAATAACAGGTTTGAATGAATGGGTAAAAATACTAGTACATAGGAAATATTACTCTAAGTAACAGAATATATTTTTTATGCTAGGAATATAAAAAGAACCAAATATGGTTAAATAAATGGGTAATTCCAACCACCCCTATGACCTCTGGTAGGGTCCTGTAAACAAGAAAAGAGTGGGAATTGCTATGGTAATTACCAAAATTCTGTGGTTGTAGCTAGGTATAACATCAGCTTGGCTTCCCTAGATACAGGTAATTAGGTCTGCACAGTAGTACTTTTAAAAGCAAAAGTATTAAATTGAATTTAAAAGTGTATCATGGTTGAAAATAAAGAAATTAAGAAAAAGAATCATAAAACTTCTGACATTATAGAAATTTCAGAGGAAAATGCATTAAGTAAAAGGGTAAAAATACATTAATGCTTATTTAAAAAAAAAATAAAATAGTCCATGTGACATCACTAAGCATCAATCCAGAGATTCCAGTTGCAAAAACTGTACAGAACCTGAGCAGAACTTGTTAAGAGAGGAGGTGCTGCATGAATGCTGTTCAGATGAAAATAAGAAGTTGTAATTTGGCAAGTTTAAGAAGAATAAGAATGTAAGTAAGCATATATTGGTAATAGTTTAGATAATTTTAAAAAATAGCTGTCCCACATGAAATTGATGACAGTTTTTGTTACAGAGACTAAGAATAAGAAAAACATTATTATTGACAGTGAATTTATATACTGTCATGCTGGAAAAGTACCGATTACTGTAACGCCCTTCTGCTAGGCCTACCACACACGTCACTAAGACCACTACAGATATTACAAAACACAGCTGCCAGAATCTGCCAGAATCTTAACCGGCAAAAGCAAAAGAGACCACATCACAGAAACCCTGGCAGAATTACACTGGCTTCCCATTGAACAAAGAATTCAGTACAAAACACTATGCACCATACATAAATTAATATACAATGAAAAAGCAGACTGGCTGAACACAGCCCTTCATGTACACGTCCCAAATAGGAACCTGAGATCTGCCAACAAAGCACTCCTCACCATTCCATCAATCAAAACAGCAAGACTCACACAAGTAAGAGAAAGAGCTCTATCCTTGGCAGGACCCATGCTTTGGAACACCATGCCCACGGAGTTGAGACTCCAAAGCAACAACAAAACCTTTAGAAAAAATCTAAAAACCTGGCTCTTTAAACTAGCTTACCAAAAAGAGAAAGGAGAATAGTACTCAAGGGAAAGCAGGTACAAACAACTGAACAAACACATAACCAAAATCAATATGTGTGTAACTTTTAAGCAGATTAAGTTTCATTCTTTTAAAGCTCAGCAAAAGAGTAAAAGTACAATGTAAAGGTATTCTAGTAACCTAAACTGTTACAATGAGAATTGGACATGACTCATTACACTTACCATTTGATATCATTTACAAACTATGTTACCGACCCTCAAATGGCACCTATGTAACTTAAGATACGTTAGCTTCTTTTTATGTGCCTTAATGTAAACCGTTGTGACGGTTCCCACCAAACGACGGTATAGAAAAATGTTAAAATAAATAAATAAATAAAAGAAAGGCAAGATTGCATAAGCTAAAAAAAATGTAATTGAAAATACTGTGAAGATTCAAGAGACATTTTGGAAAATATAAGAAGAAAAAATATATAATACAGACAGAAGCTGTATTATAGGGAAGAAGTCTATATTAAACAGATACTTAACAGTTACTTATGAATGACCACGTGTACTCTTTTAAAAGGATATGTGAGTTTAAGAAGAACAGTCTACTCACAATATAATGCAAAAAGCATAAAAACTTGCCTAGTTAGGGTAAATATAATTATCTGTTTCTTTTTTATTAGAAAACAGTGACATATAGATGCAACACATACACCTAGGATACTTGCATATATTTAGCTGGCGGAAGAACTAAGTGTGATTAGGGAGATAGTTTCTCTTTTTTATGCCATTATAGTTAGGTAGTAGGTAAAATCAGAAGAACCAAAGAGAAGAAGATTCAATGTATCTTAGTACTGAAGCCCACAAGAAGAAAAGAGGACTTTGAGAGAATATAGAGGAACAGCTAAGTGGTTACATAAACAAGTTTGTTTATTGTTTAAAATTATGAAGAAAGAAAAGAACGAATACTTACCTTCCTAGTAAGACATCAGTAGAAAAGAAAAGACTCCAGAAATACATTGTTGAACATATCTAAAAGAAACGAGACAAAATAGCACAAAGTATCAATTCAAAGGTTTATACTTATAAGCAATTGAAAAAGGTTAACAAAACGTTTTAAAAAAAAATTGTTATTGATACTTATCTGAAAGCTATTTGTATCAGAAGTAATGTGTTGTTGATATGAGTAAAAGAGTTCTATCTTTTTGATTGAAGAGCTGTAAAAAATAAAAATACCGATTTAAGTAATTCAGATATTACCTCTGTCCTTTTTTAAACCTTTGCTTCCCCTCCTAACCGTCAGGAGCAACATTGATTGGGTTATATTTTGTTGTACATAAATATGCATTTTTTAGATACCCAATAGGGAAGGAGGATTTTCGCATGTGACTCTTTATGTATGTCATCAGGATTCTCACAGGTAACACACCTTTTGCTTGGCTGTAAAACCATTTAATGCAGGAGAGAATCAACATAAAGGTGATTTACAACTGACAACAGTGAGTAGTTGTAAATGGAACTTAATCTCAGGGATCGGTTCTGGAACTGGTTCTGTTCAATATCTTTATGCATGATATTGCAGAATGGTTAGAAGGAAAAGTTTGTCTTTTTGTGAATGACACTAAGATCTGCAACAGAGTGGACACACGTGAAGGAATAGAGAAAATGAAAAGCAATCCAAGAAAACTTGAAGCGTGATCAAAGGTTTGGCAGCTGGAATTTGCAGAAATCCAAAGGAGTAGTAAATGATGGGGTGTGGAAGTCTGATGTACACAGACTGGGAGTAATGCCCTTGCACAGGTCACTGATGTGGCCTTATCAGGAATACTGAGGTAGATTTTTAAAGTTATGCACAGGCGTAGATTTGTTCGTGCAACCCGGCGCAAACAAATCTACGCCCGATTTTATAACCATGTCTTCCAACCTTCAGGAAAAGACTGAAAACATGGCTGTTCATGAAAGCATTTCCGGACCCTTAAAGATTCACTACCATCAAATGCAGCATTACTGAACATTTCCTATTAAACTGAAACAGTCACTATCTACCAATCACTACAATGTTTTACTTCTTGTTAAACTTTTTATCTTTCCTCTAACTCTAATCCCAGTTAGAATGACCCCCGTTTTATTGTAACTTTTTCTTCCATGCACTTGTTTTACTTTTAATGTATACTCTTATGTTATTAGTTATTTACGTTATAATGTATTTCTCACCCCTTGTTTTATGTAAACCGACATGATACGAACTACGTGAATGCCGGTATAGAAAAATACAAATAAATAAATAAATAAATAAATAACATGCTTGCGCTGCTGCACGCATGTTATAAAATCCAGGGTCGCCGCGTGCAGGGGGGTGCACAATTGTGCAACCTGCACGAGCCGAGCAGCCTGCCTCTGTTCCCTCTGAGGCCGCTCTGAAATCGGAGCGGCCTCGGAGGGAACTTTTTTTCCAGCCCCCCACCTTCCCCTACCTAACCCACCCCCAGCCCTATCTAAAATTCTAAATCCCCCCCTACCTTTGTTCAGAAAGGGCTGGGGAATGGCTGCCGGCGCACCATTCCCCGGCCCACGGGCTGGTTCGGAGGCCTTGGCCATGCCCCCGGGCTGGCACCATGCCCACGGCCCTGCCCCCCCCCCCCAACATGCCCCCCCAGCAAAGCCCCGGGACTTACACGTGTCCCAGGGCTTTGCGCGTGCAAGTCCCCTGTGAGCAAAAATCCGGCTGGATTTACACGCGCAGGGCTTTTAAAATCTGCCCCACTGTGTTTAGTTCTGGAGACCATATCTCAAAAAGGATAGAGAAAGAATTGTAGTGGTCCACAGAAAGGTGACCAAAATTGTGTGGGCCCTGAACCAAAACAGTTATGAGATGAGATTGAAGAACCTAAATATGTATACACTGGAGGAGAGGAGAGACAGGGGTGATATGATAGAGACTTTTAAATACCTGAAAGCTATTAATAATGCACAATTAATAATAGAAAGAAAACTGTAGAACAAGAGGTCATAATATGAAGCTCCAAGGTGGTCAAGTCAGGACCAATGTCAGGAAGAATTTCTTCATAGAAAGGGTGGTAGATGCATGGAATGCCCTCTCAGTGGAGGTAGTGAGGACAAAGGCTGAAATGGAATTAAAAGAGCTTGGATAAGCACAAAGGATTCCTAGTCGGTAAATGATGAAGACGAAGAAAAAGTACATGTGTTGACTAGTAGGGATGTGAATCGTTTTTGAACGATGAAAATTATCGTCAGATAATTTTAAAATCGTCCAAAATCATTAGAGTGCACGATACAATACAAATGCCCCCGATTTATCGTCAGGGGCATTTGTATTGTATCGTTAAATAGGGCGCGAGAAAACCGGCACACCAAAAAAACCCTAAAACCCACCCCAAACCTTTAAAACAAATCCCCCACCCTCCCGAACCCCCCCAAAATGTTTTAAATTACCTGGGGTCCAGTGGGGGGGGTCCCAACGCAATCTCCCTCTCTCTCTGGCCACGGCTGCGTTTGAGAAATGGTGCCGGTGGCCCTTTGCCCTTATCATGTGACAGGGCAAAGGTAGCGCCGGCGCCATTTTGGTTCCTGGCTCCCGACGTCACACGTGCAGGAGATCGCCCCCGGACCCCCGCTGGACCCCCAGGGACTTTTGGCCAGCTTGGGGGGGCCTCCTGGCCCCCACAAGACTTGCCAAAAGTCCAGCGGGGGTCTGGGAGCAACCTCCTGCACACGGCCGTATTGCCAATCTTCAAAATGGCGCCGGCGCTACCTTTGCCCTCATTATGTCATACGGGCGACCATCTTGTGGGGGTCAGGAGGCCCCCCCAAGCTGGCCAAAAGTCCCTGGGGGTCCAGCGGGGGTCCGGGAGCGATCTCCTGCACGCGTGACGTCGGGAGCCAGGAACCAAAATGTCGCCGGTGCTACCTTTGCCCTGTCACATGATAAGGGTAAAGGGCCACCGGCACCATTTCTCAAATGCAGCCGTGGCCAGAGAGAGAGGGAGATCGTGTCGGGACCCCCCCACTGGACCCCAGGTAATTTAAAACATTTTGGGGGGGTTCGGGAGGGTGGGGGATTTGTTTTAAATGTTCGGGGTGGGTTTTAGGGGTTTTTTGGTGTGCCGGTTTTCCCGCCCTCCCCCGATTTACGATTTTTAACGATTTAAAAAAAAAAAAAAAAAACCACGACGATAAGATTTCCCTCCCCCCCAGCCAAAATCGATCGTTAAGACGTTCGATCACACGATTCACACCTCTATTGACTAGGGTAACCTGCACAGAGCAACAATAACCCTATGAAGAAAGAGAGAGAAAAAAATAAAAAGCTTATTGGGCAGACTGGATGGACCACTTGGGTCTTTTTCTGCTGACATTTGTTATGTTACTGTGTAAGTCAATGTCAATCCTGGCTTCCATCTTACATTAGCTCCAGGAGCTTCCCAAAGGCCTCCGGATGCTTCCCCTGTCCTATCCAAGGAGAAACGTGGTGCCACTTCAGTCAAGGAGGAGCAGCAATGGCCACAACTATGATACTTTTTCTCCTTGCTCCTCCCCTCTCTCTCTCTCAGCCTCAATGTCCTGCAGATCCCTTCAGAAGAGCTCCAGGAGGGTCGCGGGAGGCAGACCGCTGTCCCATGACTGCTCCCCCTCTGCAGTATAATGCTGTTCAGCTAACTTTAGCCCTCTTCATTGCCACAAGAGGGAGTAAACATCACTCCCGTGGCCAACAACTTCTACACTTGGCAGAACAACGCTGCCCCAATGCTGACTTTTTCTCTTTGGCTCAGCCCTCTCCAACATCATAGGCCCCCACAGCTAGAAGACACCCGAGTAGCCCCACAGGCAAATTGAGGCAAATACCCTTACAAAGAGGGAAAAAAAACAACTTTGGTCTACCCACATCACTCAGCCCTGGCTCCATTAGCAGCCCACACCCGCACCATCCCCAGGAGAATCAGAGGAAGCAACAGGTAAAAATAAAACTTAAGGGTAACCTCTTTTTTTTAACCTCCTGTTTCACTCCCTTCACCATGTAGCCATCTTCAGCCCATATCTTCTAGCCAGTAGAAAATACTTCATGGGCTCTCCCAGTACCATGTCTGGGGTGCATCCAGCTTTCTTCAGTATGGTGGCTTTACCCTCCGCGTAGCAGACCCTGCCATCAGGGTTTGCAGTTCAAGAGGCAGCCTGGCTAATGCCTGTCAGTAGATTTCCAAAGTACGTGATCCATGTGGACTCTGGCCAACCTGCCAGCCAGGCAGTTTATTTGAAATTAACTTAAGAAGCAGTTTGGGTTCTCGCCTGGAGACGTCTTAAATGCTACAGGAGATAGTGGGGTTAGGCCATGCTGTAGTGGCGTGTACAGCTTGTACTAAATATGTAGGAAGACAGATTAATCTAGACTCTGGCCTTTTTTCCACATAATATGTTTTATGTACAATGAAATGGTACAATAGCAGAAACGACCTGCTTACCTTATCAACTTAAATCAAGACTTTGAGTCACAGATAGTCCCTGCATAGCATCTGGCCTCTCTGTTCTCCCCTGAGCATGCTCTTTATTTCCTCTGCTTATGGCCTTGCTGGATGAGGTTCCCATGATTCATGGCCTTAAGGTGGACCAAGATAAATGCCTGGTCCTGATCTTTTAAGGGGGTCCTGATACACACTCCTTTACCTTGACATATACAATAACAATATTCCAAATGGTGAATGTCTTCATTCTTATTTGGGGACACTTTATTTTATCTGACCCTGAGACATTAATGAGAGTGTAGCTCTGAAGAGTGGAGACTAGTTCCTCACTCATTTCTTTTTAAATAAGTAGCACATTCTACTGGAGTGTTTTGTTCCTTGTTGGAGTTTGCGCTGATCTCAGGGGTCTTCGATGATAGAACCCACAAGAAAGGAGTTCTGAAAGTCCTTGAGGATTGTTAAGCAATGTTAAGCAGGATTAGAGCCATGATAATTTGGATGCTTCTCTTGAAGTGATAATTAGATTGGTAGAAGATCAGGATCTTTGTTGGACTGTGTGGTGAATGTTGGGATATACTGACAAGAAGGGGTTGGGTGATGGGGCTTTTTGTAAAGATATTTCTGTCAAGGATTGGATAGATTTGGGGGGATATTTTTAGTTTTGAGGAGTAAGACTATATATAGGTATGGGGGAGGTTTAGGCTGTTGAGAGATTAAGGGATTGTTGTGATCCTGCTCGAGCAGGGCCGCAAGCAGGCTCTTACCTTTCTTCAGGCCAGCCGGCCCGACCTCCAATATCATTTTGCCAGCACGGCAGGAGCCATGCTGGGGTTCCCTGCAGTGGCAGGAGGCTGCCATCGAGCCAGTGCGGCAGGAGCCGCGCCGGGGCTTTCTCCCGCGGTCGGTGTCGTGCTGCTTCCTTCTGAGTGGCTCGGAGGCTGCCGCCCCGCTCCTTACGGGGCTGGAGCCACATTGCTGCCCTCATGCAGCCCGGAGGCCACCGACCTACCTTGGGTCCTCCATGGGGAGAGGGCCTGCAACCCCGACCTCGCCCGGAGCCGCCAGTGATCTTCCTTTAGCGGCAGGGAGCCGTCCCTGATGCCGGGGCCTGCCTTGAGACCTAGTTCTTCTTCTCCTGCGCTCTGCATCGCTGCAGGGTCGCTGTCCAGGCTCCTGATCTGCTTCCTGCTTCTTCCTAAGGGGCGAAGCCGCGCCGCTCTGTCCTTCTTAAAGGGCCAGTGCAAGTGCGGTTCTTTCCTGACTCCTCCCTGGGTGTTTCCTGCTCCAGCCTACAAAAGGATTCTTCCGTCAGTCTTTCTTTGCGTTCGCAAGGAGTAAGTCCTCCTTAGGACTCCTCGTCTGCTTCTCCTCCTAGGCACTCTGTTTCGTGTGGGATCCTGTGTCTTCGTCTGTGTTCCATGTTCTGGTCTCTGCATTTCCTTGTTGTTCCTGATGTCCAATTGTTCATCCGTTCCTGATGTCTAGATGTCCGCCTGTTCCTGATGTCCAGATGTCTTCAGTTCCGCCTGACCCGTCCTTCATGGTCCGTGACCAGCCCGGCTGGGCTGGTAGGGTGCGTAGTATTTAAAAAAGGCCCCAAGGGCGATCCGGGTAACTATAGACCAGTGAGCCTGACTTCAGTGCCGGGAAAAATAGTGGAAACTATTCTCAAGATCAAAATCGTAGAGCATATAGAAAGATATGATTTAATGGGACACAGTCAACATGGATTTACCCAAGGGAAGTCTTGCCTAACAAATCTGCTTCATTTTTTTGAAGGGGTTAATAAACATGTGGAGAAAGGTGAACCGGTAGATGTAGTGTATTTGGATTTTCAGAAGGCGTTTGACAAAGTCCCTCATGAGAGGCTTCTACGAAAACTAAAAAGTCATGGGATAGGAGGCGATGTCCTTTCGTGGATTACAAACTGGTTAAAAGACAGGAAACAGAGAGTAGGATTAAATGGTCAATTTTCTCAGTGGAAAAGAGTAAACAGTGGAGTGCCTCAGGGATCTGTACTTGGACCGGTGCTTTTCAATATATATATAAATGATCTGGAAAGGAATACGACGAGTGAGGTTATCAAATTTGCAGATGATACAAAATTATTCAGAGTAGTTAAATCACAAGCAGACTGTGATTTAACCTTGGAGGACCTTGCAAGACTGGAAGATTGGGCATCCAAATGGCAGATGAAATTTAATGTGGACAAGTGCAAGGTATTGCATATAGGGAAAAATAACTCTTGCTGTAGTTACACGATGTTAGGTTCCATATTAGGAACTACCACCCAGGAAAAAGATCTAGGCATCATAGTGGATAATACTTTAAAATCGTCGACTCAGTGTGCTGCAGCAGTCAAAAAAGCAAATAGAATGTTAGGAATTATTAGGAAGGGAATGGTTAATAGAACGGAAAATGTCATAATGCCTCTGTATCGCTCCATGGTGAGACCGCACCTTGAATACTGTGTACAATTCTGGTCGCCGCATCTCAAAAAAGATATAGTTGCGATGGAGAAGGTACAGAGAAGGGCAACCAAAATGATAAAAGGGATGGAACAGCTCCCCTATGAGGAAAGGCTGAAGAGGTTAGGGCTGTTCAGCTTGGAGAAGAGACGGCTGAGGGGGGATATGATAGAGGTCTGTAAGATCATGAGAGGTCTTGAACGAGTAGATGTGACTCGGTCATTTACACTTTCGAATAATAGAAGGACTAGGGGGCATTCCATGAAGTTAGCAAGTAACACATTTAAGACTAATCAGAGAAAATTCTTTTTCACTCAACGCACAATTCCTCTGGAATTTGTTGCCAGAGGAGGTAGTTAGTGCAGTTAGTGTAGCTGGGTTCACAAAAGGTTTGGATAAGTTCTTGGAGGAGAAGTCCATTAATGGCTATTAATCAATTATACTTAGGGAATAGCCACTGCTATTAATTGCATCAGTAGCATGGGTTCTTCTTAGTGTTTGGGTAATTGCCAGGTTCTTGTGGCCTGGTTTTGGCCTCTGTTGGAAACAGGATGCTGGGCTTGATGGACCCTTGGTCTGCCCCAGCATGGCAATTTCTTATGTTCTTATTTCTTAGTGGTCTACGACCACCCCGGCTGGGGTGTGTAGGGCGCTGGTGGGCCTTTCCATCAGACGGCGCTGAGGAGTCATCTCTTCCCTCGTCAGTCTGCCTTGATGTCCGTAACCCTGAAGTCTGCCTTGCCTTGATGTTCTTGCCTGATGTCTTCCTTCCCTGGACAGGTCCTGTCCTTCGGTGTGGTCCGCGACCAGTCCGGCTGGACTGTGTAGGGCACCTGAGGGATCTGGCCGCCTGCCCTTTCCTGTTCTTGGATTTTTGTGACTTCTTGTGTGGTCTGCAACTCTGCCCGGCTGGGCTGAGTAGAGCGCCAGAATGGACATTGTCTGCCTGGAGGTTCCGGACTTTTAACCATTGGTTTTAGTCTTGCCTTGTCTTGCCTGTCTTTTCATGCCTTGCCCTGCCTTCCATACCTGGCCATGCCTTGAGTCTTCGTCTGTCCTGCAACATCCTGAGTCTTCAACGTCCGATGTCTTCGACTGCCTTGCCACGTCCGATGTCTTCGTCTGCCTTATCACATCTTGTTCCACGTTTCCGTCTGGCCTTGTCCTCTGTCTGGCCTGCTGCTTCCCGCTGCTCCCTAGCGGCAGTCCAAAAGGGCTTGGAACGGTCGGAGGACCATTCAGAGACCACCATTGCGTTGGTGGTCTCAAGGAAGCGTGCAGGTCCAGTCGAGGCTCAGAGTAAGGATGTTTCACCGCAAGGGCACACATCTCTTGTCCCGTGCTGGGGAGAGCCCCCTGTCGCTCCCTTCCATCTGCAGCGCAACAGGGATAGGTTTATAGTGAGAAGTGGAATGGTAGTTGGATAAGGGGTAGTTGTAGTTATGTGGAGGCATGCTTGTTCATTGTATGTAGTCACTTTGAGAATGAGTGATATGTTTGTGAGTATATTGAATGTTGTGTATTTGGTTTTAGAAATATGGAAATGGAATTGAAATTTTATGTCATTGAGATTATAATTCACCTATTGTATTAGGAGGGGCTAAATTTAACAATAATAATAATAGTGTCCTGAAATCTGGGGTGGTATTAGTCCTTAGCTATTTTAATGTCAATTTTCTGGGCATACTGAAATCTGACCAAATCTAAATCTAAAATAAGTTTCCATTACCTTCTGCTCCACCAGTCCCAAACCTCTCATCCAGTGCAAATAGAGGCAGAGTTCTAAAACCTTTTTTTTTAATCACATCACTAGAATATAAGTGATAATTAGAACACATTCAAACAGTGTTCTCTGCCTCCAGCTGTTAGATGGGAGTTTAGAGTTTTTGCTCTTGTAGCTGATTGAGAAGAGGATTTATTATTTTTACTTTCAGCACCTTTACTAGTGTCAAAGTGACTTAAATTGTGACCATGCTCCTGCGGACGGACGGCTCTCCTGCAGTGAGGCGAGCCCTAGAGACTAATTTATTCACTCCTTTGCTGTTTGCATTGTAAGGAGAAGTCTCTACTCTCTAAATTGGCCATTATTTGGAGATTTAGATCGCGTTACCTGCGCTTCATCAGGGAATTCCTGTGTCCTGCCACAGCTGAGAGCTGAGAGTGAGTCACCACGTCGGAGAAGGTCCATCGTTACGGGGCAAAGTGTAATTCCGATGTAGGATCCTTATGCTCTCTATGCCACAGTAAAGCTGAAATGCCTGAACTAAAAACAGTTTTTTAACTGAAGAGAATTTTTATGACTATTTCATAGTTGTGATTTAGCCCTTAAACTTGTTTTGAGTCAAATTTATCTGGCTAAGGTAAGTCTTACAGGTTATGATTTAAAAATAAAAAATAGGAAAACGAAAGGGAAAAGAGAGTTTAAGTTTTTATTGAGAATGGTTTTCTAAGGCTAGAGATACTTTCTGCGGATTTCCATGTGCCAGTTCATAACTCTGAGTGATTAAGGCCCATTCAACACGAGCACAAGCCTCTTCATGGGCTGAAAGATGTTCTGTAAGTCCATTGGAGATATGAAAGGCGGCAACATGGACTTCTTTGGGAGCATTTGCAAAACATTATAGGTTGGTCATCTGGCTAGACAAGATGCCATTTTTGCTTCTTCTGTTTTGAAAGCGAGATTGTCATCCAACCACCCTTAAATGGGTTTTGGTATTTCCCATAGGTTCGGAACTGGTGGAGCAGAAAGTAATGGAAGGAGAAATTATGTCTTACCTGTTAATTTCCTTTCCTTTACTTCTGCTACACCAGTCCAGAACCCAGCCCTTTATATTTGAAGATAAGATTTCTAATCAAATTATTTTGAGTGTTTCATTTCTTCTGTTGGTTGCATTTGGGCTTGGTTTCTTTCAAGTAGGGATTGCGATTATTCATTTTATTTATTATGAAATTTTCAGCTTTTCAGCTGTGGCACTGTAAGATAAATTTTAGAACTTGTTACTTTCATGATATGTTTGTTTTTGACAATAGTAAACTGTTTAAATGTGTTTTAATTATCTCGTATATTCTAATGATGTCTTTAAAAAAATGTTTTAGAGCTCTGCTCTGTTTGTGCTGGATGAGAGGATATACCCATAGGTTCTGGACTGGTGTAGCAGAAGTAAAGGAAAGGAAATTAACAGGTAAGACATAATTTCTCCTTGCTCTTGAGAAATACCAGAGTGGCCTCTGGCCCTTTCTGCATCATTAATTTCACAATCCAAAAATCAGCCCGGCACCAATCTGGGGAGCATATTTTGTACATTTTCTTAAAATAAAATTCCACAGATTTGGATATTTTACATTTTCTATTAATTTGATAGTGATTATTTGTACTTAGACAAAAATAGAATTTATGATTCTGTCTTCCAGATTTCTTTCTTCCTTGCTGATCCTGACACATGCTGTTTCCAATCCGAGAGTGAGTCACAGATGACAGCTTCTGAAGGAAGAGGGAAGAGAATAATGTGAGAGGAATGTATTACTCAGGGGAGAGATGGAATCACCAGCAAGGAAACAAGAGAATGCCACAAATGGCAAAATCTAAAAGCCAATATTAATATGTAAAATCTATAAATGTCAATGTAAACAGCTAGTCCAGCTCCTGGTAAATGCAACTAAGGACATAAAAAAGGTACTATTGATTGATAAATAGATATTACATATGAATTAAAAAATAGGTGAAGCTCATACTAAGCATCCAATTTAAATAAAATTAAAAAAATAATACAATTCAAAATACAATCAAGGCAAACTTTAAGATACGGAAAAATTTTCAAAAGCATTTATACACGTAAAATGTGGATTTGTGAGTGTAAATTGGCTTTTTGACAATTTCCCCAGGGGTTTTGCACATAAAAATGTGCATGATAGCAATTTCACACACAATGCCGGCCTTTGAATAGGGTGCAGGGCGGTCGCTTGGAGAGCTGTGATCAGGGGGTACCTGGGGTGCAACTGGCATCACCCTTTATGCTGGTCTGGAAATGAAGAGCCAATGGGAAGCCAATTTTCCCCCAGGGCGCCATTTGCCATAGAACTAACCCTGCTCAGACACACTTTAACGTGTACTTGATAGATACATTTCTGAGGGCAGAGTTGGGGAGGAAGAACCATTTAGGCACATAATTTGGATTTTCAAAAGTATGCACTTAAATGAATTTATTTTAAAAATATTTCAATACCGCTACTCAAGCCATCATAGTGGTTTACAAGCATACCATATATATTAAAAGTTGTGTAACCAATAAAACAAAATATAAAAAACATGTCTTAAACAGTGCAGAAAGAAAACATCTGCTACAGAATAATTCAATATGCTGTTCTCTATAAGGCGTAACCACTACCAATCCACAAAAAATGGGGGTAATCAAAATCACAATCATACTACACAACCCACATCAAATAATTCTTTTAAATGTGTTATCCTTTAAATTTTATTACATCTTAGCCTCTTTCAAAAAATTCACCAAACTGGTCTATGATTTAAAAATTAACTTCAAACTTGCTTTTCACACCCAAAAAAAAAAAAAAAAATTTAAAGAGTGTAAGGTGATGTTTCATAAAATTTCAGGGCACCATCCCGGTGTACCTTAATTATTCTTTTAATCATGAACACCACCATCCACCCTATAGTCCTTTTATTATTTTTCTCAAAAAAGATTTTTTAATTTTTATATATTCCAAAACATTTTTCTGTAAAAATGTGAAAAGTTCAGAGCAAAGATAGGAGCAGTTCCCCAGTTAAACATTCAAAACGCCAAAAAAAGATAGACAAATGTTACTTAGCTTGAGCTTAGATCCTGAGAGTTCCATACAACCGTTGGCAAGTTTACCCCCATGTTCGCCATGTTTTTGAGTGTACCGGGCAGCACGCCGCAAGCATTTTTAGAGTAATTAATGGATTTAAACAAAGAATGAAAGAGAGCTGAGATATGCAGCGGTCAAGTGGCTTCCCCTGATGAAGAAGCAATTTGAAACTGGGCCTTGTTGCGCGCGCCGGCCGGCTGCCGGCGCGCCATGCCTCTGCCCAGGCCGCTGTGCCAGAGCACTTGACCCCGCCCCCAAACCGCTGCCACACCCCCAGCTACGCCCCTGGACCACCCATTTTGGAAAGCCCCAGGACATACGTGCGTCCCGGGGCTTGCTCGTGCCACCGAGCCTATGCAGGAACAGCTTGGGCAGCTTTTCGGGGGTTACGCACATATCCCTTTGAAAATCTGCCCCTATGTACCTAAATCCATAGGAGTTACGTGCGTGGGGGGGGGGGGGGTTATGCGTGCCGAGCCTATTTTATAAAGGCCCGGCGATGCGCGTAAAGCCCCAGGACGGATCTAAGTCCAGGGGCTTTGAAAAAGGAGCGGTGAGGGGGCGAGGTGGTCCAGGGCGGAGGATCATGTGCCTGGAGGCAGGCGCAAGAGGTAAGTTAAAGAAATGGTGGGGGGGGGGGGGGGTTAGAATAGGCGTAGGGGATGGGCAGGTTAGGGGAAGAGATAGGAAGGATAGAGTAGAGAAAAGGGAAGTTCCTTCAGACTGCTTCTAAATTGGAGCAGCCTGGGAGGGAACAAGTGAAGGCTGCGGACGTTGGCGCGCACAAGATGCACTAGTGTGCACCCCCTTGTGCGCGCCGACCCCCGATTTTATAACATGTGCGTGCATGTTGTAAAATCGGGCATCCATGTGTGCGCGCCGGGTACACATTTACACCTGCTCCCAAGCCCTCTCCCTGATCCAACTGTCTAATCACTCAGTCAAAGAAATTGATCAGATTTGTCTGACAAGATTTACCTCTGGTAAAACCATGCTGCCTCGGATTTTGAAATTCATTGGATTCCAGAAACTGTACTGTCCTGTATTTTAGCTGTGACTCCATTAACTTGCTCACCACAAAGGTCAGACTAGCTAGCCTGTAGTTTCCAACCTCTTTCTCACTTCCACTTTTGTGAATAGGAACCACATCTGCCTGTCTCCAGTCTTCTGGAACTACTCCCAACTCTAAACAAGTATTGAAAAGGTCAGCCAGCGGAGCTGCCAGAACTTCTTTAAGTTACCTTAATACCTTCAGGTATATTTCATCCTTCCCCATTATCACTTTAGCTACTTTAAGTTTAATTAGCTCCTTACAAACACACTGTTCTGAAAATCGATTGAGGTTTACCTCAGTTCCAATCTTGTTTTTATTTTATATGGTCCTGCTCATGGCCTTCCACAGTGAACACCAAACAGAAATATTTGTTAGGAAATTTCAATTTTTTTTCATCAAGCCTTCCCAGACTCACAATCCTACCAAGACGGAAAGTCTTCCAAATAAGAAGTATCCCCTAATTATGGTCACCATACCAAGTCCTACCTTCAGGTCTCTGCAACTGGACAACAATCTTTGAGTTCTAAAAATTAATCTTATTTATATTTTCCTCTGCAACTGGACTACAATTTCTAAGTTCAAAATTCATTTTATCTTATTATTTATATTTGGCATGGTTAATATGTCACTATATCCAAGTTAAATATTTAAATTATACAGTTTACATTACATAATTTTATTAATTACAAGTAAAACTATTCTATATTATTTATTATCATTATGTTAAATTGTCATCCAGTTATAATGTTCCATATGTACCACTGTTCTATGTAAAGCCCCCTTATCTCTGTTGGGCAGTTTATCGTTATATGTAAACCGGAGTGATTTATAGTCTCTATAAGAACCTCGGTATATAAAAATTAAAAATAAATAAATAAATAAATAAAAATCTATTTCACTTTTTTTCATCAGCCTCTACATATTCCTTCCCTTCGCCTCTGAGTCTCAAAATGCCACATTTGCAGTTCCTCATATCACTAACATATCTACAAAAAATTGTATTGTCCTCCCATTTTATCATATTTGCTATTTTTTCTCCCATTTTAATTTTTGCATTCCTCACTACTTTCCCAGCTTATCTTAGCTTTTCCAGATATTGTTACGTTGCTGCAGTCTCTTGTAGTTTATGAACACTAACATTTTTTTCCCTTTTCAGCTACTTCTTTAGAAAATCATTGCGGTCTTTTTTCCTCTTGTCTTTACTTTCCTAACAAAAAGTTTATTTGCCCTTACATCTCTTTTTAGTTTTTCCCACTGATCTCCTACTTGCCCTATATTTTCCCATCCAGCTAACAACTCCTTGAGGTACTTCCACATTTTAACAAAGTTAGCTTTACTAAGTCTAGGGCCCTCACTTTTGAATGAACCTTTATTTCCTGCACTCTAATACTGAACCACACCATCTGGTGATCTCTAGATCCCAGATGATCATCCACTACAGCATCAGAAACATTGTCCCTGTTGGTAACCATCAGGTCCCGTATTGCCTCCTCCCATGTGGGCTCTGTTACCAATCTACTTGCAGAGAATCCAGAAACTCCTTGCTTCTAGAAGAATCAAAGCTGAGATGTCCCAATTAACATCTGACAGATTGATCTCTCCTAGCAATAACACCTCCCCTATCATAACAATTTTGTGAATATCCTCTATTAACACTCTATCCATTTCTTCTGTGATGGAGGTCTGTATATTGCACTAGTATAAATAGATTCTCTATTCTCTCTTTCCAGATTTACCCTCAGTGCCTCCTCCTTACTTAGTAAATTCTGCAATTTTAATGCTTTAATTTTATTTGTTTATATATAGTGCCACACCTCCTCCCTTCCTTCGTTCCCTGTCCTTCCTGAATAGACTGTAGCTTGATATTACTATATTCCAGTTATGGTTTTCTGTGAACCACATATCCATGACATCTAGTACATCCAAGTTGGCTTCTTCCAATATTGCCTTTAGATCCAGGACTTTATTTCTCATACTATAAGTATTAGTGTATATAGCTTTCCAGATGTTGCCCTTTTATTCTCATTTCTACACAAGTATTTAATGTTTTACTTAACTTAGGGGTTTTTTTCAGCCATCCCCAATGATCCTAGTTTAAAGCCCTCATCAGTAGGTTTACCAGCCTGTATTGGAAGACACCGTGCCCCTTTTTTTAACAGGTAGACCCCATCTCTGCTCAGCAATCCTTGAAACATCATCCCACAGTCCAGAAAGCTGAAACACTTTCCTTGACACCATCTATACAGCCATTCATCTCCAGAATGTGAGTTTCTTTGCCAGAGCCCTTTTCCTTGCCTGAGAGATGGAGGAGCATGCTATCTTTGCAGCTCTCTGCTTTATCCTCCCAGATCCCTGTGGTAACTAGCAGTATCATTCGTGTCAGCGTGGATGAGTAGCATTGGATAGTGGTCCTCAGGCTTGAGGATTTTTGCAATCTCACCAACATATCTTGGATTTTGGCACATGACAGATAGAGCCCTTCCTGGGACAACATGTCTGTTCAGCAGATGGATGCATCGCTCCACGCCTTTCAGAAGTGAGTCAGCAACAACCACTGTCCTGCACTTCCGAGGTGCAGTGATTGTTGAGCCCACCGCTTTGGGATTGGCAAGTTTTGGATCCTTCACATCATGGGATTGAACCTCCTCCACTTCCAGGACTGAATACAAGATCTTCAGCTCAAGGGAAATCAAAGTCAAGGTGTAGGGTCTAATGGCTGTAGTAGTCTGGGTCCAGCTGTCATCTTCCCCTCTGCTTGAGTTGTCCATCTTTGATTTCTTGATAAGCATTTCTTCTATGTATTCCTCATTCTCCCAGATGCTTCTCAGTTTTACCACTCCTCTCTGAGTTCAGCCACCTGTTTCCTGAGGGAGTCGATCTGCAGGCATCCTTCACACTGAACCAGTTTCCTACTATGGATCAAGACATCTATCTAGATGGCAGTCATAACAGCAGTGACAGCTTTGGTGATTATAATTTTTCCAGCTGTTGGGAGCTTCTGGTACATATTGAAAAAAGTGAGAAAGACCTACCAAAGTCCCTTCCTTTTCCTGAACTGTCCTGCAAGTAAAATTAGCTATGGAGTCTAACTTACACCTCCCTGCTTGTAGTCCTGTTTGCTTGCTAACTTGTTGCTTGGAAATATTAAATGTCATATCTAATTCTTTCAGGATATAATATGTATTTATAAATCTATGAGATGTGTAGTTTTATGTTACCCCCCCCCCCCCTTTGTATAATCTTGTTACTTAGGGCAGGGGTCCCCAAACCTTTCAAGGAAAAGGCCACATAGGAAATTTCAAATCGTCAAGAGAGCTGGGAACAGTTGGGTAGGGATGGGTCAGATCAGAGTTTGTTCAATGAAAAGGCAAGAGCATTTTGGATGATTTGAAATACTTGGAAATTGAGAAATCGGGGTTCCCAGGAATGTGACAAATAACATGCCAGTAACAATATTTCTAGATTTCCTGGAGGTTGGCAACCCTGCTATACCCCTGAGAACCCTGCTTCCTAGATTCCTTTTCCTCTACATCTGCTCTCTCCCCTCCCCCCTGTAGGCAATGTAAGGGTATATGTAGCCAGGAAGGCTGCCTGCTCCCCCCTCCCCTTCCCTTTCTGGGGGGTACTTGCTGTGCTACAGAAACTTACAACTTGATACCTTATATGTAACACGAAAAGCCCAGGAAAGGATACCTGTTAGTCTCAGCATCAGACTGCTTTATTTTCAGACATTACAGATTTACCACGTAGAATGAGATAGACACCACATGCCTCTATAGCCCTTAACACAGCATAAGCTTATACTGAGTAAAACTGAGGAGCATTAATGAACATAAACATATCAGAGACCACCTTTCTTCAAGTAGTTAATAAATATAATTAACTAGCCCCCTTGAGTGTAGAAGATTACGATCAGTTCTCACCCTTATAGAGGTCCAGTTTGCAGACCTATGGGAGACACTGTGGCTTACAGAGGATGACTCTGGGGTAGCAGGACACATTGAAGTCTCTGTTGTCCTGGCCATGATTTAGCAGGTAAGACCTTCTCTTTATCGGGCCGATTCAGTAAAGTCCGCGGGAGAGCGGACAAATGCCCGCTCTCCCAGTGCGCGCACCGGCCACACACCGGTGCGCGCGATTCAGTATTTAAATTAGGTGGTGCGGTAGAAACAGGTAAAAGGAGGGGCTAGGGACACTAGCGCGTCCATAGCGCCTCCTTTTAGCCCAGAGTGGTGGCTGTCAGCAGGTTTGACAGCCGATGCTCAATTTTGCTGGCGTCGGTTCTCGAGCCCGCTGACAGCCTTGGGCTCGGAAACCGGACGCCGGCAAAATTGAGCGTCCGGTTTTCGACCCGACAGCCGCCGCCCCCATTTAAAATTTTTTTTTCTTTTTTTTTTTTTACTTTTCTTACCCTTCGGGACCTCAGACTTAATATCACCATGATATTAAGTCGGAGGGTGCACAGAAAAGCAGTTTTTACTGCTTTTCTGTGCACTTTCCTGGTGCCGGCAGAAACTAGCGCCTACCCAAAGGTAGGCGCTAATTTCTTAAAGTAAAATGTGCAGCTTGGCTGCACATTTTACTTTCTGTATCGCGTGGGAATACCTAATAGGGCCATCAACATGCATTTGCATGTTCTCTCTGCAGCCACTGACCTGAGTCTCTCTCTGCTGCAGCTTTTAACAGTCAGGACATGAATATGCAACAGTTTGTGCATAGTCAGAGCAAGAAAGGGGTAATTTCTTCATTTCAGAGTACTGCCCCCTCTTCCATTGAAGGGGGGTCACTGCTCACGCTATGTGTCAACCAGGTCTGGGATCCTGTCTCCACTTGACCAGCACTGCTTTGCCATGTCAGCAATTTTCTTCATTTCAGATTGCTGACCCCTCTCTCTGATCACCAGGGAAGGGGGAGGGTGGGTGTCACTGCTCCTATCTGATGAACTGTCCTTGGAAAGGCTGTTTTTCTGCTCTGGGTGGATTAAGTTGATTTGGTCAAAAGTTCCTCATCTTCTTTATGAAAAAAGACAGATCTTGGAGGGGGGCCTTGGTATACAGCTTGCTGGCAGAACAAATAGCTCAGCCATGAATTACTTCTTCTGGTCAAAGTTCATATTGGGGTAGATTTTATAAATGTACACCTGTGCGTACTTCTGTTCGCGCACCAGGCGCAAACAAAAGTACGCCGGATTTTATAAGATACGCGCGTAGCCGCGTGTATCTTATAAAATCTGGGGTCGGCGCGCGCAAGGGGGTGCACATTTGTGCACCTTGCGTGTGCCGAGCCCTGTGCGCGCTGCCCGTTCCCTCCGAGGACGCTCCAAAATCGGAGTGGCCTCGGAGGGAACTTTCCTTCGGCCTCCCTCCACCTTCCCCTCCCTTCCCCTACCTAACCCACCCCCCCCAGCCCTATCTACACCCCTCCTACCTTTATCGTGAAAGTTACGCCTGCGCCGATTGGCCGCCGCCGCACGATTCCCCGGCCGGGAGCGATTTCGGAGGCCTCGGGCATGCCCCCAAAATGCCCCCAGGCCGGTACCATGCCCCCGACATGCCCCCCGGAACGCCCCGAACGTCGCGCCGCCCCCGATACGTCCCCTAACACGCCCCCCTGGGAAAGCCCCGGGACTTACGCGCGTCCCGGGGCTTGCGCACGCCGCTGAGCCTATGCAAAATAGGCTTGGCACGTGCAGGGGGTTTTTGAAAGGGTTACGCGCATAACTTATGCGCGTAACCCTTTTAAAATCTATCCAATTCTCTTTATCCCTTAGCTGGAATATAGGTCTGTGTCCACATATTTTGTTGAATACAGTGGTAAAAACCTCTAGTAACTCCTACACTCCTCCTCTCCAAGATACATGCATGTGTGTGTGTGCGTGAGTGTGTAAGTGTGGTACAACTCCTACCCTCCCTTTCACTCTTATCCTATCCCCCTTATTCACTCCTTTCCCTTCCCTCACTCCTCTCTCTTCGCCCCTGTTTCTCTCCCTCCCTCATCCTACAACCCCTCTTTCATCCCCCACTCTCCTCTCATACTACTCCCATCTTTTCCCTCCCTAATTTTCCCTTCCCTTTCTCCCGCCCTTCCTTCACTAATCTTACCCATTTCATCATCCTCCAGTTCCTCTCAACTAATGTTCGCCCTTCATTCACCCCACTCTCTGTGCACACTACTCCCCTTCCCATGCCCTTTCTTACTTCTTTCCTTCACTCACCCTATCCAGTCTCATCCTACTCCCCTCCCCTCCTTCATCCCTTCCCTCCCCATTCACACACTTCTTTTCCCTCCCTTCCCTTCTCTCACACACCTACTGCCCTTCCCACTGACAGTGACTGGCTTCCCCACTAGAGGCTTTGTTCAGTGCTATAGGTCCAGAAGTCTAATGCTCCTGGCAGATTCTGGCCTCCCCACCTGAAACATTCATAAATGACATATGTCCTGGCTCCTGCTGCTGGTGGGGCATGGCCTCCACGCCAGCAATCAACATCAATGGTGTGGGTCCCAGCACCTCGTCTCACTCTCAGTGGAGATTAATTAATAAAAAAAAGCCAACTTCCTTCTTGAAATGAATCAGGCCGCATGAAGGAAAAGCCTGGCAGGCCAGCCAAATGAGCTCTGCAGGCTGTAGTTTGGGCACCCCAGGCCCAACCAGAGCAACTAAAAATTATTACCACAAAGATCAAATAAATACGGTGCTACCAATCAAGCTCCCCAGAAATTTATTTGATTTGTTCTATATGCAGATGACGCAAAATGACCTAATTCACTTGCTATCCCTCCCCTTTCTGGTACAAAGCAGTACTTTCTTCGGCTGATGACTAGTAATTTATCCTAAGCTATGATCTTAATGTGTTTAAATATGATCTTTAATAGACTTACTATTTCTTTTAATTCTGTATAGGGTTAATTTAACACTTATTTTTCTAAGGTCACTAACAAATAGAGTTATAGGTCATTTTGCAAAATCCCCTTATAGTTTATAAAATGTATTTTTGTATCTATTAAGTGTATTCTCTATAAGAATCTTATTGTCTTTGCTACTAAAGATCAGACCAACTAAAAATAATCACCTGAAGAGTTTATTATGATATTACTAATTAAGCTCCCCATTAACTTTGCTTAAGGTTCTTTTTTCCCAAATGACTAAATTAATCTAAATTATTTCCATGTGTTTCTCTGACAACAAATGTCAAGTTATTAGTGGATTAATCTATAAAATTAGAATGGAAGGTAGTGGCGGAGGAAGCCCTTTCCCTTCTAAACGTCCTCTCTAAACCTAGGGAGCAAGAACACCCAGCAAACAAAAAAGCAATTCAAATATCTCTTTTTCAAAAATAAACAAAACAAAAGCAATGAAGAAAAAAGTTACGCCATTTCAAAATAAGGTCTCAGCAGTTGAAATTAACTCCAAAAAATAACTTGTTTGTAATTGAACTCCTCCAAGAATGGCTTCACATTTAATGTCGTTCATAGGGACAAACCCTGATACTTATTCAACTTGTTATTCCATGTCATCCAAGCAGGGTCCTGTGATCCTCACAAAAAAGCTATTGATGGTTTCTTCCTCCTACCCCTAATTATTAGACTTGAAAAGACACATCAAACCTTCTTTAGCTACCAAGTACCTTTCTTATGGAATTCTCGCCCTTTAGATTTGTGTTCAGAACAGAATTATCTTAAGTTTAGGAATCTAGTTAAGGCTGGGCTTTTTATCAAGCTTTTAATAGTTGATAGTTCTATTTATGTTTTTACCACAAATTGTCATCCTGCTCACTTTTCTGCTTGTTTTTAAATTTTATCTATTTTAATGTGGTCACTTTCATGTCTGTTGGTCATTTAGTATTTGTGTCTTATTCATTGTCTCTGTTTTCATATTGTTTGATTGGAACTTCCACTTTGTGTTATTGTTTGACTTTCCAGTCGTTGCTGTATTTTAGAATCTTATTGTATGAATTTGATTATTGTTGATTTTTTTCTGCATGTATTTTTCAATTATAAACTGCTTACTTGCTTTTTTTTTTCTATAAGTGGTCTATCAAATTCAATAAATAATAATTAGGGGGCAAACCTTGTTTCGATTTATAAAAATACAAATACAAAATTAAAACCTTATAAAATATTAAAAATAAAGCTATAAGCCAATCAATGTAACATAGGAGAATATTATAAAAACTCTGACACAACAGTTATTTCACTCCTGAGTGAGTTCAATTGTGTTCATGTTCCACTTCAATGCGTCCAATGCTGCGAGTCACAGTTCAGTGTAGATTAATGTGCAGTAGTTTCACGGAGGTGCTATAAAGAATATTCCTATGATTGTCTGATGATAACTCGTCATGTGAACTTTTCCCAAATCTTATCTAAGTAACACCAGGTGGTAGGCAGACCACATTGAAAGACAACTTAAATGATGCAAAGCACCCGGGGATCTGTAAGCTCCCCGCAGGTTTAATTATTGCCCTCCCCAACGTTAGCATCACCCCCTTCATGATTAATTAGTGACTCAGCAGGTTGAAACAGACATTTGATTCTTGAAGACAGTTTGATAAAAAAATGCTAAAAATCCTTTGATCAGGCATTGTATGTGATTCAATGGAAGTTTCTAAAGATTTTGCCTCCCCTTCTTTCCCCACCTCCAGACAGTCCAGCAATGGATAACTTAGGAAGAAACAGTCCCCTCCTCAATCTTTTCTCACAATCTCCTCCTCTGATGCTTTTGTTGCTAGGCTTATCCTTGTTTGTGCAACATAATACTTCTAATTATTTTCATTTTATTCTTACAAAACTACCAATGCATGCTGCATAACTATCATTCCCACTCTTAAAAAAAAAGAAGAAACACCAAGGAAGGAAATACATTTTCCTTAAGTAATGAATGCTGTTCACTTTATCTAACTGGAGGCCTGTGGTGCATGTTAAACGAATGTCTCCCAAGGCCCTGCATGAAAATAACCGTCACAATCACAAACCTAAGCTGAAGAATATTAGTTTTTAATTGGGCTATTTACTCATTTCAATTGCCAGCTCCGTCCTTAGACTTTTTAATTTCAGTGTAACATTAGTGATCAGATTTATCTCAGGGTAACGGTATAGCATCTGCGAGTGGATTTACAGACAGCAGAAGAAAGGATGTACCAAACATTACTGTTTCCATCCCTAACATTCCCTTTTTCTTGTAAGCTAAATAGGTAAGGCTGGTTGAGTGCTCTTTTGATTATCTATTGCAGTATTGGTGTAGGAAAAGGTTTCTGGGATATGTCATAAAAAGCCAACTGAAACATGTACGGACTTTTCTGAGAGTGGGACAGTGCTTCGGTATATTTAACTGGCCTCCATATTATTGTCATTTTGTAGTGATGTCAGCGCTTGCAGTATTCTTATTAGCTTTCATTCACTTCTTTTCCAGGTATGTAGGTTCTCATCTCAGTTCATTGAAGCCCATGCTGTACTCAACCAAATGTATCGTTACCTAGATCCAGCAGTTGTGGTACCACAAATAGTAATGCAGCTGTAACTTGTTCCACTGAAATCAATGGTACGGCTTTCATATACCTATACTGCTCACACCTAATCCTGATATCAACTTTCAGACAGACAGTACTGTCCTGCTTTTTCACACATCTTGTATGGCATGATACAACACAGCCTGTAACCCAAAGGGTTAAGCCAATCTGTTGCTCCCAGTGCTATGGACAAAACGTTACACTTCCTGTCTCATAAGATGATACAATAAAGTGTGCCCAGCCTAGCTCGCAGGTTTACTTATGGTTGGATATGTGTTTTGGGTGCGCAAGACTAGCACCCAATGCAGAAGACTATTAGCATACCCGATAGCGCTCATCACATGTAAATTCCTTGTAGATGAGGACATTAGCTATTACTGCCCAATGTAGGAAAGTACATCCAAAGGCTGGGCACCCAATGAACACTTTTGAATGCGGGGAATTTAATTTTAGCTCCGGAGGTGAAGTAAAGTTAACTCGCAGTCAAGAGCTCATGAGAAACATTAAAAAATAAGGTCCTCTGAGTTCCTTAGTATTATCCTGACTCTTGAATTTACTGCTTGCGGTGGAGAAAAATATAAATATATTGATTTGATCAAAAAGATGCACACATTTCTTATTGCTGCACAATTTAGACTCCCTTAGCTATGGACGCCCGATGTAATAAACTTCAACATCTCAGCAAAATTACCAAAAGGAAGCTCGATCAAAGCGGATGCTTGTATTGGGCAACCGATGCAATATACTACTTCGAGCGCTACAGATGCACAATTCTCCATTAGCGCGCCACTTTTTTTATGCTGCCCAGATTTCCCTCTCATTTAAATATTGCATCGGGTGTACAGGGGATGTGGCTATGCGCACATTAGGACAACAGGCACTCAATATGAGCATGCATCTTACTGCATTGGTCCCACAGGGTAATGAGGTGGGCTTGAGGGATCTTATCCGTAAAGGGGAAGACATGTGTCAGTGCTGTACTGATGGAGAACACTACAATCTCACTCTGCTTCTGCAAAGAAAAACCAATACATAGTCCTGAGATTCCCAAGGCATTACTTTACTTTCAATTTAAAGCAGAGGATCAATAAATTTCAAATAGCAGTCACAGTCTTTCTACATTCTATCCAAAGCAATAGGCAGTAAGGTGTCAATATTTAAAGCAGTTTGTTCTGCTAAGTTCAAACTTACCAGATGGGTAACCAAGGGCTCAACCTGAGGGAACCCCAGGTTGCTATTGGCGAAGCTCCAGCTAGCCTCTGTCTTCTCCTGTGCTCCGCCTCCTGGTGGCAGGTTCTCTCCGGGTCTGACCGGAGGGCCACACCAGTGCTGCACTAACCAAGGGTCCACCTCCATTGCAACAATAATTAGGTATTCCAAGAAGAGAATTACAATAATCCAGTTTAGAAATAACAAATGCATTGGTAATTTTAAATCCTGGGAGTCTAATAACAGGCAAAGACAATGGATGTATCTTAGGTAGAAAAAAGATTTCTATTGGAGAAATATAATGGGGCATTGAAATAGTGTTGTAATATCACCTTATGGCATGTTAGCCAATAAAAGTAAAAGGGGTTCACCATAAAAATAAATACTAATGAGTATATTTTCAAAGGGGTTCCATGCGTAAGCTAGCATATATGTGCATAAGTAGCATATTCGCAAATATATGGTATTTTTATAAATGTCAAGAATGCACGTGTATTTTTGGTTTTGGGATGGTCTAGTGGTGTTCCAGAGTGGGACTCAGAAGTTCCAGAGTGGGACTGAGAAAGTAGTTTATATTTTGTAGGAGAGATATTGTGTATGCATGACTAAACTTATTCATATACTTTTACACCTGCTAATTGATTTGTGCAAGTGAAATCAGACTTGTCTGTTGTCTGCAGTTTTTGGGTGGGCAGCCTGGGTGAACTGGTGGGGCTTCAGGGTAAAGTGCTAGAGTGTCTAGGTAATCTGGAGAATAAATGGGTGAACTGGTGGAGGTATCAGAGAACTGGTGATTCCACGTGTGATAGGGTGCCCAATTCTGCCCATTTGTAGAAGCATTGTATGATGGCAGTAGCCTCAACAGATCTGCTTTCCAGCAATGTGGTTCAGGGGTCTCCATCCAGACCTTGCCCCTATATGTAAGGTCAGTGTAACGAAGTGTGTTAGTGTAGTGTACCACTCCCCATTGGGAGGGGTTTGAGTGTTAAAAAACTCCTGTGCCCATGTGACACTAGGGGAGTTGACCAACAGCCTTATCACAAGCCTGAATGGAGCAGATGTCTCTCCTTGTGGAGGACACTTGGAGGCCTTATCCCTCCACAGGGAAAGTGCCAGGACAAAGAGAAGTGTTCCTGTTCAGAGAAGGTGGCTGGAACTGTAAGGGTGCAAGGAGAAGGTTTTTTACGAAGTCAGACTAGTTTGGTGGCAATGAAGAAATAAATATAGTTAAAGAAGAAGAAATAAAGATAGTTACAGAAGAAGGCGTTTGACAAAGTCCCTCATGAGAGGCTTCTAAGAAAACTAAAAAGTCATGGGATAGGAGGCGATGTCCTTTCATGGATTACAAACTGGTTAAAAGACAGAAAACAGAGAGTAGGATTAAATGGTCAATTTTCTCAGTGGAAAAGAGTAAACAGTGGAGTGCCTCAGGGATCCGTATTTTATTTTTTATTTTATTTAAAAGGTTTTGCATACTGTCGTTCGAAATACATCACAACGGTTTACAGTAAGAAACATAAAACAAATAATAATGACAGTATATAAATCTACATTATTCATCTAAAAGACTGAATACAATCATTTAAAATCAAAATCACAGGTAGACAAAACAATAGAATTGAGGCTCTTGATGTTAATGACCCTTTTTTTGATCTTCCAGATAGGCTCGCTCAAAGAGCCAGGTTTTTAGGTCTTTTCTGAATTTCCTTAAATCGGTTTCCATCCTTAACTGCAGGCATAGTATTCCAAAGGCTCGGTCCTGCAATGGAAATGACTCTCCCACGTACCAAGATCAAGTGTGCCGTATTTACTGATGGAATATGAAGTAAACCTTTATTCGCTGACCTCAGTGATCTGTGTGGGGTGTGTAGTCTAATTGAGAAATTTAGCCAGTCGGTTTTCTGTCCATATATTGCCTTATGAAGAATGCAGCAAGTTTTATACCAAATTCTCTGTGTAATCGGAAGCCAATGTAATTGTATCAAAATTGGTGTAATATGATCTCATATTTGCAATTTGTTAGAACGCTAGCTGCAGACTTTTGCAGAACCTGCAGAGGGCGTAAAGTCGTTTGTGGAAGGCCTATAGTAGTACATTACAATAATCCAATGAGGAAAATATGAGCGCTTGTAACACTGAACGAAAATCACTAGGTTCTAATAGAGGTTTTAACCATCTTAGCATTAACAATTTATAATAGCCTTCTCTTAATTTTGTTGAAATATGTTTTTTGAAATTTAGTCCATAGTCAATAGTTATATCTAGATCTCTCACTGATTCTGCAAGAGTTAGTTTAATGTTATTTGGCATAACTAATGTATTGTTTGGAATCTCTTTCTGTTTTCTATCCAGTAGAATGATCTCCGTTTTTTCCATGTTTAGGACCAGTTTCATATGGTTCAAGAGTTGTTTAATTGCATTCAAGTACATAGTAATTAATTTGAAAGACTGTTCTAAGGAGTCAGAGACAGGGACGAGTATCTGAATGTCGTCGGCATAGATGTAAAAATTGAGGCTAAGTCCGGCCAACAGGTGGCAAATGGGGAGTAAGTAAATGTTGAAAAAGGTTGCCGACAAGGCAGAGCCTTGAAGTACTCCAGTTTTAAGCTCTATCTTGTCGGAAAGCATATTGCCTATCTTAACTTGGAAGGACCTTTGTTGGAGAAATGAGGTGAAGCACTTAATTGTGTTGTTTGTTAATCCGATCTCTTTTAGGGCCTTATTTTCTAAGGCTTTCGCAGGTAGCGCACTCCTGCGCTACCTAAATCGGGGCGGAGTTGGCCCCGGAAGAGGAGGAGTCAGGGCATCACCGGGGCCGACTCCGCGAAGACGGCGCCACCAGCGAAAAGGTAAGGGCCTTTTAGCTGCCTATTTCATGCCCAATAACTACACCTTCTATGGTGGCGCTACTGGGTGTGAAACTGGCAGCGATCGCACCGTGGCAGTGCGATTGCTGCCGGCTAGTGCAGGACTGCCCCCCCCCCATTTCGACCCCCCGCCCCCCATTAGCGTGATTTTCTAAAGTATCGCAGGCCTGTGATACTTTAGAAAATGAGGCTCTTAGTCTTATTAATAAAATATCATGATTCACCGTATCAAAAGTAGCTGACAGATCAAGTAATATGAGTATGTATTTTTGCCTGGAGTCAAAGCCTTTCAGGACAGTGTCAGTAAGTGAAATCAACAAAGTTTTAGTGTTAAGATTTTGTCAGAAGCCATATTGATTTGGGTACAGTATATTATTTGAATCAAGATGATCAACCAGTTGTTTGTGAACTACTTTTTCAATTATTTTTGATAGAAATGAAAGATTAGAGATTGGTCTGTAGTTCTTTAGTATCTAAGGATTTAAGTTAGGTTTCTTTATAATCGGCCTGATGATAGCAGTTTTTAGTATATCCAGGAAATAGCCTTCGCTTAATGAAAGGTTAACAATCTGTGCTATAGTCAGGGCAATTAATTGAGCCGTAGGTTTTAGCGCAGATGTAGTAATAGCATCTGAAGGGTGATTAGTAGGATTTAATTTTTTAATTATAGCTTCATCTTCTAAGGAAGATACCTCCTATATTAGGAGGTATCTTCTATATTGAAGATATCTTCTATATTGAGTCTATATTAGGAGTTTTAGTTAAGTTCTTGAACTTAACTAAAACTCCTAATATAGACTCAAACTCTTTAAGTGAATCAAAATGTAATGAAATAGCAACTTACTTTAAAGATAAAGTTGACAACCTTGTCAATTCAATTTCAAATATCCATAAGCAAGAAATCATTATAACAAAAAAGGATATACCAGAATGGTCCTCCTTTGACAAGAGTAAATAGAGTTCTAGGGTTATGATTAAAACTCTGAAATTTATGTTTAAAATATTCCTTTTTTGCTTCATTATGAGTTTTTTGTATTTATTTAACTATGACCTATATATACCTATTGTTTGAGAATTTTTACTTTTCCTCCAATTTTTCTCAAATTTTCTTACTAGTATTTTTGCTTTTTTGATATTACTATTATACCAAGGTTGAGATTGTTTCTTGTTTTTTTAGTAATTTCATTTTCAATGGGTTAATTTGTTCTGCAATTGATTCAGACACATTAAACCAGGAAGTAATTGCTTTGAGACAATCTGTTTGATCTATATTTACCATATTTTTTTCAAGTTCAAATATTAAATTCTCGGTGTTGTATTTGGGTCGGTATGTAATCAATTGTTCTGACTGATTTATTATATTATTATTTACTATACCTTGCACTTTACTGTACTTGGACTGATGTTTTCAATATATTTATAAGTGATCTGGAAAGGAATACAACGAATGAGGTTATCAAATTTGCGGATGATACAAAATTATTCAGAGTAGTTAAATCACAAGCGGATTGTGATACATTACAGGAGGACCTTGCAAGACTGGAAGATTGGGCATCCAAATGGCAGATGAAATTTAATGTGGACAAGTGCAAGGTGTTGCATATAGGGAAAAATAACCCTTGCTGTAGTTACACGATGTTAGGTTCCATATTAGGACCTACCACCCAGGAAAAAGATCTAGGCATCATAGTGGATAACACTTTGAAATCGTCAGCTCAGTGTTCTGCAGCAGTCAAAAAAACAAACAGATGTTAGGAATTATTAGGAAGGGAATGGTTAATAAAACGGAAAATGTCATAATGCCTCTGTATTGCTCCATGGTGAGACCGCACCTTGAATACTGTGTACAATTCTGGTCGCCATATCTCAAAAAGGATATAGTTGCAATGGAGAAAGTACAGAGAAGGTAAATCGAAATGATAAAGGGGATGAAACAGCTCCCCTATGAAGAAAGGCTGAAGAGGTTAGGGCTGTTCAGCTTGGAGAAGAAAAAGCTGAGGGGGGATATGATAGAGGTCTTTAAGATCATGAAAGGTCTTGAACGAGTAGATGTGAAGTGATTATTTACACTTTCAGATAATAGAAGGACCATGAAGTTAGCAAGTAGCACATTTAGGACTAATCGTATAAAATTCTTTTTCACTCAACGCACAATTAAGCTCTGGAATTTGTTGCCAGAGGATGTGGTTAGTGCAGTTAGTGTAGCTGGGTTCAAAAAAGGTTTGGATAAGTTCTTGGAGAAGTCCATTAACTGCTATTAATCAAGTTTACTTAGGGAATAGCCACTGCTATTAATTGCATCAGTAGCATGGGATCTTCTTGGTGTTTGGGTACTTGCCAGTGTTAAGAGGATAGGCACCTGTAAATAAGCAGAGGGCCCCCGAGGAGCGGGTACCCAGGTTATAGAACCCCGAAGGGTGAAGATAGCTTCCAGTGGATAGAAGTGGCAGAGTAGCTTCAGACCGGAGCAAACCGATCCTTTGCTAACTCGGCGAGAGTCAGCAAATGGGCAACCTTAAATATGCCAAAGCAGTGACGTCACTCGAGGAGAACGCCCCCGAGGTTCACGCCAATACTGCTACAAAGGTAGGGATGTGCACACGCCATAGGAGACCTCGGGTCAAGATGGCCGAACGCCGCACCAGAGCCGCTCAGGGGAAGCTGGAGGGTGCGGCAGGGAGACGCCATAGATGCCATACTCCCGAGGCTGGTAGAGAAAGCTGAGAGAAAGCTGAGGCATGTCGGGCATAGTCGTCTGAGTCTGACAGATGCAACACCCAGCATGGCAATTTCTTATGTTCTTATGGTACTGATCAGACTACCAAGGCTGCAGAAATGCTAAAAAAATGTTAAAGGTCAATATTAAGTTCTGTTTCTGCCTTCTGGGCTTAATTTACATGAAATTACATGACTTACAAGAATCCAATCTTATTAGCATATATGAGTAAAATTATAATGCCAACCAGTTAGAAAATGCTATGCAAGAAAACAATCGAACCCATTGGTATGTAAGTTTAGAGGCAGTGACATATTTAACATAATGTAACAGCTCAGAAGTGCTGAGCTGGCATTTTCTGTATATAGTTTAAGCTGCTCTGCTCCTATTATGAAATATCTTATGGTATTTGTGTTTACTGATATCCCCAACAGAGCCTAGGGAGAGGTTGGACATTGCCAGGCGTTACTGGGAGGAAGATTTCAAAAAGAGGTGAAATTCTAGGAGTCCAGAATGTGTTGAATGAAAAGTTCCAGGAAAAAAAAAGAGAATCTGAGAAGACCCAAGAGAACCAGGGATTCATCAGAGAACTGGATGAGTGTTCCAGGAGATATCAAAATAGAGAATCTGGGAAAATCCACAAAGACTGATCAAGCAAACTAGTCAGAGGCTCTTATGAGAAACAGAAATGAGAGACTCAGGAAAAGAGAAGAAGATTCTGCCATCTAAAAGGTACTGGGAGGGCCCAGGAAGGCAGGATACCTGCCCTAACAGTGTACTTGCTTGAGGCAGTATGTAAAGAGGAGAAAGAGACTGTGTTGGATGTTGTGTTATTTTTTGGACTTTATTTGCGGGAATGAACCACCATCTGTTGTACTCTGCTTGGACTTTATTTTTCCTGTTGTCATTTCAATAACATTGTTTTCTATTTTTGACCAACAGCTTTTTGGAATGAAGAGTAACATTTTTGTGCAGAAGCGCCCCAGAGAGAGACAAAAGCTTAATGGCCTTGAAAAGACATTCTTTGTCCACCTGCGCAGGAACATCTGAAGGTTACAAGTTCTTGTGCGGTCCATGGCCCTTCCCGTGTACCCACATGCCCGAGAACTGACCAGGACAGGGGATACACAAGTACTTGTGCATACTTTATGAAATATCTGCCTCTGTGTTTAATTCTGGATGTGTATTCATGCAATATTACAATTATTTCACCTCTAAAATATACGTGCATATGTTATAAAATGGGTAGAGAAAGTATGTGTTTTCTTGAATTGGAAATATACACGAGCACTGAACCACGCACATGTACTTTTTGAGCAGAAATACATGGTATTTTATAAACTGTGCAGCTTCCGCCACACAGTTTATAAAATACTAGCATTTATCTCATCTTGTCTACTTACAGGCTAAAATGCTGTACTGTGGTTAGTTTTGAAAGCTGGGCTCTTAAGGGCAAATTTTTAAAGGGCTGTCTACATAAAAATTGGGACTTATGCGTGTGGTTGGGCCCTGTGCGCACCGCGCGCATTTTCAAAAGGGCCCGGCCACGCGTGTAAGTTCCGATACACACGCAAGTGCTGGGCCCTGAAAAAGGGGTGGGCTGGGGGGCTTGGTCTGGAGGCTGGCCGGGACAGCGGCCATTAGTCACTGTTCCGGGGAAACGTACGCCAGCAGCTGTCCAGCGTGTGGAAGCTGCTTCTGCTCTGATGGAGCAGTAAGTATAAAAACAAAAACAAAAAAATGGGAATAGTTAGGGTTAGGTTAGGGGGTGGGGGTGGAGAGGGGAAGAGGTAGGGTCCTTAATTGGAGTGGAGAACTGAGGAAGGCTCAATTGCGTCGCTGCGCAAAATTTACTAAAATTCATTCCCCTGTGCACACCACCCACACATGCACACGTGGATTTTAAAATCTGGTGCGCATGTGCGCATGGCCAACGAATTTTATAACATGTGTGCACTGGCACGCATATTATAAAATCGGCACGTCCATGTGCGCGTGCCGGGAACCACGCACACATGGATGCGCGCGCACTCCTTTTAAAATCTACCCCTTAATGTTATTCCCTGAATGGAAGTAACAATGTGGATTTGTGGATTCTTAACAGATGATGAAAAATAAATCTCTCCAGGGACCTCTGCTCCTAAAAATGCAATTTCTTAGTTACTTTCTTTACTGCCTATCTCTTGTACCCTTTTTCTTAGCATTCTACACCTATGTTATAACAAAACAAAAATCAGTGGAAAAATTTCCATGTTATAAAGTCATTTTTCCAATGATTTCTTTTTGTTATAACATTGAAATTCCTGGGAAAAATAAAATAAAAACTGAAAATGAAGGTCCCTAACTAAACCACAAAACTACATACTGTTATATAAGAATAAGCAAAGTCTGGAGTGGAGGCCCTACCATCAGCGATTTCTCCGGGCAGACACTGAGCCAGCTGATGTCATCCAGAGAGGATTCCTGCCCCTACAAATTGGCCTGTCCTGTGGCGCGCCATCAGTGGCGCTCTAAAGGGATGCACAGTTTGTTTGCTGCCCAGAATTGGAAAAAAGAGAAGGGAGCATGTTCATGCATTCCCCTCTGAGCTCCCCATGGCTTCTGCTCTGGCTCAGTCCACTCTGGAAACTTTTCCAATTTCAGGGGCAGATTGTTTCAGAGTCCCAAGAGCCTGGAGACTTGTCCTCCGCTCCACCTATTCCATCGAGGTCATTGAGTCTTGAGAGAGTATTTCATTATTGCAGCCTTCTGATATCTCGTCTCCTGGACTTGAGGTAGACTCAGGAGTGGTAAGAGCACCTACACCTGTCTCTGTTCCGGTGGGGGAAATCTCAGGGCAAGACAAGGTACTGTTTGATCTTTTTTTTTTTTTCCAGTAACATCTGTTGTGGATAAATCTCCATCTATTGCAGTATCTTTGGACATGATATGGGCAGCGATTACTCCACATTCCTTTTTTTTTTTTTTTAATTTTATTTTTCTAATTTTCAAATTACATAATCCAACATTACAATTGAACTTATAAGTAGGAAAATAATATCCACTACTACAATATTACATATATTAGATAATACCTAAATTATAACCTCACTTATTTCCACTGTACCATACTAATTACATGGGGAGAATGTACTAAGCAAGACATTATCAAAAAATACTATTAAGTAAAAAGAAAAAAAGAATTTGCGGAACTTAACAATTTTCCCAATTATTCCTGGGTTTGAGATTGATCCTCCCTCCTTTGACTACGATACTCCTCTAAGAATCTCTCAAGATGTTCTGGTTCGTAATATGTGTATTTTGCCCCTTCTACATACATTACAGTCTTACATGGAAATCTTACAGCTATATTAATTCCAAAAGTTCTTGCCTGATTAGCTAATGTCAAAAAAATTTTTCTCCTCAACTGTGTCTCTTTGGCAACATCTGGGTAAACCCATATCTTTTGGCCAAGATAAAGAGAGAACCTTTTTTCCAAAAAAATTTTCAAAATGTTATCCCTTTCAGCTGAAAGGGAAAATTTTACCAACAATGTTCCCCTCTTTTCTACTTGTGCACTAAGAGACGTCTCTATCAATTCTGTTACGTTTAATGATGTTTCTGCCTGGTCTAATACTGTTTCACCAATTTTCCAATTAATAAAATATGCGCTTACTATTATAGGTATTTTCTCTGGAGGTAATAATAATACCTCCTGGAAATAGTTCTTCAGCTGTTCTTTTAGGGAGATTAATCTGCATTTAGGAAAATTTACCATTCTCAAGTTTAAATAGCGAATATTATTCTCTAACATCTCTACTTTCCTAGAAAGCATTGTTTCACCCTGAATAATGGTTGTCTGAACCTGTTTCAATTGAATTATATCTTCCTCAACTTTTGTTACTGCAATCCCATTACTTGTTACCAAAGGATTCAAGTTAGATACAACTGTTTGCATTTCTTTGACATTAGAATTTAATTTCCCAATATCCTTATGTATTACATTTACCGCCTTCCAAATCATTTCCAATGTAATATTAGAAGCATCCCCTCTAGGCTGGCCTACTATATCGAATTAGGGTAAAGATTGAAAGTCAGAAATCTTAGAGGGATCTTTATCATCCAGAGGGAGAGAATTCTCCATTCCAGTAACCGGATCAGTTCTTCCAACGGTTATCTCTCTGTCACCACTAGGACAGAGGCCCCTTTTTTTCGGTAAGAGGTTCATCTCCTCTTACCTTCTTTGGCGTTGCTGTCTCTATGTCTTGTACCTCCTCGATCGGGCTAGATTCCAAGGACGCCATCCATCGTAGAAAGAAACCTGGTTCATTGGCCGACGCAATGCTCTTTGGTGGGGTGGGTGTTATTGGGGCCCCGGGACTCAAGTTCATGTCTCCCAATAGTGTGGGTGCTTGCTCCTCACCCAACACTATAGCGGGACTCTCCGGAGTTTCTTTTCCCGCTTTAGGATAAAATTCAGGTAAAGTAGTTTGAACGGGTACTGGTCGGGCAGGGGTCGAAGCATCCTGCCTTACCTTACCCTTCCGTTTAGTGTGTGGCATCCTATGCCCTGGAATGTCACACATTACGGACAGAAAAAGGGAACAAAAAATAATTATATACCACAAGGATTTTATCAATTCCATTATTTAATAACCAAAAAAAAGTATATAGAGAGAGTTTGAGAGCAAAATGCCAGTGGAAGAAATCCCAGTGAAATAGACCAGGGGATCTTGCCTTCTCGCCTTCGCCGGCCTTCGCCGGACCAAGCCGCGCACCCCTTACGGAGCGCGCGGCTTAGGCAGCGCGCCGATGGCACGACGCGCCGTCTGCCGCTGCTTTAATAGCGGCAGACGCTCCTTGATGACGTCACTTGGGGGGGGACGCCCTGGAAAATACCTCCTCAGGGCCGAGTGATGTTTTAAAGTCCCGAAAAGATGTCCCGGGGACTTTCTCCAAGTGCAGGTTGGTGGGCACTCTCTCTAGTCTCTCCTCTTTCTCCCCTACTCCACATTCCTCACATTGATGTTGTACTTACATCCCTTGAGTCTTTATCTATCCAAGTGGCTGAACACTGCCCTCTTAAAGGAACACCAGGATAAAATAATGGAGATTACTGAAAGACCTGCTGTTTTACATGAATCTCACTTTTCCTTGAATAATGAGAATGAGATCTTGTTTCAAAGAATTGAAATTCTAGGACATTATTCTAAAAAAGTGAATTTGAAATTTTTAAAATTTCCAAGATATTCATTGATACCGCCATTAGAGATGTTGCAAAAGTTTTATCTTCAGTTCTTGAATATTCCTAAGGAACATTTGCATATTTTTTCCAATGTTTACTATTTACCTTTCAGTAGCGGTAAAACTTCTCCTGAAGATAATTTAGGAAGGATTGAGACACTGAATCAAAGTCTGAGTATTTCAGAAATCTTAGAAAAGTCTCAATATGTGATAAATAATAGAGCTATCTTATTAGCTTCATTTAATTCTGATGCTGATAAGCAGATGACATTAAGACTTTTTTTTTCAATTAAAGATACTTTTTCCTTTGAACATAAAACTGCAATTTTCCCAGATGTTGTATTAGAGACTCAGTAAAGGCGTAAAGTGTTTCTTTTGAAAAAAACAGAGGGTACTTGCTATCGGGGCTATGTTTCTTGTGAAATTTTCCAGGAGATGTTTAATTAAGTTCAAAGGGAATAAATATGTGTTTTGCAATCCTGTGCAACTGGCAGGCTTTTTTCAGAATAGGAAAAATCAGTCCATTGTAACCTGAATATCACATTGTTGAAGGATAGTATAGAGAATGGGTGGGAAGGGGGGGAAATGTTTTCATTTTATTTTGGGGGGGGCTTTCTCCCCATGAATTTTGTTTTGTGTAATGTTTATTTTTTCTTTAGTTAAAAAACAAAACAAAACATTGAACCCACCCCCCAAAAATGTAAAAAACAAAACCAAACAGTACTTCCCATGGCCTTCTGTACCTCGCTCTCACCTATTCCGCCTACCCAGAAAAATGCCAGGGCCAGGATCCTCCCTGGCTCCCATTTTCCTGGTCTAGGGGGGATCCGCAGATGAGGCCTAGGTCCCGGCCAAAGCCTGGGCCTTGTGCAAGGCCTAGGCCTAGGTTGTGGTGACCTACTGCAGCCTAGGCCTATGCAAGACTGAGGATTCAGTCTGGGCCTAGGCATTGGGGTCAACCTTGTGTAGGCCCAGGCCATGGTAAGTTGCTGTGACCTCAGCCTAGGCCTTACGCAAGGACTAAACATGGAAGCCTGGACTTGACGCCTGAGTCAGAACCCAGGCCTGATGCCGCAGCCTGGCCCAGAGGCTGCGTCCTGATGTCTGATCTTCGGCCTAGTCTAGGGCAGGGCCCGGACCCAAACCTGATGCCATGGCTCAACCTGGAAGCTTGGCCCTGATGTCTGGGCCTTGGCCTAGGACAGGGTCCAGGCCCATGCCCAATGCTGTCACCCAGCATGGAGGTCAGGACCTGATATCTGGGCCTCAACCCTGGGTCAGGCCCCAGCCTAGAGCCCAGGCCTCGGAGTGCCTCTTTGGCATCTTCTTTCTTTAGCTCTTCTTCACCAACTGATACAGTCATCTGGGATCACGCCAGAGAATTAACTTTGGTGGCTCCTTCCAAGCAGATGGTGCTATTTTGATGTATGGCAGCTAATTCAACTATCATACCTCAAAATGCTACCCTCCACTAGGCAAGATGTGCTAGAGTTAATTAACTCAGGCACAATAACCCCAGCGGATGGTGTCATTTGGCAAAAAAGAGTTGATGAAAGAAAATGCCAAAAAGGAGCTCCAAGGCCTGGGCTCGACTCTGGGCTGAAGCCCAGACATCAGGACCCAGTCTTTGAGCTGGGCCCCAGTTTCAAGCCTGGGTTTGGGCCCTGGCCTAGGCTGAGGCCCAGGTGTCAGGATCTAGCCTCAGTGCTGGGCCTCGGCATCAGGTCTGGGTTCAGGCCACGGCCCCAACTTTGGAACATGGCCTTTGGGCTAGGCTGTGGCATGGGCCTGGGTCCGTGCCCTGGCCTAGACCGAGGTTCAGGTGTCAGGCCTCAGACCGGGCTAGGATGTGGCATTGGACTTGGTAATTATGGGGGGGAGTCATGAAGAGATTTCCCGGGCCTGGGCCTTTGCTAAGGTCTCAATCTAGGCCCCAGCATCATGTCAGGACCTAGGCTGAGACCCAGCCTTGTGCTCAGGTGTAGGCCACAACCCCTTCATCAGGCTGCAGCCTATGCCTAGGTGAGACCCAGGCTTCAGGCCTCAGCCTAGGCTGAGACACCAGAATCGTGTTCGGGTATAAGCCTTGTCCCCTGTTTTGGGTCTCAGCCTACACCCTAGGCCTAGGCCCAATCTGCAACTTTTCTTTTTTCAATAGGTTTTCAAAGTGAAATGAGATTCCAATGAAATTTTGTTGGAATTTTGTCAAACTTACTCGTTCCATTTTGAAAAATGATCCAAAATGAAATAGGAAATTTTGTCTCATTTCCTATTTCATTTTCTCCTGAATGCCCATCCCTAGTATACAGTATGTATTGCCATTATTATCTTGTTCTATAATTTGTTTCTTTATGACAGGAGCTTCCTTTGATGTGGTCTAATTTAACATTTCAATTGAATGTTCCAATTAATGTTGGATTCTTTTTTGCTATGTTTTCTCAATAAAGTATTTGCTTTGATGTAAAATTTATGATTGATAAAGAAAGAATTAAAAAGAATAAGCAAAGTCTTTATTTTTATAACAAGAAACAAAGTTCACAATTATTTACACTGGGAATAAAAAAAACAATTGAGTTAGACTTAATTGCACATGAAAGAAAAGGAAAAGAAACAGTTAAATGAAATTAGTAAAGTAAATTAAATATCACTGTTTAGTTATAGTGCACAGTTCTTATTTTCAGTCTATGCAATTCCAAGAAACTTAAATGAAGTGGCTGCAGCAGTGTTCTTTTGATGGTCATGCTTGCTGTGCTCAATACGTATATAGAAAGCACAGTTTTGTAGTTCCAGATGAACAATAGGTATCTCACCACTGTAGAGTTTTTGGCTATGGCAGAGCCATCACTCATGATTAATTGCAGAACCTGCAGTCTCTCCTCTGTGTAGACATCGGGGACAGGAATCACAGTTCTTACCTCCAGTTTCACAACACTGAAGAACACAGGTGTTTACAGGCTTGTAGTGCTGTGGGCTACGTTGCAGCACCAAAGTAATACCATGCATAGCCCTTTTCCTGCTGGTGTCTGTGAGTCTGGATTCACTGGAGAGCTTGCACGGCAAGCAGTTGGTTGGTGAAGCAGTTGGAAATCCGGGACAACAGTTCTGCAGCTCATCAGGCTGGTGGAATGTTTTGTAACACCCCCCCCCTCCCCCAGATTTTCTGCACCAGAGAGAGGGGCTTTCCTCAGCATCCCTGCTGCATTAAAAAAAAAAAAGATATGTCTTTTCTCTGATTGGCTCTTGAGGGTTCCTGAAAGCATGAAGGTATCCACTCCCCATTGGTTGTGGTAGTTGCAGGCCTAATCCTATAGTTAGTGAATAAAAACAGATCCCTGCAGAAAATGACATGAGGCTCCTGGATTAGAAGTTTTAGGATTTTGTCTGGTACGCAGTCTTATCCTACTTTCTTGATGCCTCCCTACCAGCAGAGGCCCTCAGTATGCCCATCACTAGACTTGCCAAGGTCTTCCTCATTGCCCTTGCCCTTTCCACGCCCAGTTCCCAGTCTATGTAAACCAGATTTACCTGTTTTTCCTTGTCTTCTCATGGTGTCACTTCTGGCTCCATGACCTGACCCTTGTTCTTGTCTTGCCATGCCTTGTGTCCCATGGGCCTTCTGTCTTGCCTTATCTTGTCTTGTGGCCTATGGACCTTTTTCCTTTCCTCGCCTTGCATTGCCTTACGGCTTATGGGCCTTCTGCCTTGCCTTGAGGCCTTTGGGACTATCCTGCATTGTTTCCTGTCTTGAGGCCACTTGGCCTATTCTGTCTTGTATCCTGCCTTGAGGCCTTTAGGCCTGATCTGTCTGTTCAGAGCCTTGTTGCCTTTGGGCTTTTGTGTTCTTTGTTCAGTATTTCCCTTGTCTGCCTTGTCTAAGTCCTGCCCTAATCTGCCTTATTGGTCTTCTCCTGCCTACCCAGCCTGCCTGCCTTGTCTCCAGCCTGTTTTGTCCAAGTCTTGACTCCAGAAAGCCTTTTCGAAACCTTGCCTGTGAGGGCTCACCACTATGATGTACTGCTGCCGCAGAGACCTATTGGCTCTCAGAACCCAAGGGCTCAATCTGCAGGGGAGGGCGCTGGCTAGGCAGAAGACAAGCCCTTGTCTTGATCCAAGCCCTGCCTTCCAGTCCCTTGCCACTCCCCAGGTGGGTTTCCCTGACATCAAGACCTGTATCAAGAAAAGAACATATTGATATGATAGGTACAATAGATAAAACAGGTCAGGCCTAAAGTATTCTCATCACTGGTAGTAGCATTGGTGTCAAGAAAAGTTAGTTTCAAAATGCAAAGGAACAGTTCCAGGTTTCAGACAAGCAAAGCCTTTGAAAGTGGTCAAATGTATCACAAAATCAAGAGATTTATGCCTTTAGAATGCTAAATTTGCAAAAATAATAGCAGTAGTGACCTCTGTTTTTAGCTATGAACGTGAAGAGTTTCCATGAACCAGAATAAAGTTAGCAGGTTCCAGTTTGGTGAACTTTATCCTGGTTTAATATATATCTCCCTACAGTCAGCCTTCCGGATACCTTGTACATAATTATCTTATAGGGATATGGATTCGTTTAAAATGAAATAGAAAGTGTCAACGATATTAGCTATTTCATTTCATTTTGTTGGAACCATGAAAAAAAAGACAAAATTTAGGGGTTTTTTTAGTTTTATGTTAGTGTGCACTAACTTGGACTTTGTGCACACTAAGTCCAATTAGTATGCATTAATAGAACTTAGTGAGCACTAATATAAATTAATGTGCACTAGCCACAAAATTAGGGGAAAACAAAAAAAACCCCCAGAAAACCAATGAACCATTTAAAAAATAAAATCAAGCCAAAAAACAAAATGAAATGAAAATGATATGAAAGAAAAATACTGCACACTGCTATTATCCAATTCTATACTCCATTAGCAGGAATATTTTGGGGCAATATTCAGCCACTGGTTACCATGCAAAGTTAGCTGGATAAATTTAACTGGCTAACTTTACCGGGCTACTCAGTGCTGCAGCATTGTCTTTGAATATGTCCAAATATTTTAAAGATAGCAGAACAGTTATCTGGCTAACTTTAGAAATATTCCATAGCATGACCAGATTTATCCAGAAATGTTATCAGCTAACTCTGAATATCAGCATTAGCTGGATAACTTTTCTGGTTAACTTAACTCCACCCTGAAATGCCCCTATGTTATTTGGCTAAATTTTAGATGGAATATATATCCGGCTAAAATTTAGCTGGGTAAATGCCCAAAATATCTGGAAAGTGGCCTTCATTTAAAGAGAGATTTACAATCTGAGTTACTTCTGGAGCTATAACATGCGCAACAGGTTTTAGTGCCACTGTAGTAATAGCATCTAAAGGATGGTTAGCTGGATTTAATTTCTTGATAATAGTTGTAATTTCCAAAAAGGAGACCTCTTCAAAAGAAGACCATTCTGGTACATCCTTCTTTATCATTTTTATTTCTTGGTTCTGGGTATTTGGAATTGAGTTGATAAGATTCTCTATTTTATTTTTAAAAACCCATTGGAAAGGTGCAGTATTACAGGTGAATTTCTTCTGAGCACAAAGGAAGAGCAGGATCTGGAGGTAATCGTATCTGATGATCTTAAGATGGCCAAATAGATGGCTAAAGAGATGGTAAAAGCCAGAAAAATGCTTGGCTACATAGGGAGAGGAATGATCAGCAGAAAAAGGGAGGTCATATTGCCTCTGAATAAGTCCCGTTGAGACCTCACTTGGAATAATGTGTGCAGTTCTGGAGACCGCATCTTCAAAAGGATATAAACAGGCTGGAGTCGGTCCAGAGTGTGGCTACTAAAATGGTCAGCGGTCTTCTTTCTAAAGCATATGGGGATAGACAATGATGTAAACATGTATGCCCAAGAGGAACCCGCTATTTAAACCCCCTACTTATTTATTTTCCACTTTTCGCACTTTTTTCAGCACTTCAAAGCGGATTACATTCAGGTACTGTAGGAAAGGTGAGATAGGGGAGATATGATAGAAACATTCAAATGTTATGATAGAAACATGGCAAAAGTAAAAGAGATCACATCACCGAAACACTGGCTGAACTACACTGGCTTCCCATTGAACAAAGAATACAATACAAAACACTGTGCACCATACATAAGTTAATACATAACGAACATGCAGACTGGTTAAATACAGCCCTACGTGTACACATCCCTAACAGAAACCTAAGGTCAGCAAACAAAGCACTCCTAACCATTCCATCAGTCAAAACTGCAAGACTAACACAGGTACGAGAGAGAGCACTATCACTGGCAGGACCCATACTATGGAACTCCATGCCCCTAGATTTAAGACTATAAAGAGACAGCAAAACCTTTAGAAAAAGTTTAAAAACCTGGCTCTTTAAACAAGCTTTTCAGAAAGAGAAGGGAGAATAAAAACCCAGGGACAGGCAAAGCACGATCAATATAACATCCACACACACTGCTGTATTCACTAAGGGGTAGATTTTCAGAGCCCTGCTCGCCGGGAAGCCTATTTTACATAGGCCTCCCGGCGCGCGCAGAGCCCCGGGACTCGCGTAAGTCCCGGGGTTCTCGGAGGGGGCATGTCGGGGGGCGGGCCCAGTCGTCGCGGCGTTTCGGGGGCGTGTGGGCAGCGTTTTGGGGGCGGGTATGGGGGCGTGGCTACGGCCCGGGGGCGTGGCCGCGCCCTCCGTACCCGCCCCCAGGTCACGGCCCGGCGCGCAGGAGTCCCGCTCGCACGCGGGGATTTACGCCTCCCTCCGGGAGGCGTAAATCCCCCGACAAAGGTAGGATGGGGGTTTAGACAGGGCCGGGCGGGTGGGTTAGGTAGGGGAAGGGAGGGGAAGGTGAGGGGAGGGCAAAGGAAAGTTCCCTTCTAGGCCGCTCCGATTTCGGAGCGGCCTAGGAGGGAACGGGGGTAGGCTGCGCGGCTCGGCGCGCGCAGGCTATACGAAATCGATAGCCTTGCGCGCGCCGATCCAGGATTTTAGCCGATACGCGCGACTACGCGCGTATCTACTAAAATCCAGCGTACTTTTGTTTGCGCCTGGAGCGCAAACAAAAGTAGGCTATTCGCGCTCGTCTGAAAATCTACCCCTAAGTGTGTAGTCTTTAAAGGACAAGTCACAATTTTAAAGTTAATTCTGTAATAAAAACCGAGATAGAGACATGGACATGATTAATTACACTTAACATTATTGATCACTAACTATGTTAACGAACCTTATGGCACTCTTGTAAATGTGCAAATTACAGTATCATTAATTTTATGTGCCTTGATGTAAACCGTTGTGATGGTCTCCTCCAAACGACGGTATAGAAAAGATTTAAAATAAATAAATAAAATAAATCTCAAAGGTTTCCATGCACAGGAAGTGAGCCTTTTTCAATGGTAAGGACGCTGTAGAACGAGGGGTCATGAGGTGAGATTGAAAGAGGGTAGACTCAGGAGTAATCTTAGGAAATATTTCTTTACAGAGAGGGTGGTTGATGTGTGGAACAGCCTCCCAGTGGAAGTGATAGAGACAAAAACAGAATCTGAATTCAAGAAAGCATGGGATAAATGCAGGGGATCTCTAAGGAAATGATGAGAATTATAATGCTAAATTAATTGGATGGATAGGCAGATTGGATAGGCCATACAGACCTTTCCTGCCGACATGTTTCTATATTACAAAAAAAATAAGATATTTGGATAAAACACCCGGAGGGCACTAAAGCAAAGCAATGAACCAGCCTTAGAAGCACACCATGAGAGATTGTCACAGCTATTTCCAAGCGAACATGGCAGCAGCTTCAGACTGAGAGACAATTTAGCCAGATAACTCACAGCTTACGATAAATGCCTTTGAATATGGACCTCTATGTTTTAGTTTTCAAAAGAAACCTCTAACAAAATATTTTTGTATTTGTCCCTCCTAAAAGTTACATTTCAACAAGAGATTTATAAATCTCCTACTTCTCTCCTCCAACTCCCATTCGTAACTGCTCCCCAAAGTTGACATGTATAATAATAAAATATAATAAAATGGTTCGAATAATCTTTAAAGATGAGCTGAGTACAGGGGGAAAATCACATTGAAATACATCCTGATTTGCTAGGCAGAATTAATTTCCTTGGTTTCAATTATACAGTGTAGACCTAAGTATTAACTTGAAACCTAGACTATGTTATTAAGTTCACTTCTAGTTCCCTTTTTAAAACTATCTCATTAGCTAATCAGAAATACACACCTTTATTAGTGCACCTATTAGCAAGACAAAGTGCTGAGACTTAACTTACTGTTATGGTATCAGCTCGCTCAATTGATTTACTAATGAGATTTGGTGTGAAAACATAAAAAGCACAGGAGCAAGCACAATTTAAACACCTTGGGAAGTGATGGGTGCTTATTGCAACTGATGTATTCCTGACATAATTATTTGAAACAGATGATTCCATGCATTAAAAGACGCTATAATCCTTCTGAGAATGAGTAAAGGAAAATTAGGAAATCAGCAAAAAGGAACTGAATAGCTAAAAGGGTGCACACCGAAATGGCTGATGCAAAGAATTCATGTTATTTCTGGCCTTTTGCTCCTGAAACATAAAAAGAAACAAAACTCTGGTTCACTGGAAAACAAGTAAGGACCATTCCTAGAATCCACTGGTGATCAAAAGTGGAATTAGTCCATGTGATTCTTATTATTAAAGAGCAGAAAAAAGATATTCCCAGCTGCTTTAAACTATTAGCAATTGGACAGTCAGAATTTCAAACCCAACAAAGTCCTGAGAATCCCAGATAAAACCTCATGGAAACCTCGACTTTGGAGACACCCATCACCATTCACTACCTTTATCATGGGAAGCAGTATCCCTTCTGTCTTCATAATAACCATCCATTACTTAAAACATCTGTACAGAGGACACAGCTGCTTCAAGCAAGACCAGCTAAAGTTCAAGAAAGCTGTAGGCACAGAGCAATTTGACACAAATCATACACCTGCATATACCAAGCAAGGAAAGTGATTGCAACGCACCTCATTTTTCAGGTCTTTTTTTGCAGCTTTGCACTTCCTGTGGACGGGGATATCAAACTATTTCACACTGCTAAAGAAGTAAGCCAGCAATTGTTCATAAATCACTTTTCCTGGGATGCCCAAAGCAACTAATACCATAAAACAAAATACAGCACAGTAAATAATACAAATAGTGTAAAAAGTCATACAATAAATTACAGAAACGATTTTTTTAGAAAAGTAAAGGATAAATGTCAAGGAGGTTAAATATCACTTGACACTGAGCACAACAAGAAAGAAAATGGTAGAGTCCCAGGAGGCTGGATGGCAAAGAGTAAAGAAGGGGAAGTGCAGTGGCTATTGATGAGGACGCCCGCTCCTCCTTTGACCAGCAGCACCCGACACTCTGGTAGGAACACAAGCGGCTCGATACAGTAAGGCCGCGGTAAAAACAGTGCGGCAGTGTCAGGCGCACCCTTCCTCCCCGCACGCACAGTTCTCTTCACTAACTCCCCGATACTCTCCTCTAATCGCATGCAAATGCATGCCGCGGCTGTGAAGCGTTAGGGAAGGGTTATGCCCGCGTAACCCATTTTACTGTATAGGCGCTTAATACAGCGCCTATACAGTAACCTGGGTGCGCTGGTACCTGTCATTTCAAATGACATTTGAAATGACAGGCACCAGGAAGTGTAAAAAAGTGTAAAAAGTGTAAAAAACAAAAAACCTGTGTGTTATATAAAAAAATAAAACAATTTTAAATACCTGTCGGAGGGCCGTGGGTCCAGGCGGCCGGTGGGCGGCGGGCAGCCATCAGCGGCATCCGGTAGTCCCTTCTCCCTTCCTCCCTCCCTCCCCTGCCTGGATGAGCGCCAAAATCGCACGGGCGGGTCGGCAGCGGGGGGGGGGGGGGCGGCAGCAGGATCCGGGAGCGGCGGGTAGGCAGCAGCGGGGTCCGGGGGGCAGCGGCAGCAGGATCCAGGGGCGGCAGTGGCAGCGAGATCCGGGGGGCGAGTAGCGGCAGCGTGTTCGATCGGGCAGGTAGGTGGGAAAAAAAGATGGCCACCTGCACGGGGGAAAGCTGCAATTGGCCGCTGAAGACGTGACGTCACACCCCGTGACGCCAAACGTCGTGACGTCACGTCTTCAGCGGCCAATTGCACGATTTTCCCGTGCAGGCGGCCATCTTTATTTTGCCACCTACCTGCCTGCCCGATCGAACACGCTGCCGCTACTCGCCCCCCAGATCTCGCTGCCGCCCCTGGACCCCGCTGCCACTGCCCCCCCGGACCCCGCTGCTGCCTACCCGCCGCTCCCGGATCCTGCTGCCGCCCCCCCCCCCCCCCCGTTGCCGACCCGCCCGTGCGATTTTGGCGCTCATCCAGGCAGGGGAGGGAGGGAGGAAGGGAGAAGGGACTACCGGATGCCGCTGATGGCTGCCCGCCGCCCACCGGCCGCCTGGACCCACGGCCCTCCGACAGGTATTTAAAATTGTTTTATTTTTTTATATAACACACAGGTTTTTTGTTTTTTACACTTTTTACACTTTTTACACTTACCGTAGCAGGCCCGAGCCTTGCTACTTTTTCGTTTGTTTTTTTTTTGCTTCGGGAGGAGGGGACCGGATGGGGCTGCAGGAGACCGGACGGGACCAGGGCGGGTAAGCAATGTTTTTACACTACACTACACTACCTCCTACTAGGGGGAGGCGGTAAACTAGCAGGTTAAGGCCGCGGCAGAACAGCGGGTTACGGAGGAGATAATATCAGCGCCCGTTACAGTATCGCAGGGGAATAGCTAATTCCTTCATTATACAGCTTTTTCGTTCATTTACATGCTGGGTGCGGAAAGGGTTTAGGAAAGGGTTTAGGAAGCGCTAAGGACGCGTGAAACTGGAGACTGTATGGCTGGATGGCCTTACTCGTCTGTATTGTGTGCTCCCAGCACGTTACAGACCGGGAATCTTTAACTCAACGTTACTGTATCGACCTGAAGGTTTGGGAGCAGCACGGCCAGGTAGATTATAAATGCGGAGAGAGGAACTCAGAAGGCTTCCAGGTGTACCTCCAGCATGAGTCCTTGGAGGTGTAAAAAAGTCAAAAACCTTTGAATTCAGCAACCCTTCCTCCTACTGCTTCAACAGAGCCTTTGCTCTCCAGGATGTTGTCAATGTTTAATGAACTTTTAGATCTATTTTCCTTTGCATTAGGAATCTTTTTTTTCCCATTAGCTGTGAAGACATTAGTTAGTGCATAAATGAAATGTAATCAATCATTTTAAGTACTGGCTTTTGGCCATGACTAGAGATTAGTATCTCTGTTTAACTTTTGTATCTCCTTTTCATTCATAATTCCCTCTTCTTTTAACCTCCCCTTCCAGGGATTTTTACTTGCTCATGAGCAGGCCTGCATTTCACACTGTGCTTAGGGTCAGTGTGGGCATTTATTCCTGACTTCATGACCCTCCTCTATGCCAGTATCAGAGTGGGAGCATGCTTGCTCTCCAATGTATGCAAATATATCTCATGCATATTCCTTGGGGATATGCTGAAAGTCTGACTGGCTATGGAGTCATCAGGATAGGTTTGGGAAGCCTTGCATTAAGCAAACAGCCAGACTACTGGCAGACAAGATTTATTGTAGATAAATCTTGAGTTTAAGCCCTGCCCAAACCTTCTAAGTACTTCTGTAAAATTGTGAGTTCTGCTGTATCTTTACAATATGACGAAGTTTAGTATCATCTCTAAAAATGGAAATACTGCTGCCTCTGTCTTCCTCTAGGCCACTGATTAAAATATTAAATAACAATAGACCCCCAAACAGACCTGTGTGGAACTCAACTTGTCACTCTAAGTCAATCACAATAAGTTGCATTAAATGTGACTTTTTTGTTGCTTTCTCTACAGTCAGTTTCTAAGCCATTTGCACATCACATCTTTAAATCTCACCTTTCTTATTTTGAAAATTACCCTTTCATGTGGTGCTATATCAAAAGCTTTAGTGAGGCGGTAATAACACAAAATGCAGAACAAAAGCCAAAATTTAAGTACCCCAAGCCCCCCTTACTCTGAAAGGCAGATAACGTTTGTGCATAGAACAGATTGTGCTCATAAAATTTATCTGGATAAAAAGAGGCGTACTGCAAGTGTTCTGGGGGTGGAGCTAAGTTTTGGCTGGTTCATGCCAATACTGAGCACTGTCCGGCTAAAGTTATGTCCCTAAGTCTATTCAGAAAAATACCTGTCCTAAAGTTATCCAGATAAAGTTAAGCACTTAACTTTTCAGCAACAGACTTATCTGGGTGCATACTGCTGAATGTCTGGATAAAGTTACACCATAAATTTCCTGCTCACCATCTCGCTGAAAATTGACCTGCATGTAGATAATAGCAGAAAAAGACCAGTTTGCCTCTTTAGTCTGTACAGGTATTCTTGTCCACATTACAAGGAAAAATCCTAGTTGCTGGCTATAGAAGTGCCAGGATCTCTGAGCTGGGGGTACATCTCCCAAGGAGCGCTACAGGACTGCAAGGCTGGATGCTGAATAGGAGTAAGGCCGGTCTTCTGCCTAGCCAGCCCCCTCCCCACAGGTTGAGCCTTTAGGTTCTGGGGGCCAGCAGGTTTCTGCGGTAGCAGTACATCATGGTGAATCTGGAGCAATGTTTGGATAAGCTGGATAGTTTGGAGCAAGGCTTGGACAGGCAGACTAGGCTGGAGCAAGGCCTGGACAAGGAGTGCGGGCAAGGCTTGGACACAGCGTGCAGGAAAAGCTAGATATGGTCAGGCCCTGGAACTAGACAAGCAAGGCAATGACAGGACACAGGTACAGGCAAGGGCAAGGAAAACCAAAAATACAAAGGTTGGATTGGGCAGGGCACAATAAACCTTGACAACACAGGACTAGGACAAGACAGACCAGGACAAGACTAGACAAAGACTAGGGCAGGACTTACATAAGGCAGACAAGAGTAATACAAAACAGAGAACATATAAGCTCAAAGGCAGCAACACTAAAGAAGACCCTTAGGCCACTAGGCTATAAAGACAGGCCCAGAGGCCACAAGGCAAGGTAAGGCCTAGTATAGGCCACAAAACAAGATAATAGGAGTAGGAACACCCGTAGGCCATAAGACAAGGCAAGGAGCAAGAAGGCCACAAGGCATAAGGAGGGAAACAGTGGTCAGGTCAGAAAGTTAAGAGTGACTCCATGGGAAGGCACTGGTATACTGGTGATGCAAGGTTATGTAGGGCTGGAGTCTGGTGTGGTGCAGGCAGAGAGGAGGAGCTTGGCAAGGCAGGTGGCTAAGCTCACTGAGGGCTCCTGAAGGATAGGAGTCTGCACCACAGGCATAGTCAGGCTGGCAGCAAGGAGCTGGCTTGGGTCACCTGAAACAGGTCTCGCTGGAGGCCTCTGCAAGTGGGGAGGCATCATAGTTATCAGAGTCAGGGTACGATCAGGCTGCACAGCAGACAAAATTGTAACAAGAAGCTTGATTGCTTGTAAGATACCACACCTTATTCAAACCAGCTTTTGTTTTATTCTTTATTGGTTCTCTATCATCCAAAGTAAGTGAGCATACCAGATCCTTAAACTTAATCCAACATCCAGGCTTACCCCCTATATATTAGCACCAAGCTTTGTAATCTATATAGTGAGGCTGTTGCCCAAACATCCAGCCGCCTAGGTCCCTTTGTCCTTGCTGGATAGTACACAGCCACTGTCAGCCTATCAACACTAACCTGGCTGATTTCTCGTGAATTATAACTTGCTGGTAAGGCCAGCTACCCTATGGCCTGCTATGTCACTAGGTTGTGTTTTCTTTATCTGCCTCTTCTTGTATTGTTATCTCCTTGTTGTACGATACTCAACCACCACTTACTCAGTATTTCTCAAACAATGTGCCATGGCACACTAATGTGCCTAGAGACCTGATCAGGTGTGGCACAGAAAAATCAGCACTTCCTAATGCTCTGATCCAGGTCAGCACTAAGGCTCTGCTCCTAACCCTTCACAAGAACAAGAGATACCAGCAGCGGCTTTAAAACATTCAGGAGCTCTTTTCTGAGTCCATGGTTGTGTGACATCACACACAAAAAAGCACATAGCAAGCAGAAGAAGATTAGGCACAGTTTAGAAGTTACTGCCCAGAAAATAATCATAGCAGGTTTTCTACAAAAGAAGAGTTGGAGACATAGAGGCTGATGATTGAATTGTTTGGAGGCAAATTAAATCAGACATTTATTGCCTGGGAACAGAGATGCTGGGAGATCTGAGGACTTTCTTATGAGACAGGTCCTGAGAAACAACATAAATAAGGGTAATTATTAAACCTCTTTTTTTTGTGATAACGCTAAGAGAGATGATAACGTTGGGAGTACATGAGTGAGAGAACCTGAACAGGCCACCTTGAACCCCTGATGAAGCAGATAAACCTAAGGGGAATCTAAAAGGGCGGAAGTCAGAACACTGAGCAGACTTGACAACATTTAGGGCCGGATTTTAAAAGCCCTGCGCGCGCGTAAATCCGGCCGGATTTACACGCGCAGGGCACTCATGTGCCGGTGCTCCTATTTTGCATAGGCCGCCGGCGAGCGCACAGCCCTGGGACGCGCGTAAGTACCGGGGCTTCGTAAAAGGGGTGGGGGCGTGTCCGGGGTCAGGGGCGGTTCGGGGCGGGATCGGGGGCGTGGTGCCAGCCCGGGGGCATGGTCGAGGCCTCCGGACCAGCCCCTGGGTCGGGTGATGGCGCACCAGCAGCCTGCTGGTGCGCGCAGATTTACGCCTGCTTTTGGCAGGCGTAAATCTGCCAACAAAGGTAGGGGGGGGGTTTACTTAGGGCCGGGGGGGTGGGTTAGGTAGGGGAAGGGAGGGGAAGGGGAGGGGAGGCAGAAGGAAAGTTCCCTCCGAGGCCGCTCCGATTTCAGAGCGGCCTTGGAGGGAACATGCAGACCGCCCTCCTGGCCCGCCCCCGAACCATTGCCATGCCCCCGGACCCGCCCGGACTGCCCCTGACCCCGGACACGCCCCCTCCCGCCCTTTGCGATCACCGCCATTTTGAGACTCAAAATCGCCGTCCCGCCAATTCTCAAAATGGCGCCGATCGCCATGGCGATCGGCGCCATTTTGATTATTGGGATCGGGCGGCCGGCATGAAAGGAGGTCGCTCCCGGACCCCCGCTGGACTTTTGGCAAGTCTTGTGGGGGTCAGGAGGCCCCCCCAAGCTGGCCAAAAGTCCCTGTGGGTCCAACGGGGGTCCCGGAGCGACCTGCCATCCGACACCAGGCCAGGACTCAAAATGGTGCCGATAGCCTTTGCCCATACTATGTCACAGGGGCTACCGGTGCCATTGGTCAGCCCCTGTCACATGGTAGGAGCACAAGATGGTGCCGATGGCCATGTGACAGGGGCTGACCAATGGCACCGTAGCCCCTGTGACAAAGGCTATCGATTGTGATGAAACTAGCACCGAGGGTCTGAGTGAGTTCCCGGACCCCACTGCTGGACCACCAGGGAGTTTTGGTGAGTCTTGTAGGGGTCAGGAGGGTGGGGGGGGTTTAAATTTTTATTTAGGCCAAATCAAACAGAAATCTGTTAAATACGTGGGGAGTCGCGATGCGTTTCGCCTCCCCACGTATTTAACAGATAGCAAAAAATAAGTTGCGGATTTCAAATACATGGAAAACGGATGCACATCCCTACCGCGCTGCCCGGGCCTCATGGACGCCATTACTTCTGCTCCGATGTCAGGCCCTCCTAGCCGCTTTGGCGGGAACCTCGGGGGCGTCCCCGTTTGATGATGTCATCGGACTCCTGTATTTAAGTTGCTGCTTCGCCCCCAGCAAGCCGACTTGGCAACAAGTTCCATATGAGCCCTATGCCTGCCTCTTATTCCTGAGACGCCGCTCCTGCCAACTCCGTGTACCCTGTCTGGCACCCTCTCCTCGGGGGTCAGTGTGCGCTTCTCGGGGACTTGCTCCCTGGCCTACCCCGCTCCTCGGGCTGGCTCCACGCCTCTTGGGTCTCATCTGGCTTCCTGCTCTATTCCTCGGCTCTCCTTGGAAACTACTGCAGCAACTTATGAGTCCTCAGCTAGCCTTCCCTGCTCCTCGGGGTTGCGCCGTTTTACTTAAGACTGTTCACGCTTCCCGCTCCTTGCGCCGCGCTCACCTATCTTTGGATCACTCTGAGCTTTCCTGCTCCTCGGGGCTTGCTCCTGGAAATTCTACCCTTGACAGCTGTCTCGCTCCTCGGGTCTGCTTCTCTACTTCTCAGCCAGCTACCCTCCGGTCTCCAGGTACCTGTCTACATGAGCTGCTGGATTTGGGCTCGGGCTCACTGCCCTGTGGGTTCACCTACACTCTGCTGTCTATGCCCACTATGCTGCAGCTCCGCCCTTTGGGGCTGTCCTATCAGAGTGTCTCCTGCTTAGCTGTTCAGGCTGCCTGGTACCCTCTCTCACCAGACTCTCCAAGTACTGTCTACAGTCTGCTACCCTACAGCGGTCACCTCCTGGTCTCTGGGGTTCTCCCCATGACTGTGCATGGAGCTTCCCTACACTCCAACACCTCACCTCCTGACAATGTGTATCTGTGGGGCTCCTCCCCACAGGCTGTGTCAACTCACACCATGTCCTAGGGTCCACACACACACACACACCAATCATAACAGATGCAGGGCTTGATGGACCCTTGATCTGACCCAGTTTGGAAACTTCTTATGTTCTTATATTCGGGATTGGTTTTGCTACCTTTAGCAATATTTCTTTCACTTTTTTAGTTTTTTTGATTATATTATTACTCTTTATTGCATACTCTGCAGTTTACTAAGATAGCATAGCAAGCCTCTTTTCTACTGGGGCATATCTGTCTTGGAACTGAGTTGCCTCTGTAGTCCCATCATGGGCTGATCTTTCAGAGAAGATAGATGCATTCTTTTAGGTATGTGGCTTATGTTCAGAGCCTTCCAAGTCTGTACACATCTACATACCCAAGCAGAAAAGGTATTCTGAGATATATAGCAGCTTGGCTTATTCCAAGTTAATTTTAGAGATTAATGGAGCCAAAATTGCAATCCTTTGTGGCACTATTAAATTAGTAGGGAAGCTTCTGCAGATGTAAATGGAAATAAATTTACACACATCCCTGCTGTAGGTGTTGAATATAGTATCTCTGGCCTGTGCAATCTGAAAGCTGTACAGTAATATCTCTCCACATTCCCAGGTGTGTATGCAGTTAGCCTCATTGGTTTCCATTTATAAGGGGTCAGCTATAAATCTACCATGCTTCATTCAGATTTGGCAGGTAATCAGTTTTCCTTATTAATATGCTCCTACTTTCAAACTCTGCATCTCTGACACTTTAACACTGAATCCTTTTACACAGATAATTGCTCAACAGTCAGCTAACTTAGATCTAGATTTATCATACTGCCTGCAATTAAAAAAAAGGGGGTGTGGTTAGTAAACTTTTTGAGGTACTACAACACATGCTGTTTTAGTGTTTCACAAGGGTATTTTATCACAACATGCATTACATCTATTACACCTGCATTATTTTCACATTACAAGCTGAGAAGTGTATTTCCATGTTAGAGAAAGAGAGAGAGACTCTATTTATACCACTGTAGGTGGGAGTCAGTTAGTAACTCAAGGTGAGGTTTTGGTGGTGGTGTAGGGTTTTGGGGGGCAGTTTTACATGCACAATCAGAGGTTCGAACAGCACTGTACGCATCACTGAAGATTTAATGTGATTTGGAGAGAGGAAAGGTACACAAAGATGACATTTGTACAATGTACTCTCAACCTATCTTGATAGTAGCTTAGGTAGAGATCAAGAGTACAGTGTACAAACCTCATCTTTGTGTACCTTTCCTCATTTCAAATCATATCAAATCTTCACTGATGTGTATTGTGCTGTTTGTACATCTGATTGTGCATGTAAAACTGCCCCCCCCCCAAACCGTGGACCACCACCAAAACCTCACCTTGAGTTACTAGTAGACCTTCCTATAGTGGTATAAATAGTTGACTAATATGTAGGCCACCTCAGAGGTTCTCTCTCTCTCTCTCTCTCTCAATGGAATTTGCCAAAATGTTGCAAATGCTGTCCTAGTCATAATTCCAGGAAAAAGGGTAGATATTGTCTGTTATGCTATTGCATGCAATGTTAAACCCCCCTCATTTTCATAAACTTCCTCCCTTTTGACTAAATGTGCATACACATCTTGTGATGCATTTTTTATTGCAGGCATTATGGTGTTATCACAGGCGTTAGGGCCCACAATAACACCATAATGCCCGCACCTTGGACCCCAATTAAAAATCTAAGTGGCATAAACGTGTGAATTATCTTAACCTGTGTATAACTGTATGCAAAATGATGCCACGGGATAATCTCCCTACTTCCTCATGTTTTGGGAGAGAATCATGCTTGCCTATGGAAGTATGATTTAGTCTCCAGAGATAGAGGAAGCATGAAAATTACCTGCAGTATACCTCACATCTGTAATAGCAGCAAAGTGAAGCCTATATAAACTGATCATGTGTACTGCTGAAGAAAATTTAGGAAACAAGACCCAATATGATGAGAAGCTAAGGGGTTTATTGTGCGGGCTGAGCACAAACTTTGGCCAGCTAGGGTCAGGCAAATTTTTGTACTTGAAAATTCACCTAAATCTTGGCTGTTTTGCAGCAGATGCAAAGGTTGTTGCCATATAGCACACATAAGAAATTCGAAATTTAATTCCTGCCCCTGACTTACTACCCCTGTCCCTTTGCTGCATGGGCAAAAGTACACATACTACTTACTGGAGTTAGCAGAAGAAGTTACTAGTACTGGTCCTGGTTTCTGTGAAAAGTGCCTTTAACCCTGGTGGCTCAGGAAGAAGTAGTTAACAAAACTGAGATACTGTGACAGCAAAGCAGGGATTGAGAATTCTAATACTGGAGCCGGTATTCAGCAGTATTTAACTGGATAATTTGCAAGTTATCTGACTAAATATTGACTTTTGAATATTTCAGACCCTTATCCAGTTAGTAGCCAGATAACTTATTATCCAATAAAATTTAGCTGTAAAATGCAGGGATGTTCCAGGTATGTTCCGGGGGTGGAATTAAGTTAACTGGATAAGCTATCTGGCTAACTCCAATATTCAATGGGAGTGCTAAAGTTAGCTGGATAAAGTTATCCGGCTAAATTAAGATAGTCAAGTATATTCAGTGGTGTAGCTGTGCTGCTGAATATCCTGCAAAAGTTAGCCGGATATGTTTATCCAGCTAAATTAGCAAGCCAGCCAGTGGCTGAATATTTCCCCTGCTGTGTGGAAGAGAAAGGGGAGTGACCTATGTTCTATGAATGCTGTCCCTTCATGGAGAGGACAGCTGTGAATGAAAGATAATGAATACAGATTGTGCAGAAGGGAAATAATGTTTCCTTTCTTACTTTAAGACCCAGGCTAGAACTGTATCCCAACAGTTTGTTATGCCCGCTGGCTGAGGCCACCCGCGACTGGCTCAACTCACGTCATGTCATGCTTGGCCCTCTACTCCCGGTACAATCGCGGCCGTGGCCAGTCGCTGCTGCCGCGTTCCTCCTGGCTTCCTGTGCTCCACGTGGCAGTTGGGACGCCGCCGACCAGAGTTCCGACCCTGGGCCTCCCTAGGCGCGCGCCCGCAATCTGTTCTCCCTTTAAAAGACCAATGGCGGGAACTTCAGGCTTGTCCCCGGCTGATGACATCACTGGCCTGAGATACTTAAGGACTACCTCCAGCCACCACTAACCGACTTGGCAACGAGTTCCCTGGTTCCTAACTGGTGCTTGCTCCAGTACTCCGGACCTGTTGTTCCTGCTCTACGGATCCCTGCGCTTCTCGTCGGTATCCTGTCACTACGCTCCCGCTCCGCGGGGCCTGGCTCAGTGCTTCTACATTTAGGACCCTGCTTCGGCGCTTCCCACTCCTTGGGGCCTGGCTCAGCGCTTCTACATCTAGAACCCTGTGTCTCTGTGCTTCCGCTCCTCGGGACCAGCCTCAACGCTTCCACATCGGGGACCCTGCTTCAGCGCTTCCATTCTTCGGGACCTGGCTCAGCACTGCTACATCACAAGACCCTGTCACGGCACTTCCCCCCCTCGGGGTCTGGGTCAGAGCTTCTACGTCACAACACGCTGTCTCTATGCTTCTGCTCTGGACCTGTCTCAGTGCTTCGACATTACTGAACTGTGTCTCTTTGTCCCCGCTCCTCGGGGCACCTCTCAGCGCTTGTACATCACAAGTCCCTGTTACTGCACTGCCGTTCCTCAGGCAGTCCCTCTGCATTGCTACTTTACTCGAACCTGCTACAGCAGATCTCCCGCTCTAGTCCTGCTTCAGCATACCACAATACAAGCCTCTGCTCCTGCACTTCCTCTCCTCAGGGCCAATCCCACATGGTCCTGCTCTACTGTCTTCGGAACTGCGGTAGCATCTCACCCCTTGAGGCTTTCTCTCTCTCTCCCTCCGAGAGTATCTCGGTCTTGGACTAAACCTAACCTCTCTGACACTCTCTGCTTCCAGCCACCTACTCTCTCCCGGACCAGCCACACAGAAGTACACCTAAGACCAGCCGGCCCCGACAGCCAAAGGCTCAACCTGCGGGGAACAAGGGCCGGTACTGGTGAAGTTCCTGTTTGCCTCTGTTCCCAGCCAGCCTCACCTCCCGACGTTGGGGACCTGCAGGGCCCAACCCCGCAGGTAGAGCCAACCCCACATCGGGCCAAGGGTCCACAAATCCTAACACAGTGCCTCCTACTCTGCTAAGTCATTGTTTTGTGACTATAAGAAGTGCTTTTTGTTGTGTGCACATGCTGTGGTTTTCCCCATTGATTCCTGTGATGCACAGGCAAATAAGTGTTTTAGAAAGTATGCAAGTAAGGCAGTGTGAAACAGAAGTATGGGCAGGTGTTCCTGACATCTTGTCCTTTGATCACAATGCAGTTTCCCCACCTTTTCTCTATAGACGTCAGATGTCAGATTAGCCACCTTGCATCTTGAAAAAGGGACAGTTGGGCACATGTACAGGGAAATGAGGAAATTAATGCTTGGGATTAGAACAGGTCTGAAATGCTCCACAATATATTTATATTGCTGAATTTGACATTATTCGATCTTCCATGCAACTCCTGTTCTATCTTTATATTAGCAATTCTTTTTTCTCAATGGCTTGCTTGAATTCATTACAGCCTCTTTTCTGGCCTCAAAGTGGGCCAGAAAAGAGGCTGACCTAAATGACCTAGGAATGTTTTTTCCTAACTAAATGACCTAGGAATGTTTTTTCCTAACTTTCTGACTATATAATAAGACAACAGAAAACACTGTGGTAATTACAGGTAAATAAGAATATAAGATGTGCCATGCTGAATCAGACCAAAGGTCCATCGAGCCTAGCATCCTGCCTTCGACAGAGACCAATCCAGGTCACAAGTGTTACGAACGTGCCCAGTGAGCCCTGGGAAGGGGCGTGAAGGTGCGATCACTTGCTCCTGAGAGAGAGAGTGAGCCCTTGGCCCACGGGGCGACTCAGGGAGGAGCCCCAAGACACGCCCCGAGGAAGGTGAGTGAGTACAGGCATGGGCGAAGTAAGAACACAGGAGTAGGACGAAGCAGGGTCAGCCCCCTGCTGAGCCAACAGGCACCTGAGGGATCAGACGGAGGCGGAGGGTTGGAGTCATGAGGCAAGGAACCAGAGTAGAAGTCTCCGGATCCTAGAGTATGTAAGAGAGTCAGAGTACATAGAAAAGACAAGACTCCTGGAACTTGGACAAGACGAGGACTCCTGGACTTGGGCGAGACAAGACTCTGGAGACTTGGACGAGATGAGATGAGACTCTGGAGACTTGGACGAGACAAGACGAGGCTCCTTTGTCTCCAAGATGAAGCTCTTGGAGACAAAGGAGAGATGAGGCTCTTGGAGATGAAGGAGAGACAAGGCTCCTGGAGACGAAGGAGAGACGAGGCTCTTGGAGACTTGGACGAGCGAGGCTCTGGAGACTTGGACGAGACGAAGCTCTTGGAGACAAAGAAGAGACTATACTGTTTAGACTTGAAAGGTGCTATCCCTCAGGGCACCCTACACAGCCCAATGTGAACTGGTCACGGACCACCCTGTCCCACTGCGCACCCTATATAGCCTGGAAGGCTGGTCACGGACCACTTGGAGAGCGGAAATTGCACAAGACGGAGAAGAGGGTCCAGACAGCACTTGAGAGAAGTCCAGGTGGAAGAAGATTCCAGTCACCTGAAGGCGGACACCGAATGAGATGGATTTACTCCTGAGAAGGTCAGCTGGAGACGAAGTCCGGTGGATGGCAAGGCTGCTAGCAAATTCTTCAGGATCAAAATGAGGCGTGGAGGAATCGGTACATGAGAGAAAGGTACCTCAGGTGCAAGCCATCTGGACATCTGGACCCCTGGACATCTGGATCTCAGAACGAGTAGACATCTGGACATCTGGGCTTCTGGACATCTGGACAGAAAGTCTTGGACAAGAGGACAAACAGACATCAGGATGAAGACGCCTGGATACCTGGACATCTGGATCTCTGAATGAGTGGACATCTAGACATCTGGGCATCTGGAATGTCTAGGACATCTAAGTACAGACGAGGAACCCCGAGGCTTGCAGGAAGGGAAGCTGAGGGCTGGAACACCATGAGGACGATTCAACAAAGGACGAAAACTTGGAGCGTCAGACGGAGATATCAGGAACAAGAAGACATAGAACATGAAGTCTTCCAGACAGGAGCAGCAAGATGGACCATGATGGAAGCAGTGCAACTCCATGGACAAAATTAGAGATTTAGGAGTAACCCTGGACAGCGAACTCAACTGTAAAAAATGGATTAACAACCTCATCAGAGATGGATATTTTAAACTCCATGTTTTAAAAAAACTTAATCCTTTGTTACACTTTCAAGATTTTAGAACTGTTTTACAAGCATTATTGTTTTCAAAATTAGACTATTGTAACGCACTTCTTTTAGGTCTCCCAGCATCTACCACAAGACCCCTTCAGTGTTACAAAATTCTGCAGCCAGAATCCTCACAAACACAAAACTTTCTAAACATATAACTCTGGTTTTAAAAGGTTTGCACTGGCTCCCTATAACCTATCGTTCTCAATACAAAACATTGGCTTTAATCCATAAAATGTTATACAATGACAAAATGGAATGGCATAACGCAGCACTTCAATTCCACACACCACATAGAAACACCAGATCAACCAACAATGGTACATTACCCATTCCTTCCCCAAAATCAGCTCACCTCAACTCTGTCAGACAAAGAGCATTGTCTATAGCTGGTCCACAATTGTGGAATTCTTTGCCACTTGAACTTAGAACAGAACCCAAAACTAAAATATTTTTAAAAATGTATCAAAATGTGGCTTTTTAAACAAGCCTTCACTTAGTATCATTTCTATTTTACCTGTTTATATTTTACTTGTTTACCAGCATTTTAGGAATTTTATGTATTTATTTATTTATTTATTTATTTGTGTATTTGTTTATTTATTTATTTATTTATTTGTTGAGTTTTATATACCATCATTCGATAGAGCCATCATAACGGTTTAAAAATATACATTTTCTTAACAGTTGTGCAACAAGTATAACAAGGTGGATATTAAACAGAAGTTAAACATTTCAAATCCAGACAGTATTATTAAGTGGGACGAGGAGGGTATGTAGGTTCTTTGTGTATTTGTGTATTTGTGTATTTGTTTATTTGTGTATTTATTTGTTGAGTTTTATATACCATCATTCGATAGAGCCATCATAACGGTTTAAAAATATACATTTTCTTAACAGTTGTGCAACAAGTATAACAAGGTGGATATTAAACAGAAGTTAAACATTTCAAATCCAGACAGTATTATTAAGTGGGACGAGGAGGGTATGTAGGTTCTGGTTGGAGAGAAGTTATTCTGAGGTTTTTTTAAATTTTTATTTACATTTCTTAGTTACTAGAATTTTATAGATCATGATGACAAATGACCTTTTATGTTGTGACAGATTTTTGCACTAGAAACTGACTGAGTTATGATGTCTATTATTGTATAATGTATTTTGATTTCTGTTTCACTTTTATCGAATGTTTATCTTTTACTTGTCATGTAAACTGATGTGATATATTTTTGAATGTCGGTATATAAAAATGAACAAACAAACAAATAAATAAATAAATGGAGTGTGTAACTCCATCTGAAGGCCCTGAGGAATTGAAGCAGGGCCTTTTTATAGGGCAGGACCAGGAAGAGCCCCTGAAGACGACATCCGGAGGGCAGAAGAATACTTCCTGTTTCTGGCCCTTTAAGAAGAGTAGAGAGGCGCATGCCCGCGCCTAGAGGGAGTCCTGAGGAAGTTGGGCAAAGCCAAGGCCTGCAGCAACGTGGAGGAAGAGAGAGCAAGCTGGAAGCGGCTCCTGCCGCTGAAGAGGACGAGGGAGCAGGCCGGAGGTGGCTCCAGCCATGAAGAGGAGGCCGACGGTGGCACTCAGCCATGAAGGAGGGAGGAATCCCCGCAAGGGGATTCCCCTGAAGGAGAATCGGCGGTGCGGCTCCAGCCACGCAGAAGACAAGCAGCAGCAGGCTACACAGAGGGACGCCAGCAGCGGCCTCCAGCCGCGACGAGGGACTGCAGCATTGGGCAGGCATGGAGAGGAGGTGAGAGACTGTCCATGGGATGCGGGTCCGTGAACAGGGTTGTAACAAGAAGTACCCAGCAGATCCCAAAAAGTAGATCCATTCCTTGTTGTTGACTCCCAGGGACAAGTAGTGCATTTCTCAAATTTATCCTGGCAAATTGTTTATGGATTTTCCTCCAGAAACTTGTCCAAACCCCTTTTAAATTCAGTTATGCTAAATGCCTTGACCACAACCTCGGGCAACAAATACCCAAGCTTGATTTTGCAATAAGTGAAGGAAATACTTTCTCCAATTTATTTTAAATCTATCCTTAGTACTGTTTGAAAGGTAAATAACTGTCTCCTATTTGCTGTTCTACTCCACTTATGATTTTATCAACTTCTATCAAATGCTCTCTCAGTTGGTTATTCTCCAAGCTGAAGCATCTTAACCCATTTAGCCTTTCTAAATAAGGGAGCTGTGCCTTCCCCTTTATCATTTTTGTTGACCTTCTCAATACCTTTTCTAGTTCTGGTTCATCTGTTTTTGAGATGGGTGACCAGAACTGCATACGATATTCAAAGTGTAGTTGTACCATAGTCTACACAGAGACATTATTATATTCCCAGTTTTATCCTCCATCCCTTTCTGTATCATTCCTAACATTCTATTTGATCTTTTAACTGCCGCCAAACACTGAGCTGAGGATTTCCATGCCTTGTCCACAATGATTCCAAGACTCTTTGCTTGAATGGTGACTCCTAAAAAGGAACCCAGCATTGTGTAGTTATAGTTAGGATTTTTTTTCTCTAGGTGCATCACTTTGCATTTGTACACTTTAAATTTCATTTGCCATTCAGATGCCTAGGCTCCCAGACTCACAATCTACTAATTTTTTTTTAACAGCTTTGAATAATTTTGTATCATCTGCAAATATGATCACCTTACTTGTGCTCCCTTTCTCAAATCATTTGTGTTTATGTTAACAGCACCAGTCCCAGTACAAATCCATAGGGTTCTTCACTATTTGCTCTTCTCCATTGGGAAAAATTGCCCATTTAGTGCTACTCTTCCTGTCTTCTAACCAATTACCAGTCCACAATAGGACATCGCCTCCTATCCCATGAGTTTTTAATTTCCACGGAGTCTGTCATGAGGGAATCTGTCAAATGCCTTCTGAAAATCTAGATACACCATATCAACCAGTTCAAACATATTCACCTGTTTATTGATACTTAAAAAAAAAATCTAGCTTTCAGGGTCATTCATCAAATCGTGTTAGGGCCCTAACACCTGCAATAACGCTATAATGCATGTGCTATTTATCGCAGCGCGCACTACATATGCCAATTTGCAAAATTTATTCAGGTAGGTGGATATTGGGAGGAGTAAATGAAATGGGATGTGGTAACACTGCATGTGATAACACAACACATGTTTTATACATGCTGTTGCGGGCAATAACGCTGGAAATAACTATACCTTTTTTCCTAGTATTATGACCTGCAATAGCTGTGCATTATATCCAATATGGGATTTTTCACAATTTCTGTTTCGGGCAGGGGAGAGGGAGAGGAGCAGAGAGTAGGTAGAGATAGACAGAGAAAGAGAGAGCCTCTGGGGTGGCACACATATTAGTCAACTATTTATATCACTGTAGGAGGGTCAGCTAGAAAATCTAGGTGAGGTTTCGGTGGTGGTCTAAGGTTTCAGGGGTAGTTTGACTTAGAAAATAGCCACTGATATTACTAGCATCGGTCGCGTGGATAGACTTAGTTTTAGGGTACTTGCCAGATACTTGTAGCCTAGATTGGCCACTGTTGGAAACAGGATGCTGGGCTTGATGGACCCTTGATCTGACCCAGTAAGGCATGTTCTTATGTACGAACAGTACAGTACACATTAGTAAAGATTTGATGAGATTTGCAGTGAGGAAAGGTACACAGAAACGAGATTTGTTCATTGTATTCTTAACCTAGTTTGATGCACTCTTTACCTAGCTGCCATTAAGCTAGGGTGAGAGTACAAACTAGAGATGTGATTCGGCCGAGCCATTTGGTTCGGCCTTCGTTATCGGCCCACCACGGGAAATTTCAAATGTAATTAATTACAACCTCCCCACCCTCCCGATCCCCCCCAAAACTTTCTGAAAGTCCCTGGTGGTCCAGCGGGGGTCCCAGGAGCAATCTCCCGCTCTCGGGCCGTTGGCTGCCACTAATCAAAATGACGCCGATGGCCCTTTGCACTCACCATGTGACAGGGGCTATTAATGCCATTGGCTGGCCTCTGTCACATGGTAGGAGAAATGGATGGCCGGCACCAACTTAAAAAATGGTGCGGGCCATCCATTGCTCCTACCATGTGACAGGGGCCGACCAATGGCACCGATAGCCCCTATCACATAGTAAGGGCAAAGGGCCATCGGCGCCATTTTGATTAGTGGCAGCCAACGGCCTGAGAGCGGGAGATCACTCCCGGGACCACGCTGTACCACCAGGAACTTTCGGTAACTCTTGGGGGGGGGGGGTTGGGTAAGTCTTGGGGGTCAGGAGGGTGGGGGGTTGCAAATAATTAAATTTGGAGGGTTGGGGTGGGTTGAGTTTTTTAAAAATGTGCCCTTTCTCCCCCCCCCAAAACAATCATTTCGTCGCCCCCCCCCCGAAACGCGACAAAATATGAAATATCGTCTCTATTTCCTATTTCGTCGCAAACAAATGCACATCCCTAGTACATCACACATCTCATCTTTGTGTACCTTTCCTCACTCCAAATCACATCAAATCTTCAATGATGTGTACTATGCCATTCGTACCTATGATTCTGCATGTAAAACTGCCCCCCAAACCCTAGACCACCACCAAAACCTCACTTTGAGTTAGAAGCTGACCCTCCTACAGTGATATAGTTTACTTATATGAGAGCCTTATGAAGAGTCTCTCTCTCTCCAGATTAATAGCAATAGGTCTGCAAGTTCAAATTTGAGTTCTTTCAGAACTCTAGGGTAAATACCATCCAGGCATGGTGTTTTGTTATTTTTTAGTTTGTCAGTTTTCCCTTTTATATCTTCCATTTTCTCACTGATTTGCTTCGGTTTCTATGAATCATCATTATCCAAGAAAGTTCCCAGTGTGGGTGTCTCCCCAACATCCTCCTCAGTAAGGACTGAAACAAAGAATTAATTTAGTTTTTCTGCCACGGCCCTGAGTACCCCTTTTACCCCTCAGAAATCTAATGAGCCAACTGACTCCCCTCACAGGCTTCTTTCTTCAAATGCACTTGAAAACGTTTTATTATTAGTTTTTTTTTGCCTCTGTGGCAAGTTTCTTTTCAAATGCTCTCTTGGCCTGCCTTATTAATGTTTCACATCTAACTTGCCAGTGCTTATTGCTAGTTCCTGTTTTCCTCAGCTTTCATTCTTCACCCTGTAAATTACTAAAACTTTCCTACTTTTCATCAATCAATAGACATATTTCAAAATACAGGCATATGAAAACTGGTAGGATTGCAGAAATGCTTGCACTGAAAGGTTAAACTCAGAGAAATCTATGCAAATCTTCATTTCATTCTGAGCACAACAGTCATTATTTCTACTGTCAGCGGGGGAAAAAGGACAATTTCAGCCCTCAGCATAGGCAAAAGACTGCAAAATGGTGTCAAAACTCTGGTATAGGGGCTTGCAACTGAGTTTTTACTTGTATGGGTTCTTTGCCTTCTCTTCAGCACTGAAGCAAAATCAGATGTATAGATCGTAGCTCATCACCGGAAGCTGTTAGAAAGTGCTGCATAGAGGAGAAAGCATCATTTCAGTCACGCTGCTTTTATGCTCCCTTTCCACAGGGCAAGCCTGCTGTTTTAGTAAACTGAACCCTGAATATTAATGGTGAAAAATTATGGTTAGAATATTTTCTACAGAAAAAAATGTTAATAGACAGGGGATACTCTGTTTATCAGCAAAGCCAAATCGCTGAAAATGTTCCTAAATAATAAGCCTGTTTAGTTGAATCCTTTTGTGTTCTACAGTCCTTAGAGGCACTTACTGTTCAGTGCAGGCAGGGAATTCATTGACATTCTGTTAATGACAAGGTTGTTCAACTGGTAGGTGTGACTAGATTCTGATTATATTCATGCATGGTGATTAATAAGGCACTCCAATGTTTACACATGTAAATAGACAGCAATTATCAGTTGTGAAACTGCTCTGGGTAGCCAGGCTTCTTTCTCAGCATTTATTTATAGTTCTTACCCAGATGCTTCAAAATAAACATATTGTCTTGTGTAATATCTGGTAACTTTGTTCACATGGGAGAAATATAACGGTGATGGGTTAATAACAAACTAAGAGAAATTCTTCATGGCTTCATGACAGGAGCACTGCGGCAGAATATGATTTATATGGGCCAAAATTATTATTCCCATAGGATCAAGGACTGTCAGTGAATGCAAAATAACACGGGACTCACGTTATAGAGCACTGCGACATGTATTGCATTATGTTGTCAATTTCTGGCTGCCACTGATACGCCACAGGGTAGAGATGATAAAAGAATAAGAAGAGTTTTGTGCTGACAGTATGTCAGAAAGTCTCTGTTTCTGCACACTGATGGTGACTTCCAACCAGAGACAGTGGTGGTGGCTGGGTGCCGTCATACAGTCCATGGAGTCCTAGGAAGCCAGATGTTCAGGTAACACCCGCACTGATGTTAGTGGCTGTTTGGATTAATGCCGGATCTTGAAGGTTGGTAGGTTGCACACAGGTAAAATAGGAGCCCCTCTTGTAGCTCATTGGCAGGAAGCCCAACATGACATTGAACAATTGAAGTTCTTTATTATCCAGCAATGTTATAGTCAAATACATCAGGGTGAAACCAAATTGTTGAAAAGAATTGAGCAAAAATATATATATAATTGGAAGACAGTAGTCCCTTATGGACTAAATGAAGTGGTGGAATGGGATGCATTCTACGCCACATAGAGATTGTTTCTTGTGTATCGCAGTGCTGGGCGTCGTTTTGGAATACATATAGTGATGGCATGGGTTTCAGTTTAAACAAAATGGAGTTAAAGAAGCAACTATTTGGTTTCTAATATATTGATGGTTGTTTTGTGTGTGCAGGGTACATTTACGGATAATAAAGAAAAAAATATATGTTTTCATCTTTGCATATAAATATGGCATTAAAGCGGAGTGTACATAATTGGTTCGTGTTTTATAGCACAATATGAAGTTTAAGATCATCGTGCATGCATTTATTTTTCATTTGATTTCACAATATAACTTCAGACTAGAGAATATTTGGTAAGTAGAGCCCGTATACAAAAGTTACGGGGGTTCCAACATATGTATACATCGCTGAGATAACAATGTATTGAGTAATAAAGTTCATTGAGAATGCTTGGATACCCGGATGTAGTTAACTATAAAGTTTATTGAGAATGCCCGGATGCAGCACATCATAGATAATTCAAGACGGACATTGGTTGAACGGGATTCAAAAGGTCATGGCGTAGTGAATGATGCAGTGGGAGGTAACATCGAAGCTGTGGCCCTTCCTGGGTAATACCGTACACGTTGGTAGAGAATTGATGAATATGAACGCTGTTGCGGTTTACAGGTCAGTTACGAGTTGGAGAATTTTTCTCAATTTGCGTTCTAATGGGGCTTGACAATGATTAAGGTTTCAGTTTATAATATATATCCGATGCATTTGTAGAATGTAAGAAGTCAAGTGTTGGAAGCCGTGAAAGTAACTTATCCCGATAACTGCAACACAGTGAATGAAGATACAGGGATATGAAGACTGCAGTATGGTTTGATCAGTACGGGATGAAAGAATTGTGGGTAAAATGGATATGAATGGTAATACATTTAATTGAAATCATCTATGCCTGTATTTAACATTTATGTAATTCATAGTATGCAATCTATGATATATATATAATATATGTATCAAATTTTCCAGCACTGATGATTAATGGATTATGTATTAAGTTATTATTAAATATTGTGAAATGATGTATCATATGTAAGTATAGATTTTGATAATTTTGCAGCTATATGCTGGACCTATGGATATTGAGCGATTAGTGGAATCCTCACATTGAAAACTCTACAAGTGAAGTCCCTGAAGAAGCCCTGTATAACAGGGAGAAACGAGGCTCTCATCGGACTGGATTGTATTCAGATAAGGAAAAGATCTGTTTAAAAGAAGGATTGGATCGGATTCAGATAAGGAGAAGATCTGCTCAAAAGAATGAAAGAACTGGATTAAGATAAGGGAATATTTGTTTAAAAGGACATTGATCCATTATATTTGTCAAGAGATATACATGGGAAAAAGCGCAATGTGAGAATGTGATCTAATGTCTGTTAATATTGAGAATGCCCGGATGCAGCACGTCATAGATAATTCAAGACGGACATTGGTTGAATGGGTTTCAAAAGGTCGTGGCGTAGTGAATGATGCAGTGGGAGGTAATATCGAGGCTGTGGCCCTTCCTGAGTAATACCGTATGCATCGGTAGAGAATAGATGAATATGAACGCTGTTGCGGTTTACAGGTCAGTTATGAGTTGGAGAATTTTTCTCAGTTTGCGTTCTAATGGTGCTTGACAGTGATTAAGGTTTCAGTTTATAATACATATTCGATGCATTTGTAGAATGTAAGAAGTCAAGTGTGGGAAGCCGTGAAAGGATATTTACAAGTAACTTGTCCCGATAACTGCGACACAGTGAATGAAGATACATTGATATGAGGACTGCAGTATGGTTTGATCCGTACGGGATGAAAGAATTGTGGGTAAAACGGATATGAATGGTAATACATTTAATTGAAATCATCCATGCCTGTATTTAACATTTATGTAATTCATAGTATGCAATCTATTATATATATTTATTTATTTATTTGTTTATTTATTTATTTATTTATTTAATATATGTATCAAATTTTCCAGCACTGATGTTTAATGGATTATGCATTAAGGTTATTATTAAATATTGTGAAATGATGTGTCATATGTAAGTATAGATTTTGATAATTTTGCAGCTATATGCTGGACCTATGGATATTGAGCGATTAGTGGAATCCTCACATTGAAAACTCTACAAGTGAAGTCCCTGAAGAAGCCCTGTATAACAGGGAGAAACGAGGCACTCATCGGACTGGATTGTATTCAGATAAGGAAAAGATCTGTTTAAAAGAAGGATTGGATCGGATTCAGATAAGGAGAAGATCTGCTCAAAAGAATGAAAGAACTGATTTAAGATAAGGGAATATTTGTTTAAAAGGACATTGATCCATTATATTTGTCAAGAGATATACATGGGAAAAAGCGCAATGTGAGAATGTGATCTAATGTCTGTTAATATTTCAGAGCTTAGAAGCTATTGGTTTTATGGGGTGTTGAGTGCATTTATGAATGAGAGTGGAATGGTATGGTTGTGTTGATGCTGGGGTAAAGCATGGTAGTATATGGTATGGGTGTGAGTGTCTGAGGATTAAGCAGTAGGATGTATGAGTTTTCACATTTGTAAAACAAATAGGTCCACTATAATTGTGAAATAAAGGATTGGATTCAATTGGTATAAGTTATGATATAGTACTTATTGAGTTACCTCCGATTATTTATGATAGTATTTCCTAGGTTTTGGAGGACATGCATGTTCTTGTATACCTTATGAGGATCTTGCAGTTGGGCATAGAAGGGAAGAGTTGTTGTGTATGAACTAGAAAGGGAAGAGTAGAGTACAATAGAGGAAAACAATAAAAACTATTTTGAATAAGGAATGATATTATACAGGAGGTGATATCATACTTTATGGCTGGAAGCTTGAATGTACCCTTGGCAGTGTCAATGGACAAGTTGGTCTTTTTCCGCCATCAACCACTATGTTACTGTATTAATCTGTGAGATTTAAAACAAAGGCTGCTTCATGCTGTCTGCTTAGCACCCAATTAGACTAGTCATTTCAGCCAATTACTGTAAATGTAGCAGAGAAGTACAGCAAATATGCATATATATGTTCATTTGTACCCCAGTATAACACTATCCCATTAGTTATTCTCTTTCCAACATGTTTCTGAGATGCCAATTAAGTCCATGTCATTATTCACTGCTATACATTCTAATTCTCCCATTTTACTTCTTAGACTTCCAGCATTAGCATACAAATATTTCAAAGTGTGTTTTTTGTTTGTATTTAAGTTCAGCTTTTTAGTTGACAGGGATAAATTGGAATCTTTTAGCTCAGGTGAGTTTTTAATTATAGGAACTTAGACAACTTTTCTTATTATTGGAATCTCTCTTTGGGATTTCCTAACTCTAATGCTTCAATAGTATCCTTTGAAGATGCCTCCCTCCGAACCATGCACTGCGTTGTTCTAGTTTAAAAGCTGCACTATCTCCTTTTTAAAGGTTAGCACCAGCAGCTTGGGTTCACCCTGGTTAAGGTGGAGCTCATCCCTTCGGAAAAGACTCCCTCTTCCCCAAAAGGTTCCCCAGTTCCTTACCAAACTGAATCCCTCTTCCTTGCACCATCGTCTCATCCACGCATTGAGACTCCAGAGCTCTGCCTGCCTCTGGGGACCTGCGCGTGGAACAGGGAGCATTTCAGAGAATACTACCCTGGAGGTTCTTGTTACACTTGGCCAGCCACGTTCGCATCCCACAGTTGGCCACCCTCACCGTCCTGCACAGCCAACACTGCTTCCCCAAAGATGTGGCTGACCTCCAAGAATGCTGCTGCGCTGCGCCCAGGACACCATGTAATCATCTGCTTAGGCACGCCCATGCGCGCAGCAGTCGTGGCTTTAAAGGGCCAGAGGTGGGAAAAGCCGGCGGCACCTCTGTTTAATGTCATAGAGCTGCCCCCTTTTAAGGGCACCTCTCCCCTTCACTAGACACCTCAGCAACAGGTTCCTTGTGCCCTGTCTGAAGCGTGCTCCTGGATCGTCTTCTGCCTTGACCTGGTTCGCCTTTCTCACATCTTGCTGTTTGCTGCCTGTCCTGACTTGGCTTGTCCATTGGTATTCTCTTGCCTGCTGCCTGCCCAGACCACGAATTGCCTCTCATCTTGCTGTTCGCCGCCTGCCCTGACTTAGACTGTTCTTCATCTCTCTTGCTCGCTGCCTGCCCCAGCCATGAATTGCCTCTCGTCTTGCTGTTCGCCACCTGCCCTGACTTGGACTGTTCTTTGTCTTTCTTGCCTGCTGCCTGCAGACCATGAATTGCCTCTCTTCTTGCTGTTCGCCGCCTGCCCTGACTTGGTCTGTTCTTCATCTCTCTTGCTCGCCGCCTGCCCCGATCATGGATTGCCTCTCGTCTTGCAGCTTACCGCCTGCCCTGACTTGGACTGTTCTTTGTCTCTCTTGCTGACTGCCTACCCTGACCATGGATTGCCTCATGCCTTGCTACTTGCTGCCTGCCCAGACCATGGATTGCCTCTTGCCTTGCTGTTAGCCACCTGCCCTGACTTGGATTGTTTAGCGCCTCTCTCTTGCTCACCACCTGCTCAGAGCACGGATCGTCTCTCATCTTGCTGTTCACTGCCCGCCCCGACTTGGACTGTGCATCGTCTCTCCTGCTTGCGGCCAGCCCAGATCCCAGATTGTCTCACATCTTACTTCAATCAGCGCCTGCATGCTAACGGTGAGGATCTTTGGGGATCCCTTCGGAGGTTGCACCAGTCTCATCTCAGCCTAACCCATGGACCATGGGGTTAACAGTTCTGGATTTCAGCTTTCTGCCTAAGAGCCTAAATTTGGCTTCCAGAACCTCCCTCCCACATTTTCCTGTGTCATTGGTGCCCACGTGTACCATGACAGCCGGCTCTTCCCCAGCACTGTCTAAAATCCTATCTAGTTGACGCGTGAGGTCTGCCACCTTCGCACCAGGTAGGCTTGTTACCAGGCAATCCTCACGCCCACCAGCCACCCGGCTGTCTACATTACTAATAATTGAATCACCAACTATGACGGCCGACCTAACCCTATGTTTGCCTGTGAAAGGTGAATTGGTTTATGTTGGACTTCTCTTCAACCCTTGAAACGTTTATCTTGGAATGCCATTGCATTTCAAAGGAATGAAGCATCATTTGCTTCTAATATTAAGCTATAAAATAGCTGCATTGTGTCTGTAAAGCTCAGCATATTTACAGGTGCTCTTCATATGCAATGTAAAATCAAGCCATTTGTATTCTGCTACAAAAGATGTAAAATAAGGCTTTAGGACCCTTTTTGTTATGATTTCTTACCACACATCTCATTTGCCATTTGCTTAAAAAGTTATATTGCTAGGAGAATCAGCAACAGTCTTGTTTTGGTTTTTTTTTCTTTCTATTTATAGCTGCTATTTAGTTAAAAATCTGACATATCAGGAGTTTGTGTAAAAGAGAAAATATTAGTAAGTTATGCATTATTTAGTTATATGAGTTGCAGATATTGTTGCGCTTCCCGGCCACGTTGGCTCCGTGACTGGGCCTGCTTACCTGGTGCGACCTTCTACCAGCGCTGCCTCGAGTTCCTGCTCTGTCCGACCGCATCCTCCACGGGCGTCCCCGGCTCCCTCTCAGCCTTCGATATCATGGCTGTCCTCGCTCAGGGGCTCGGCATCCTCCTCGGAGTCGGCCCTGCCCCCCTAGCACGTGCACGCGGAGCTCCACTTAATTTAAAGAGCCAAGCGCGGGAAGACCTCGGGTGACACCCGATTCTGACGTCACTCATGCAAGGTATATATACCTCAGCCCGGCCCCTAGCTCGGGGCTTTGGCAATCGGGTCATACACTCCGGTGTCTCTAGTTTGCCTTCCTGTATTCCAGTGTCTTGCTCCTGTGCCTCCTGTTCCAGTCTCTCTGTTCCAGTGTCTCCTGTTCCAGTGTCTTCTGTGTCTCCTGTTCCAGCGTCTCCTGTGTCTCCCTTTCCAGCGTCTCCTGTTCCTTTGTCTCTCCATTCCTGGTAGTACCCTTCAGACTGACCTTTGCCTGTTCTCTGACTACTCTTGATTGCTGCCTGACCTCTGCCTGGAACTCCGACTACTCTTGATCGCCGCTTGGAACATGACCTTTGCCTGACCTGACTATGCCCGGATTGACCTCTGTTACTGACCCTGCTTTGGCTGACCATTCTGGACTGATACTCTGGCCTTGATCCTCGCTTTACACTCAGACACTCTCTTGAGGCCTCCTGCGACCTCTGGACTCTCCTGTCTGCACACCGACCGCGCACCCTTGTTTGTGGTGGGCAGTCCCTTGAACTTTCTCTCTAGGACACCCTGTGAGGCCCACCTAAGACCAGGCAGTCCAGGTAACCAAGGGCTCAACCTGAGAGAACCCCGGTTGCTATTGGTGAAGCTCCAGCTAGTCTCTGTCTCCTCCTGTGCTCCGCCTCCTGGTGGCAGGCGCTCTCCGGGTCCGACCGGAGGGCCGTACCAATCCTGCACCAGGCCAAGGGTCCACTTCCAGTGCAACAGATATGTGTTGAGAAAACAGGAGTATAATGTAGAAAGAATATCACACTTGAGAGAGACATTTAAAAAGGTGAAAATTAGGCATAAGAAATAAACCTTTTTAAAAGTAAAGAATGGTCTAGAACAAAGAGGGTGGGCAGAAGCTTCAGAAAATATTTCTTCATGGAAAATAGGTGGTGAATGCAATGCATGAAATGGTCTCCCAGTGCAGGGATGGAGACAAAACAGTATTAAAAAGAACTAAATTTAGAGGATTTCTAATTATGAAGAAGTGAGAGAGAAAGCCAGAAATCAATTGGAGCCTCTGGCATTGTACCAGAATTGAAATTGGACAGACTAGATGGATCTAATGATCCATTCTATGTTACTATTCTTCCATGTCTCTATCACCTCAAAAGGTTATACTGGGGGCTGAGACAAGCCACAACTCATTGCAGGCCCTGGGCCTATTGTGAACGAGGGGGAAGTACAGTTTCAGGATCCATAGGGATAATACAGTCAAACATAACTGGATGCCAATAAGATAGCACAGAGGGAACTGGTGTTCAACAAATACAACTTTACTTAAAATTCAAATTCTTCAATGTAAATTATGTGGCTCAAGATATATTTCTTTGGAGCTGACTCCATCTTCTCAAACTGCAAATTCTCAAATCTACTGTCTTAGGTGCTCTCAGGGTTTTTCTTCTGTAAGCATATCTCACCCCTGGGGAAAACCCCTTGCATCTGATCTCCCATGCTCTAATCAGCTCAGATCTCCTTCTGTCTCCTTGCTGTATCAGATGGTTGTACAGACCCCTGGAACACACCTTGGTGGCACTGGGGGTCTCACTGGTTGAATAACCCAGCTCAGATTCCCCGTCTCCTCATTGGCAAACCCATAAGAACACAAAAATCTTTTCCAAAACAGGATTCTCACAAGGCATTACCAGCCCTAAGGATAAAAGGCAGAGATGGCAATGTATCAGTGGCAATGTATGATTCGTGCTATATTTTTTTGTGAATTTAGGTCCATTTCCCAGAACTAGACTACATCCCAGCTACTTTAACAAAAAAATGTACTTTTATGCTAGCCCCCTTCCTTCGCATTCCTGGACAATCACTTCCCCCTACAAACCATTCTATTGATGTTTAAATTTCAGAAGGCGACTCCTTAAGAGTTTCAGCTTGCATGCTGTTCAGCCATTTCTGATCCAGGAAAGAAGTAAGTGAATATTATTTAGAGACATAGATTTTTATATAAGATGACTGGATTATGAATGTATATGAAACATGTGTGAATGCAGAGTTACCAGGGTTGAAGCCTTACCAATTGTACTGCTTCTCAAAAATGCGATTTCAACCTGTTTTGGTATTCAGAGATGGGAAACCTTTATTCCTTAACAAGTCCTAAACCATGGCTCCAAATCAGGGTATGGAGGGTTGAAGTATCTTCCTCCCTTGAGTAGTAGTCTAAAAGAGCAAACAAGGCCGATGCAATAAAGTGCGTTCAGCCGAACACACAGTTTTACCTGCTCTAGAATGAGCATTTTCTGCGCACAAGACTTACTGCCAATGCAGCAAGGATCTTTGGGGTAGATTTTATAAATTTTATAGATTTTATAAATCTACGCCCACGCGTACTTTTGTTTGCACACCAGGCGCGAACAAAAGTACCCGGGATTTTATAAGATACGTGCGTAGCTGCGCGTATCTTATAAAATCCGGTGTTGGCGCGCACAAGGTGCACTTTTGTGCACCTTGTGCGCACCGAGCCCTGAGCGCGCTGCCCGTTTCTTCTGAGGCCGCTCCGAAATCGGAGCGGCCTTGGAGGAAACTTTCCTTCCATCCCCCCGCACCTTGCCCTCCCTTTCCCTACCTAACCCACCCCCCCGGCCCTATCTAAATCCCCCCCACCTGTGTTTTAAAAGTTACACCTGCCAGAAGCAGGCGTAGCTGGCGCATGATTCCCCGGCCTGGGACCCATTTCGGAGGCCTCGGCCATGCCCCCGAAATGGCCCTGGGCCGGCACCACGCCCCTGGCATGCCCCCGGAACGCCCCGAATGACGCGTCGGCCCCGACCCGCCCCCAACACACACCCCTAGCGAAGCCCCGGGACTTACGCGCGTCCCGGGGCTTGCGCGCGCCACCGAGCCTATGCAAAATAGGCTCGGCGCTCACAGGAGTTTTTTAAAAGGGTTACGCGCATATCTTATGTGCTTAACCCTTTTAAAATCCGGCCGTTTGAGCGCAGAAAATGTGCATTGGAAAATGTGTGGTCAGCTTAGCACCCTCACATGGAAATTCCATGCAAGCATTCCCTCCCAATGCAGAGAGGTGCGGTAGCTAGCCTAACTCAAATTTTCTTAGAGCTGGAAACTTAACTTCTGGTCAGAGATGGAGTTAAGCTTCCAGCACTGCTGTCGCCTAAAGTCTGTGGTTGAAAATTGTTTTTTCTAATTCAGTTCTGTTTGCGTGCCTTATCCAGCCTCCTTTCCCCTGCTGTGCGCCAGGAACACTGCATACAGCAGTGCTCACTTCCCTCTGTGCATTGCCTTTTGCCTGGTGACGAGCAGCTAGCCCTCCCCTCGCCTTTCTCAGATGGCGGGCAAGAGCAGGACAGGGAGACAAAAAATAAAATTAAATCACATCCCCATACAACCGCTCCTTTCACCCAAGGTAGAGTATGAGGACTGGGGAGGGGTCATGGTGCTGCTGTCAGGCTCCTAAAGAAGCAGGCGGGGACCCAGGAACTTTAGGCAAATCCTAGCTACAAATTTCTGTGCTTCCCTTTCCTTTCTCCATTCAGTGGTTATTTGGACTTCAATGAATTCCCCCAGCCTTCCAAGTTTAAAATGTGCATTCAGCCTATGATGAGTGCACATATTACAGTAAGGGGTAATAGCGCATGGAAAATGCACGGCCAACCCCCCGAAACTAATAGCGCGCTCAATATGCAAATGCATGTTGATGAGCCTATTAGTTAGTCATGCTCAATACAGAAAGTAAAATGTGCAGCCAAGCCGCACATTTTACTCTCAGAAATTAACTCCTGCCAAAGGCAGAAGTTAACTTCAGCCAGCACCGTGCAAGTGTACAGAAAAGCAGAAAAAAACTGCAAACAGCGATATTAAGTCGGAGGCCCCAAAAATTAAAAAAAAATTAAAAAATCTTAAAAAAAGAAATCTGCCCGCGGGTTGGAAAATGGAAGCTCAATTTTGCCGGCGTCCGTGTTCCGAACCAGTGGCTGTCAGCGGGTTCGACAAATGACGCCGGTAAAATCATCAGTTGTCAAACCCAAGCACAACACTAATATTCCACAAGATAAGAACATAAGAACATAAGAAAATGCCATACTGGGTCAGACCAAGGGTCCATCAAGCCCAGCATCCTGTCTCCAACAGTGGCCAATCCAGGCCACAAGAACCTGGCAAGTACCCAAAAACCAAGTCCACTCCATGTAACCATTGCTAATGGCAGTGGCTATTCTCTAAGTGAACCTAATAGCAGGTAATGGACTTCTCCTCCAAGAACTTATCCAATCCTTTTTTAAACACAGCTATGCTAACTGCACTAACCACATCCTCTGGCAACAAATTCCAGAGTTTAATTGTGCGTTGAGTAAAAAAGAACTTTCTCCGATTAGTTTTAATTGTGCCCCATGCTAACTTCATGGAGTGCCCCCTAGTCTTTCTACTATCCGAAAGAGTAAATAACCGATTCACATCTACCCGTTCTAGACCTCTCATGATTTTAAACATCTCTATCATATCCCCCCTCAGTCGTCTCTTCTCCAAGCTGAAAAGTCCTAACCTCTTTAGTCTTTCCTCATAGGGGAGTTGTTCCATTCCCTTTATCATTTTGGTAGCCCTTCTCTGTACCTTCTCCATCACAATTATATCTTTTTTGAGATGCGGCGACCAGAATTGTACACAGTATTCAAGGTGCGGTCTCACCATGGAGCGATACAGAGGCATTATGACATTTTCCGTTTTATTCATCATTCCTTTTCTAATAATTCCCAACATTCTGTTTGCTTTTTTGACTGCCGCAGCACACTGCACTGACGATTTCAATGTGTTGTCCACTATGACACCTAGATCTCTTTCTTGGGTTGTAGCACCTAATATGGAACCCAACATTGTGTAATTATAGCATGGGTTATTTTTCCCTATATGCATCACCTTGCACTTATCCACATTAAATTTCATCTGCCATTTGGATGCCCAATTTTCCAGTCTCACAAGGTCTTCCTGCAATTTATCACAATCTGCTTGTGATTTAACTACTCTGAACAATTTTGTGTCATCTGCAAATTTGATTATCTCACTCGTTGTATTTCTTTCCAGATCATTTATAAATATATTGAACAGTAAGGGTCCCAATACAGATCCCTGAGGCACTCCACTGTCCACTCCCTTCCACTGAGAAAATTGCCCATTTAATCCTACTCTCTGTTTCCTGTCTTTTAGCCAGTTTGCAATCCACAAAAGGACATCGCCACCTATCCCATGACTATTTACTTTTCCTAGAAGCCTCTCATGAGGAACTTTGTCAAACGCCTTCTGAAAATCCAAGTATACTATATCTACCGGTTCACCTTTATCCACATGTTTATTAACTCTTTCAAAAAAGTGAAGCAGATTTGTGAGGCAAGACTTGCCCTGGGTAAAGCCATGCTGACTTTGTTCCATTAAACCATGTCTTTCTATATGTTCTGTGATTTTGATGTTTAGAACACTTTCCACTATTTTTCCTGGCACTGAAGTCAGGCTAACCGGTCTGTAGTTTCCCGGATCGCCCCTGGAGCCCTTTTTAAATATTGGGGTTACATTTGCTCTCCTCCAGTCTTCAGGTACAATGATGATTTTAATGATAAGTTACAAATTTTTACTAATAGGTCTGAAATTTCATTTTTTAGTTCCTTCAGAACTCTTGGGTGTATACCATCCGGTCCAGGTGATTTACTACTCTTCAGTTTGTCAATCAGGCCTACCACATCTTCTAGGTTCACCGTGATTTGATTCAGTCCATCTGAATCATTACCCATGAAAACCTTCTCCATTACGGGTACCTCCCCAACATCCTCTTCAGTAAACACCGAAGCAAAGAAATCATTTAATCTTTCCGCAATGGCCTTATCTTCTCTAAGTGCCCCTTTAACCCCTCGATCATCTAACGGTCCAACTGACTCCCTCACAGGCTATAGTGATTGTTAAAGTCACATTGCACAATAGCGATATATCGATAGCAAAAAAAAAGAATTTTGGGGACAATTAATAATATTGTGCTTAAAAAAAGTTTTTTTCAATTTGAGGATAAATTGTATCATCAAATTAAGGTTATTCCAATGGGGTCCTCTTGGGCCCCATCAGTGGCATGTCTATATGTAGATCGTTTTGAACTGTTGCATATTTATCCTTCTGAATTTTGTCAACACATGATAATTTGTAAAAGATATATCGATGATATATTATGTATTTGGACAGGTCCATTTAACATACTGCAGCAATTTATACAATGGATTAATTGTTTAGATCCAAACCTTAATTTCGGTTTTAAATATCATCAGCAAAAAATTACCTTCTTGGATTTATACATTTATAAAAGTCAGGGTGTTCTGCAAACTTCCATATTCAGAAAAGTTATGGACAGAAATATATTGCTTCACTATAATAGTTACCAACCCTCAATACTCAAAGATGACATCCCTATTGGACAATTTTTAAGACTCCGTTGGATTTGTTCAATGGAAATTGAGTTTAAAAACAGAGCTGAGGAATTAACACGCAGATTTCAGAATTGAGGTTACACTAAATCATGTATTAAAAAGGCATGTAAAAAAGCATTATACACTAATCGAGCACATTTATTGATACCCTCTGTTCAATGCCCTAGATTTTAAGCAAAGGAGTTTAAAAACAATCCTAGCTCTTACTAGTTCTGTGAGCAATGGTGAAATATTCTCAAACCTTTTAATCTTCCAAAAATAATTTAAGCTGCTGCATTTTGTAATAATTGCAGTTTCTGCATAGCAGTTTCCATTATTCCCAAATATAGGGAATTAGAGAAGTCAATCCAAGATAAATCTAGAGCAGTAGAAAGTAACAGCAATAAAATAAAGTTTCCATAGAAAGGGGTTTAAGCTAAAGATCATATATAAGTCATATAAAACTCAATTGGTAAGGTTAGGAATCTGATTTGACATGGATAACAATTGTCTAAGGATATACCTAATGCTTTTGTAACTCCTACTAATGGTATTTCTGTGTCTTTCATTTTTGGTACTAGCTTCATAACTATAGAGTGCCTAGTGTACGAAACAGTCTTTGATTTGTGCGAGTTCACCTTCAACTTATTAGTGGATAGCCAATTTGTTATTCCATCTAGACAGTATTAAATTTAGAAAGTTCACTTTCTGGATTTAGGAATGAGGCGCTGACTTGAATGTCATCAGTACAAAAGTAACTGCTGTAACCATATCCCTGAATCACAGTAGCCATTGGGGCTAAAAATAAATTGAACAGTAGTAGCGAAAGAACAGTTCCTTGCGGAACACTGCAGGACATATTCTCTACATCTGAAACGTGTTCATTGCATTTAACTTTAAAAGATCTATTAATAAGAAATCACTGGAGCCAACTAAAAAACCATCTCCTCAATACCCAGTTGTTCTAATCAATGCATCAGTAATTCATGATCAATTAAGACAATTGCTGCACTCATATTAATGGATACCATTAAGACCTTCTTCCCTTTATCCAAATTTAAGCTTACTTGATTGATCAAAGCAACCAGGGTAGTTTCTATGTTCCTTTCTAAAATGCAATTGTCCGGGGTGAAGGACATTAACCTTTTTTGCATAATCCAATAGCTCCATCAGCTTCCTGAGGAATGGAAGATTAAATATAGGGCAATAATGCTTTATGACGTCTTCATTTAACTGATCTTTTTTTAAAACGGGATGGATTAAGGGAACCTTTAAAGAATCCGGAACTAATCCCGCTCTTAACGATGTCATTTTCAATCTTGTTAACCAATCAGAGAGCAGCATTTCTGGGACTTTGACAAGGTAAATGGAGAGAGGGATCCAAATCAGATGTGGAATTCTTCATGGAACAAAATAGTTTCTCCACACCTAATTTAACCACAGGATTAAAAGTTTTCCATTGACTTTTACTGCAATGAAATGTTCCTTGAGAGTTAGGTTCAATAACCTCAGCCTCCTCTCTCCCAGGGAGTTTGTCCATATTAAGAGCCTTTTTTTTTTCTCAGAATCCAATTTCTTGGCAATAAATTCTAATTGAATAATGTCAATTTTATTTTTCAAATAATTTGCAAAAATTCCTCTGCAGTCAAGGATAATGAATCAATTACGAGCTGTAGGTTTGAAACCAGATAGCTGAGTTACAATTTTAAAAAGATTTCTAGCAACATCTGCCAGCCTTAATTGTTTGGAAATCATGGCAGTTTTTGCCTTTTTTTTAAAAAAAAAAATCTTTTATTTATAGCAGTTTTGCATACAATTTTGCTTGATCCATTCTCTTTTTTCCTCCAGAGCCTCTCTTAATGGCACATCAGAGACCAGGATGATACCAATTCTGATGGTCTCTACTCCCATTAGATTGTTTTATGAGACTTACTTTATCTTGGGCAGATTTTAAAACAGAATCCCACATCTGTGCCTGGGAAACAGGGAAAGGAACATAAAAATCCACGGGCAATTGCCATACTTGCTCTGCCAGCACTTCTAGTCTGATATTTCTCAAGTTTCAATACAACTATTTAGCTGGATTTTTTTTGGACATGATATCTTGTAACAAGAAATAGATAAGACCAATAAACAATGGTCAGACCATGAGAAAGAATAAGAAACAGGACACTGCAACATCTCAGTAGAGGCAGCGGCAAAGATGAAATAAAGTCAGTGTAGGTCCTGCTGAATGAGTAGAAGTTTTAACATGTTGAATAAAATCAACGTCCAAGAAATTAATATCAGCTCCAGGAAATGGATTTTCAGCATGTACATTAAAATCTCCAGCAATCATTAAATGATCACATTTTGCTCTATGTTCAAAATGAGTTCAGTACTAGTTTCATTTAATGAAGATACAGATCTATCTGGAGGATTATATACAATTTCAAGCCAAAAAGGAGTGGGGCAGTCAATTTTAATAAGTTTCAGTGCAGTAGAGCGATCTTCACACCACTTCCCTAACTGGATAACTCTTGAGAAATATAAAAGCTATTCATCCCCCTTTCCTCTCCCTTCTAGTTCTCTGATAATAGAAGAAATTAAGTGGACAAACTTGCTGAATGAAAAACTGATCGTCATCCTTTATCCATATTTCAGTGATACAAAGAAGTTTCAGATCATGGTCTAAGGTAACATCATGAATCAGGGCGTATTATTTAGATACTAAAGACAAACATTAAATAATCTCACCGTAAAAGGCTCTGGTAGTAAAGTCCCCTACTTGTGACTTTGGGAGTTTGAAAGAGAGACAGAAACAGAGACAGACAAACTTAGGGAGAAAGAAAGAGACAGAAGAGGTGCTAGAGACCTTCTACAGCAGGTGCTGCAAAGGAGGATGAGAAGAGGGAGGACAATTCCAAGCCTGAGGCTTTTAGGAGCTGATTTTCAAAGGTTTATGCACCTTTTATATGGGTAAAATTAAAGAGGTCAATATTCAGCCGCACGAAGTCCGGCAAAGTTATCCAGATAACTTAGATGGGATATTCAAAGGTATGCAGATAAGTCTGGGACTTCCTCGCGGTACCACCAGCTTAACCAGATAATGCTGAATATTGGCATTATCCAGATAAGCCAGGCCCATCCTAGAATTCCCCTGATTTATTCAGCTGTTTTCAGCTTGATAAAAATTTATTGAAATAAACTGGTGGCAATGAATGAATTTCAAATCCCGCAGTTTGCCAGGTTAAGTCTGAACTTAGCCAGACAAACTGCTTTGAATATGGAACTTGAAGTTAACCCAAATTCCACAGCTTAATGATGCATTGCGTCTCTTAAGTTATCATATGCTAGAACCTTCTCCTGCAGCCTCTGGCGCATTCCCTCCATGTCCCGCTGTAATTTGTCTTCATTGTCAAGCCATTTGGCTGCTGCTCCAGGTCCTTCATAATCTTCTCACCTTCTTTCTGCTGCTCCTGGAGCCTGCTCTTCTCATTCTCCAACTGCTGGATTTGAATGTTCATGTTTACCATCTGGCGAGTCTCTTCCTATAACGACCCCCATTAATCCTGTAAATGAACTTCCAATGCTGGCACCGCTGTAGCTCTTTTTGTCACCATTCCCTCTTTTTAAGACAACCCCATGGAGACCCATGTGGAACAAACGCTCATATACGTCCACATCTGCACACAAGCCACAAGGAAAATAAATAAGCAAGACAGGAACAAGACCAACTAAATACCAGTCTGAGGCACCGCACTCAAACACAAGAAAACCCATCAAACTGTGACATCCCAACAGTTTCTCTCCCCCAATCCCTCCTGAACAGCACAGACAGTTTTTACATTTACAGTCACCACTTTTGCAGACAGCAGGCAAATATCTTGCAGTATTAAGCAAAAATCACTTTACCACACAGAACATTAGGCCTGCTATTTTTCATGCACTGTCTCATCCATAGCATGCAGTGTTTGCTGATTAAACTTTAGCATGCTGAATTTGTGCTTACATTATTCTTTTTCAGTACAGTGCTATTAGCTTTTTTTTTTTTGTATAGCGTGTACAAACTTTTCTGGTTTTCATGTTCTTCCCAGAGTCCTTTATTCTGACTGGTGATGAATGGGGAAACCAGTGTCTCCGTGAAGTCCCTTTTGCTGACGGTTTTGAAGTGTTTGATCATTCCCTTTTCAAATGTCATTCCCTTTTCAATCATTCCCTTTTCAAATGTCTTATGGTCTTGGGTAATTCTGAAGTCCCCTTTGGTATCCTAATCAGAAAGTTATTGATGCAGACTGCCTCCCCAGCCTTTTGAAGGTCACTCAGAGCCGTACACAACATCCAAAGGCGTAACCAAATGGGATACAAACAAACAGTAAATTAATTACATGCATGAAAGTACTTATATGTAAAGAAGATACTATTTTCAAAATCCCAACCCCTAGCAGTAAATGACGACAGCATTCATAGATACTAATGTTCTTTACAGAGAGGATTCTCAGGGGCAAGGATCTGCTGAATGGACTTGCTGGCAGACCAGTTTTCCTGTAAGAATATGGATTCAGTTTTAGTTTGAAGAATGGTTATAATTATATTTAAATTGACCAAGAAAACATTTCATCTCATCATAGCATTACTGCAAGCGAGCCGTTTGATATATATTCTCTTGCGTGGACCTTGAGTCCACTACAGCCTCAGCTGTGTGAAATTTCTGAGGCACCTAAAGGAATGAATTGTTATGATAGTGAATCCTTGGACTGGGACGAGAGATGACACCCACATGTAGTACCCAGGTGAACTCGTCTCCGGAAGGTGGAAGTTCCGTAACACAACCTCGTCACGGCGTCCTCCAAGAGGTAGCAGGTACGCAGTCCGGTTCCAGGCTAGGGTCAAGGCAGACGGCAAGCAACTCAGTCCAAATTCCAGGCAAGAGTCAAGGCAGGCGGCAAGCAACTCAGTCCAAATTCCAGGCAAGGGTCAAGGCAGGCGGCAAGCAACTCAGTCCAAATTCCAGGCAAGGGTCAAGGCAGGCGGCAAGCAACTCAGTCCAAATTCCAGGCAAGGGTCAAGGCAGGCGGCAAGCAGACAGTTACAATACCACAGGTCGGGGCAGGCAGGTAACAACGAAATCCAAATCCAAGCAATGTCCAGGGCAGGCAGCGAGCAATGAAATCCAAATCCGATCCAAGTCAAGCCAGGAAACAGGAGAACCAGGGAAACACAGCCAAAACTCAGGAACCTGTTGCAAAGGCGTCCTTCCTTCCTCTGAGGGAGTTTAAATCTCCCTGGCTGCTGACGTCATCTTCCGGGACTGGCCTGGTCTCGGCCCCTTTAAGAGGCTGCTCCCCGACGTCCGAATTCAGTCATGCCGCAGCCCGCGCACTGCTGCCTGCCGCAAGGGGGATCCCGAGCCGGCCGCGTGGAGGAGGTAGGGAGGTCTGGCCGCGGGTGAGCGCAGCCGGGCCTCACAACATGAATTCAGCAAGCAGCATTTTAAACTCTTGCTGCAGTAAAGTAGATATCATTGCTCTGCCCTGAAGAGATTTACATCAATTTTAAAAAAACTATTTTGAAGTTTTCAGCCCACCTTTTGAAGTAATGCTCAGACTCCTGTGCACAATTTATTTGATGCATCTGTGCATATCACAAACAGAAGTTAAAGATTCTGGAGTGAACAACTGCACCTGCAATCAACACCTGTTAAGATATGCCTGACTGTTGAATATTACTTCTTAATTAACAATATGATTTTTTTGTAAAAAATAGTGTCAGTCAGAAAATAGCTCAGAAGAGTAGCCAATCATTTCTTAACTCACCAAGGCCTGGATTTATCAAAATGCGAAAAATATCACATGCGATAGGAAAAGGGGTGTGTTTTATGGTAATAGGCAGTTTATTGCAAAGTGCACTAATACCTATGCGAAATGCTAACCTTTTCACACTTCGCGATACATTTCAGAATTGTTGTATTTCCTGCATACAACCACTGGGTGGACCATTTTTAGTAGTTTTGAAGCTCCCAGAGGGCCAGCCTAGCTATCAGGGCCTGTCCTAGAGAGAGAGAGAGAGAGAGAGAGAGGGGTAGTTAAAATCAGCGTTAAAGCCGTGCGATAGGGCTTCGCAAAACTGTGAACCCAGTCCCCTCCCGCCCCTAACTCCTCTTCTTTTTCAGATTTGCATCGCACCATGTGTTATTGTTACCCCGGCCGGCTGCGGACGCCACAATCGACTGTGCTCACCTCCTTTGCCACCGACATCCTGACCCGCTGGAGCCGCCCGCAGCACGCCGCGTTGCTCCTCCTGCCTGCTTGGAAGCTGCAGGCCTTGACTCACAGCAGGAACGCCGCTACCGACTTCAGGCTCCGCCCCCTGATGCCCGCTAGCACGTGCACGCACACCACACAAGAAGAATTTAAAGGGCCCAGGGCGGGAACCCTGGGCCAGCCCTCCAGATGACATCATCCTGGGAGGGACATTTAAAATCCTTCCTGCTATTCATCAATGAGTTAGCAAGGATCACGGTCTAGCTACGCTGACCTTCTCTAAGCTGCTCGCTTGGAACTTCTTCCTTCACCCTCCGGGGTTGTCTCGCTGATTCCTGGAAGCTCCGGGTACCCACTCCTTGGGGGCCTCGCTCTGCTTCCATCGACCCTCCGGGGTTGCCTCACTTAACCTTCAGGACATCTGCTCCTAGAGGGTCTTGTCTTCTCTCTTCTCAGGTACCCTCACGGACCATCCTAGGTACTCGCTCCTCGAAGGCCCATCTTGCTGGGTATCCTGCACCTCAGCCCTCGGGCCTTTCTATCGACCTGACTATCCTGAGGAGGTTACCATCGCTGCTACCACTTCTACTCTGTGAGTACATCAACGCTCTCAACTCTCATTCTGCTTCCCCGTACCAGGTTCACGGGTCATTCCGCTCCACGGACCACTACCGGACCTACATCTACAGCTTGGGTGAGAGCCTTCTACTTCCAGAGCCTATCTGGAGCCTTCCGGAGATACCACAGATCTACTGCCACTGTCCACCCCTTGGACAACACCATTGCAGTACAATAAAGTTTCCTTTCTTCTGTCTCCGCTTACTGCTGAGAGTAGCCTATCGCTGCAAGTCCCCACAGGACTTGGCCTGTAGGAGGTGCTACCTCTTGGCATGACCAAGAGTCCACTATTTCACCAAGTTTACAACAGTTATGGTGCTATCGCATGCGTTAAAGGCGTTTTCACATGCGTTAAGGGGTTTTCGCATGCGTTAAAGGTGCTTAACACATGCGAAAACGTCTTAACGCATGCGAAAACACCATAAAGCGATTTGATAAATGACCCCCCCAAGTTCTTTATCTGACTGATCATAAAACTGCACAGGCATTAGATACTGATAAACAGATCTTTTGCTATTAGAAGAAAAACAATGAAAGATTGAGAATGAAAATGGTAATCGTTTGATTCCCCCAGTGTTTCGCCCTTCACCTCTCATCTGAAGTGCCTCTGGCATCATGTAGCATCTTAGGAAGAGGGCTGAACTTCCTTCAGTTCCTGAGTCTTCTTATAGTTCCTATTGTTTGGATCATGCCTCGCTGACATCACTTCCTCCCTAGTATATAGGGAGGCTCAGAACTACAACTCAATGCCTTCACAATAGGTCTCCTGCATCTCTGCAGTGCTAGTTGCCCAGTGGTCCTGCTTGTTCCTGAGTTCCTGCTTGTTTCCTTTTGTCCTGCTTGCTCCTCCTCCATTACTGGTCTTCTTCAGCGAGTCCTGGTATTGTCTTGTACAAAATAAGTCTCGCCAACTTGACAAGGGCCCAAGGACTCACCACCTGCTCATCATAACATCCACAGTCACCTCCAATTTTTTACTCACTTAGGGACCAATGTACTAACATCGTCCATTAATGCTCGTTAATGTGTTTATCACATGTTCCAATGGCCACTATTAATCATATGGACAGTATTGTAATATTTTAACTACACCTCCAAGAGATATAATTAAGTTTTTTGTGTTAAGGCATCTGAGAGGTCTTTTGCACTCTCGTAATAGATAATGAGCCATTTACATAGTCAGCTCCTGGACCCGGCCCATCCTCACTGGTCGCAGTAGGCAGCTGTCTGCACCCCCATTGCCTCCTTGGCCATTCCTGGCTCCTCTGCGGACCTTCCTGGCTCCTGGCGGGTCTCCCCACATGTGCTGCAGGGAGACGCCGCTTTCCAGCATCCTACCTCTCCTAGGCACATGCTCGCCTTGCCGGCATTTAAAGGGGCCACGGAGGGAAACTAACCCGCGGACCTGGATGATGACATCATCGGGCCCTGCTACTTAAGGCAGGGCCCACCACTCGTTCCTTGCCTTGGCAACAGATCGCCACGCTTGTTGTGTGCTCGTTGCTTGTTCCAGTTCCTGACTTCGTTCCTGGTTCCTGTTCCTGTCTTCGTTCCTGGTTCCTGTTCTTGACTTTGTTCCTGGTCCCAGTTCCTGACTCCGTTCCGGGTTCCTACCTAGCCTTGCTTGGACTGATCTCTGGCTTTGACCCTTGCTACGTTTGGAGCACGCTTATGACTGACTTCTGGCTTTGACCCCTGCTACGTTTGGACCATGCTCAGGACTGACTTCTGACTTTGACCTTTGCTTCGTTGGAACTACGCTCAGGACTGACTTCTGGCTTTGATCCTTGCTTTGTTGGAACTACGCTCAGGACTAACTTCTGGCTTTGACTCCTGCTACATTTGGGCCACGCTCAGGACTGACTTCTGGCTTTGACCCTTGCTTTGTTGGAACTCTGCACCTTGACTAGCTCTGCCGCCTACCCCAACTCCAGCCTGTTCTCGACTATGCTTCGGTATCTCCCTGGACTTAGCCCTCTCAGGCTCTGGCCTTCTACTACCCAGGTGTCACCCGTTCTTGTTCCTGGCCCGTCCTTGGCACTCAGGTCTCTGGATTCCTGCCTCGTCCAGACCTGCTTCGGTCCCTCCAATACCTCTGCTGGTCCCTGGCTACCTGCTACAACATCCACTGAGAGCTATCTGATGGAGGCCCGCCTAAGACCAGCTGGCCCCGGCATCCAAGGGCTCAACCTGTGGGGAACTTGGGCTGGTATTGGCGAAGCTCCAGTCAGCCTCTGTCTCCTAGTCTCATCTGCCTCCCAACAGTGGGGACCCGTGGGGCTTTGCCCTACGGGTAGCGTCAACCCCACCTCAGGCCAAGGATCCACCTCCAGTGCAACAAACAGTATCAGAAACAATGGTAACTATTGAGGTTAGTGTTTGGAAAGAAATAACTAAAGATAAAACTATGGAAAACAGGTTCAGAAATGTTATTCCTTCTATCCTGCCACAGGAGATGATTCAGACTGAGCACCCCATCAATGGATGAATTTCTAGTAAGTGAATGAAGTTGATAAATTGCAGAGGGCATAGCAGGAAGCTGGGAAAGGCAGACTATAGTAGAATGAAAATGGTGAGGGCATGACAAATTATAACAGAGGAGCATGTTTGTGTTCTATTGTACAGGAGAAAAATGAGACAGCAATTTCATTCCAAAACAAACAGGTAGAGTATGGTATTGATTTTATCATGAAAGGAGGATTTTAACATTGGTACCTTAAGGTCGTAAAGACCTTAACCAGGCTGTAAGCTAAGGTGCTATTGAGTAATGCATATAGTAGACTGTCACTGGGGTATTGTATGGCTTTATTTTATATTGAGTTTTTTTAAAATTGTTAGGCACCACTAGTCAGGAGGCAACTTACACAGTACTTCAGTGACCACTGGAAAATATAAGTGGCTCAGAGCTTCCTGCTTAAGAAATGGAACCCAGAAATAATTAGAATATGTGATTTATAACTTGCCTTGAGCTTGGTTTTGGAAAAGGTGAGTAATTAAATTTAAAATCAAAATCCAGAAATAGTGTTACATAAAGACTATAAACGTTTCAAAGATATTACTGCCCCAATGCAGTTTGGCTTTCCTGACAAGCTCTGAAATAGATAAAATGCAGTGATCATGAATGATGGCAGTAATTCATGTCGCTAAAGAATCCTTATAGTGCTGAATCTCATGGGCAAAGCAGGATATTGTTGTAGGAGGCTGCTTGTTCTGCACTACTGAATTTGCTTTGATTGACTGGTGTCATTATTATTATTATAATAAAATGTGAGGATAATTTTATAACAGCGCCTGTGTAGGGCTGAAGTCTGCATCTGCAAAGTGCATGCTGTCTTCAGCCCTAATTTTCAAAGTGGACTTGTATGTATTGAATCCGCTTTGAAAATTTGCAGGGCCCCCATGTACTTTAGCATGGGGTGGGCATGTGCATGTTTAAAAATCAAATGAGCATGCATAAATGATTTCCCTGCCCCCAGTTCTGCCTCTGGGAATACCTCTTTGCAGCGCACAGAAAAGTATGCATGAAATCCCTTCCGTGTGTACTTTTATTCGTATAGCTCCTGCGTAAGAACATGCCATACTGGGTCAGACCAAGGGTCAATCAAGCCCAGCATCCTGTTTCCAATAGCGGCCAATCCAGGCCATAAGAACCTGGCAAGTACCCAAAAACTAAGTCTATTCCATGTTACCATTGCTAATGGCAGTGGCTATTCTCTAAGTAAACTTAATAGCAGGTAATGGACTTTTCCTCCAAGAACTTATCCAATCCTTTTTTAAACAAAGCTATACTAACTGCACTAACCACATCCTCTGGCAACAAATTCCAGAGTTTAATTGTGCGTTGAGTAAAAAAGAACTTTCTCCGATTAGTTTTAAATATGCCACATGCTAACTTCATGGAGTGCCCCCTAGTCTTTCTATTATCCGAAAGAGTAAATAACCGATTCACATCTATCCGTTCTAGACCTCTCATGATTTTAAACATCTCTATCATATCCCCCCTCAGCCGTCTCTTCTCCAAGCTGAAAAGTCCTAATCTCTTTAGTCTTTCCTCATAGGGGAGCTGTTCCATTCCCCTTATCATTTTGGTAGCCCTTCTCTGTACCTTCTCCATCGCAATTATATCTTTTTTGAGATGGGCGACCAGAATTGTACACAGTATTCAAGGTGCGGTCTCACCATGGAGCGATACAGAGGCATTATGATATTTTCTGTTTTATTCCCCATGCCCTTTCTAATAATTCCCAACATTCTGTTTGCTTATTTGACTGCCGCAGCACACTGAACCGACGATTTCAATGGGTTATCCACTATGACGCCTAGATCTCTTTCTTGGGTTGTAGCACCTAATATGGAATCCAACATTGTGTAATTATAGCATGGGTTATTTTTCCTTATATGCATCACCTTGCACTTATCCACATTAAATTTCATCTGCCATTTGGATGCCCAATTTTCCAGTCTCACAAGGTCTTCCTGCAATTTATCACAATCTGCTTGTGATTTAACTACTCTGAACAATTTTGTGTCATCTGCAAATTTGAGTATCTCTCGCGACGTATTTCTTTCCAGATCATTTATAAATATATTGAAAAGTAAGGGTCCCACTACAGATCCCTGAGGCACTCCACTGGCCACTCCCTTCCACTAAGAAAATTGTTCATTTAATCCTACTTTCTGTTTCCTTTTAGCCAGTTTGCATTCCACGAAAGGACATCGCCACCTATCCCATGACTTTTTACTTTTCCTAGAAGCCTCTCATGAGGAACTTTGTCAAACGTCTTCTGAAAATCCAAGTATACTACATCTACCGGTTCACCTTTATCCACATGTTTATTAACTCCTTGAAGAAAGTGAAGCAGATTTGTGAGGCAAGACCTGCCTTGGGTAAAGCCATGCTGACTTTGTTCCATTAAACCATGTCTTTCTATATGTTCTGTGATTTTGATGTTTAGAACACTTTCCACTATTTTTCCTGGCACTGAATTCAGGCTAACCGGTCTGTAGTTTCCCGGATCGCCCCCGGAGCCCTTTTTAAATATTGGGGTTACATTTGCTATCCTCCAGTCTTCAGGTACAATGGATGATTTTAATGATAGGTTACAAATTTTTACTAATAGGTCTGAAATTTCATTTTTTAGTTCCTTCAGAACTCTGGGGTGTATACCATCCAGTCCAGGTGATTTACTACTCTTCAGTTTGTCAATCAGGTCTACCACATCTTCTAGGTTCATTGTGATTTGATTCAGTCCATCTGAATCATTACCCATGAAAACCTTCTCCATTACGGGTACCTCCCCAACATCCTCTTCAGTAAACACTGAAGCAAAGAAATCATTTAATCTTTCTGCGATGGCCTTATCTTCTCTAAGTGCCCCTTTAAACCCTCGATCATCTAACGGTCCAACTGACTCCCTCACAGGCTTTCTGCTTTGGATATATTTTTAAAAGTTTTTACTGTGAGCTTTTGCCTCTACGGCCAAATTCTTTTCAAATTCTCTCTTAGCCTGTCTTATCAATGTCTTACATTTAACTTGCCAACGTTTATGCTTTATCCTATTTTCTTCTGTTGGATCTTTCTTCCAATATTTGAATGAAGATCTTTTGGCTAAAATAGCTTCTTTCACCTCCCCTTTTAACCATGCGGTAATAAAAAAAACAAAACATTTATGTGCATAAATACTTTTGGAAATTACCATCTATCTATGTGTGCAGCATCTATTTGCTCAGTTCATTCTATTTGTCCCTCTGAACTAGCCGATTGCATTGATTTTACCTTATGGCTTGCAGGGAGATGTAGTCCCATTTATGTTACAGAAAACCAAATATGGAATCAGAACCAACTCCTGTATTCAGTGGTGGCAGAGCAAAGCCAAGATTGGCTCAGCCTGTCCCCCCACCCCACCCCCATGATATGAAGCTAGGTGGTCACTCTAAATATAATGCAATCTAGCTTGGGCAGAATCAACATTGTTCAATGAAAACAGTGCCTTCCTTCTAACTCAGCATAACACAGTGCAGTATTTCACAGAGCAAGGCCTGCAACTTCATTCTAAGTTGCTAATTAGCCCATTGGCCACTGTTATGTTCTTATGATGAGGAGCCAAAGGCCTGTAAGTAAGGGTCATGCCATTATAAATGGCTCTCCTTAGACCAGCATTATCATTCCGTGCATAGCAATCTTACATCATCTTTCGAGACTTGCTCTGTTGTTCTTTTCTTTCACCTTGACATCATCGTATCACCTCCACATCACTTACTGTATTTTATGTTGTTTTGATAAGATAATGTCTCAACAGATCTACACTGTCATAGCTTTCTTTCATCTTATTTTGGCTGCATTTCTATCCTATTAGGCTTGAATGATTTTATTCTTATTCTTATCACATTAGTGTTTGTGCTGTGTAGGCTTGAATTGATATATTCAAGGGATTATTGATACTAACAGTAATGCTAAAGGAACATGAAATACATCTTATCTTTATGTTTATAAAATATATTATGAAAAGTGCAAATGGAAATGTAACTGAGCTAAACGCATGCCATTTAGCTGAATAACTCACAAGTTATCCAGCTAAATGGTAAGTTTTGAATATCCCCTTTACTTATCCAGCTGAAAGTTAGCCAGATAAGTCATTATTAGGGATGTGTATTCATTTTTATTTGGTTTTTAGTGATCACTAATTGAAATAGTACACACTAATAGAAAACAAAAAATAAACAAATCAAATTTAAAAAAAATGAACCAAATAAAAAAAATTCATCCCGTCATTATCTGGCTAAGATTTAGCCAAATAAGAAAGAGTCAGGTTAGGGGCATTCAGGCAAGCTGAATAATTTATCCCACTAACTCCAATATTTGGAGTTAGGCGGATAAGTTATTGGGCTAGCTCTAGATGTGTCTGAGAGCAGATCTAAAGATTTCTGGGAACATGTTCCCAGATAACTTTAGCATTAACTGGCTATATTCAAAAGAATATAACATCTTTAACTTGCATCACGGTAGCAGCTTATCACACCCTAGCCTGGCACTTCTAGCATTGCTAGAGGAGCTACGCTGGAAGCAGAAATCACAACACTAGCAGTGCTAGAAGCACCAGGCCCATATCATGGGAGGCTGCCACTGTGATCTCGGCTGAAGATGTATAGTTTAAAGGCATCAGGAAGGTGGATGGATTAGAGTTGGAGTGAGTCGGAGTTCTGGGAGGGCAAAATTTGATTGCATTTTGACAGATGGGGGAGGCTGGCATCAGATAAAATAAATATGTAAATAAATAAATAAGTTTGAGGGGCTTGGGGGAGGTGGGGGAGCATGGTGCAGGCTCAGCCCAAGATTTCAAATTCATTGTGAGTAGGCACAGCAGTGATAAGGCCACTAGGCCAGCACATGTTATAAAATCTTCCAACTTATCACGCATAAAAGCCGACTTACAGGGGGTTAATGCATGCAAATTATGCAGGTAAATTCTTCATGCGTATATTTTTAAAGTTAGAAGTAAAAAAATACTCAAGTATAGAAGTTGCGTGCTAATTATCAGAATAAATTCCAATTTATCTGGCTAAGAGCGGCATTTATCCGGATAAGTTCCAATTTATCTAAGTAGCCACAAAGTCGCTACTTATCAGGTAAGTCTTAAAACAGTACTTATCCATCTAACTCATATAGTCAGGTAAGTCTAAAAAGCACTACTTATCTGGCAGTCTGTCTTAGCTGGATAAGTGGCATTTTAAGACTTATCCGGCTAAGGATCGGCTTTGTTGCTATGTAGATAAATTGGAAATTATCCTGATAAATGCGGCTACTTAGCCTTAAGAATCGGAATTTATCTGGATAAGTGCAAATATGTATTTGTGTATTATTTTTACCTGCGTGCACATGTTACAGGATGCATTTACGCATATTTTATAAACTGTGTATATCATATATGCGCAGGCTCATAAAATCCAAGTAGATTTTCGCGTGTCTATACACACGCATATGTGCGTGCGCACATCTCTTTGAAAGTTATTCTCATAAAGGTGAATTTTAAAAGCCTGGCGTGTGCATCAATCGGGGGATGCACCAATAAGTTGGGCTTGTGTGCACTGAGCAGATTTTAAAAGCCACCCAGATTCGCACAAGAGTGCCGTAGCGTGTACATCTCAAAGGTTTTCAACAAGGGGCGGAGCATGGGTGGGGCATTGGCATTTTAAGGTGGGAACTTGAGATGTGTGACCCAGTGCGCACCGTGACCCACTTCTGCAGAACTTTACTTCTGCATGTAAGTTCAGATTTAAAGAAAACTAGACATATTTGAGGGGTTTTAAAGGTCGGGGCTAACTGAGAGGAGTGAAGGCTATCAAATCAGGGGGTGGTTGGAGGACCTATCTCTTAACTGGGCGAATTGGGGATGAATTGGTAAAACTGGAAATGGTGTGGGCTTGCACCATGGTAGAAGCGGGATTTGTACACATGCGTACCCCTACTTAAAATCTGGCGCATATGTGCACACGGCCAGGCTGTTTTTATAGCATGCGTGCATATGTGCACTTATGTTCTAAAATCATCGCTTCCCTTGGTGCATATGTGCATATTTGCGCCTGCATGCCAGTTTGAAAGTTACAATTCTCATGGACATCCAATTGGCTATTAACACCAATAAAACCGAGCTTATCATTATTTCACCTCCAAAAAATGCATCCCTGAGCTATGATAATCTTTCAAATGACATGCCTACTATTACTCAGCAAGTACGCAGCCTTGGCGTCATCTTTGACAGCAATTTCACATTTAAAAAATTCATCGCCGATACAGTTAAAAGTGGTTTCTTTAAGCTACATACACTAAAACGTATTAAACCTCTTTTATACCAATATGACTTTCGCACTGTACTACAGGCGACTATATTATCAAAGATTGATTACTGCAATGCTTTGCTACTTGGGCTTCCTAAAACTACAATTCAACCCTTACAAATTTTACAAAACGCAGCTGCCCGCATCATCACTGACACAAGCCGCCATGAGCACATCACTCCAGCGCTTCAATCATTACATTTGTATTCTTTCAGTTTTTAATGTTATAATGTAAAGCAATATGCTGAATTAATGTTTGAATGTAAACCGAGGTGATGTTACTTACGTGCCCCGGTATATAAAAAACCCGTAAATAAATAAATAAATAAATAAATACCAGTTTAGGGGTTGATTTTAAAAAGTCCATGCGGGCGGATCCCGGCACACGTACATGGATGCGCTGATTTTATAACAAGCGCACTCCAGCACGCGCATATTATAAAATATGAAGGCTGCGTGCACATGTGCCAAATTTAAAAATCTGCGTGCGCATGTGCAGGCGACTCGCGCACACGGGAGGAGGGGGGGGATTTTGTAATCTATGTGAGGCGATGCGATCGGGCCTTTGCCCTGTTCCCTCCTGGTCTGCTCCAATTAAGGAGCGGACTGGAAGGGAACTTTCCATTACCTCTATCTATCCTTCCTCCCTTTTCCCCTCTCCTCCCCAACCCCTATACTAACTCTAACTAGGGTTTTTTTTTGTTTTGCAACTTATCTGCTCCTTTGGAGCAGAAGTAAGTTATGTGCGCCAGCCAGCTGCCGGCGTGTGCTTCGCTGGGACGCTGTACCGACCGGCCCCACCCTTCTCCACTCAGACCACACCTCCAACCCACCCCTTTTGCTGGGCCTGGCACTTCTGCACGTTACAGGGGTTACGTGCGAGGCCGAGCCCATTCTAAAATGCACGTGGCATGCACAAGGCCCGGCCACGCGCGTTACCCCTGCTTTTTATGTGCGTGGCCTTTTTAAAATTAGCCCATTAGGATATTTCATGCCAATTGTCACATGTACCCTGTAAAAATCACTTTTCAGGTTAATTCAACTGTTCAATTGTGGGTTGGCAAGGAAAGCTTTCTGCTTGACCTATTCCACTTCCATCAGGCCCTATAGATTATTTTTTTATAGGTTTTACATATGTGAGGTCAATATTCTAAGCCTTTGAACATAAGAATATAAGACGTTTCCATACTGGGTCAGACCAAGGGTCCATCAAGCCCAACATCCTGTTTCCAACAGTGGCCAATCAAGGCTACAAGAACCTGGCAAGTACCCAAAAACTAAGTAGATCCCTTGCTACTGATGCCAGTAATAGCAGTGGCTATTCCCTAAGTCAACTTGATTAATTGCAGTTAAGGAACTTCTTCTCCAAGAATGTATCCAAACCTTTTTTAAACACAGCTACACTAGCTGCTTTAACCACATCTTCTGGCAGCAAATTACAGAGCTTAATTGTTGTTGAGTAAAAAATAATTTTCTCCAATTAGTTTTAAATGTGCTGCTTGCTAACTTCATGGAGTGCCCACTAGTCCTTCTATTATCTGAAAGAGTAAATAATTGATTCACATTTACCTGTTTTAGACCTCTCATGATTTTAAAGACCTCTATCATCTTCTTCTCCAAGCTGAACAGCCCTACCTTTTTAGCCTTTCCTCAAAGGGGAGCCATTCCATTCCCTTTATCATTTTGGTCACCCTTCTCTGTACCTTTTTCAGCGCAACTATATCTTTTTTGAGATGCGGCGACCAGAATTGCACACAGTACTCATGGTGCAGTCTCATCATGGAGCGATACAGAGGCATTATGACATTTTTCATTTTATTTACCATTCCCTTCCTAATAGTTCCTAACATTCTGTTTTCTTTTTTGACTGCCACAGCACACTGAGCCGACAATTTCAATGTATTATCCACTATGAAGCCTAGATCTTTTTTCTGGGTCATAGCTCCTAATATGGAACCTAACATAGTGAAACTACAGCATGGGTTATTTTTCCCTATATGCATCACCTTGTACTAGTCCATATTAAATTTCATCTGCCATTTGGATGCCCAATTTTCCAGTCTCGCAAGGTCCTCCTGCAATTTATCACAATCTGCTTGTGATTTAATTACTCTGAATAATTTTGTTATCATCTGCAAATTTAATTACCTCACTTGTCAAATTCCGTTCCAGATCATTTATAAATATATTGAAAAGCTCTGGTCCAACTACAGTACCCTGAGGCACTCCACTGTTTACCCTTTTCCACTGAGAAAATTGTTCATTTAATCCTACTCCCTGTTTCCTGTCTTTTAACTAGTTTGTAATCCAGAAAAGGACATCACCTCCTGTGCCATGACTTATTCATTTTCTTAGAAACCTCTCATGAGGGACTTTGTCAAATACCTTCTGAAAATCCAAATACACTACATCTACCGGTTCGCCTTTATCCACATGTTTATTAATCACTTCATAAAAATGAAGCAGCTTTGTAAGGCAAAACTTCCCTTGGGTAAATCCATGCTGACTGTGTTCCATTAAACAATGTCTTTCTATATGCTTTGCGGTTTCAATCTTTAGAATAGTTTCCACTATTTTTCCTACCACTGAAGTCAGGCTAACTGGTCTATATTTTCCCAGATCACCCCTGGAACCCTTTTTAAATACTGGGTTACATTAGCCACCCTCCATTCTTCAGGAACAATGGGTGATTTTAATGATAGATTATAAATTTTAACTAATAGATCTGAATTTCATTTTTGATTTCCTTCAGAACCCTGGAGTGTTGCGAGCACAGCCTTCAGGGGCTGATGGTGTGGGCTTGGCATGTATCGCTTGGCTCATAGGTGAGCGGAACCCTTGGGCCACAGAGCAGCTTAGGTCAAGACATGAGTCGCACCCGTCGTGAGGTATGTGTGTGGGAATGGGCAACACAAAAGCAGAGTTGTACGGAGCTAGGAACCCAGGCTACAATGTAGGTCTCTGGCTAAGACTTGGAACATCGGAGAGTTCAAGGAAAGCGAGAGCACAAAAGTCAGAGGACGACGTGGAGCTTGGGACTCACAAAAGTACGTCGTGGAGCTGAAGACTTGGGACTTGGAACGTAGAGCCGAAGACTTGGGACTTGGAATGTAGAACCGAAGACTTGGAACATAGAGCTGAAGACTTGTAACTTGGAAAGTGGAGATGAAGACTTGAAACTTGGAACGTGGAGATGAAGACTTGGAACGAAACATAGAGATGAGGAACACAGGCAAGGACCCGGCTTCAGCTGTGGCCTCCGGGCCACAAGGAGTAGCGTCGGCAGCAAGCCAGGCCGCGGAGGTAAGGCCCTGTCCATGTGAAGCGAGGACAGGGGCGTAACAGTACCCCCCCTTCAAAGGCCCCCTCCCAGCCTCTTCTGGCTGACTCCAGGAGGAAGGCAAGTAGAGTATTGTGAAACTCTGAGGTTTGACACACTTCCCAGGCTGAAGAGCTGAAATGAGAAAAATAACTTGTCATAGACATATCATAGATACAATGTAAGAAGAGAAAAACCCAGATGGAATGGGACAGGAATGTTCTTGGAAGTCTTGAAGTGGGAGCTGAGACCCATGAGCTTAGCATCAATGTTCATGGAATCATAAATGTGTGTGCATGGGCCCCACAAACTTTGAATCGAGTGTTCTTGTATTCCTTGAAGTGGGAGCTTGACCCCACGAGCTTGGAAACAAGTGTTCTTGGAATCACGGATGTGTGGGCTGGAACCCACGAACTTGGAATCAATACTTGGAAGCACTAGAGTGGGCTTAACCCATGACCTTCGGATCAAGGTCTCTTCACCTTAGGCATTGCGCCACATGCCAAGGCAGGTGACGGTAAAGCAATCAAGGATCGGGCTGAGATCAGTACCAGTGAAACAGTCCAGAGGTACTACCTGGGGAAACAGACAGGCGAACAGGAACTGAACTGGAGCAGAAGAATCTTGGAATGAGAAGCTGAAGAACCATGGAACCCCTTGATGTAAGGCTCCTACTAGGAGTAAGTTCTTGTTGGAGAAACACTGATAGAAGAAAGCCAGGCCTGGGATGCAGGAGCCTCCTGCTGGTCGATGGACCCAGGACCTGGGGTGCTGGAAGGAACTCACGGTTCAGTTCTTGACTGGAGAACATTGAATCAAATAGGGATCAGAGAAGAGGTGCAGGCGCAGGCGCCTCCTGCAGGTCGTTGGAACTCAGGGGTAATTCCACTTCTCTACATAAGAGTGGAGAAGGTCTCGAATTCATAGAAACTCCCTCCGTTGGCTGGACGAACCTCAGGACTTGTACTAGCTGATGGGAACAACTTGCAAGTACCTCTTGATAATCAAGGAAGCTATCGAACTGATGAAGGAAGAATCAGATAGCTGATGCCTCTTGCAGGTCGTAGGAAGCTCTGATACATGAGCCGGCTAGCAGAGGATCAGATTGTAGGTGCCTCCCGCAGGTCGTTGGGACATCCGAACCTCAACTGCCGATCTAGGAGAACACAGGAACTGAAGTAACTCGAAGGCTTGAATAAGACTCTTGCGGGTTGGAATCAAGTACATGGAAGAAGGCAAGCGAGCAAAAATTTTTTGTAGCAAAAACAGAGTATTGCTAACAAAGTACATAGTATGTCCAGGGACTAGGGACCAGAAACAGGAGCTTGGAAACATCCAGGAAAGTTAGAAAAACGTTTTAAGCCAGACTTCAGAATCAAGACAAATGTCCAACACTGGGCCCAGCACACCACACCAAGTTCTGGTCTTCGCATTCTGTTGCAAGCGCAGCCTTCAGGGGCTGATGATGTGGGCTTGGCATGCATCGTTTGGCTCATAGGAGAGTGGAACCCTTGGGCCACAGAGCAGCTCAGGTCAAGACATGAGTCGCACCCATGGTGAGGTATGTGTACGGGAATGGGCAACACAGGAGCAGAGCTGGACAGAGCTAGGAACCCAGGCTACAATATAGGTCTCTGGCTAAGACTTGGAACTTGGAACATCGGAGAGTTCAAGGAAAGCGAGAGCACAAAAGCCAGAGGACTATGTGGAGCTTGGGACTAACAAAAGTACGTCGTGGAGCTGAAGACTTGGGACTTGGAATGTAGAGCTGGAGACTTGGGACTTGGAATGTAGAGCCGAAGACTTGGGACTTGGAACATAGAGATGAAGACTTGGAATGTAGAGCTGAAGACTTGAAACTTGGAACGTGGAGATGAAGACTTGGAACTTGAAACATAGAGATGAGGAACACAGATGTAGAATTGGGACATAGACTTGGGATGAGGAAGACGAGTCCCACAGGTACCGTACACAGCATGAGGGCTGGTCGCGGACCACACTGCAGACTCATGGAACATAGGCTAGGAATGTAGACGAAGACTTAAGACGTAGACTTGGGACAAGGAAGGTGAGTCCCACAGGCACCCTACACAGCACATGGGGCTGGTTGTGGACCACACTGCAGACTCGTGGAAGAACATGGACACAGATGGGGATGAGCAAGACCCTCAGGCACCCTACACAGCACGTGGAGCTGGTCGTGGACCACACTGTCCCCTTCACGCCCTACACAGCCAGATGGCTGGTCGCAGACCCCGAGGAGATCGGGGCGAGCTCAGGAAGTCTCATAGCGCAGGTTAGTGGAAACCTCTTGGATCCTCCTGAGTCGGAACTAGGGAATCAGATAAAAGCAGGAATCTCTGGAGGCACGGGTCCCACCTCCTGGTGCATTAGGACCAGGACAACATCAACAGGGAGACAGGAACCTCAGGCATCTTGGGACTTGGAACTAGGGACTTGGAACTTGGAACTTCTAGGGTCATCTTAAAACATCTTGGAACATCTAGGATCATGGGACATCTTGGGACAGACTGCAGGACTTGAGACATCTTGGAACAGACTGCAGGACTTGAGACATCTTGGGATGAACTGCAGGACTTGGGATGGACTTCAGGACTTGAGACATCTTGGAACAGACTGCAGGACTTGAGACATCTTGGGATGAACTACAGGACTTGGGATGGACTTCAGGACTTGAGACATCTTGGAACAGACTGCAGGAATTGAAACATCTTGGGACAGACTGCAGGACTTGGAACAAGGAACTACTTGGAACAGATATCCGGATCAGGACTCACGGACATCTGGACTTGGAACGGACCACGGGATCTGGACTCACAAACATCCGGACATGGAACGGACCACGGGATCTGGATTCACAGACGTCCGGACTTGAAGAAAGCATCAGGATCTGGATTCAGGAGTCAGACATAAGGATCCAGACTCAGGAATCAGACATCAGGACCTGGACTCAGGAACAGGATCCGGACTCAGGAACAGACATCAGATAAAGAGACGTCTTCAGGGAGCATCTGGACTGATGTGAAGACAAAGCTGGAATGAAGCAAGGCCTCTTATAGAGTTGAGAGGGCAACTCCCTGGGAGGAGCTGCTAAGAGGACCACACCTCTCTGTCCCCACAAGAAGGGATGAGAGCCACGGGCCTGCCCCCTAGGAGGAGCAGGAACAGGAAGTTCAGGACCATGGAAAGCGGCGTCCCTGCCGTTGTGCAGGGAGGAGGCGGTGCAGGGGAAGCAGGCCTCCGGGTAGGCCCCGATGACTTTGCGGCTTCCTGCCATGTGGAGGCGAAGAGGACTGAGCTGCAGGCAGGCCCCGAAGGGGGAGTCGGCCTCCAGGCACTCTGGATGAGGCAAGGACCTGGCACGGCTCTTGCTGTGCCGGCGAGATGGCGGCCGGGCCACGGGGGCATCTGGCGTTGGCCGCCACAGGCAAGGACCCGGCTTCAGCTGCTGCCTCCGGGCTGCAAGGAGTAGCGTCAGCAGCAAGCCAGGCCGTGGAGGTAAGACTCTGTCCATGTGAAGTGCGGGCAGGGGCGTAACATGGAGTGCATACCATCTGGTCCAGGTGATTTGCTACTCTTTAGTTTGTCAAGCTGGCCTACTACATCTTCCAGATTCACAGTGATTTGGTTCAGTTCATCTGACTCATCACCCTTGAAATCCATCTCTGGAACCGGTATCTCCCCAACATCCTCATTAGTAAACACAGAAGCAAATAATTAATTTAGTCTTTCTGCAATGGCCTTATCTTCCCTAAGAGCCCCTTTAACCCCTTGGTCATCCAACAGTGCAACCAACTCCCTCGTAGGTTTCCTGCTTCGGATATATTTTAAAAAGTTTTTATTTGTTATGGTTAATGGTGTTTGGGTGGATCCTTGGATACTGTGGCAGCTGACCACGCTCACGGGGGCAGTCCCATGAGGGACCACGGTGTCAGGCTAGACTCCGGACAGACAAACACAGAATTGAATCTTTTATTAAACAGTGTGAATGACCACCAGAGGTAGCAGTAGTGAGTAGTGGTTGTAGAGCTCGGCTGGGCGCATCTCACACAGAACGCTGGAACAGCAGATCTTCTGCAAGGCAGTGCTTTAGTGGAAAGAGACTGAGAGTTATGAGCACACAATAAGATTAACATTCAGAGTCCCAATGTAGAAATAGAAGACGCTCCGAGACAGGGAGAGCAGGCCCTCGAGGAGCGAGTACCTGATCCCTTAGAGCAGAGAGACTCGGTAGCGTTGTACTCACTTAGCAGTAACAGAGATTCCACTAGACGAGAGGTCTGGCACTGGAGCAGAGAGCAGGCCCTCGAGGAGGTTAGTTCTTCCAAGTAGAAGGGTGGAAGTTGCAGGCAGCGACACAGGGAACATGGGCCCTCGAGGAGCGAGTACCGGTTTCCTGATAGCACCTGAAAGAAGCAAAGAGGTCCCCGAGGAGCGGGTACCCCATTAGAGACCCCAAAAGGTAGTAAGAGTTCCAGATAACGCTGGAGTGGCAGAGTAGCTTAGGAACGGAGAGCGAATCCCATCCGTACGAATCCTGTTGCTAACTCAACGAGCTAGCAAATACTGTAGGCTGATATACCCGGAAGACATGACGTCAGAACAGGGGGACACCCCTGAGGTTCATGCCAACATAGAGTTAAAGATGAGGGTGGCGTGCGCGCGCGCTCACCCTAGAGGTATCTTGAAGGAGAATGGCAGGAGGCAGCACCAAAGCCGGTCCGAGGATGGCAAGCAGACGCCTCGGTGGCCATCAGTCCAAGGTGAGCGGAAGGAGCCGAAAGTAGAGAGAGGTAGGCGGGGTGAAGCCATCGAAGACCGACAGATGCAACATTTATTATAAGTTTTTGCCTCTACGGCCAACTTCATTTCAAATTCTCTCTTAGCCTGTCTTATCAGTATTTTACACTTAACTTGACAATGCTCATGCTTTTTCTTATTTTTTTAGATGGATCCTTCTTCCAATTTTTGAAGGATTTTTTTTGGCCAAAATAGCCTCTTCCACCTCACCTATTAACCATGACAGTAATCGTTTTGCATCCTTCCTTCCTAATGGGACCACATATAAATTAAATGAAACTGAGGAAAGGGAAGAACCTTGAGGGACCCTATATTGTAAAACTCTCCAAGATGACCAGTCGGCCCCCAACTGAACTCTTTGCTCTCTGCTCATCTCTTCGCCACTGCTCTCATTTTTTCTTGCCACAGTCTGTCTGCCCCTTCAAAAATCCCCTGGCAAGCAGCAGCAGTGAGGCAGATTTTGGTGGAATGCAAGTGGAAGACAGCTTTTCCTTCACTGTGGGCCTTGTACCTCTATCTCGCTTCAATTGAGTGGCTACATGTCTCTTTCGTGGCATGCCTCTGTTTGCAGCTGTTCCAAGCTCTGCTACCTCTTGATCTGGTGGGCCTGACTTTTCTGCTGCAGTGGACTGCAGCTCCTCAGCCTCTGGAATCAGCTGCAGTCTCTTCCCCTTCCTCTTGCCCCTTGAGAGGACAGTACATTGTCTTACTTCTAGTCCATGTCACCTCCTATGCCTGCGAGAGACATACTGTTCTCTTAGGTAAGCTGACATCCTCAAGTTACTCCACGGCTGGGACTAACTCCTCCTTTCTGGACCCCAAGAGCACCACCCTCAGGCTAGTGGCATGAGGGTTTCTCTTCTTCTCCCCTCCCCCACCAGCAGAGTTGGTGGCCATCTTGGGTCCATTGATGTCAATGGGAAATATTTTTCTTATCATCTCCAAATTTTTCCATAATGGAGAAAAGGTCCCCAAAAGTATAAAATTCTTCTCCTAACATTTGTACCATATCCTCTATATCTTTGGGCCCCATGTTGGATGCCATTTTGGGTAGCAGGACTCCTGTTGCCCTACAGTTGCCGGGGTTCATCTGGTGAGGGGAAGATACACATCCAGGGCCCTAGGCGTATTCGAGGAAAACTTCACTTCTCCAGCAGCCCAGAGGTGCACTTTCTAAAGATTTAAATTGGCCAGACTTCTGGGCCAGCTAAACTCCATGGGGTAGATTTACAAAAACTGCGCGTTCGCGTACTTTTGTTGGCGCACCAGTCGCAAACAAAAGTACGCTGGATTTTAGTAGATATGCGCGTAGCTGCGCGTATCTGCTAAAATCCAGGATCGGCGCGCACAAGGCTGCTGATTTTGTGCAGCCGGCACGCGCCGAGCCGTGCAGCCTGCCTCTGTTCCCTCCAAGGCCGCTCCGAAATCGGAGCGGCCTCAGAGGGAACTCGCTTTCGCCCTCCCCTCACCTTCCCATCCCTTCCTCTATCTAACCCACCCCCCCGGCCCTATCTAAACCCCCCCCTACCTTTGTCGGGGGATTTACACCTCCCGGAGGGAGAAGTAAATCCCCGCGCGCCAGCGGGCCGCTAGCGCGCCGAGATGCAACCGGGGGCGGTTCCGGAGGGCGCGGCCACGCCCCCGAACCGCCCCGGCCTGAAACCACGTCCCCGGGCCCGCCCCCGAAACGCTGCGTCCCACCCCCAAAACGCCGCGCCGATCAGCCCCGCCCCCGACTGAAAACCCCGGGACTTACGCGAGTCCCGGGGATCTGCGCGCGCCGGTGGCCTATCGAAAATAGGCGCGCAAGGGCCTGCTCGCGTAAATCCGGGTGGATTTACGCGAGCAGGGCTTTTAAAATCCGCCCCCATGTGTGCTTGAGCTTAGATGGGGTTTAGGTAATACTGATGATGGTCATGTGATGACCAATTACACAGAGACAGCAATGGACTTGAAGTTTGGATTACTTACCCTGTGTTATATCCCACATTATATTAGGCAGGAGTCACTGTTAGGAGGGTAGGTGTGGATAGAATTGATTCCCTTTCTTTCCTCTGTTTTGGCCTAAGCTCTGTTACTGCTGCCAGAAATTAATTGATGCCCTCCAGTATCTGCTGTACAGTCTTTCATGTTGCCCTGTTCTCTTTGCAGACTGCTTGTAAACCTTGGTTTGTCACATGTTCACCAAGGTTCAAAAGGGAAATGTATAATTCTGACTGCTGGTCTGCTGAGCTAGGCCCATGTCAAATATGTGCTGTAAGGAAACAGCTGCAGCATATGGGTGAGAAGTGAAGGACGTGGGAATGGCTCACATTTGATATATGTGTGGTCTGTATGGAAACCAACTAGAAAGGAAAGTGCAGACATTGATAAGAGATCTTCAATGTCTTCCTACAGGCCACGGGAAGAAGGTACAGAAGGAGAATAAACATTTGGCCACAAAAGAAAGAGAATGAATGTTTAGGTGCAGGTGGTCTAGGGAAAGGAAGCTAGGCCAGAATGACGTATTTAGAAATTATCAATTCTTGGCACAGATAACTAGAAAAAAAATGTATATACGTCTTGTAAGATTGTGACATACGCAAGGATGAGCTTAAGGGTTTCTGATAATTTGCAGAGTCTATGCTTATTCTTCCCAGACACTTCTATTGTAATTGGCTATCATTTATTTACCATAATAAAAATGTTACTAAATTTTAGGGATGTGAATCGTGTCCTCGATCGTCTTAACGATCGATTTCGGCTGGGAGGGGGAGGGAATCGTATTGTTGCCGTTTGGGGGGGTAAAATATCGTGAAAAATCGTGAAAATCGTTAAAAAATCGAAAAATCGAAAAAACCGGCACATTAAAACCCCCTAAAACCCACCCCCGACCCTTTAAATTAAATCCCCCACCCCCAAATAACTTAAATAACCTGCGGGTCCAGCGGTGGTCCGGAACGGCAGCGGTCCGGAACGGGCTCCTGCTCCTGCATCTTGTCGTCTTCGGCCGGCGCCATTTTCCAAAATGGCGCCGAAAAATGGCGGCGGCCATAGACGAAAAAGATTGGACGGCAGGAGGTCCTTCCGGACCCCCGCTGGACTTTTGGCAAGTCTCGTGGGGGTCAGGAGGCCCCCCACAAGCTGGCCAAAAGTTCCTGGAGGTCCAGCGGGGGTCAGGGAGCGATTTCCCGCCGCGAATCGTTTTCGTACGGAAAATGGCGCCGGCAGGAGATCGACTGCAGGAGGTCGTTCAGCGAGGCGCCGGAACCCTCGCTGAACGACCTCCTGCAGTCGATCTCCTGCCGGCGCCATTTTCCGTACGAAAACGATTCGCGGCGGGAAATCGCTCCCTGACCCCCGCTGGACCTCCAGGAACTTTTGGCCAGCTTGTGGGGGGCCTCCTGACCCCCACGAGACTTGCCAAAAGTCCAGCGGGGGTCCGGAAGGACCTCCTGCCGTCCAATCTTTTTCGTCTATGGCCGCCGCCATTTTTCGGCGCCATTTTGGAAAATGGCGCCGGCTGAAGACGACAAGATTCAGGAGCAGGAGCCCGTTCCGGACCGCTGCCGTTCCGGACCGCCGCTGGACCTGCAGGTTATTTAAGTTATTGGGGGGGGGTTCGGGAGGGTGGGGGATTTAATTTAAAGGGTCGGGGGTGGGTTTTAGGGGGTTTTAGTGTGCCGGCTCACGATTCTAACGATTTATAACGATAAATCGTTAGAATCTGTATTGTATTGTGTTCCATAACGGTTTAAGACGATATTAAAATTATCGGACGATAATTTTAATCGTCCTAAAACGATTCACATCCCTACTAAATTTCTAAAATATCTCTGAGTCTTGTATCTGGTATATGGGGGCTAAAATCATACAAGGGAAGGCAGGGAGGGATGCAGGCATTTGAAATATTACCATCTAATTGAATATTGCATTTTATGCTCAATATGTTTGGTGTTTGGTGAGATGTATACTGGTTTCTTTGTTAACCTAATAAACATATTTCAAACATAAAAGGCCAGTCAGGAAGTTCTGCCAGCTCTCTAGGTATTGTACACTGGCTCCAGGATAAAAGCTCAAGCAAATACCAGCTGGGGCAGATAGCGGACCCTGATTAAGAGAGTATCCGGATGATCCCACTGCATCTGTAGTAAAGGGCCTTGGACCAGACTTGCCCAGGAGGAGGGAGCCAGTAGTGGCCCCAGAACCAAATACACTCTTCATTTTCTATCTTTGAATTATTTCCATATCTCTAGATCGCTTCATCAATGCTCCTTCCTGCTCTCTCTCTCTCTCGTTCTTTCCCAATCATTGTTTTTCTCCCTTACTTCACCTTCCATTGTTCATTCTCCCTGTTCCTTTATTTCTCTTCTTGAGTTCCTTTTTTTTTTCTCATGCCCCAAGTTATTAAAACTCTTCTTTCTCATTTATATTAGAGATGTGAATCGTGTCCTCGATCGTCTTAACGATCGATTTCGGCTGGGAGGGGGAGGGAATCGTATTGTTGCCGTTTGGGTGTGTAAACTATCGTGAAAAATCGTTAAAATCGTGAGCCGGCACACTAAACCCCCCTAAAACCCACCCCGACCCTTTAAATTAAATCCCCCACCCTCCCGAACCCCCCCCCCCAAATGCTTTAAATTACCTGGGGATCCGGCGGTGGTCCAGAACGGCGGCGGTCTGGAACGGCCCCCTCAATAGGATCGTGTTATCTTCAGCCGGCGCCATTTTTCAAAATGGCCGCCGCAAAATGGCGGCGGCCATAGACCAAAACGATTCGACGGAGGAGGTCGTTCCGGACCCCCGCTGGACTTTTGGCAAGTCTTGTGGGGGTCAGGAGGCCCCCCCAAGCTGGCCAAAATTTTCCTGGGAGTCCAGCGGGGTTCCGGGAGCGATTTCTTGCCGCGAATCGTTTTTGTACGGAAAATGGTGCCGGCAGGAGATCGACTGCAGGAGGTCGTTCAGCGGCGGTCCGGAACCCCCGCTGAACGACCTCCTGCAGTCGATCTCCTGCCGGCGCCATTTTCCGTACAAAAACGATTCGCGGCAAGAAATCGCTCCCGGAACCCCGCTGGACTCCCAGGAAAATTTTGGCCAGCTTGGGGGGGCCTCCTGACCCCCACAAGACTTGCCAAAAGTCCAGCGGGGGTCCAGAACGACCTCCTCCGTCGAATCGTTTTGGTCTATGGCCGCCGCCATTTTGCGGCGGCCATTTTGAAAAATGGCGCCGGCTGAAGACAACACGATCCTATTGAGGGGGCCGTTCCGGACCGCCGCCGTTCTGGACCACCGCCGGATCCCCAGGTAATTTAAAGCATTTGGGGGGGGTTCGGGAGGGTGGGGGATTTAATTTAAAGGGTCGGGGGTGGGTTTTAGGGGGTTTTAGTGTGCCGGTTTTCCTGCCCTCCCCCTTCCCCCGATTTACGATTTTTTAACGATAAATCGGGGGAATTGGTATTGTATCGTGGCCCTAACGATTTTTTGACGATTTAAAATATATCGGACGATATTTTAAATCGTCAAAAAACGATTCACATCCCTAATTTATATAGCGCTACTTGATGTACACAGCACTGCATAAACAACACACAAGAGACATTCCCTGCTCAATAGAGCTTCCAATCTAATCAAGAAAAAACATACAGGTCAAGAGACAATGGTTACAATTAGTTAATGAGGCTGAAGGCAGGTCATCATTACAATCCTAATCATGATCATTTCTAGCTATTTTCACATTACTTCCCTTTGCCTCTTTTAATCTCCTGCTGAACATCTCATCCTGCTCTCAGAAGCTGGTTTTGTGCTCTTTGTCATGATATGGAAGAAGCAAAGGAAGTTTCTGCTTCATATATCACCCCACCAGACAGGCACATGGGAGCCAAGAGACAGACAGAGAGAGAGAGAGACAGAATAGCATAATTAGATACCACAGAGGCTTCTCTGTATCCACTCTTGTCTCTGCAGTCATTCACAGGCAACACAGAATCTCAAATGTATAGGCACAGAAATTAAGCAGCATGAGAACAATTTTCAAAGCCAATGATCTGTAAAAAAATGATTTATGTACAGAAATTGGCCATCTGCAAATTGTTCTCCCTTAGTATGGCTAAAAGAGTGCACATGGTTCTACAACACATGTAATTTTAGCCATGTTTAGGGGAAAACACTTCCTTTTGGAGGGGATCAAAAAAATAACATGCGTAGATAGTATTTTCAAGTATCCTTGGACGTTGTCTCAAAGTGGAAAGTCTGAAAACTGCCTCCCTCCATATCTGATAAATATGGAAAATAAACAATGGAGGTTTATCCCTATCACAACAAAAAAGAAGCATCTGACATGATTTTTAAAATCCATATTTGGACGTTTTAACAAAAAGTTGTTTCACTTCTTCTCATCTTTCTTTTCAATTTATTTCTTCTTTCTCATTTTGTCCTGCTCAGTTTTTGCAAATAAGAAATGTTGACCCTTTTTTTCACTATTGTAGAATTAGGGTAACTGCATTTGTTTGAAATTCTGTAGCAAGATTTTTCTTGGATAGAAATAGCACTGGAAGGGCATCATCTAGTTAATGTCATTTGTTTTCTTTGTGAGGAATCCCAGCTGGTGTTTACAAATTTTAGTCTGAATGATGGCATACAATTAGTAATATTTTAGTTTTTTTAAAAATCCCTTAATAAACATATTAGAAAATAAGAATCTACAACAACCAAGGATTGGAGAGCCTATTTTGCCAAATTTAGAATCCATAAGAAGTTAGTGGATCTCAATTTTATCAAAACAGAATATTTTGATTTTGATATTGAAGTTTATAAATTTTGTTTATGACAAAAGTAGAGAGATGTTGAACAAACAGAAAATTTCTCTTAGCAATTTATTTTCATACGGGCCGATACAGTAAAGCGCGGCTGTGGTTACCCAGTTTTTAACCCGCTTTGGACGCACATTTTGGACATGTAAGGCGTACCCACAATTCAGTATCGGCTTTTACGTGTCCTTACCGCTTGCCGAAAAGGACGCGTATCCCTTTCCGCCCGCCGCATGTATTTGACATGTTATTGATCGGATTAGCTATTCCCTCCGATACAGTAACGTGCACCCAAATTATCACCCTGTTAACCAGCTTATTTACCGCATCTTTAACATGAATATTTACCGCCTACCCTGTCCTTGGCGTTAGTGTGGTGTTCAGTCAGCTTCGTACCGGACAGCGCCATGGACAACATGTATATACTGGCTCTGGCGTTATTTTTCATTCGGTTGAGAAGCAGAATGAGAAATGCTCGAAATGCTCGGCAGATTGGAGAGGCGAACAGGGAAGCCCAGGAGCAAGGAGAACCCATCTGACCGGAGAACCCAGCAGCAAGAACAGAGAACCCAGCAGCAAGACCGGAGGAGGTATGTGTTCTGTTTTGGTTCAACTGTACCATCCATCTCTGGGCGTCTCTGAGGCTCCGGACATAGCGCTTCTACAGACACAGGAGAGATGGGTGTCCGCTAAGTGTCCTGAGGCTTCGGGGTCCAGCGGAGACATGGCCGCCTCTACGGACGCCCATACGGATGCCCATACAGATGTCTCTACGGACGCCCATACGAACGCCCTATATGGGCGTCCATGATCTGAGGCCCCACTGCCTTGAGCGCCCGGCCGGACGTCCAAGGTCACGGCATGAACGTCCGGCCGGGCGCTCAAGGCAACGGGATCTATAGAAAAGAAACATCCACTTACCTGGTGGAATGACATTTCAAATGACATTTGAAATGACAGGTACCAGCGCACCCTGGATACTGTATAGGCGCTGCATACCGCTCTATACAGTAAAATGAATTGCGAACAATTACCACTTCATTGACACGCTTTGGACGCCGCTTGGATTTGCGGCTAATTTGAATACTGAATCGAGCGGTATGTGAACCAAAATATGCGCGCGGCAAACGAGCAGGCACCCGGCACTGCCGCACTGTTTCTTACACGTCCTTACTGTATCGGCCCGATAGTGATTTGTTTACAATGCCTCTGTCATTCAGCCCCTTAGCCGAGGGGTGGCCAACTCTTGTCCTAGAGACACAAACAGGTCTGGTTTTCAAAATATCCATAATGAATATGATGGATATGATGGAGGCAGTACATGCAAATCTATCTCATGCATATTCATTGTGGATATCCTGAAATCCTGGCCTGTTTGTGGATCTTAAGGAACAGAAATGGCCACTCCTGCCTTAGCCTGAAAACTTGAGTTCATCCTCAGCAACTCCTCTGCACATTTACAAAACACTGCTAAAACATGTCATTTCTCTCTTTATCCAAATTGCAAATAGGAGCACTACTGCACGCAAATAATCACAGCAACCAACGGGAAATGTGCAGAATAAATTCAATGTCCACACAAACTTCTTTGTGGTATAATATCTTTCATGGCCCTCGCCATGTTCACTTTAACACTACAAAAGCAGAGAAACTGGCAATTACCTCTTTAGCTAATGACCAAAGCATCGTCATCAAACCCGCCGATAAAGGGGGTGGGATCGTGATCTTGAACAGAACAGATTACATGGAAGAGATTTTACATCAATTAAGTGATCTTACATATTATTTTCCACTTCCTGGTGACCCCACCCCCCATCTACAAACTGTAATCAAGAATCTTAATCCAGATGCACAGGACCGTCACTTCCTCACTAGCTGTGAAGCACATTTTCTTTATACTGAATTCCCAATCACTCCTACTTCTATATTCTTCCCAAAATCCATAAATCACTGACAAAACCTCCTGGACACCCTATTGTCTCAAGTATTGGATCTCTGTTAGAACCACTATCCAAATTTGTTGATTATTTTCTCCAACCATTTGTTCCACTCAGTCTTACATAAGGGATTCGGCTCATCTTATTACTACCTTACAGGATTTAAACTGCCCACATATTCCTTTATTCCTAGTTACTCTAGATATTGTATCACACTTTACTCCAACATACCCCAGGAGGAAGTGTTATCACTTATTGAGAATATTCTAGACTCACATCCCAGACCACACCGCGTACCCACTGATTTCTTAACAACACTTGCTAGATTGGTTTTATCCAAAAACCTTTTCCTGTTTGATTCCACCTATTATCAACAAGTAAAAGGCACTGCAATGAGTGCCACCATGGCGCCCAGCATTGCATGCCTCTATGTGGCTAATTTTGAAAATGAGTTTCTTTACTCTTCAAGTTGGTGGTCTTTCATTTTTCTGTGGGTACATTACATTGATGACGTTTTTATGATTTGGCTGGGAACTGACATTCAGTTCTTCTTGTTTCTAGATTGGCTAAATAACTGTAACCCCCATTTACAATTTAATTTTGATATTTACTAGGGATGTGAATCGGGCTTCGGACGATTGAAAATATCGGACGATATTTTCAAAATCGTCAGAATTCGGGGGCTCCCGATAAGGGAACCCCACGATTTTGTTCCTGGGGTTCTCTTATCGTTTTGGGGGAGGGCGGGAAAAACGGCACACCAAAACAATCCCTAAACACACCCTGACCCTTTAAAACTGTTCCCTTAGCTTCCCCCACTCTCCCGAACCCCCCCCCCCCCAACCTTTTACAAGTACCTGGTGCTCCAGTGGGGGTCCCGGGAGCCATCTCCCACTCTTGGGCCGTCGGCTGCCACTAATCAAAATGGCGCCGATGGCCCTTTGCCCTTACCATGTGACAGGGTATCCATGCCATTGGCCGGCCCTTGTCACATGGTAGGAGCACTGGATAGCCCGTGCCATTTTTAAAGATGGCGCCGGCCATCCATTTCGCGCCGGCCGTCCATTTCGCGCCGGCCGCTGATTTCGGAGCGGCCTCGGAGGGAACCTCCGAGGCCGCTCCGAAATCAGAGCGCCCTCGGAGGGAACTTTCCTTCCACCCCCCACCTTCCCCTTCCTTCCCCTATCTAACCTACCCCTGGCTCTACCTAAATCCCCCTCCCCCTACCTTATTTGATGGAGTTTCGCCTGCCTCTGGCAGGTGTAACTTGCGTACACCAGCCAGCTGCCGGCGCGTGAACCTCCAGCACGGCTGCTGTGCCAGAGGAGTTGGGAACGCCCCCGGCCCCGCCTCCACACCCCCGGCCCGCCCTGTACCGCCACCACACCCCCGGCCCAGCCCCCGGACTGCCACCACACCCACGCCCACGTTCCGCCCATTTTTGAAAGCCCCGGAACAAACAAGCGTCCCTATGCAAAATAGGCTTGGCACGCATAGGGTGGTTTTTTAAGGGTTACGCATGTAACCCTTTGAAAATCTACCCCTAAGTAAATTTGATTAATAGCAGTTAATGGACTTCTCCAAGAACTTATCCAAACCTTTTTTGAACACAGCTATACTAACTGCACTAACCACATCCTCTGGCAACAAATTCCAGAGCTTAATTGTGCGTTGAGTGAAAAAGAACTTTCTCTGATTAGTCTTAAAAATGCTACTTGCTAACTTCATGGAACGCCCCCTAGTCCTTCCATTATCCGAAAGTGTAAATAACCGATTCACATCTACTCATTCAAGACCTCTCATGATCTTAAAGACCTCTATCATATCCCCCCTCAGCCATCTCTTCTCCAAGCTGAACAGTCCTAACCTCTTCAGCCGTTCCTCATAGGGGAGCTGTTCCATCCCCTTTATCATTTTGATTACCCTTCTTTGTACCGTCTCCATGGCAACTATATCTTTTTTGAGATGTGCCGACCAGAATTGTACACGGTATTCAAGATGCGGTCTCACCATGGAATGATATAGGTTCACAATGATTTCGTTCAATTCGTCTGTCTCATCACCCCTGAAAACCATCTCCGGAACTGGTATCTCCCCAACATCCTCATTAGTAAACACGGAAGCAAAGGATTCATTTAGTCTTTCTGCAATGGCCTTATCTTCCCTAAGAGCCCCTTTAAACCCTTGGTCATCTAATGGTCCAACCGATTCCCTCACAGGTTTCTTGCTTCAGATATATGTTTTAAAGTTTTTATTATGAGGTTTTGCCTCTATGGCCAATTTCTTTTCAAATACTCTCTTCGCCTGTCTTATCAATGTTTTACACTTAACTTGACAATGCTTATGTTTTATCCTATTTTCTTCAGATGGATCCTTCTTCCAATTTTTGGAGGATTTTTTTTTGGCTAAAATAGCCTCTTTCACCTCACCTTTTAACCATGACAGTAATCGTTTTGCCTTCCTTCCACCTTTCTTAATGCGTGGAATACATCTGGACTGCGCCTCTAGGATTGTATTTTTAAACAATGTCCATGCCTGTTGAATACTTTTAACCTTTGCAGCTGCACCTTTCAGCTTTTTTCTAACTATTTTCCTCATTTTATCAAAGTTTCTCCTTTAAAAGTTTAGTGTTAGAGTTGTACATTTACTTATTGTCCCCCTTCCAATTATTAGTTTAAATTTGATCATGTTATGATCAGTATTGCCAACTGGCCCCACCACCATTACTTCTCTCACCTGTTGCGCGTCCCGGCCACGTCCGCTCCGCGGCTGGCCCTGCTCACCTCACTCTCCCGTCCACGAGCTCCGGGCTCTCCTCCTCCGCAGCCATTTCACAGTGTCTCCGGCTTCCTCGCTCTCAGTCTCACGTGCAGGCCTCACAGTGGAGCTCCCGTCGGGTCTCCATGTCCTTGGCGTCCTCGGCCCCTCCCTTAGGCATGTGCGTGGCCAGCCTGCAGCCCTTTAAAGGGCCAAGGCAGGAAAATTGGGGCCAAGTGCAGAAAAAAAATAAAAAAATAAAAAAAAATTCTAAATAAATAAAATCCCGAGAGGCGCACGCTGATGACATCACAGAGACTCCATATATAAGGCAGGGCTCAAACCCATGATCCTTGCCTTGGCATTCAGGTCGTACACTCCGGTGTACTCCGCCTTTGCCCTTACCTTGTCACAGGGAGCGATGGTCGCTCTCTGTGACAAGGTAAGGGCAAAGGCGATTGGCGCCATTCTGGCAGTCTATCGCCTTTGCCCTTACCTTGTCACAGGGAGCGACGGTCGCTCCCTGTGACAAGTTAAGGGCAAAGGCGATCGGCGCCATTTTGAAACCTCCAGCACCGGCACCGGCACGATTGAAGGGATGGCTCCTGGACCCCCCGCTAGACCACCAGGTACATCTAAAAGGTTTTGGGGGGGGGGGGGTCGGGAGGGTGGGAGAAGCAAAGGGGTAATTTGAAAAGGGTTGGGGTGGGGGTTTTTTTTCGGGCCATCAGCGCCTTTTTATCAGTGGTAGCCAAAATGGCGCCGATGGCCCGAGAGCGGGAGATCGCGCCGGGGACCCCCCCCCCCCCCCCCCCCACTGGACCACCAGGTACTTTAACATTTTTTGGGGGGGGGGGGTCGGTGGGGTTTTGTTTATCTGCTCAGGCCTCACTAAAAATTTAACAATGTGAATTGGAATCGGAACGATTCCAATTCACAATCTCTAACAATCCGATTTTTCCCTCCCACCATCCGAACCTGATCGTTAAGACGATCGGGCACACGATTCACATCTCTACTATCTAGAGGGCCTGTCTCCTACCCTTAAGGATGAGCTGGCTACTTGTGAAATTCCCACATCTCTCGAGGACCTAATTTCCCTGGTCAGCAAGATTGATCATCGCCTACATCAGCGACATCGTACGCCCAGCTCATGCTGCAAGCCCCCAATTAAAGTCCTTACCAGAACTTACTCCTTCATCAGAGGAGCCGATGCAGATCAATCGCGGGTGCTTGTCTTCTGAAGAGCGCCTCCGATGAAAGAAACAAGGCCTTTGCCTTTACTGTAGTGGTTCCGGACACCTTCTGCAATCCTGCTCCATGCAGCCGGGAAACTGCAAAGCCTAAGCCCGGTGGGGGTCCTGAGCGCTACTGTGATTGGCCCCCAATTACTACTCTCTGTATCCCTCTTTAGGGAATCTAGCTCTATTGCCACTACCGCACTCGTGGACACTGGGGTGAGTGGCAATTTAATTCTGGATGACATCATCACATTACTCCTGATCCCACTGCAACCTCTGGATGTGCCTCTCCGCATCGCATCAATCCAGGGAGAGCACCTTCCTGGACGCATTACTCATCACACCGTGGCTTTCCACCTCACCGTGGGAACCCTCCATGAAGAGGAAATTTCACTGTTCGTCTTGAAGTGTTCCACACACCCGGTAATCTTAGGACTTCCATGGCTCCAGGTCAATGCACCTCAGTTCGACTGGCAATCCCTGCAGTTCATTCAGTGGGGACCCCAGTGCCAGAACCGCTGCCTACGACAGGTGACTCCAGCGGTTACCATTCTGAACACTGCAACCCTTTCCGGGTTACCTGCTTCGTATTCTGACTTCAAAGATGTATTCTCCAAATAAAATGCTGACATCCTGCCTCCACTCAAAGTTCAACTGTCCCATTGAGCTCCTGCCAGGCACCATGCCTCCCAAGGGCAGAACCTACCCCTATCACTTCTGGAAACCCAAGCGATGTCAGAGTATATTAAGGAGAATCTAGATAAAGGATTCATAAGACCCTCCGATTCCCCAGCAGGAGCCGGATTCTTCTTCGTGAAGAAAAAAAAGATGGTAGCCTATGTCCCTGCATAGACTACCGTGGGCTAAACACTGTGACTCACAAGGATCGTTACCCTCTGCCCCTTATCAGAGAACTTCTCCCAAAATTATTTATATGTTGCCTAGTTCATCATATTATATTATGTTATCTGTTATATGTACGGGCACTGCCCAATGGTTTTTTGTTCACTGTGAACAGATACGATGTGCGAATGGATATCGGTATAAAAGAAATGTTAAATAAATAAATAAATAAATAACTTTTTGACCGCTTACAAGGAGCTCAGATCTTACATCTTCCTCAATGAATACTTAAGAAAAGAATTCATTTAGTCTCTCTGCTATGGCTTTGTCATCCCTAAGTGTTCCTTTTACCCCTTGATCATATAATAATCCAACTGACTCCCTTGCAGGCTTTTTACCTCAAATGTACCTGAAAACATTTTTATTATGAGTTTTTGCTTCCATGGCAAGCTTCTTTTCAAATTCTCTCTTTGCTTCCTTATCTTTTTTTTTTGTGTGTAATCTGTTTATTAGAATTATACAAAAGTACAAAACAAGTCGCAACACACATCATACAAGTGTACTTCAACCAGAAGCTTGAACTGCCTTGACTCACATGTTAAATGTACGTTAACCGGGTTAACAATTGAACGAATAACCAGTGTATCTGATAACCAACATAGGCTGTAAACCCTCGGCAGTTAATGAATTCTGCCTCCAGTCTACTAACGTCAACCCTCTCCCCAGCTCTCTAGACCTGGTGGGGGTCGCATAGTCATAAGTGTAGCCATTGCTTACCTTCCCCTCCCCCCTCCCCTTCTGTCTTGTCCTTCTGGCAGCTAGCTATAACTGCTATGTTACCTTAATTCTTGCAGCTCAGGTTTTCGGAGCAATGTACTCTAGAAACTTTGTCCATGGCGCTAGTCGTTGTTCCCTGCTAGTGTCTGATGGAGCCTGTGCCATATGGGTTCGTGAGAGCACAAATTAAGCAGCCGTTTAAACCAGTGTTCCACATTTGGAGCCATATCCACCAACCACTCGTGGAGAATAACTTTCTTGGCGACCACGGCACTTCCTGCTTGGTAATATATGCCCTTACCTCCTTACGGATGGGCCTGTGTGGTGTGGGGATCCCAAAAAGCCAGGTGCTGGGGTCCAGAGGGAGCTCCCCATTTCCCAATTTCTGACTGTATTCCTGGACCCCTTTCCAAAAAGTCTGAATTTGCGGACATTCCCAAAAGCAATGGAAATAGTTTCCTTCTGTCCCCAGACATTTCCGGCAGTCCAGTGAGGAAGCCAACCCAAATGTATAGGCCCAAGAGGAGGTGACGTATCCCTGCCAAAGGAATTTAAATTGGGTTTCCCTCAGTACCTAATTGGTGGTAATGTCCTTTATATGGGAGAATACCGATGTGAAGGATTCTAAAGATAATTGGAACGCAGGTCATGTCCACCACTTAGAGTACAGCGTTCGGAGATGGTCCTGCTTTTCATCCCCCCTCAGTTCCCTGTAATATAAGAATATGCTGGGGCCACGGGTGCGTTTAATCCCCATAACTCTTAGCAGGGACTCCCGAGGCCCAGGCGCCTGCCAGCCCGAGACATTTTGCAGCAGGAAGTGCCTGAGTTGTAGATATGCAAAAAAGTCTGTAGTAGGAATCTGAAATTGTTGTTGTAACTCTGCAAAAGTATAAAAGTCGGCTGACAAGGGTTTAATGAGTTGGTGTATATAGACTAGCCCCTTCAATATCCATTTGTGAAATATGGTGTTACTTTGCCCTGGTGCAAAATAATTGGTGTCCGTAATCTTTAGGAGTGGGGTGATCCCCCGGGGTTGCCGTACCCATTTACAAATTTGAGCCCAGGCTTCTCTACATGTCTTAACCAACAGGTGTGTATGTAGCTGGGGCAGTACTTTTCCCTTTTCACCATGGAGCAGGGCATTCAATGATGCTGCTCCATACCAGTCCCTTAGGCACTCATAAGGTGAATAGTAAGAGGATGCAAACAACCAGTCTCATAGGTGTCGCATTATACAGGCTATATTGTATCGGTAGAGATGGGCACACCCCAGTCCCCCAAGTGGGCCAGGCCTTTGTAACACAGCCAAAGCTATCCTCGCTCTTTTCTTCCCCCATAAAAACTGGTTCAGAGCTGTAAAAACCAGCTTGAGATCTCTCTGTTTCAATCTAATCGGCAACATCTGAAGGATGTACAACCACTTGGGGAGGACCAACCCAGGTAAAGACCGACCTGGGTTAATAATGAACACCATGACATCATCGGTGAATGCGGCCACTTTGAACTCTCTGTGTGTTCTCATGAAGCCGGTGATATCTGGGTGCTCCGCTATCTTACGTAATAAGGGATCTATAGAGATTATGTATAGTAGGGGGGGATAAAGGGCATCCCTGACATACTCAGGACCACACTGTCAGAGCATGCACCACTGACAATAATGTGGGACTTAGGAGATCGGTGTAAGAGCTCCAAATACTGTAGGAAATTCCCTTGGATCCCATACCTTTGGAGCACGGAAAAGAGATAATCCCAGGATACTCGGTCAAAAGCTTTCTCTGAGACAAAGCCTATCGCCAATGCCTGTTTCCCTTCTGCCTGGCAAAATGTCATAGCAGTCAAAAGTTTAATTACATGCCCCATAGGTTTCCAGCCTTTCACAAATCCCACCTGGTGCTCAGAGATGACCCTTGGGAGAAGTATGCTTAGCCGATCTGCGAGGACTTTGGGTAAAATTTTCAGATCGCTATTTAAAAGTGAGATTGGCCGATAGGACGCAGGGACACTGGGGTCTTTCCCGGGCTTGGGTAACACTATTATGTGGGCCTTTGTAAATTCCTCAGAGAATGAATTGCACCGCAGACCCTCCACATAGAAATTGGTCAGAGGCACCGCCATGCACTCCTTTAAGATTTTATAAAAATCATAAGAAAACCCGTCTGGACCTGGGGTCTTTCCCGACGCTACAATATTTTATTTAGGACTTCATACGTTTGAATTGGGCGGTTGAGGAATTGCCTTTGTGGAGCCGTTAACTGAGGGAGTTGAAATCAGAAAAAAAAAGATCTTCCACCTCCTGGGTTCGGCTCATGGTCCCTTGAATATAAAGTCTCATAAAACATTTGAAAGACTTCCCCCATCTCCTTGATGCTAGACACCATCCTGCCTAATTGGTCTTTCATTCTCTGAACCAAGGTGCGGGGGCGGTACGCTCTAACCAAATTAGCCAGGGGTTTCCCTATCTTATTCCCAAACCGAAAAAAATTGTATTGGGTTGTCTGCAGAGCTTTACAAGTTTGGGTATGAATAAGCATGTTTAATTGATGCAGGGTACTGTAATAAGTTTGTCGGTTCCCATCTGAAGGGGTCCATACAAGGTTCCATTTAGCCTGTTTCAGTTGTGCCTCTAATTGCAAAATTTTCCCATTCAGCTTTTTCGTCCATGCACTAAGATAGGCAATGATATGTCCTCTGAGGACTACCTTCCTTGCTTCCCAAAACAAATGAGGCGTGCTTATATGCTGGGCATTATGCTCCTTGTATTCTAGCCATTTGCCTTTCAGATAGGTCCGGAACTCTTCATCATCTTTAAGATGGTATGAGAATCGTCACATCCCACTGCTTCTCTCTTGTTCCCCCATTTTTAAGGTAATGGAGACTGGCGCATGGTCTGAGATCACGGCCGCCTCTATGTCAGCCCTTTTAACCATAGAAAACGCAGCTACCGCCAGTAAGATATAATCAATCCTTGAGAAGGACCCATGAGGTTTAGAGATAAAGGTGTAGTCCTTCTCTTTGGGGTGGAGGGTCCGTCACACATCAATAAGGCCTAATTGTTGGCAAAGGAACTCCAACCCCAAATCCCATTCCATGCGGGCAACCCGCAGGGGGGGGGCTCCTATCTATTAGAGGGTCTTGGACACAATTCAGGTCCCCCAACACAAAAAGAGTGCCCATGGTATGCGTATGTATGACATTGATTAGATTTACAAAAAAATCTCGGGATGCCTCGTTAGGTGCATAGACATTGCAGATCGTGATTTCTCTGCCATTCCATTTGCTCCCAGGGTCTATAATTTGCTGAGATAACTGGAAATCGGCTGCTCTATGAATAAGAATCGCCACTCCGGCTTTGAGACCCTGCACAGCGGCAAATATAGAGTTACCCACCCAGTCTCTACGCAGTTTAGCGCTTTCACTAGCACTGAGGTGCATTTCTTGTATACCAGCTATTGCTACGCCAAATATTTTCAAGTGGTTCAGGATTTTTTTTCGTTTTATCAGGGTCCCCAAGCCGTTCACGATCCAGGATATTATCTTTGTCATGTTATCCCTGTGGGAACCACCAGAACACCTAGTGTTAACTCTACTGACCACCTGTGCAAGGTGCCCAGCCTCACCTCCCACAGTTTCCAAATCTTATTCCACTCTGGAAGGACCTCAATACCTATCCACCGTTGCTGTTTCCCTTCCTTTACCACCTCATCTCCCCCCTCCTCCCCCTCCACCCAAAACACACCACAGAAACAAACCAAACACGTGAACTCCTTCCCTCCCACTCTCTCCCTGTCCCGTCCCCCCCACCATCCAGCTACCCCTCCCCCCTTCCACCCTCTTCCCCCTTCCTTTTGGCCTCCCCCTTTCCCTACCCCAATCAATCCCACAAACTCATGGTCCCTTTCTCTCTGAAAGGGAACCCGAGAGTCACGTTTGGGGGGGCGTTGGGACACCACGGTCTGCCTGACCCCATCACTTTCTTAAAACGACCCAGTCCATATATTGGGGAAGATGTCTGGCCACCACGTGCTCATGGTGTCAGTATCCCTCTTCGCCAGTGATCTGTCCAGCCGCAACTGGTCCACCAACATGCCGGGTATCGTCGCCATGCTTCCTCCAGACCAGTGTTCCGTGTCTCCCCAAGATTGTCCACTGGTGTAGTCAGGCTGTAGCCCACTCCGGTTGGACCAGCCGTGTAGCAGCCCTTTCTAAGAAACTGAAGGGACTAGCACAGATCCCACTGTCCTGCAATATAAAAAAAAAAGGCTGATGGACGGCCGGGTTAGAAAAAAACCCCATCAACCTGCCTGAGAAGACTCTTTGTTCCGATCCACCCCAGCGGGACTGCACAAATTGTTGCACCTCTTCCGGGGTTTGAAAGGTATGTACCTTTCCCTCCGCCCATACCTTCAGCATAGCCGGGAACATGAGGGCAAATTTAATCTGTTTCTGGACTAGCACTGAGCAAGTCGGGGAGAACTTACGTCGCAGCTGGGAAACGTGGGCTGAATAGTCCTGGGTAATTCTAATCTTCTGCCCTTGATACAAGATGCCGGCATCTTCCGGTATGCCATCCATATGGCCTGCTTGTGCGCCCAGTTCAATAGTTTGGCTATAATGATGCGGGGCCAGGGGTCTCTTGCCTGCTTGGTGCCCACCCTGTGTGCCCGTTCGACACAGACCTGGCCCTGCAGATCCATCAGCCCTATCACCTCCGGTAGCCATGATTCTAAGAGGGGCCCCAGCTCACGATCACTGATGGACTCAGGAAAGCCTAAGAATCAGAGATTCACTCTCCACGACCTATTTTCAAGGTCATTGATTTTTGTACGGCACTCACTGATTTCAATGGCTTGCAATGTGACTTTGGTGGTGAGGACCGCCATTTCATCTTCCGCCGTGGACACCCAGCCTTCCAGTTCCTCTATCCTCGGGCTCACCTCCAACAGTGCTTCCTTCACATCCGAAAGCTGGGACATGATGCCCGCCAGCTTTTCATCGAGCGTGGCTGCAATCGTGTCCCTCAGAATGGTAATTGTGATCCGTCCCGGCAAGGAAGGCTCCAGCACGTCTATAGCCACCGCCATCTTAGTTTCCACGGCCCTCCCCTTCTCTTTTTTTTAATCCTTTTTAGTGCTCTTAGCAGCCATAGGTTGGGACGATCTTTGCATATAGTGCACTATCGACATAGGCTGATCTCGGCTAGAGTCGTGAAATTAGCGCAGTTATCCGGTAGACAGAGATGCCGGTAGATTAAGGAGCGTGGTGCCCGGAGCTCCTCACGAGCACATCCAACCTAGCTCATCATCCCACGTGACTCCCTTTGCTTCCTTATCATTGCTTTGCATCTGACTTGCCAGTGCTTATGTTGTTTCCTGTTTTCTTCATTTGGATCCCTTTTCCACTTCTTGAAAGATGTTCTTTTAGATATTATAGCCTTTCTCACCTCACCTTTCAATCATGCCGGTAATCATTTAGCCTTCTTTCAACCTTTGCTAATGCATGGAATGCATTTGTTCTGGGCTTCCATGATTGTATTTTCAAACATCCATGCCTAAGCTAAACTCTTAACCTTTGCAGTTGCTTCATTCAGTTTTTTCCTAAACATTTTCCTTATTTTATCATAGACACTCTTCTAAAAGTTAAATGCTGTCACTGTAGATTTATTTTTTTGCATTCCCTCCAGTTATTAAGTCAAATTTGATAATGTTGTGATCACTATTCCCAAGTGGCTACAACACTGTTACCTTTCCCCTCTTGTTGGTTCTTGTACCAGCTGTTCCATGAAGCAGTCATTTATTTCATCTAGGAACTTTACTTCTCTAGAATGTCCTGATATAACATTCACCCAGTTAATACTGAGGTCATTGATATCACCCATTATTACTGTCCTGCTGATTTTGTTAGCTTCCCTAATTTCTTTTAGCATTTCATTGTCTGTTAGTTCATTCTGACCAGGTGAATGGTAATACACCCCCATTACTATTTTATTCTCTTTTTCACCTGGAATTTCTATCCATAAAGATTCAACATTGCATTTTGTTTCCTACAGAACTTTTATCTTGTTTGACTCAATTCTCTCTTTAACATAGCTTGCCACCCCTCCACCGATTTGATCCATCGTATCATTTTGATAAAATTTGTACCCTGGTATCACAGTGTTCTATTGGTTACCTTCCTTCCACCAGGTCTCTGAGATGCCAATTATATCTATTTCTTCAACCAGTGTTATACACTCTAACGCTCCCATCTTATTTTTTAGACTCCTAGCATTTGTATATAGATATTTCAAAGTATGTTTCATGTTTGTATTAACAAGCTGCTCATCAGATGACAGGGTAATTTTAAATCTTTGGCATTTATTGCAACATCTCTACTGGGATACCTTATTTTCCCTGTTCTCTTAATATCCTTCAATGATACATCATTCTAAACCATATGCTTCTGAGTGACTATTGGCTTTCTCCCATCATCTAGTTTAAAAGCTGTGCTATCTTCTTTTTAAAGGTTAGTACCAGCAGCCTGGCTCCACTCTGATTAAGGTGGAGCCCATCCTTTCAGAAAAGGACTTCCCCTTACACAAAATGAAGCACAGTTCCTAACAAATAAATATCCCTCTTCCTTGCACCATCATCTCATCCATGCATTGAGACTTTGGAGCTCTGCCTGCCTCTGGTTTCCTGCACGTAGATCGGGGAGAATTTCTGAGAATGCTACCCTGGAGGTTCTGGATTTCAGCTTTCTACCTAAAACCCTAAATTTGACTTCTAGAACCTCCCTCCTGCACTTTTCTATGTCATTGGTACCCACATGTACCAAGACAGCCTGCGCCTCCCTAAAATCTTATCTATGTGATGCGTGAGGTCCACCACCTTTGCACCAGGCAGGCAAGTTACCAAGCAATTCTCAGGTCCATCAGCCACCCAGTTATCAACCTTCTTAATAATTAATAATAATAGCTAGCTATCCTAATCTTTCCCTTCTGGGCGCATGCCCATGGAGACCTATCCTTGGTGGGAGAGGATACTACATCATCTTGAGGGCTGGTCCTAGCTGTAGGATTGCTTCCTGCCTTATCAAGCTGATGCTCTCCTTCCAAGTGACCTCCATCCTCCAAAGCAGCACAGAGGCTACCAGATTGGAGGTGGGACATCTTTACTATGTCCCTGAAGGTCTCCTCTATATACCTCTCTGTCTCCCTTAGCTCCTCCAGGTCTGACCCTCTAGTCTCTAGAGATCGGACTTGTTCTCTGAGGGATTGGAGCTCTTTTTACATAGTGCACACTTGCTCTGTCTATCTGAAATTTATACTCCCAAGTACTTAATACTCTTCTTAGCCCAATCAAATTGTAAATTCAATTTCAAGCCAATCACTGTTTTTTTCAGACATAATGTTTAGTGCTTTGGATTAATCCAAAATGTATCTTGAAGCCAGAAACCTACCCCAGTTGTTCTAATTCCTTCATAAGGACTTGTAAAGAAATTATAGGATTGGTAATGGTAATAAAATATCATCAAATAAGGTAATTTTATACAAATCTTGGCCAACCTTCACCCAATGATATCTAAATTACTCCTTATCACTTCATCCAAGGGTTCCATTGTTAATGCAAAATGCAAAGACAACAAGGGGCAACCCTGTCTTGTTCCCCTACCCAATAGAAACATTCTCGAATAACCCCCCATTTACTTTGATGCAGAATTATGGTTTATCCAGGCCTGGTATGACTGGATAAAAGACAATTTTCTCAGTGGAAGGGAGTAGACAGTGGAGTGCTTCAGGGATCTGTATTGGGACCCTTACTTTTCAATATATTTATAAATGATCTGGAAAGAAATACAACGAGTGAGATATTCAAATTTGCAGATGACACAAAATTGTTCAGAGTAGTTAAATCACAAGCAGATTGTGATAAATTGCAGGAAGACCTTGTGAGACTGGAAAATTGGGCATCCAAATGGCAAATGAAATTTAATGTGGATAAGTGCAAGGTGATGCATATAGGGAAAAATAACCCATGCTATAATTACACAATGTTGGGTTCCATATTAGGTGCTACAACCCAAGAAAGAGATCTAGGCATCATAGTGGATAACACATTGAAATTTTCGGCTCAGTGTGCTGCGGCAGTCAAAAAAGCAAACAGAATGTTGGGAATTATTAGAAAGGGAATGGTGAATAAAACGGAAAATGTCATAATGCCTCTGTATCGCTCCATGGTGAGACCGCACCTTGAATACTGTGTACAATTCTGGTCGCCGCATCTCAAAAAATATATAATTGCGATGGAGAAGGTACAGAGAAGGGCTACCAAAATGATAAAGGGAATGGAACAGCTCCCCCATGAGGAAAGACTAAAGAGGTTAGGACTTTTCAGCTTGGAGAAGAGACGGCTGTATGTGTGAGAGCATCTGTGTGTGTTTGTGTGACAGCCTATGTGTTTGTGTCTGTGTGAGAGCCTACGTATGCATCTGTCTGTGTAACAGCCTATGGGGTAGATTTTAAAAGAAGCGCGATCAGCCTACTTTTGCTTGCGCATCAGACTCAAGCAAAAGTACGCTGGATTTTAGTAGATACGCGCGGAGCCGCGCGTATCCACTAAAATCCTGGATCGGCGCGCGCAAGGCTATGGATTTTGTATAGCCTGCGCGCGCCGAGCCGCGCTGCCTCCCCCCGTTCCCTCCAAGGCCGCTCCGAAATCGGAGCGGCCTCGGAGGGAACTTTCCTTTGCCCTCCCCTCACCTTACCCTCCCTTCCCCTACCTAACCCACCCACCCGGCCCTGTCTACACCCCCCCCCTTACCTTTGTCGGGGGATTTACGCCTCCCGGAGGGAGACGTAAATCCCCGCGCGCCAGCGGGCCTGCTGCGCGCCGGGCCGCGACCTGGGGGCGGGTACGGAGGGCGCGGCCACTCCCCCGGGCCGTAGCCACGCCCCCGTACCCGCCCCCAAAACGCTGCCGACACGCCCCCGCAACGCCACGCGCTCCGGCCCCGCCCCCCGACACGCCCCCCTCCGAGAACCCCGGGACGTACGCGAGTCCCGGGGCTCTGCGCGCGCCGGGAGGCCTATGTAAAATAGGCTTCCCGGCGCGCAGGGCCCTGCTCGCGTAAATCCGCCCGGTTTTGGGCGGATTTACGCGAGCAGGGCTCTGAAAATCCGCCCCTATGTGTCTATGTGAGCACATATGTGTGAGATGATTTCAGAGTGACTGAAAATCAAAAAATCCCAGATATGGAGAGCAGGAGATTTTAAAATCCTTATTAGTTTTAATTATTGGGTGTAATTTGATGTTTCTGCTCTTTTGAATATTTAGTTTTGGAGGGGGAAATAGAACATTTTTTAATTATTGGATTATTTATTCATCAGATGTTTTGAACTATTTTACTGGTGTTTGGGAAATTTTGGATACTCTTAACTGATTTGAAATATTTATTCTTTTTACAAATATGATTTTACTATTATGATTGATGTTTTATATTTCTTGATTTTATTATTTAATGTTTTATGAAGAATGGTAATGCTCCTGTTTTTCCATTGTTGCTCTGCATGTAGAGGCTGTTTTTTGTGAGTTCCAGTTCAGTTCTTCTCAGCATGTTTCTGTTTATACTTTCTGATCTCTTCATTCTGTATTTGGTGAGGTTCTGTCTGTGTTCTGCATATGTGACAGAGGTAAGGGAATGGGGGCATGTCAAGTTTTAAAAATATAGATTGCAGGAAGGAGCTGGGCTTTATTTGATGGGCTGGGACAGAGACTGAATGAATCATGGGGGGGGTAGCACAGTAATTGCACAGCGCAACAAAAAACCTAGCACCGGCCCTGGGTTTATTAGTTTCAGCAGCCATTTCTGAAAATTCTCTCCCCAAGTTAACTTTCTGCAACACCTTGATTATAAACTGCCAATGCAATCTGTCAAATCTTTTCTGCATCCACCAACAATAGCACAGAAGGTTGTACATGCCTCCTTGGCTGTAATGCGGGTATTCTTAATCACCAATTTGATGATGCCTCTACCTATTCACCTAGAATCTTCAGCACTTCAACCTGAACCCCCCTTGCTTAACCCAGCCCAGGTTTTAACAAAATTCTACTTACGCACGCAACTTCCAATTCCGCACGCTGAAACCTTTTGAAAATTACTCTCAAAATATTTTTCTACCATATCTTACAGGATTTCTTAAATATTCTAGATATTTCCCCAAATTCTAAATATTTGCACGCTATCATATCAATAGTAACCTAAATGATGATTTCTAGCCTGCTCAGCATGGTACTTGCCTGGCTCCACTGACAGCCTGATGGATCTTTGACTTCACTGTACAGTGCGTGGCTCAATGACCCACTGAAAAATGTCACCTCCTTTGTTTAAACCCATAGGTTTCCCAGGTCATTCTAAATCTTTGACACATGGCGTGCTTACTCTTAAAGTGACAGGAGCAGAAATTAGCAACAACCTCTGGGTTATTGATTATGTCTTCATTCACACTCCGCACAGAAAGAAAGCAGCACATGTATAGGCTTAGAGATGCAGTCTATTGTCAAAACACCGCATGAGGTAACAGTGTACTGGTAGCAAGGACTCTATCATGATGGCAAACTGACCATTTAAAATGAAACTGTTTGCTTTTAAAGGTCCATTTCCTTTGACTTTTTGAAGATCTAGAGGTGAATATTCAAAAGCCATTTAGACGGATAACTCACAAGATACCCGTCTAAATGGAAAATTAGGCATATTCAGCCACCTATCCGGCTATAATTTAGCCGCATAAAAAAAACAAAGGCGTTCTGGGGGCTCTTAATACTGCCCCAGTTTTCATCAGTTCTGAACATGGAGCTGCCCCATTCCCCGCACCCACACGCAGTGTTGATATGTCGCACCAGCTGCCCCCATTCCCCCTGATCCTCCCCATCCCCCCCCCCCCCAACCTCCCCATAATTAAATTTTTCTGCTGGGAGCAAGGGACCCACTACCCCGCTCCTGGTGCCTCCAGAGCTGCTCTGACAGAGTCGGCGCTGGAAGTATAAGCTTGAACATGCATGAGGAAGTGGGAGGGGGGGATAGGAAGGTTTGGGGGAATGGGGGAGGCGGCCACAACATATCAACACTGCGTGTGGGGGAGTTGTGGGGGAGGGGGGTACCAGATCTTCATAACTGATGAAATCTGGGGCAGGGGGCCTGGCCTAAAAAACCCGGGGACTTTTACAGTATTAAGGGAAATTTGGGGGGGGGGGGGTGCAGAATGAACGGCCCGACAGGGTTATGTATGATGTTGTTGGAGGGGAGGGAGGAAATTGGTCCGCTGGCCCTTTCATTTCTTTATTTTATTAAGGTTTAGGCAGCGCCTCTTAGCTGGATATCTTTTAAAGATTTAAGTAGCAAGTTTTCAGGCCACACAAGGCCAATTGACTTAAAAACCTACCTGGCTATATTCAAATATAGATTTATTTATGTTATTTATTTAAAATATTTCTATACCGTCTTAACAATGAGGTAATTGACCAAAATGGTTTACAAAGTAGTAAAAAAAAAAATAAAAATAGTAATAATAATAATACTAGTAAAGATAACTTTAGGCTAGTATATTTAGTGGGACATTTATTCCGCTGTAATTTGGCTAACTTTGGCCGGATAACTTGTCTATCACCCTCCTCACTGAACATGACCCCCCCCCGTGTCACTCTCTCAGAATTCTATAATAGCTTCAGTAGCTTCTTGATGTTCAGCGCCTCAGATTAAAGAATGCAGTATAGCCCAGCGTCTGTGAGAAACTTATTGAGGGTCACATCGGCAGCCTCTCGGGTGTGCTGGAGGAGGCAGGGCCAACGATGGGTTGTCTGTAACCAGCCGAGAAGTAATTTTTTTTTTTTTTTTGGTTACCATGTTATAATGTAAAATAGGGCGGACTACGCCCTATTCTCTTGGTTATCTGGAAACCGATGTGATATCTCGATTGAATGTCGGTATATAAAAGAAATAAATAAATAAAAATAAAATAATGACGTTCAGAGCAAAGCACTTTTCCATGTTAGGGACGTTTAGAACCTTTTAGGCCATTTCTGTTCTATGAATAGTACTGCATACAATCCTTTTCCCCTTGGCAGCCAATGCTCTTGATGCAAGATGAGTTAGCACCATGGTCGCTTGCACCAGCCAGCTCTCGCAAGCTCTGTTCCCATAAGCAGCTCAGCCCATTTTCAGCAATAATGCCTTTTAGAAAGCAGATTGCTAGAATGTCATCCAGACTGTGCAGATGCTAGGACTGTAAAGCATCTCAAATCTCATTATTCACAGATGCCACTTTTATGTCATTGGAGTATCTGTTGCCACATTTAAATTATTCACAGACAGACAGTGTGCCAGTTTCTTATCATTCATGGAGGTGAATATCTACAGATATAAAACCATATTTGTTATTACTTAAAGGTCAATATTCAAAAGTATTTGTCCTGTTAAGTTTGAGACTTAGCCAGAGAAATCTGGAGTTTTTGGGGTAGATTTTTAAAAACTATGCCCGCGCCTACTTTTGTTTGCGCACCAGGCGCAAACAAAAGTACGCCAGATTTTAATAGATTCGTGCGTAGCCGCGTGTATCCTTTAAAATACGGGGTCGGCGCATGCAAGGCTGCGGCCTCTGTTCCCTCCGAGGCCGCTCCAAAATTGGAGCGGCCTCGGAGGGAACTTTCCTTCCACGCCCCCCGCATCTTCCCTTCCCTTCCCCTACCTAACCCACCCCCCCAGCCCTATCTAAACCCCCCTACCTTTGTTGGACAAGTTACGCCTGCCCGAGGTAGGCGTAACTTGCGCGCGCCGGGCCGGCCACCGGCGCGCAATTCCCTGGCCCGGGAGCGGTTTCAGAGGCCTCGGCCATGCCCCCGAAACGCCCCCGGGCTGGAACCACGCCCGCGGCCCCACCCCAGATGATGCACCACTGCGACACCCCCGACACGCCCCCCCCCCCCGGAAAGCCCCGGGACTTACGCGCGTCCCGGGGCTTGCGCACGCCACCGAGCCTATTCAACATAGGCTCGGCGCGCGCAGGGGGAGCTTGGGGCAGGTTTTCGGGGGGTATGCGCATATCTTACGCGCATACCCCTTTGAAAATCTGCCCCTAAGTGTTTCCCCTAACTTTGGGAGGTAGGAGCCTAATTTTGCCCCTTTGAAAACTGACTAGGGCTTAGTGCCTACATCTAGGCACCTAGAAAGTAGGCAATACCAGGGCGGGGAAAGTGACTTAGACACAGAGCTGATTTCCAGTGCTAAGTACCTAAATTAAGCACCTAAAGTGCTTAGGAAAGGGAAAGCAGGTCTAAAATTAGGTACATAAGTTACACAGTTTTCAGCCTAAAATTAGGGAGACTGATTACCACTGAAATTGCTGAACTTTAGGTCTCTAAAACTGAGGAGTTCAATATTCAAAAGCCATTTATCCATCTAAATGACAAAACAGCGACATTCATTGCCGCATGCGGTAAATTCTAGCCACATAAATTGGGTGTGAGTGGGAGGCATTTCCCTGGAGGAGTGGAGGTAGCCGAATAACTGGGTCATTCATCAAAATGTGTTATGGAATTAACGCACGCGATAATAACGCTATCGTACATCGCAAGTGCAAATTTTTGGAAGGGGTGGGATCAGGGATGAGTTTGGGTGGGATTTAGTAAAATGAGGGGCGCTATCACACTGTACGATAGCATATCTACACCTTTTTTCCAGGCGTTAGGCTGTGCGATATGCCCAAAATGACCAAAATGCAATTCGTGATACATTTTTAGAATTGCATTTTGCCCATTTCTGAGAGAGCGAGAGAGAGAGAGAGGGCACCTCTGGGGAGGCCTTCACAGTGTGCAACTATTTATATCTCTATAGGAGGGCCATCTAATAGGCCGAGGAGAGGTGTTGGTGGTGGTTTAAGGTTTAGGGGCCAGTTTCTCATGCAGAGTGAGATGTACAAACAGCACAGGACACCTCGGTGAAACTTTGACATCATGTGGAGTGAGGAAAGTCTCACAAAGAAGAAATTGTGTACTACATTATCTCACCCTAGCTTGATTGTACCCTGTAGTGTGTTTTGAGACGGGAGTTTTCTTCACTCTCCTCATCTCATAATTTTGGTTTCCCTGTTTTGAAACATTTATTTTCCAGTAAGCAATGCATGGCACTTAACCAGAGGCTCAGTGTGTGTGAAATAAGAAAGTGATGTTCTTCAGTCTGGGAGTATGAGTGAACTGTAAGCAGTTCTGAAAAGCAGTAGGTTCTCATCCATTCCTGGATGAAGGAGGCAAGAGAAGGAGTTGCTTGGACCTAGTAGTAGATTCACTATCATCTCAAGGAAATTCAAGAAGAAAAAGAGAGTAAAAGATACTCATCAAGTACTGTGAGAAAGGATGAGGAAGAAGAAATATAAGGAGAGGTAGGAGTGATTGGGATTTCTCTGTATGGCCTTTGATTAAATTGGACAATAAGAACTACCCCATCAATTGGAAGGGAACTTACAAACTGTCCATAATTGATTAGAGAGAGAAAGAAAATTTGATTTATACATTGGAAATTATTTTAACCATCTATATAAATTTATTTGAGAGAAGAAAGGTGACACATCTACTTAAAAACTTGAATTTGTGATATCAACTTTTGAAACAACTAAAGCTGTAAAACTTTCCTTGCTTCCAGCGGGCTTATTGTTGTACTTTATAATTGAATGCTCATCAGTGCTGTTTACAAAGAACTTTACAGAGTAAAAGCAAACCTAGAGGCTAGAATAATAATCTTCTCCCTGCTCAGAGAATCCTGGATACTCAGATAAATTAAGAATTTGGGAAGATAGATTTTAAGAGACTATGTTTGAGATATGGTTCCTGGGGCCTTTATCTAGGACAATCAGCTCCAGGGGTTACACATACAATGCATTCAATTTTCAAAGGTTTGTGCACTATTTTGCCCAGATTTAGGCATTGAAAATGTAGGCAACTGCCTCCGTCACCAAATTTTTATCGAGGCTACAGCATCAACGCACCAACTGCCTGCCCAAATCTGGGCCTCCCACTGCAGCCCCACGACAGCAGCAGCAGCAAGTAAAGCAGGAAATTCAGCATGAGGACTCCCGCTGCTCCCATCGGACTTGGGGCATCTCTCCCTTCGCTCCTGTTTCCAGGGTAGAGGAAGTCCATGTGGGAGAAGGGATCTGGCCCTACTGAATATATCTGGGCAACTTTAGGACAGTGATCTACCCAACCAGAGTTACCCACCTAAATTTATCCAAATAGTATGGAATATTGGCACTACCCGGCTACATTTAGGATTATGCCCTCCCCCCTTTTATATGGCTAAATTTGATCTGGGTAAAAAGTTACCCAAGCAAAAGTTTGCTGAGCAGTGGGCTGAAAAATTGAAATCTCTAGATTTGTCCGGAAAGGTTTACCCTGAAAAACCCTTTTCAATACTAACCTCTAAGTTTTCAGCTGAAAGTTTACCTTAATTTAGAGCCCTATAAGCCCTAAATTTAAATCTGCTGTTCATTTGACTAGATTTAGATACCTAAATTAGGTGCCTAGTGCTGAAAGTCTGTTCTAAGCACCTTATTCCATCCCTTAATCATCCACTTTTTAGAGCCCTAACTTTAGAATCCTAGAAAAAAAAAACATTACTTAGGAACATAAAACAATGTGAGAAAGTATATAACAAACTCCTTCAGAACACCAGCCACAGCTATCTGTACCAGTCCTTTATAAGTCTCAACTCAGCAAGGGATTCTGGACTAGGGTGGAGCCCAGAAGACTGGGATAAGCGACCAGGGCCCAGAAGGATGAGGGGGTGCCCCCAGGATAAAGATGGAAGCCTTGAGAAAGTGAATATAACTGAACTGTAAGTTGTATTGCTACAATTGTTTTGCTGAACTGCATAAACCAGCTAAGTGTTTTGTTTATTATTGTTCACAAATCCAGCCCTGAGTCTGTTCTCTGGCTAGTCCTGATCACTTGGTACCACATATAGTGTCAGAAGGGAGATCCCTGTTCTAAGCAAGGAGCACACACAGAAGCCTACAGAGACTGAATTTTTTTTCTTTTTTTCCCTGGGACCTGGCTGCAGGGCATCTTGGAAGTCTGTTCTCACAGGCCAAGGGGGCTAGCGCTGCTTGGAGCAGCTAGTGTAATTCCACTAGTAAGGGACGGAAAGGCCAGAAAGTGATTTTTTGTTTTCTTTTAACTATCCTTCACTTGGAAAGTCAGCAATTGCTGGTTTTGCAACTGAAGAAACAATAAATATTAGAGTAGCTGTTACAAGTCCTGGCAGACAGCCAGCAACAGCTGCAAAAGATTGCGCATGGTTTGCATGAACAATTTACCTAGCAACAAGGTTCACTGGTGCAAATTACTCAAGCCATAAAAGCTGTTACACCCCAGGTGAATTTGTTACCTCACAACCTGTTTAAGTTGAAGGTAGGTGAGGTCATGATGCCTCTGTATCACTCCATTGTGAGACCACACCTTGAATACTGTATACAATTCTGGTCGCCGCATCTTAAAAAAGATATAGTTGCAATGGAGAAGGTACAGAGAAAGGTGACCAAAATGATAAAGGGAATGGAACAGCTCCTCTATGAGGAAAGACTATAGAGGTTATGTCTTTTCAGCTTGGAGAAGAGACAGCTGAGGGGGGATATGTTAGAGATGTTTAAAATCATGAGAGGTCTAGAACAAGTTAATGTGAATCAGTTATTTACTCTTTCGGATAATAGAAAGACTAGGGTGCACTCCTTGAAGTTAGCATGGGGCACATTTAAAACTAATTGGAGGAAGTTCTTTTTCACTCAACGCACAATTAAACTCTGGGATTTATTGCCAGAGGATGTGGTTAGTGCAGTTAATGTAGCTATGTTTAAAAAAGGATTGGATAAGTTCTTGGAGGAGAAGTCCATTACCTGCTATTAATTAAGTTGACTTAGAAAATAGCCACTGCTATTACTAGCAACAGTAGCATGGAATAGACTTAGTTTCTGGGTACTTGCCAGGTATTTATGGCCTGGATTGGCCACTGTTGGAAACAGGATGCTGGGCTTGATGGACCCTTGGTCTGACCCAGTATGGCATGTTCTTATGTTTTTATGTTCTTACTCAAAGGTCTTCCAAAAAATCTTTGAGAGGATTGCATGACTATTGGCTTAGCCAGAAGGCAGTTATACTATGTACTTGGTAACTTGCTCATGGGCAGACGTCAAGTGGCCTTTCATCCCACCTGGATGAAAAGGCTACCTATGAAGAAATCAAGGCCGCTATCCTAGAAAGAGCTGGGAATAACTCAAAAACATACAAGCAGCAGTTCTGGACAGGCTTCCTGCAGCCGGAGAGAGTCTTCGAAATCTGTTCCATCACCTGAAGGATGCTGGCAGGAAGTGGTTGCAGCTGGAGGCAAAAACCGACCTCAAAATAGCCTGATGGGTGCTTGAGCGGCCCCTGAAAAATTGGGTCTGCCAACATTCAGGGCTCATGTTAGGAAAAGCACTAGAAGTGTTGGACACCTTCTACCAGGCTCAATTAATGCACAATGTGGTAAGGAGTCTAGAAAGACAGCCCGCACAGATTCCCTGGTGAAACACGAAGAGTGGAGGTCCTCAGCAGCATCCCTCAGAGACAGAGAGTTTGTCATCTGTACTCAGAACTCAGGCCATAGGTCCATCCACGTACTTTAACTGTGGTCAGAGAGGTCGATTTGAGAGACCTGAAGTTATAGACGTAACTTAGTGACCCAGCCCACACTAGAAAGTAAAATTCCTGGAGGAATTGGCTATCTGAGGAATTGGCTATCTGAGAAGTCACTGGTAAAGTAAGCTCTGTGAGGGCCTCCAGACGTTTTGTATCTTGAAGATAACCTGGATTAAATAATTAAATAATGAAATTAGTGGAACAGTTTTGCACAAGAGAAAAGAATATATTTTGCCTTTATGAGCAGACAAAACAGACCTTGGATGAGAAACAGAAGCAGTTTATGTAGAGAACTGTCTCCAGCTCAAGGCCTAGTTACTGAACACGGAATGGGGGGAGTTACCAGATAACGGTATTTTGACAACATTAGTTTAGGTAAAGGTTCAGTAGTTCTCCTCTCCAAATAAGGGAGCCATCCCAAAACAAAAGAAAAAAAAAAGAAAAAAACGTTGTCAGCCATACATGTATATAAGACAATAATGTATCTTGTATTAGGGGGAAACGAGAGAGCAGAAAGGCTAGGTAGTACTTCGCTGATAGACGCACAATGCTGCTTCTAAGAAAGACTAATTATATATTCATTTCTTGCTTTTTTACTAATAAAAATTATTCATTAAGATAAGAAGTTGTGGATTATTACAGAAGGGCCGGCCTTCTGCACCAGAGCATAGGCTCCGGAATTGAACTCTCTGTGTGCATGGAGAACACAGATAATGATCCTTTGAACTCCCTGACCATTGCAGTGGTCAGGTAAATGAACAATCTCCTATGTTTGTTGGAGAGTTTTGGGTCTTACATTGGCATCTACGTGTGTTGTTTCATGCAGGTCGTGTTGTGCTAGATTGGAATGTCGATGTGCTCAGTGCGAACCCCTAAAAGAAAGAAAAATAGGAGAAGCCGCCCCTTCCTGACACCAAGATGGTGACTGTGAATGAGCAATCTTTACTGGAGCTAAAGGAAAATCTGGTATGAGACATATCTAAAAACATTACTGCTTCCTTAACGGATCAACTCAGCAAACTACAATCCATGATGGAGGAAATATCTGAAAGGACTGGCACATAGGCTATGAAATTATCTGATCTTGACAACTGGATTATGGCACAAGAGATGGTGTCTGATCAACTTACCGGACAAATAGCAGAGCTAAAAAGAAAATGTGGCCTTGTTGGACAGAATTGAAGATCAGGAGAACAGGGCACATAGGAATAATGTCATTGGCCTTGCTGAATCTGTCACAGAACCTGAACTGCTGAATTTTTTCCAAATCTGGCTTCTGGAAGCCCTGGGTTTGTCACTGGAAACAAAGCCCATTCTTGTGGAAAGAGCACACCAGATCAGCGTCAGGAAGGACAATGATTCCAGATCTAGGCCATTGATTGCGTGAATCTTGAATTTTGCGGACAAAGTTAAATTGATGCAAGCATTTTGAAAGCACAAAGACAAGTTGGAATGGGATGGCCATTCTTTACTTTTATTTGGTGATTTCTCCATTAAAGTTTCAGAGACTTGGTGAAAAATGACATTGTATTGTAAAGGAGTTAAATTTTCGTTACAATATCCTGTGAGACTCCATGTCTTTGCAAATGGAAAGACTCTTATTTTGCATAATAAAGAGCAGGCCCAACCATATCTGGACTCTGTATGAGGTTTTTGTTGCTTGAAAAGTGGAAGATAATGCTTTCTGTGATGCCTGACTAAATATGTTATCTTTTGGTCAGTTTATTTTTGTGGTGGCCTTATGGAAACTTTACTCTTTGGTTTTTCTAATTTTCCACTGCTGTTCCTATACTTGGCTTATTGATTGATCAATATCTGAGTTTGTTTTCTAGCAGATATCTCTCCTGAGATGCCACTGGGATATGCTATCTTTGGTTCATTTGGTAGCTCTGGAAATGCATTTTTTTTTTCTTTTTGCACACATGCAATCAGCTTTCAGAAACATTTTGTTAGGAATCTGCTATCTGATGGGAGGAGCAATCAGAAAGGGTTAGCAATCTGTTAGGAAAGTTCTGTGTTAGAGCTGGGAGATAGCAATCTGTAATGAATCTCCGTGAGGAGTTAGCAATCTGATGTAGTTGTAGGTGGATCCCTGGGCCGGTGGCAGATGACCACGCCCCCAGGAGGATATCCCGAGAGGGACCACCGGCTAGGCTTGAGTATGGAGACAGACACACATTAGTTCTTTTATTAAACAGGTTTTTGAAACCACCAGAGGTGGCAGTAGTGAGCTGATATTCCTGGCAGGGCTGTAGTCCCTCAGGTACTGGAACAATGATCCCAGGATGGCTGAGCTGTTGAGAAACTGTAGAAAGTGAGTAGGCAGAGTAGGCAGAGTTTATGAACAGAACTAGATGACCAAACTCACGTAAGGTCTCAAGGAAGCTAGGAGCTGGAAAGGTTTAGGCCCTCGAGGAGTGAGTACCTGGTTCCAGGGAAAGCTCTGAGAGAGCGATGGTAACTCACAATTGTTTGTAGCAGCGATAGCTTCCAAGCAGTAGACAATCTTCAGAGTGTCCAGGAACATGGGCCCTCGAGGAGCGAGTACCGGTTCCTATCTGTAATCTGAAAGTAAAGAAAAAGAGCGAGGCCCCTGAGGAGCGGGTACCTCTGGTAAGTCCGAGGAGGCAGAGTAGCTTGGGAGGTGTAGCCGAAGCAAACCCCTTACCCATGCTAACTCAGTTAGATAGTGAAAATAGAGACCTTTAAATATTGGAAGTGGAAGACGTCATCTCAGGGGGACGCCCCTGAGGTTCGTGCTCTTGCTGGTACTTCAATCAGAGCGCGCACGCCCTAGGTCTTCAGGCAACATGGCGGATCTGCAATGTCGAGCCGGTCCAGGGACGCAGGAGGGAGACGGCATGGAGATGCCACGGCAGCCAGCCGTCCATCAGACCCGGAGGGAGTCGCCACAGAGGTAAAGACGGCGGAGTGAGGGCGTCAAGCAGCACAACACATTTGCTGCCTTGCTAAGAGCCTTTTGTTGTGAGCGCTTAGTGCAGTCTCTTGCTTGAGAGAGAGTGAGCCCTTGGATCATGACACAAACTCAGGGCAAGGCTCCAAGGTAGACACCATGAGAGGAGAGCATATCCGGGCATGGACTGGACTTGGAACATAGCTTGGACTTGTAACAAGGCACACTCAGACCTCTGCTGAACCTGTATGCATGGAGTGAGACCCAACAACACAATGCTGGTCTCTGGGTAGCCCTTTGGCCACTCGATTGCCATTTTGGACCTGCTGCCTAGAACAGCGAGTGCAAAATTATAAAATCTATCCCTCACTGATTAAGCAAAAGAAGTTATTGATTTTTTTTCATAAGTGTAAAACACATATTGTATTTTTTCAAGAAACTCACTTAACACCGATTGAGCATAAAAAGCTGCAATCTCAGTGGGTAAGCCAAGTGTTTTTCTCTTCCTGTTCTAGGAGAAGATGGGGTGTGGTGATTTTACTTCACAAAGATTTTCCCTTTCATCTAGACAGGAAATTTGCTGACCCAGTGGGATGTTATATATCTTCATTAGTGGGACCCTGTTTCAACAGAAAATGTTCCTTTGTAATATTTATGCACCAAACATATATAATCATGGCTTTTTTACAAATTTGGTTGCGTCACCCAGTCAATTTCCTGATCATTTTATTATTTTGAGAGGGGATTTCAGTGTCCTTGCAGATTCTAGTATGAATGCGAAGCCACCTAGACCTAACAGACAAACTCCACAGACCCTTGGGATTTCTTTTCTCATGAAAGAACTTCAGCTATTGGATATCTGGCAGGTACTTCACCCTGGGGAGGAAGATTTTTCTTTTTATTCTGAGCCACATGATTGCTACTCCCATGTAGACTATTTTTTGCTGACAGATAAGATGCTTCCCATGGTTAGACGTGCGGATATTGGGGATAGCATTGATTTCAGATCAAGCTCCTATTTCATTCCCACTCAGTTTAGGTTCCTAGTTATCTACGGCATTTAGATGGCTGTATTAAGCACCTATACAGTAAAATGGGTTGCGCGGGCCTAACCCTTCGCCTAACGCTTGGCAGACGCGGCTTGCATTTGCAAGCAATTTAAATAGAGTATCGAGCGGTATGTGATCAGAACTGCGTGCGGCAAACGAGGGTGCGCCCGGCACTGCCGCACTCTTTCTAACGCGGCCTTGCTGTATCGACCTGTATGTATTTTGACTCTAACTTTAAGGAATTGTTGCATGTTAAGTGGCAAGAATATTCAGAGATTAATACATCCCCTGAGATTGCTCCTGATATTTTGTGGGGAGGCTGGGAAAGCAGTTATGCAGGGTGAGAAAATTTCCTAGGAAACCAGCAAACGTAAGGCCTCTGGTACTGAGATTTTATGCTTAACGAATAAACTGGCTGCTCTCAAAGCTTCCCATGTGAATATTTTCCAAACCAAGACAAAGTCTCATATGTTAGATGTTAGGAACACTTTTAATAAGCTCTTATATCAAAGAGTGATTAAAAATTTTTACTGCTTTTGTATTAAGTTGTTTCAGCATGGGAATAAGCCAGGCAGGTTGCTTGCAAGGTAAGGGGGACAATAAGTAAATCTACAACTCGAACACTAAATTTTCAAAAGGGAAACTTTGATAAAATGAGGAAAATAGAAAAAAAACTGAAAGGTGCAGCTGCAAAGGTTAAAAGTGTACAACAGGCTTGGACATTGTTTAAAAATACTATCTTAGAAGCACAGTACAGATGTATTCCATTCATTAAGAAAGGTGGAAGAAAGGCAAAACGATTACTGGCATGGTTAAAAGGTGAGGTGAAAGTGGATATTTTAGCCAAAACAAAACCTTCAAAAATTGGAAGAAGGATCCATCCGAAGAAAACAGGAAAAAGCATAAGCGTGTCAAGTTAAATGTAAAACATTGATAAGACAGGCTAAGAGACAATTTGAAATGAAGTTGGCCATAGAGGCAAAAACTCATAATAAAAACTTTAAAAAATAGGTGTAATTATTTCCGGCGTTAAAACCTGCGATAACGTGCATTGTGAATAATTATTTCCTTCCCTATTTAGATGGGCCAAGGGATTTTCAATTGGGTTCAAGAAGATATATAAGGTGTCTAAGTGAGATAGAAACTATTCTCTGTGGTGACATCAGTCAGGCAGTAATATTCCATCAAACATTCCTGACAGTGACAGCTGAGCTGAGAGCAGTGCTGTGCTGGAAAAGTGACAGAGAGGCTCTGCAGGCTGATGTCTGTCACATAGGCCCCATTTATGTCAAAAACACATGAAAAACTGATAGCAAAGAGTGAATGAGTATGAATGAAAGTTGTTTATTAATGATTTAAGACTGGCCAGGGTAAGAAATAATTCTTTAGTCAGCTTAAATGTAATGTTCAGCTGAATCGTGGAAATTCTTTAGCTTTTTCCAGTTAGCTGGATGTGAGAAAGGCTTGAATAGGGAAGACGGGATGATGATAAGGGAAATGATCACCAAATAAAATGTAATCACATCTAAGCTAAGAGAGATTCTAATTTCCTCTAAAAGCCTGAGAAGATTTAATCAGACAACTTGTAGATAAAGGTTCTTGAGCTTGGAAAGGGAAAATACCATGAAGAATAGGCTAAAGAAAATTAAAACTAAAAAATAAAACTGGTCTTTAAGACTACTAACTTGAAGATTAGCATCAAAGTATGTAATTCCTGAAAGGACCTGAAGGGTACTACTTAACTATGTAGGCCATTTATACCTAAGTTGTGCCAGTTTAAAAGAGAAGTGTGTGTGTAAAAGAAAGGACAGCATTGATCTGTTTTCTCATTATTACTGAGTTAAGCTTACTGCACACACTCAGCACCTAAACTCTTATTAAAACTTAGATAGGGATTAATTAATATCTTTTTGTTTCTAAACTAGTTAGACTGAAAGTACAATAAGACGATGGAGACATGCATACAGGGTGCCATATTAGGCAGTGGAAGATTGGCGGTCCTAGGGAGGTAGTTTCTTTTATTACTTTGTTTGAGATACTTACTGTAGTAGGAAAGACAACATATCTGGAGACAATGAGATCAAGAACAGAGGTCCAGAGTTCCTGTCAATGCTAACAAACAGCAAACGCCAGCTCGCCACCAAAGCCTCCCATCATCATTGGGGTCCCCATTGTCATGCTTGCTCACGATGCTTACAAGCCTCGCCCTTTAGCAGCCACAGCGCTGGAAAATAGCTTAGAGCACCATTGTTTTGGTATAGAAATGTGTGAGAAATACAAAACACTTTGAACGTTGTTAGTTACATGCACTACTTAGTAAATAAATAAATATAGGAAAGACTTACACTTTAGAAAAGGTTATACAAACACATATCATACTTATCTGAATGAGACATTTAAGCTTCTGAAATATCTTGAAGTAATCTAAAACAATAGATAAGTTTCACAAAGAATCAATTTATTTTGTAAAGTTGCATACCGTTAATATAAGAATAGGAAAATTAAAGTATTACTTATCTGATATAATTCTGTAAGAAACTGGTTTCATTTCAAAATTTTGAAAGCCTAGAAAACATGTAAAAAATATGGGCCGGATTTTAAAAGGGTTACGCATGCTGGGCCTATTTTAAAAAGGCCCGGCAACATGCATAAAGCCACAGGACACGTGTAAGTCCCAGGGCTTTACAAAATGGGCGGTCCGGGGGCGGGGACAGAGACCTTCGACAGAGCGGCCATTGCCGCTGTGTTGGAGGATTGCGTGCCAGCAGGCTGCCGGCGCGCGCAACTTGCGTCTGCCCAGAGGCAGGCACAAAAGGTAAAATAAAAATTGGGTGGGGGGGGTTAGAGTAGGGCTAGAGAGAGGAAAGGTTAGGGGAAGGGGTGGGAAGGTCAGGTAAGGGGGAACGGGGGAAAGCAGCGCGGCTCGGCGTGTGCAAGGTGCACAATTGTGCACCCCCTTGCGCGTGCCGACCCCTGATTTTATAACTTGCTCACGCCTGTGTGCGCAAGTTATTAAACCGGGTGTACATGTGCGCACGCTGGGTAGTGCACCCACATGTATGCTGCGTGCACTCCTTTTAAAATCTACCCCTATGTGTTTATCTGAAATTGATATAACTGATAATTCATTTAATGCTTTTGATGAATTAATATATATTACCTTATAACTAAGAGTTTTGTTAATGAGAGCCTGACTTGACTGCATTATCAGCTTAGTTTTGAAAACAAAATACATTTTCCTTACTCAAAGAAATTTTCCTTTTATCAGTTTTTTTTCATAGTAAATTATCTGGGTCGTAAGCTCTGGAAATCTCTAATTGTAAATAAAACTTGGGAAACCCTATAGCCTTGGCATTTCACCACACACGTGATAGTGCAAATAAGAGATTCATCCAGATCCGAGGGGTCTACACATGGACAACTTCCATAAGAGATGGTGGTTCTGGTGGCAAAAACAGTAATGGAATTCTAGAAGCCTCCAAAATAAGAAGTGGAGAAAACCAGTCGCACGAGCAAATGTCAATCGAGAAGAGTGAGGTTTATAAAGTTTGAAAGAGTTGTAATCCACAAATTGGGAGTCAAAACAATCATATGATCTTTATTCAAGGTAGAGCAGTCCAGGCATAAAACACTGATTCAATTGTGCGTCCTCCAACATGACCATTTTCAGAGTAAAGCTGCATCAGAAGGGACAGCAAACTGCACGGGGAATGATTCAAAACCAGCAGTCTGTTCATGCATTGAATCATTCCCCGTGCAGTTTTCTATCCCTCCTGATGCAGCTTTACAGTGAAACAGTAAACACTGCAAAATTCTGACTAAACTTTCCAAAGTTAACTGTCCTACATTATCATCCAGTAAGAATGCAATAGTTTTCTAGTATATATATTTTTTGGCCAATTCAACATGCCACAGATAATGAATATCTTACATTTAGCGGTCTAAGGGCTACTCCCACTGAGCCCCCCACTCATCTCCCTGGCCAGGCTCCTCCTGTCTGCTCCCGATGCGCTGCTCAGGCTCCATGCGGTGGCCTGCTGTGCTCTGATGTGACAAGACATTGCCGACTCCTCACTCAGCCCGATGCTGTTGACCCCAACTGACGCATCTCTCCCTAGGCACACAAGCACCCGTCCTCTCTTAATTTAAAAGTCTAGTGGTGGGAAAGACCCCTCAGTGCTGGATAATGATGTCACTACTAAAGCCCTATAAAGGGTTCACGCGCTCCTGCCATTATCGCCTCAGCAACAGATTCCCCTACTCCTGCAGTAGAGCATGTTGCTCCAGCATCTTTTCTTCAGTTGCAGCATCTTGTCTTCAGGTCCAGCCTTGTCTTCAGTTCCAGCGTCATGTCTTCAGTTCCAATATTTTGTTTTCAGCATCAACATTGCCTTCAGTTCTCCTTGCCTGCCTGTGCATTTCCTTGCTGACCTACCCTGCATATCCATCCCTTCTTCCCTTTTGGACGGATATTTGGTTTGACCTCAGCCTGATTTCCTCTGTGGCAGCACTCCTTACTGTTCTTACTCACAAGGACGCCAATACCAAGAATTGGCCACCCAAGACTCTAGAAGCATTTCAGAAGCTAAAAGATGCCTTCACAGACAAGCCTTGCCTGTATCACCCAGATCCTATGTGACTCTTCATCTTAGAAGAAGATGATACCTCGTCTCTGGGCATAGGGGCTGTCCTTAGCCAGCATTCTCCAGAAGGAATACTCTGGCCATGTTCCTTCTTTTCTAAGAAGTTTTGCCAGCTGAGCATAATTACAGTATCAGGGATTGAGATCTTTTGGCTGTCAACTTTGCTCTCGAGGAATGGTATCACCTACTCAAAGCAACCCAAAACCATGTTACAGTACATGGACCTCAAGAATCTTGAAAATCTACATCAAGCTCAGCAGCTTAATTGGTCTTTGTTCTTCATGCGCTTCAATTTCAAATAGCAGATGAAATTTACCATGGACAAGTGCAAGGTGAGGCATACAGAGAAAAATAGCAAATACTGTAGTTACACAATGCTAAGTGTTGAGATGTGGACCCTTGAGCCAGCTAAGAATGGGGTCCGTAGCTGGGAGGTGGATCAAGCCCAGGAGACCAACAGGAATCTTCACTACTGGAAGCCCGAGGTCCCGGGCCGCTTGGACTTAGGTGCAGTCTCCTGGGAAACCAGGAATGGGGGAGATCTGAAGGAGACCAGCTGGAATCTTCACCACTGGAAGCCCAAGGTTCCCCCGGGAGGATCCTTGTGGACCCGGGCCACTTGGACTTAGGTGCAGTCTCCTGGTGAGGCAATGAACAATCAAGGTTCAAGGCAAAGCAGGCAGAAGTGAAGCAGAACTAGAAGTAGTCCAATGGTCATGGCAGGCGGCAGCGGTGCAAGATGAAGATACGAACCAGCAGTCGGGGCAGGCAGCAGACCAGCAGGAACCAGAGACAGGCCAAGGATCAGGACGGGCAGCAGACGAGAGATACCAGAAGCCAAGCTGAAGTCAGGAACCAGGAAGACAAGCTGAGACGAAGGCAGGAGCAGGCAAACAAGGACCAGAGTGGAGCAGGAGCAGGAACACCGAGGCAGGAACAAGCAGGATCAGGAACACGATGGCAGGAACAAGCAGGATCAGGAATACGATGGCAAGAACAAGCTGGATCAGGAACACGAACAGCAACTAGCACACAAGAGTGAGACCTGTTGCTAAGGCAAGGGAAAAAGGTTAGTATGAGCCTATTTATAGGCCTGTGCTGATGACCTCACTTTGGGGGCTGGGCCGAGGTTTCACACCACGGTCCCTTTAAATTCAGAGCTTTGGCGCACACGCGCACCTAGGGGGCAAAGTCTGTGGCAGCAGTCCGCAGCGTCTCCCGTGTGGGGAGAACTCCACAGGAAGGCCTTGTTGTGGCCTAGCCCAGGGGAGAGGAGTCGTCAGTGAACTCCCGATGTAGCGAGTAAGGGAAGGGAGCCTGGCTGCGGACGGTCGTGGCCAGGTTTCACAACAGTACCCCCCCCCCCTTTACACCCCCTCCCCGAGGGTCTTGGCTTGTATGGATGGTCTTGATGAAAAGAAAGGAGAAGATTTTTGTCCAGAATATTGGAGGCAGGCTCCCAAGAGCTTTCCTCCGGGCCAAAGCCTTCCCAGGAGATCAAGTACTGGTGATAGAACCGGATATCCAAGACCTCTTGTACTTGATAGATAGGCTCTTCTTCAGCCACTATGGTCTGAGGCTTTGGAGGTTGGCGATGAAAACGAGAAAGAACCACTGGTTTGAGCAGTGAAACATGGAATACGTTATGTATTCCCAAGCTAGTGAGCAAACGTAGACGGTAAGAAACTGGACCCAACAGGTCAATGATAGAGAAGGGGCTGATGTATCTAGGAGCCAGTCGCATTGAAGGAAGTCGAAGGCAGATATGGCGGGTACTCCACCAGACCCGCTCTCCCGGGCTAAAGAGTGGAGCTTTACGACGATGTCTATCAGCGTCCTTCTTTGCAGATTCCTCAGAACATAGCAAATTGTCTTGCGTGGATTCCCAAAGCATATGAAGCTGTTGAGCGGACACAGTTGGACCGTAGGGGACGGCACATTCAGAGGAAGTGGCAATGGTGGTTTGGGTTGTTTACCAAACACCACTTGGAAAGGAGAGGCCTTCATTGCCGAATGGATGTAGTGGTTATAGGAGAATTCAGCCCATGGCAGTAAGGCCACCCAATCATCTTGTTTCTCACTCACAAAAGTACGGAGAAACGATTTTAGGGAATGGTTGGTCCATTCAGCTTGGCCGTTACCTTGTGGATGGAAGGCAGAAGTGAAATCTAGATGAACACCAAACTTCTTACAAAGAGTTCTCCAATATTTTGCACTGAACTGGGAGCCTCAGTCTGAGGTGATGTGCTGTGGTAGGCCATGTAGTCGGAAGATATGCTGTGTGAATAGCTTGGCGAGTTCTGGTGCGGTAGGAAGTTTAGACAGGGCTACAAAATGCGTCATCTTGGAAAATCTATCCACGGTAACCCAAATGACTTGCTTACCTTCAGATAAAGGCAATTCTACTATGAAGTCTGTAGAAATATTAGTCCATGATTCTGTTGGGACTGGCAAGGGCTGTAACAGTCCCCAAGGACGGCCGGGTAAAGGTTTTTGCTGGGCACACGTAGGGCAGGAACTGACATACGCCTGAACATCTTGCGAAACCTGGGGCCACAAGTAGTGATGGGTAAGGAGACTTCAGAATCTCAAAATGCCTCAGAGCAAGAGAAGCTAGAAGATTTGGATCAATGAGTTGCCCAGATATGAAATATTTAATTTGGTTTGGTCCAGGGTGACTTGGGGGCTGATTTTCAGAGCCCTGCTCGCGTAAATCCGCCCAAAACCGGGTGGATTTAACGCGAGCAGGGCCCTGCGCGCCGGGAAGCCTATTTTACATAGGCCTACCGGCGCGCGCAGAGCCCCGGGACTCGCGTAAGTCCCGGGGTTTTCGGAGGGGGCGTGTCGGGGGGGTGGTCCCGGTCGTCGCGGCGTTTTCGGGGCGTGTCGGCAGCGTTTTGGGGGCGGGTACGGGGGCGTGGGCTACGGCCCGGGGTGGTCCGGGGGGCGTGGCCGCGCCCTCTGTACCCGCCCCCAGGTCGCGGCCCCGGCGCGCAGGAGGCCCGCTGGCGCGCGGGGATTTACGCCTCCCAGAGGGAGGCGTAAATCCCCCAACAAAGGTAAGGGGGGGTATAGACAGGGCCGGGCGGGTGGGTTAGGTAGAGGAAGGAGGGGAAGGTGAGGGGAGGGTGTTAGAGGATTCCCTCCGAGGCCGCTCCGATTTCGGAGCGGCCTTGGAGGGAACGGGGGTAGGCTGCGCGGCTCGGCGCGCGCCGGCTATACAAAATCCATAGCCTTGCGCGCGCCGATCCAGGTTTTTTTAGTAGATACGCGCGGCTCCGCGCGTATCTACTAAAAATCCAGCGTACTTTTGTTTGCGCCCTGAGCGCAAACAAAAGTAGGGCCTATTCGCGCTCCTTTTAAAATCCGCCCCTAGGTGCATATAAAAATGCTTGAAAATCTTGAAAATGCCATTCGTTACTCAACCTTGAAAGTCTTGAATTTTCCCAGTATTAAGATTATCTCGCCATTGGAGCAATTTAAACAATAAATGCTTGAGATATTAAAAATCCTCAGTACTCTTTATCCTTCTTAAGCAGCTCCACCTATTGCAAAGATTTACTTGTTGCCTGTTGACAAGAGAGATGATATTGCTGCAGGAAATTCCTAAGGTTTACCTACGCGAGCTGAGTTATCTGCTTTTCTAGAAGATTCGAGAGAAACTCAAGTTGAACATAGAGGTACATTATTTGTTAACTTTGTTTCCCCAAGATCATGATTTAGTATTGAGGTTTTTTCTTCATAACAGGATTGTACTTTTCTAAGGACAGAAGCTATGGTTATATCCAGATTCAAACAGATCTACGCAAGATCGAAGGAGAAAATGTCTACATACGTGCCAGGAAGCCCTGACAAAGGGGCACAGTTTACCTTGCGTTATCCATGCAAATGTTTTTGTAAGGTTTAATAATGATTGTTTACATCTATTTTGAGTTATCTCAGTTGAGATTTTTATTTTTGGATTCCCTTAAATCACCTGTGGACAGTGCTGACTAACCCTGGATGTCTCATGTAATGTTTAGATGCTCTTTCCTTTCCTCAGTTTTTCTTTTTTACTTTTTCTGCTGTTTCTTATCACTCTTGTTGAGCCTTGGGTCCTCCCCAATTTCCTTTATATTATGGGGTTAGGCAAATTATTTTTCTTTTTAATGTTTATATTTTCTTTGTTATACTGGAAAGATTGTGTAGCCCTTATTACTTAACATACTTTGTTATGTGCTATATTTGTCGAAAATTGCAATAGCATAAATAAAACAAAAAAAAAACCCAAAGTATAACAGGATAGTTAGGGTCAAATCGGGGCTTCAAAACTCCATGTGCCAGAGGAGGTCCCCCTTACTTGCCCCCAGTAGTTAGTTTTCCCCCATGTTTAAATGTTAAAGAGATCAGGACACTTTATAAACCAGGCCAGGCAATTTGCACCCAGAGCTTTGAAACTGATGTGGGAGCTTCTGCAGGATCTCCCCACCCCAGATCGGGCCTTATTTTACATTTTTTGCCACTTAGTTTTGACTTTATTCACTTTTAAAACTTGTCCCAATGCTGCTGCGAACCCAGAAGTGACCAGCAAGGTCACTTCCAGTGCAGCCCGCATGCTAGGGTAAACGCTGGGGACTTTCCTTGCAGTCTCCGATGTTGCGGCAGCATTCTCAGTGCTGCCGCTGCAAATCTCAAGGTGATCTGAGGCAGCCCCTACCTCCTGCGCCATTCTCGGATCTGAGCTCCGCCTCCCCAGGATCATCTCTCGTTACCGCCGCATGCCCAGAGGAGGGAAAATGTTGCTGGCATTCTCCCAATAGCCGCGAGGTTGGAAATCCCTACAGCTGCTTCAAATGGCAGACTGCTGCCTTCCTTTTCAGCCGTGATGATCACAGCACAGCCAAGCCGGACATCTCTGCCAGCCCTGAACATCATGGCTTGGAGCAGGAGCCTATGCCACTTCTCCTGACTAGATTCATGGATGCTTTTACAGCAGCACACCAGCATCACAGGAACCCTCTCCTTTATCTATTTTAACTCCTAGGGTTACATGTCCATTCGACAGGCTTGGCTTGGTGAGGTGCATGATCGGGCCTTCTCGCTGCAGTTCCTACATCTGACCTCGTGCCCAAAATTATTTAAAGCACAGCTGAAAACCTATCTTTTCCAGCTTGCTTATGCTGAGAGCTACCTTTCATTCCTCCAGCAGTCCCGGTTTCTCTCTGATTCTACTTTGATTTGTAACGTGTAAATAACAAATCTATGTCAATTAACGTTTTCTCTGCTGCGTTGTCTGCTATCTTTTATGTGTGTTTGCACTGTAACCTGCTGTGAACGATGGAGCAAGCAGAATATAAATCTTTTAAATAAGTAAATAAATTGCTGTGGCTATCTTGTCCTAATGCTGCGCATAGCAAACTACTAGAGCAGAATCTGGCATTACTGGCCTGGCTAAATTACTACCAGTTCTCCGACTATAGCTGTGTTCTCTTGCTCCTACATTCAATGCTCACAGCATCTCTATTTATATTAAATCATATTAGCTGTACTGGAAGATAAGCAGTATCACCAACAGTAGAGTTGCTAAGAATAGTAACATGAGGAAAATGAATTGTGTTTTACTGCGATGAAAGCTGGGATAACTGATAAATGTATTACACAGAGGTACACTGAAAGCAGCATTACTATCTTGTTGGTCTTGCTCCTGTGCAATCATACGGTAAAAAGGCCAAAACATCAGAATAAATTTAAAAACAAGGAGGAACGGTTACCAAATTGTAATCTCCACAAATCCTACAGCAGATTCAATAAAGTATTTAATGCTTCTTATGATGTGTCAAAATGACAGCGTTTTTGGAAGTCAAATAACCAGTCCCCCGACACGGACCGTGTTTCAGGATAACTGCGTCGGGAGAGACCTTGAGTGAAAGCTTCAAGGCTTATAGTGACAGGTTGGAATGGCACATCCAAATATGGTCTTGCTCCTACTGCATCATTTTAAATGTAAGTATTATGTCCTGATTTTTCCATTTTATGCATTATTTTTACTCTCTTTAGAACATCATCTAAACTTAAAGTTAAATAGTACAAAGAAGCTAAGATTTGTCATTTGAGAATTCTGTACACATCTACAACCTTCCTAGGTCTGTTCTTTTCTTACCTTGTTTAATCACTCCAAGGGGAAAAATCAGTCTGGGACTGTGGGACAGGGTCACTGTCTTATTAGGAACATGCTGGCAAGGAGAGCCTCACTGGTATATGCATATATTCTGAATAATGGTATATATATTATGACACTGACTGACTGCTGCTACTTCTTTCAAACTCACCTCCAATCCTCTAAAACAAACCCTTCCAGATCGTTGGATACTGGCACAGGGTAGAGTCTCTTCCCTTGGATCAGGCTAAGAAGTGTAAAATAGGAATCAGCCACCATATACTATTCTTCCAACTCCAAAACAAAAGCCACTTCCCCTATATCAGGCTGTGGGGCCTAATGATGGGGAGAACTGCAAATCTGCAACTCAAAGCCATATAAACGTATAGGAAAACCCACACTTCTCCTCTTGCATTCTGCTTTTATAGTATACTGCTGACCAAGCCAGACAAGCCTCTGCAGAGGTGCCTACAGGGATGGTCTGCAAACTACTCTGCTTTCCTAAAATGCTAGCCTAGGGCTCTAGATAGGAACTAACTGGATAGTGGAGACCCTAGTGGCCTCTACATATAGTGAATGTCTGTGAAGCTGACTTCCATGGCTTTCTCTCATGGATCCTCCCTTTTCTCTCTGTGTCTTTTCTTTTTCATAATATCTCTTTATAATGTTTTCATTCTGCTTTCTATTTGTCACTTAATTCCTTTGCTTCATTTCCCTGTCTGTCTCTAGCTCTTTGTCTGTCCCTACTCCTGGCATTTTGAAAACTGCTCAGTCTAGGCTAGTCTAACAAGAGGAGTAGATTTGTACACTGTAATCTCTGCTAGCTGCATTGTACAAATCAACTCCTTTTCATCGCTTACAAGGACTAAAATTCTTCAGTGATGTCAATTTTACAATGAATACCTCTGAATGTGTCTGTAACATCACCCACCCTAACTCCAACCCAACTCCCAAAAACCCATCCCGATTCAAAGTGCCCCTCTACAGTGGTACTTATATATAGTGCATCAAACTGACCCTATGCAGAGGTTCTCTCTCTCTCTCTCCCCCTCACTCACTCTCAGGACTCCTGTGCCAAATGAGGACCTCTAGCAAATTTGCATTGCCTTTGCATAATTCATGGGTACTCATGTCAGTCTTGGCCCAGAACATCCCTTTTCCGCATCCTTCCTGGCTTCTTCAAATTTGCGGTCTACATATGTGGCTGTTTCTGCATGAGCAACATTTTTAAAATCTACCTCTTAGTGTCCATATTTACCACATAAGTTCAGGATGTGAATTATAATAAACCACATTTTCACCCCTGCTTGTGTAAGGAATTGGCTCCTGGACATTCATAGCCATCAAAAATCCATCTTAATTCAATTAATTCCTCCCCTTCCCCCAAAAAAGAATTGGATAAATACCAAATAAAGCTTACTATTTAAGAGTCTGGTTTTCAAAGGCATTTACGTGCATAAAACACAGTTTTATGCACATACATGGGCTTCCAGAAAATTGCCCCAAGACCATGCACATAAAATACGCGCTTAAGCGATTTTGCGTGTAGTTTCGCATGCACTAGACAGAGGCGTTCCTGGGGACAGAGAAACATTTATGAGCATATTTTTGATTTTCAAAAGTATGCATGTAAATCCACACATACACATTTACACCCACTCTAGGCTGAAGTCTGCGTGCGCTTTCTTCATGCAGATTGCATCCCTGTGCCTACATGGGCAGTTATAAAATTACCCTGTAAATGTTTCCCATTTCTGTCTCCTTGGAAATGGTCTTGGAAGAGCTTTCTTCTTAATTAATTTTCATCCAGATTCTTAAGGTACTGTAAATTTGTTCTCTCACTTTCATAAGTTATACGTGACCTTGAGAAATGTGACTTTTATTTGCATGCATTTCAGAGTTATTTTACTATTACCAGAATGTTACAGTGCCAGAGGTTTCCTAGCCATTTACTCTATGAATGATAAAAGATTACTAAAGCAATATGGTGCAAAATGGATCTATTACACTTCCAATGAATGATAAATGGTTAGTAATGCATGATTCACTTTTTCAAAGTCTACTTGAGATCCATTTGTCACATACTACATCAATACCTTTTATTTTCTTCAAATGAAAACACCTTCTTTTAAACTAAATAAAAGTAGTTTCAGGAACAGTGGATCTGACAGAGATCACCTTGTTTAATTACATACTCCTTAATTACAGGTACTTGTCAGTTTCTGTAATGCTCACTTATTCTAATTGCACATTGCAATACATTCTGTATTAAAGGAATGGCATTTATTTTGTGTACTGTAAATGATTACAGTGGCTGAAATGTTTTTGTACGAAATAAAATGCAGGGCCAGCCTGATGCAGAAGATCCCAGAATCTTATTTTACACTTCCCAGGTCACCTGGGGCTGGGGATGCTGTAGATGCAGGCTTCACAGCACCTGGGAAGGAAGGAGCTAAGGTAAATGCTTAAAGATGACAACTAATGACAGGATATAGGGCCCGTTATTGCAGGGTTCGGGAAAAAGCCCCGGTGCATGGTCTCAGTTGAGGACTATTACTGCAAGGACCAGACTATGGGGTACATTTTAAAACACCGCGTACACCGGATTTTATAAGATATGCGCATAGCCACCCGTATCTTATAAAATCCGGGGTCGGCGCGGGCAAGGGGGTGCACATTTGTGCAACTTGCACGCGCCGAGCCCTGCGCGAGCTGCCCGTTCCCTCCAAGGCCGCTCTGAAATCGGAGCAGCCTCGGAGGGAACTTTCCTTCCACCACCACCCCCCCCCCCCGCACCTTCCCTGCACCTTCCCCTCCCTAACCCACCCACCCGGCCCTATCTAACCCCCCCTACCTTTATCGCACAAGTGACGCCTGCTCGAAGCAAGCGTAACTCGCATGTGCTGATGGCCCGCTGCCGCGCCATCACCCAACCTGGGGGCTGGTCCAGAGGCCTTGGTCATGCCCCCCGGAATGCCCCCAGGCCGGCACCACGCCCCCAGAACGCCCCCCCGGAACGCCCCGAACGTCACGCGCCCCCCCCCCCCCCCGACACGCCCCCTAGCAAAGCCCTGGGACTTACGCGCGTACCAGGGCTTGCACGCGCCATCGAGCCTATGCAAAATAGGCTCGGTTCACGCAGGGTTGTTTTTTGTTTAAAGGGTTACGCGCTTAAGTTAAGCGCGTAAAATCCAGCCCTAAATGTGTTGGGTCAGGAGTGGGAAATATAAAACTGGGGAGAAATCTTCCGATAGTTGCGAATGAAATCTCAATGGTGCCAGATCCAATTGAAGAGGAAGTACAAACAACCAGGAGGAAACTGCAGATTAAAAACAAACAACCAGGAGGAAACTGTCGATTAAAAAAAAACAAACAGCACAGCACACCTATATTATGATAAATATGATGCATTAATCTGCATTATAATAACATTTCAGTCTTGACATTTAGACCTTCATCATGATGGAAAACAAAATACCAACAAATCCTTCTGAAGAATGCCAGACCAAAAAATGTTGTGACATCATTCTCCCCCCTCCTTTTTTTCTTAAACATTCTTTATTTATATAAAATTTCAATATATAATATTGAAAATGAATGAAACAAGCAATGGAATATGTACATAATAACAAAAAGGAAAAATAAATTACCATAGTAACATGGTAAACGATGACAGATAAAGACCAAAAGGGTCCATTCCGACTGCCCAGCATTGTTACCCCATGCAGAAAGGTTACCCTAAATGTTACCCAGGTCTTCAATTCCATCCTCTAGCCTCTAGGGATCCTTTATGTTTATCCCACACCCTTTACAATTCTGTTACTGCTCTTGTCTTCACCACTTCTTCCGGAAGGGCATTCCATGCACCCAGCATCCTTTTCTGTGAAAAAACAAACAAACAAATTTCCCTGATCTTCGTGAGTCTACACTCTTGGAGCTTCATATCATGACCCCCTTCGTTCTACCACTTTCTTCCCATTGGAAAAGTTTGATTCTTGCGTGATATTAATACCTTTCAGGTATTTAAAAGCCTGTAGTGCATCCACTCTGCCTCTCCTCTCCTCTAGGGTATACATATTTAAGGTTTATTTGTCATTTATATACCGTTGTCTCAGCAAGCATAGCTTTCACAACGGTTAACATTTCAATAAATATATAAAAGCGATGAAATTACAATCAGTTATAAAAGAATTAACAGCCAAAATAATTAAAAGAATGAAAGTTACAAAAAAAAAAACACATTAGCTGTTAAAAAGTAAAATATAATAGTCTCATAAATCTTTCGCTGCAGACCCCGGCAGGCCTAGATTTAGCCAAAGGCGATTTAGACATCAAATGTTCATAGATGCTGGAGCATTGCTGCTGCCTTGCCTCTATCAGGGACTGAACCTGCCATAATGCCAGCCCGCAGCAGCAGCTACTTGGAAAAAAATTCATCATGGGGACCTGGAAGCCTTCGTGAGCTGACAGGCCCAGTGACACCCTGCTCCTCACACAGGTTTCCATGATAATAGAAAACCCATACAGGAGAAGGGGCTGGGGTGCTACATGAGGGCTCCCAGGCCCTGCACTGAATTTTTTCCAAGTAGCTGCTGCTGCGAATCAGTGCCAAGATTTTGAGAGGGGGAGGTACAGATTGAGGTCCCTGGACCTCCAATGATCAAAGGTTGTGAAGGGGAACATCTCCCTGCACCCTCGGAATATTTCTGGGGGCACCCCTCCCACTGTTGCCTATGGGCACTGCTAAATTAAATCCAGCTCTGGACCCTGCACCATTTTGATTGTTTTTCTCTGTACCATTTCTATCTATTCTTGTTGAGATACAAAATACGATAGTACAGGTGAAGTCTCAACCAATGGCCTGTACAAAGGCATGATCACCTCCTTTTCCATGCTGGTTATGCCTCTCTCTATGTAGCCTAGCTTAGTCACACTACCATGTCACATTGCTTTGATATCTTCAGATCATCAGACACTATCACCCCGAAGTCTCTCTCCGAGTTCGTACACATCAACCGCTCACCTTCCATCATGGACAGCTCCTTTCGATTTCCATACACAAAATGTATGACTCTGTACTTCTTTTCATCAAATTCTCTCTGAAAAACCTTTGATCACTCTTTAAAGCTTTCTTAGATTGCTTCTCATTCTCTCTGCTCCTTCAGGGATGTCCACTCTGTTGCAGATCTTCATGTCATCTGCATAAAGGCAAACTTTTCCTTCTAACCCCTCTACAATACTGCTTACAAAGATATCGAACAGGACCAGCCCCCCAACTGATCCCTGAGGCTCTCTACTAATCTCAAATGGAGAAAAACAATAGCAGTGTTTACCCCCTTACAGACCAGAAAAAGAGGAGGGAATCAAAGGAAAATTCCCCGAAGCAGGGTAAGGAAAACACAGAAAAAGGGGGAAAATATGATAGAGGCAAGACAATATTACTTATCACTTTCTTCCTATCCTGCGTTACTTTGCAAAGATTTTTGGCCCGGGAAGAAATCATTTTTAAAATGAAAATAAAAGTGGAAAGCCATTTCTCTATCCTAGAAAGGATACTAAGATACTGTCAAGTATGATTCCACTAGAAATAAATTGTTAAAGTTACTAGGAGTAAAGTGCACTTTTATAATACCACATTATAGGAAATGCTACCTAATGAGACCTATCAAACCAGAATGCCTCAGTGATAAATTGCAGGTTATAAAGGCTGAAAACTAGAAGTTTTGGAATGTGATACTCGCCGCTGCAGTAATAGTTCATTATAGATATGCTGAAACCAAGCCAGAGCAGACCATTTATGGCTATTGTATAATAGTGTTTGGTGGAGGGGTGGAAGAAGATATATTATTAAAAGTATATATATATATATATAAAAACTTAGGACCCGAAGATTTGGGTTTCCATTTGGCATAGAGAGGTCCATATTCAAAAGCATTTAGCCAGCTGAGAATTTACCTGGTTAAATGAATATTTAGCCACATATCTGGCTCAATTCTAGCCGCTAATAAGTTATGTGGCTAGAACTTATCCGGATAAGTTGGGGGCATTCTTGGAGTGTAACTGGGAGGAATTGAGTTAGCTGGTTAAGTTAACCCTGCCTAACTCATGTTCTCTCGCCCTAGTTTGATGGAATCTATAACAAGGTAACATCAAGCTAGAGTGAGATAACATAGTTCAAAATTTCATCTTTGTGAGACTTTCTCCTATGAGAAAAGACTAAAGAGGTTAGGACTTTTCAGCTTGGAGAAGAGACGGCTGAGGGGGGATATGATAGAGGTGTTTAAAATCATGAGAGGTCTAGAACGGGTAGATGTGAATCAGTTATTTACTCTTTCGGATAATAGAAAGACTAGGGGGCACTCCATGAAGTTAGCATGTGGCACATTTAAAACTAATCGGAGAAAGTTCTTTTTTACTTAACGCACAATTAAACTCTGGAATTTGTTGCCAGAGGATGTGGTTAGTGCAGTTAGTATAGCTGTGTTTAAAAAAGGATTGGATAAGTTCTTGGAGGAGAAGTCCATTACCTGCTATTAATTAAGTTGACTTAGAAAATGGCCACTGCTATTACTAGCAATGGTAACAAGGAATAGTCTTAGTTTTTGGGTACTTGCTGGTTCTTATGGTCTGGATTGGCCACTGTTGGAAACAGGCTGCTGGGCTTGATGGACCCTTGGTCTGACCCAGTATGGCATGCTCTTATGTTCTTATATTCAAATGACATCAAATCTTCACCGAGGTGTACTGTGCTGTTTGTACGTCTCACTCTGCATAAAAAACTGGCCCCTAAACCCTAAACCCTAAACCACCACCAACACCTCACCTCGAGCTATTAGCTGCCCCTCCAATAGGCATATAAATAGTTGCATACTGTGACGGCCTCCCCAGAGGCGATCTCTCTCTCTCAAGCCCAGAAATGGTCAAAATGCAATTCAAATAATTTATTGCAAATTGCATTACGGCCATTTTGGTCATATTGCACAACTTAATGCCAGGAAAAAAGGTGCAGTTATTTCCAGCGTTAAAACCATGCAATAGCATGCATTATACTACCGCACAGTGCGATATTGCCCCTCATTTTCATAAATCCGGCCCAAACCCCTCCCTAATCCCGCCCTTTCCCAAAATTTGTATTTGCGCTGTGCAATAGTGCTATTATCACATGTGTTATGGCATTAATGCATGCATGACCCTGTAAGTTTGCTATCCTGACTATGAATATGGATCTCAGAGTGGTTGAATTTTGGGATCTTCTGGCTATCTATTGTCGCAAAACATAGGAACATGAAGGCAGAAAAAGACCATATGACCTATCCACACCAACGTTTCAGCTTTGCCATCCCTACCACCAGAGCCATAGCAGGAAGGGTGCTTTAGTGGTGTTAGTGCCATTGAGAGCAGCATGACTGCACCAGCATTGATAGCATGACCAGTGGGGCTTTAGAAGGAAGACGAGCAGGGCAGCCCTGCCAGAATTGGCAGCATTATCAGCGGGGCCTTAGTAGGAGGAGGGGGCAATGTGGCCTGCCCTGCAGGAAGGAGCACAAGGCCAGAGCTGGGTTGTCCCCCATGGCCCAAAGTCATCTTGTCAGCCATGGGGTTGAAGGAGACTGTTACTGCTGCTTCAAGAGAGGGGAAAAGTAAATAAGAGAAGGAGTGTATGTGTGTGAGTGCCAGGGTGTGAAAGACAGCATATGTGTGTGCATGTGTGTGAGAGAGAATGTGTGTGAGAGTGAGCATGTATAAGTGTGTATGAGTGTGTCTGTGAGAGAGAGAGAATGTGTGTGAGAGTGAGCATGTATAAGTGTGTATGAGTGTGTCTGTGTGAGAGAGAGAATGTGTGTGAGAGTGAGCATGTATAAGTGTATGTATAAGTGTGTATGAGTGTGTCTGTGAGAGAGAGAGAATTGAAAAACTACAAAGGAAAGGTACTGTCAGAATTTGGAACATAAAACTGGATGTCATCTGCATAGAGAAAATACAAGACATCCAATTTTCAGAGAACAGAAGAAAGTGGTACAAAATGTAAATGAAACATAACAGGGGATTACAATGATCCTTGATGGACCTCTTTTCGCAAAGTTCGCTAATATCATCCATGACAGGAGATATTTTATAATGTATGCTGATATTGTTTCCTTTTTGCTTTTTTATATTTCAGTTTCATACTTGTAATAAGTTCTTATGTTTATTTTTTTATTACTGTATGTGGGAGTGTAGATAGAAATATTTGTGTATGTGTGTTTGTGGGGGGGGGGGGGGGTTATATGTGCTTTTTATATATATTCTAGCCGTTAAGCCCGTAACAACGAGCTACATTAAAAAAAAATTTTCGGTCCATTTCCTTCCCCCTCCCCCACATTCTCTCCTCCCCCTCTATTCTCCCTCCCACCTCCCCCTCCCCCTCCCTCTCTCCTCCCACCTCCCCGTCATGCCCTCCTCCCTCCCCCCTCAGTCACTCCCTCCCCTCTCCCCTTCCCCTCAGTCACCCCCTCTTCCCCTCAGTCACTCCCTCCCCTCTCCCCCTCAGTCACTCCCTCCCCTCAGTCAGTCCCCCCTCCATCACTCCTCCCCCCTCCCCTCAGTCACTCCCTCCTCCCTCCCCCTCCTCCCTCCCCTCTCCCCCCTCTCCCCCCCCTCAGCCACTCCCTCCTTTCTCCCCCCAGTCACTCCCCCTCTCTCAATTCATTCCCAACCCCTTCGGATGGCACAAACAGAAGATCTCTAGGGGAGGTCCCTCCCTCCCTCCCTCTCTCCCTCCCGCGCGCGCGCGTGCCGCAGCCGCCGCCATCACCACCACCACCACCACGCCTCGCCGCTACCGTTCCTCGCCGCCATGTTTTCAAAGAGCTGATGCTCTGCTCTGACCGACATGTTCGCCCGCACATGTGCAGTAGAGCTGCTCTCTACTGCGCATTTGCGGCACGTAGGTCAAGCCTCATTTATCTAATAGATAATAGATATTGAAATAGCTTGCATTTTGGGATATTTCATTAAAAAGATTGTAATATTGTATTCAATTATATATATCATTACATAAATATTATTATGTTTGGATTATATATTTAAGGCCATTTTTTATTTAAATGTAAAATGGTAAAGCAAGCCATTCTATTCTTCAATATAAGGAAATGGAAGAATTGTATTAAGGGCTTCTCCTTCCCATACTTCTAGCCAGGTATACAGTGAGGCTAGGACTGGGTCCTTCCTTTGCACCAAGCAAAAGTCTGCATAGCAGGTATTTAGGTTGCCAAAAAGAGGGGAAGGGTTCCCACAAGCACCTTCCCTTATCCTGATGTCCAGGAATTTTGAATCATGACATGCACCCTCCTTTGGAACTCTGGACACTGGTCTCCTTCAGAGATCTTGACTTTCTTTTTTTACTGGGCAGGGATACTCTTTACTTCTTATCCTGATGCCACTCCCTCTAATACCTAGAAGTGAAAGGTTGTAGATTAACCAGGTCCAGATCCATAAAAGGAATCACATAGGGTAAACTGTCTGGGCTTGAGTAGTCACAAGCTCTAATTCGGCCTTCAGCAGGTTGTCCATGTCTGGCCAGCCCCAACCTAGAATACTGGGAAGGGGAAATGGTTCACCTGTGTTGACCTTGGCCCAGACCCAAGCACTAGAGTATATTCTTAGATCTCCATTTACACATTAGATGGTTCTGTTTCTTGATCATTTTAATGGCTGGATTCTACCAAGGCCAACTTTAACTAGGATTTGGTCACTGCCCAAATCCACTAACAAATTGGTAGCTATTCCTTCCATCATTAATGGAAGTGAATGGCCTGTGTAGGCCTTCTGACCTACCTTGTGTAAGGCAGTGAGGCACAAAGCAGTTCATGAAGAGATATTCCTTTTTTCAGTGGGTTGCTGTTCACAAAGTAAACAGGCATTCCTCACTAGATGTTCTCTGACTTCCATAGGTCTCAGCAGTGAATCTGATATTGAGTAGGTGATATAGTTCTATGGTGTCCTCTGTCAAGGAAATAGTGGAAGTGTTGCGTCCGTCGGTCACAGATAGCTGCGACCGCTCTGCCTTACCTCTTTTTCTCCCCTTTCACTCTCTTTGGGTAAGATGGCTGCCTCCGGTACCGAGTGCCGAGGGCCTCGGCATTTCCAAACCAGCATGGGCATCCCCCATCTGCCATGCTCACATCTCCTACGCTCAAATACATGTCATGGCAGGAACCTTGGGGGCGGCCCCACTGCATGAGGTCAGTATCTCTGGGTATATCTAGCCTCCGCTACCACCTTCAGTTAGCAAAGATTTCGCTTCACTACTCTGACTGCTCACTTAGATGCTGCTTTCACTCTAAGGCCCTCACACTCCAGCAAGAAGCTCTAGACATCTGCTCCTCAGGGGTCTCTCGCTTCCAACTTCCCTTCACGGCTCCTCACCAACTAAGACAATCACTCCTCGGGAGTCTTTTTCTCTATTCTACTTTCAGGATATTGGACCTTTGGGTACTCACTTGTTCTACCTCCAAAGATTGCTCAGTCTCTATTATATGGCCTCTATCAGGTGTGTAACTGCTTGTCAGTGTACCCAGGCCTCACTGGAAAGCCTTTACAAATCCTGAAGGGTCTACGGCACCACAAGCTGGTGTCCCTCATATTCTGATCCAGGATTTGGGGTCTCAATCTGGGAATGAATTTGGTGACTCAGAACATAAATGTAGGACTCTAACATGTAGCTTAACCAATTTAGGATTGCCACCTTCATCTCTGAATAACTCTGGATGTCAGTGTCTGATACCATATGGTAGGACCCCTGCATCTCCCCTGTTAAGTATGGCGTCAACTGTATAGCCCAGTGGACATTCAACCAGTCTGTGGCCTCTGCTATCCATTCAAACACGATCAAGAATGATTCCTCATTATCAAAAGACCTCAGCTTTGACAAGATGCCTTCTATGGTTGAGTCCCCTTTTCACAAAGGCTTATGTTGTAGGGTCCATCAATTGTGTCATAGCCGGCTACTGCATGAGTTAATGTATCATCCTTTTCTGGATCTCCAGCTGTTGTTGTGCCTTTTGCTGCTGATGAGTCAATTGATGGAGGAATTGCTACTGGCCATTTTGCTGCTTTTCAGATTGGGGTACCTGAAGTGATGAGTCCCACTCAGTAGCATTGTCTCCATAATGATTCATTTATAGATAGACTGAAACATAAGTAGGACCTAACTTATACATTGTAAGTATATAAAATATGCAACTCAGGTTTCAATTACAAACACTTGCTGATTGGGGCAAGGCTCAGTCCATTCCATATATCCAGTCTAGATCAGGTAACCCAGTTAATCTTCGTCCTTTGTACACAGCACACAACTAGCCAGTGCTTCAGGTACACAATGCTGGAAGACTTCAGCTGCTGTAACAACATTTAACAACTGGAACACAGGCATTAAGAACTCACATGTCTTTACTAGGACCACAATATCATTGGCCTCTGAGCTATCAACAATGGAGGCAACGGGGAGTTCCTGGAATACACTCTTAAAGCCCCGAGAACCAATCAGAGGCAGGACTACTAGAGTTACAGCATACTTTATATAGAGCTGTCTGAAACTACACTTACCTAAGCCTCTCTATGGCTCAGCAGATAAGGCAATGCCTCAAACCCTAAAGATGCAACTTCAATACCAATCAGAGTACTTCCTATTCTAACACTTTATGGTCATCTATCAAAAAAAATTTATTTTCATGTCCATGACAGGACCCCACAGGTTAGGGTGAGAAAACAACAAAATAACCCTCGACAAAAGGTTAAAGGGCATGTGGAAGAAATCCTCCTTCTATTTTCCTTCCTTCCGCCTTTTAAGAGGGTAATTTCATAATAGTCCACATAGAGGTAACATCTTCAGGTATTTTCAAAGCAATTGTTCGGTATTGTCCGGTACGTGTGTACATATAGGCACAGAAGGTATAACTTTCCACATGTACTTTTATGCACATTTATTTTATTGATTTATAAGAATTTATCCACATTCATTCCAGAAGTTTGAAGCATAGTACAATAAAAAGCATTCACATAAAAATAAAAAACAGAAAACAGAAAAATCAACAAAACATATAATAACCAATAGAGTTGACACTAAAGAAAAGCCTACAATGGATATTCTCCTGAAAATAAAAGCTGTCTTAAATAGACACTTCCCTGTCAAGTGCCTGTGTCAACAAAAAAGTTTCTAAAGCTTTTTTGAAAGATTTTAGACATGGAATAAAATTTAGATGCTCAGAGAGTGAATTCTAAAAAAAGAGGTCCAACTACTGAAAAAGCTCATTCCCATGTTATATCTATATCCACCAGTTTAAAGGATGGAATCTCAAGGGGGTTTTACTTGCCGATCTTAAAGAAAATGAGGGTTTGTATACATGTAAAACCACATTAATCCAGGAAGTTGAAACATATATGTGGTATAGATTACAAAAGTCATCTTAAAATGGACATGCCGCTGAATTGCCAACCAATGCAGGAAGAACAAAATAGAAGTAATGTGATCATGCTTTTCTGCATCGGTCAGCCAAATTCTCCATAATCTGCAATGACCGGATGGCAATGCATTAGGTGAAAGGCCCATGTTGCAGCAATTCAAATTTGCAATTACAAGTGCCTGAAAGTTTGAAAGTTCTGAAGCTCAAGAAGTGGTTTAAGATGCCAAAAAATATATAACTTGTAAAAAGGGGATTTTCCAATAGATTAATATGAGAATGCATAGATAGATTCATATCAACAATTATATCCAAATTTCCCACTTTTCTATGATGGGAATGTTTAGACCACCACATTGAAAAACAGAGGGATCATTAATGGGAGAAATTCTGCTCAGAATCATCAATTCTGGTTTTTTCAAGCTTTAACATTAGCTTGTTGTGAAATAGCCAGCATTTCACGAAAACCAAGCACAAAGATACAAAACTGAAAGTTGCTGTCCTTGATGAGTGAAAAGGGACAAAAAGCTGTCATCGGTGTAAATTTAATAATTTACGCCAACACATGCCAAGATTTTACACAAAGGCAAAAGACAGATGTTAAATAACATTGCAGACAGCTTGGAACCCAATCCTAATTTGCATGGGTATGATTTGATGAGTAGGATGCAAACCATTTCAAAACTGTTCCAATTAAACGAAAAGACTGCAGACATGACAAAAGAATCTCATGATCAAGCCTATCAAATGCAGCACTGATATCCAATAAAACCATAACATAGCTAACACCCCTATCAAAGTCTCTTATGATGATATTCATACTCGATAGGAGTATGGTCTCAATACTGAAGCCTTTCCTGAATCCAAATTAGAACTGATCAATAACAGCATGCTCATCAATAAACTACAGAGTCAATGACCTTCGCAAAAAATGGTAAGGATGATATACAGTAGGTCTGTAATTTGACAATATTGTGGGATCAGCTGAAGGTTTTTTAAAAATATCAGACATACATAAGCCTGTATTAATAAATTTGGCAATGCACTGACTGAAAGAGAAAGATTAATAATGTTAGAAGTGAGCTGACTAATCTCATTCATGAGTAATTTAAAAATAGCAGTTGCACATTGATTCAGAGTACACATGAGGAAGAATTCATATTGCCAAGAACACAGACTATATCGTCCTTTGGAATAGGATCAAAAGAATCTCAGAATGGACCATGCTTCTTTGCCTCACTAAGTGGCAGTATGGAACGGGAAAGAAAACCACTGCAGATCTTGGCAATCTTTTCAGTTAAAAAGGCAGTGAATGCATTACATTGAGTGACAGAGGCTTCAATATCTACTCCATTTCTAATAGGCTTAGTTGTTAGCGATTTTGCTGTTTGGAATACCTCAGATAAATTATTCCAAGCGGAAATAATTCTAGGAGTAAAAATATTGCTTTTTATTTCTATTAATCTACTCAAAAGAATGGGGTAGATTTTCAAAAGTACGCGCAGGCGTACGTGTGCATTCGCTACCCGACCTGGTTTTTCAAGCTATCTATAATGAATAAGCATGAAATATATTGGCGAACAATGGAGGCGGTGCATGCAAATCTATCTCATGCAAATTTATTGTGGATATCCTGAAAATTAGACATGTCTGTGGCTCTCGAGGACCGGAGTTAACCAATCCTGAACTAGTGGAAATGGTGCCTTTTCTCCATTTTGAAAGAAGTCTTTTTTGCCCTTTTAAGTTGGGGATGAAGGATGTTTTTCCACCTTTCCTTCCTCCCTTTTTGGTTTTCCTGTTTTGAAGAATCTTATTATTGCCATCTGCCTGAGTTTCCTAGGATCCAAGGACTCAGGATAGGAACATCTGAAGGACTTGGAGTCTCTTACAGAGAGAGATCCAGTGAACTATTAGGAAGTCCTGGAGGGGACTGAATATTCATTTATTCCCAAGGAAGGAGAAATGGAATGTGGAGAAGTTTAATTGCACCCATCCAGTGTTAACCAAACCATACCATCAGGATAATAAAGATATGGAGTATGGAGGTACCCTCCAGGTAACAACAGTGAAGTAAGGAGTATGACTAAATAAAAGGGATAAAACATGGGACTTGACTATAGTACATCTAAATTGGGAAATATAATCCTATCCACCAAATTCTGGGAGCTTGCAAAACTACCCCATTAATTGGATAGAATCAGGTTTAACTGATCGTGTCACGTTTGGCAGTTTTCATGGGCCGCCACCGCATCTACCCCCAATGCCGCCAAACTGATGTCCTCTTGTCGGTGGCAAGATGCCAACAAGCCCAGCAGCAGCATGCCACCATTACTGCTACTTCTGTCCCAGTTTCCCTAGGTGTGCACTTGCTCCCAACCACCAAATTCCCAAGCCTTCACTCTCAAGCGACCTGGCACACAGTTCCATCTCCTCACAGCCCTTCGTACGAGATCTTGGTGTCCTGATTGACCAGCAATTAAACTTGAAAAGACACATCAATACTGTTCTAAAGGAAGGCTTCTATAAGCTCAATGTCATGAAAAAACTCAAACCACTACTCCATACCCATGATTTCCATACTGTCATACAAGTGACCCTCTCATCTAAAATGGACTACTGTAACTCCCTATTTCTAGGTCTCCCCAATCCACCTTAAAACCGCTTCAAATGCTTCAGAATGCTGTTGCTAGAACCCTCACAAATACCCGCAAATCCGACCACATAACCCCAATCCTTAAAGATCTCCTTTGACTCCCGATCCCCTCACGCATCCTCTACAAAACCCTTACCATTATACACAAATCCATCTACAACCACAACTCTAACTGGCTCGACGAGCCTCTCCCTTTCATCCACTCCAACCACCCCATCAAAGCAACCCTTAAGGGTACCCTTCACATACCATCCCTCAAGAATGAACACCTCTCCTCCATGAGGGATCGAGCCCTCTCCATTGCAGGCCCCACCTGCTGGAACTCACTACCCACGGATCTCCACCTTGAGCCTTGCAACATTAAGTTCAAGAAAAAGCTAAAGACCTGGCTCTTAAAACAGGCATACCCAGACTAGGTCCACTGCGCTCTAATTCCATTGCTTCATCGCCATGCTTCTAAGTTATTGTTACGTTATTAAATTAATTTGTTATTTTCTCTCCAGTTAGAACCCTCTCACCTCTCTTCTTGTCAACCTTTACACTATTTCTGTTTTTGTAATCCCTTTCCCCGTCCTACGCATTTTCTACCTTAGTTTGATGTAAACCAATATGATGTAACCACTAATATCGTATGAAAAAGCCTGCAAATAAATAAATAACTTTCAAAATTGCTCACATATGACCATTAACATATGTATATGGGCAAATGCAAAGTTGCTATTGCTGTGAGTGTGGATCCTTAGGCCGAGGTGGAGTTGGTACAACCTGCAGGAAGGACCCTGCACATCCCCACTGTTGGCTGGCAGAATTAGGTGAGGCAGAAGCCCAACTATAGCTTTGCCTTTACCAGCCCATGTTCCTTTAGGTTGAGCCTTTGGTTGTCAGGACTGAAAGGTCTTAGGTGGGGGCCTCTGCTGAGCTGAAGATCTATAGAGGTGGTTGGATAGCAGGCAGTGGTCAGTAGCAGGCTGAGTTCAGGTGTGGTCAGATAACAGACAGTGGTCAGTAGCAGACCGAATTCAGTAAAAATACAAGAAGCAGGACAAGGTCAATACCTAAGAACCATCTAAGGAAAGGCAGGTCGGACAGGCAGGCAGTCAACGAAACAAGGAATAGCATAGGCAGGCAGGCGAGAAGACAGAGAACTCAGATTAACTGAAGACTGACCACACTAGAGGAGACAAAGATCACTGGAACACATGACAAAGAAGATCAGGAACTGAAGACACGAAGACTAGACACACAGGCAAGGAATGCTGAGGCAACTCACTCTACAAAGCGGTAGTGGACCTATTGCTCAGGCAAGGACTGCACGGTGAATGAGACTTTTAAGAACATAAGAACATAAGAAAATGCCATACTGGGTCAGACCAAGGGTCCATCAAGCCCAGCATCCTGTTTCCAACAGTGGCCAATCCAGGCCATAAGAACCTGGCAAGTACCCAAAAACTAAGTCTATTCCATGTAACCATTGCTAATGGCAGTGGCTATTCTCTAAGGGGCGGATTTTCAGAACCCTGCTCGCCGGTGAGCCTATTTTACATAGGCCTACCGGCGCGCGCAGAGCCCCGGGACTCGCGTAAGTCCCGGGGTTTCGGAGGGGGCGTGTCGGGGGCGGGACCGAGCGCAGCGGCGTTTTCTGGGCGTGTCGGCAGCGATTTGGGGGCGGGTACGGGGGCGTGGCTATGGCCCGGGGCGGTCCGGGGGCGTGGCCGCGCCCTCCGTACCCGCCCCAGGTCACGTCCCGGTGCGCAAGAGGCCCGCTGGCGCGGGGATTTATGCCTCCCTCTGGGAGGCGTAAATCCCCCGACAAAGGTAAGGGGGGGCTTAGACAGGGCCGGGTGGGTGGGTTAGGTAGGGGAAGGGAGGGGAAGGTGAGGGGAGGGCAAAGGAAGTTCCCTCCGAGGCCGCTCCGATTTTGGAGCGGCCTCGGAGGGAACGGGGGTAGGCTGCGCGGCTTGGCGCGCGCCGGCTATACAAAATCAATAGCCTTGCGCGCGCCGATCCAGGTTTTTAGCAGATACGCGCGTATCTACTAAAATCCAGCTTACTTTTGCTGGCGCCTGATGCGCCAGCAAAAGTAGGCCAATTCGCGCTATTTGAAAATCTACCCCTAAGTGAACTTAATAGCAGGTAATGGACTTCTCTCCTCCAAGAACTTATCCAATCCTTTTTTAAACACAGCTATACTAACTGCACTAACCACATTCTCTGGCAACAAATTCCAGAGTTTAATTGTGTGTTGAGTAAAAAAGAACTTTCTCCGATTAGTTTTAAATGTGCCCCATGCTAACTTCATGGAGTGCCCCCTAGTCTTTCTACTATCCGAAAGAGTAAATAACCGATTCACATTTACCCGTTCTAGACCTCTCATGATTTTAAACACCTCTATCATATCCCCCCTCAGTCGTCTCTTCTCAAAGCTGAAAAGTCCTAACCTCTTTAGTCTTTCCTCATAGGGGAGTTGTTCCATTCCCCTTATCATTTTGGTAGCCCTTCTCTGTACCTTCTCCATCGCAATTATATCTTTTTTGAGATACGGCGACCAGAATTGTACACAGTATTCAAGGTGCGGTCTCACCATGGAGCAATACAGAGGCATTATGACATTTTCCGTTTTATTCATCATTCCTTTTCTAATAATTCCCAACATTCTGTTTGCTTTTTTGACTGCCGCAGCACACTGCACCGACGATTTCAATGTGTTATCCACTATGACACCTAGATCTCTTTCTTGGGTTGTAGCACCTAATATGGAACCCAACATTGTGTAATTATAGCATGGGTTATTTTTCCCTATATGCATCACCTTGCACTTATCCACATTAAATTTCATCTGCCATTTGGATGCCCAATTTTCCAGTCTCACAAGGTCTTCCTGCAATTTATCACAATCTGCTTGTGATTTAACTACTCTGAACAATTTTGTGTCATCTGCAAATTTGATTATCTCACTCGTCGTATTTCTTTCCAGATCATTTATAAATATATTGAACAGTAAGGGTCCCAATACAGATCCCTGAGGCACTCCACTGTCCACTCCCTTCCACTGAGAAAATTGCCCATTTAATCCTAATCTCTGTTTCCTGTCTTTTAGCCAGTTTGCAATCCACGAAAGGACATCGCCACCTATCCCATGACTTTTTACTTTTCCTAGAAGCCTCTCATGAGGAACTTTGTCAAACGCCTTCTGAAAATCCAAGTATACTATATCTACCGGTTCACCTTTATCCACATGTTTATTAACTCCTTCAAAAAAGTGAAACAGATTTGTGAGGCAAGACTTGCCCTGGGTAAAGCCATGCTGACTTTGTTCCATTAAACCATGTCTTTCTATATGTTCTGTGATTTTGATGTTTAGAACACTTTCCACTATTTTTCCTGGCACTGAAGTCAGGCTAACCGATCTGTAGTTTCCCGGATCGCCCCTGGAGCCCTTTTTAAATATTGGGGTTACATTTTATAGGGCAAGACTCCTGATGTCATCTGAAGGCACTGCAGATGATTTCCTATCATGGGTCCTTTAAATTGCGGCAGGTTGGGTCATCTTCTGATTCGGCGTTTTTTCTCTTCGTGCCACGTTGGGCCTGGTTAAGTGTCAGGCAATCTCGTGGACAGCTTGGGGCTGGAGGTAAGTATAGCAGTCTGTTGGTCTGCCCCACAGACCACCAAATGCAACAGTACCCCCCCTTCTTAAGTCCCTCCCTAAAGGTCTCATTGCCTTAGGATAATGGGTGTGAACATCCTTTAGTAGGTTGAGATCTAAGATGATGGAGGCAGGTTCCCATGTGTTGTCCTTTCCACGAGATGAGATATTCCATTTTTTTGCCTTTCTATCGGGCACCCAGTATTTCCTCCACTTTGTAGATGGTGTTATCCTCACTGGTCATCTCTTGAGGCTCTGGGACCTCCCTAGAGGGCCAGGAGAGTATCAGAGGATTTAGCAGAGATATGTGGAAGACATTTTGTATGCCCAATGTTGGTGGCAGTTTTAACTGATATGTCACAGGTCCAATTCAGCAAAATTCTGGGAAAGGATCAATATATATTGGAGCCAGGCGCTTAGAGGACACTCTCAAGCATATATGGTGGGTACTCAGCCACACCTTCTCGCCTACCTTAAATCGAGAAGCGGGCTTCCTGTGAGCATCAGTAGTTTTTTTGGTTTTATCTGTGGTCTTTTGGATAAGGGCATTGGTGTGTGTCCAAAACCTTTGGAGTTCCCGGGCAGATAACTGGGCTGCCGGTACTGCCACAGGGAGTAGCAAGGATGATAACTGCTGTTTCTCATAAATCACTTGGAATGGCGAGACTCCTGTCACGGTGTTTATGTAGGTATTATGTGAGAACTCAATCCAGGGTAGGAGAGTGTCCCAATTAACCTGGTGCTCATTAACATAGGCCCGGGGAAAAGTTTTGAGCGTGTGGTTTGTGTGTTCTCTTTGTCCATTCCCCTGTAGGTGGCACGTGAAATCCAGGGTAATGCTGAATTTTGTACAAAGGGAGCACCCCTTGGGTCTGATAAAATGTGCTTAGGCAGGCTGTGCAGATGGAACACATGGAGTGTAAAGAGCCAGGGAGACTCAGGAGTGATATGAAGTGGGCCATTTTTGAGAAACGATCTATGACCTCCCAAATTATGGTGGCGCCATCTGAAAAGGAAAGGTCCACGATGAAATCCATCAACAAGTAAGTCCAGGGTTCCCAGGGGACTAGTAATGGCCATAACAGCCCCCAGGTTTGGCCCAACATATTTTTCTTTTGCACTTAGGTGGGGCATGAATCCACATAAGCCTTGACATCTTATTTTATTTGAAGCCACCAATAGTATTGTTGAATCAGGGTAAGGGTTTGGTCTAGTCCAGGGTGGCCTGCGACATGAGAGTTATGGGACCATTTCAAAACCTTTTTATGTAGTCAGGAAGGTACAACTGTCTTCCCTGAAGGGACGGTCATGGAGATGGCTAGAAGGACTGTGGCTGGATCAATCATTTCACAAGCACATGATGAAACAATTTGCTATATTGCAAATACTCTGTTTATTAATACAAAAACTTTTACATGTAAACAATACACTTTAAAATACCTCCCCCCCCATTATTTTAAACACACAGACACATCCATACCATTCATTCAATGCACATATTACTAAAACTCCAACAAATTAGGATCCTATTTGTTTTGCCTATATTAGGCTTCCTTAGGGAATATATCAATAAACACTTTTACATCAAAAACCACTTTTACATCTCTCCTAGATATGTTCTCCAATTTTGATGTAAATTCCCATTGAACATTCTTCTTAAATTTTATTCGCTTTGGTCCTCTAGCTTTTCTTCCGATATCATCTTTAAATATTCACGAAGATGAATCCACTACTCTCTTCCCTTATTCTTTTTATATCGACCTCTACAAATGCTGTACAAAAAATACCACCAACACTTTTATACTTTATATCCCCAAAGCATTTCTAAATAAATTTCACAATACCATACTACCCGCTTACCTCAATGTTTTACCACATCATCCATTCCGTTTCACCAACCAGATACTTCACCGCCATTGTTTGAGGCAGGTAACCAGAGCCAGAAATAACTTTTGCTGGATTGATGGAATGTTGTCATGAAAAGACAAATTTGGGAAGAAAGGGGGATGGGGCTTTAAAACCCCGTTTTTGGCATGGTGGTGGGCTCGCCAGCCATGTCAATGTTATTTCCCTGCTGAGCCATGGCAGGGAGGGACTAGGAAGGGTGGAGGACCACTTGTGGGAGAATTTGGAAAGGGTGGGCCACTTTGGAAGCTGGAGTAGGCTTTTGGTGGTGCAGCTGAGAGGTGGCGGATCACCCCAAAACATGGCCTGGAAAAGGATGTATTAAAATTTATTAAGACTTGTTAATGTTGTGATAATTATGCTTGGGCTCGGGTTTTATGTTGTTATAAACTGTGACCACATTCTAACATAATACTGCATTATCTGTCATGTTTATTGTAGTGGGTGAGAGGTTTGGGAGAAGGCAAGGGAATCTAGTTTACCCACGTTATTGAGATGTGGTAGTAGAGAATGCAAGCTGAGCTTTTGTGTACTATGTGGTAGTAGAGAGGGATTGGATTATACAGAGGGGGTGGAGCAGGAGAGTACAGTGATAGAGAAGGAAGGAGCTCAATTTGCATACCGATGATGCAGATGCAAGTTTGTATGCATGTGAAAAGTGTATGAAGTGCAAGTTTGAGTTCATGTGGTATCTGAGAGAACGAGTATCAGAAAGGGAAATTAAACTGTGAATGCTATTACAACTGGATAGGGATGGGCTCAAAACAGGATCAGAGAAATTATGGGGCAGATTTTCGAATTGGCGCTCACGGGGTACATTTGTGCGCGCTACCCGGCGCACAAATGTACACCCGATTTTATAACATGCGCGCGCAGCCGCACGCATGTTATAAAATCCAGGGTCGGTGTGCGCAAGGGGGTGCACTTGTGCGCACCGAGCCCTAGGGGAGCCCCGATGGCTTTCCCCGTTCCAAGGCCGCTCCGAGGGAACGTTTCTTCTGCTTCTCTCCACCTTCCCCTATCTAACCCACCCCCCCAGCCCTACCTAAATCCCCCCTACCTTATTTCACTTTTTACATCTGCCTCTGGCAGGCATATCTTGCACGCCAGCCAGCTGTCAGCACACCATCCCCTGGCATAGCCGCTGTGCAGGAGGCCTCGGTCCTGCCCCCGGACCTGCGCCACGCCCACACCCTCATCCCCTTCCTGCCCCTTTTTCAAAGCCCCGGGGACATACGCACGTCCCGGGGCTTGCGCATGCCGCTGAGCCTATGCAAAATAGGCTCGGCACACACAGGAGGGTTTTTAAAGGGTTACCCGCGTAAGCCTTTGAAAATCTACCCCTATATGTTTATTAGATCGGCCAATGTAGGCTTTGAAATAGGCCAAAAGCAGTTTTCAAATGGTATATACCACAACCAATGGAAGGCATGGGAAATTTCTACTAGTGTTTATAAATAAGGAAATGCTGCTAAAATGCTTAGGGAGCGAGCATTAGCTTACAGTATAAATGAGAGACTTTTTGCAGCAAGCTATTCTGTAACAAATATAAAATAAAATGTTTCAAACATGTTAAAATATCTTCAGCAAGAAGTAATGAAATCTAAATGAATGAAGTGTTAACCTGAATATACACTGTTCTAGAGCAGGAGTGAATATGCTTGGATTTAAGGGGTTTCAGAGATGAATATAAGGTGCACATCCATTTGGGTGAATGTCTCTGGGCAAAATGGAGAGCATTAATGAAACATCTATTTGGCTATTCCATTACATTGCAAATATCTTTTTTAGATTGTATTTGTATTTTTTTTCTTCTAAATATCTGCTTTTAAGACAATTGCTATTCATTATGTCTCCAATATTTGCCTTTCAGAGGGAAAACAGATTGTGGCCGATTCCAGATCTTATTATAGTGGAGATGCTAACACAGAGTTATGTAATAATGAACATTCATTATTGTTCCTTTAGAAGAAAAACATCTTCCCAAACACAGTATTTTCTTTTGTAGAATAGTAGGCCCATCTTGTGGTACCTGTATAAATTACAGCATTATGGTTCCAATGGATTTATTTTTTTCTTAGAATTTTTATTTTAAACAGGCAGTAAATAAGTTCTCAATTCTTAATGCATGGCTCTCATGACGGGACAAGGTATTTGGTTGCCACAACCCTAACTTTCATCTGTTGACTGATATTGCTGTAAAAGTTAAGAAGGGAAAGGAAGTAAAAAGCTGACTGCAGAAAATCCAAGGGATCTTTTCATCATTTCCACTAATGTCTGGCATGGTGGCAGAGATGCCAAGGGTGGTCCGTCTCAAAGAGTAAGATTTAATGAATGAGAGTGAAGGTCAAAAAGTGAGATTTTTCAGGTGATATGTCCAGAATTTAAATCTGGAAAGATCTGAGAGTTGATGCCATATGAAAAATGGGATAAATAACACACAAAGGGGCTGGAAGTTTTGAAGGTGGTAATCCCAGTGTTGAGGTGAATGCAGTGAAGGATTTGAGTTTGATTGCGGACTTTTCACTGTTGTCCTCGAAGGTTTTGGCCCAGATGATTCCTAGTAGCAGAACAACCATTTGGCTGGCTCCCTGCCCATCCTACATTTTTAGAATTAGAATTACTTTCTGATAAAGGTCTGGAAGTGTTACGACATGCAATTAGTTGGTCACTCTGAGTGAATAGTACCAAGGGAGTGGAAACATTCTACTATTATACTCATTTTGAAAAGGCCTAATCTCAATCCCTCACCTTGTTCTAGCCTCACTACAGGTTTTATGGCCAAATTGACAGAGAGAGTGGTGCGATCACAGTTTATTTCTTGTTTGGAAGAGGAGAATGCCTTAAATTACTGCCAGACTGGTTTCTGAACTGAGTACTGCATGGAAATGGTACTGTTGCCTGTGCATGAGGCTTTATTGCAGGTAGTAGATAGGGGAGATTGGGCTTTGCTGATCTTCCTGGATATGTCAGCTGCTTTTGATCTTCTAGATCATGCCATCCTTTTACAGCGCTGTCAAGTCTGGTAAACAGGTATTGAAACAGCTGACCTCTTTTTTTTTTTTTAATCAGATCAGAAAATCTCTGTCTGTGTTCAAAGCAAAATTTCTAATTCAGTGCCTTTGAAGTGTGGGATCCCACAATGTTCTTTTCTATCACCTTTACTGTTTAATGTATTCATGCAGCCCCTTGGCAAGGTTGAACAAGCCTCAGAGTTACATGAATACATTTATGCTATTAATATACAGCTTATTTTCCCTTGGAGAGGAAATGGCACAGAAGCACTGGTACAGCGCACAAAAATGATGCAAGTTTTATCTGGATGGTTATTACAGAATAACACTAAATGAATCTAAGACAAAAATTCTTGTTTTTCGAGGAAAGAACCCTACCTTAGAAAAGACTGTAGTAGATACTGGTGCCAAGTTTTTTCAGCAGATCAAGTAAAGTCTTAGATTTGACTCACTATTGTCCTTGAACAATAGCCAGATAAATGTATCCATCTAACTGAAATTTATCTGGGTATATTTAGAAGAGCAACCTTGTCACTGAATATCCTAAGTTAGCTGGATATGTTTATCCGACTAACGTACTTAGTCGGATATTGTCTAAATTAGGGATGTGCACAGATTTATTTTTCATGTCATTTTCATTTCGGGTCATTATCTGTTTGATTTCATTTTTAAAATGTTTCAGGAGGTGTTTATTTTGGGTTTCCCTAATTTCAGAGTTATTGCGAACTAGTTACAAAGTCCTGTTAGTGCGCACTAACTAGTTTCTCAGAGTTAATGCACACTAGTTTCCCTAATCTTGAAATTAGCACACACTAACAGGACTTAGTGCGTGCTAACTGGATGTTAGCGTGCACTAAATTTGGTTAGTGCATACTAAGTAAAAATGATACCAATAAGTTAATGTGTCAATTGGGGATCAGTTCCTTAACTAGAGGTATGGTTTGCATTCCCATTGGCTATCTCCTTAATTATTTGTTTGTGTTGCCAAGGTTGCGTTTGTGGGAGGATGGCCAGTGCCTGATAACAAGTGTAAACAACAAGTGATGTATAATAATAGCTTCAAGTTCTAGTCAGCAAAAGCATGTAGTGCAAATGCATATTTACAATTTTCTAATCCCTTGTATTTTAGGAAGGGGCCCTGGCATTTTTTGATATGCATACTTTGAATTTCCCTGGTTGAGTTGTGTGTGTTGACTGATGAGAGGGAAGTGACTTGGGTGAATGTATGGGGTGAAGGGTAGGAGAGAGTCTAGTTGGGGTGATGACTAGAGAGAGATTCAACCTGGGGTGTGTGTGTGGGGTGACTTGTCACTCCATACAATTAACCAAGTCACCTCCCAACATACACACACACACACAACAGGCTGCCTCTCTCTCACCAATCACAACCCCATGTAGTATCTCTTCTCCATCATTTCATACAGCCACCTCAGTCACTACCCCCCTCAACAGTAACCCCCAAACACCAGGATGCCTTTCTCTCACTACTCACCAACCAGTATCTCTCCCATCTGTCACCCCATACAGTCACCCCAGTCACTCCCCCCTCACTAGTCACCCCCTCACACACAAACACCAGACTGCCTTTCTCTCACCAGTCATCACCCCAACCACTCTCTCTCCCACGTATCACCCTATACATTCACTGAAGTCACTTCCCCTCTCACCAGTTACTGCCCCCTCATCCAAACACACAGAAAGACACCAGGGAATTAAAAGTATGCATATCCTAAAATGCCAGGGCCCCTTTCCTAAAATACAAAGGGATTGACAAATTTTAAAATATGCATTTGCATTACATGTTTTTGCTTATTCTGACTAGAACTTTATGGTATTATTATATCACTTGTTTGTTTACATTTGTTGCCAGGCACTGGCCATCCCCCCCCACAGATACCACCTTGCAACCTTGGCAACACAAACAAGTAACTAAGGAGACAGTCAATTGGAACGCAGAACCATATCTCTGGCTAATAAACTGCTCCCCAATTGACACTTTTTAACTTATTGGTAACATTTTTAGTTAGCGTGCACTAAGACTAGGTTAGTGTGCACTAACTCCAAAATTAGGAAAACTAGTTAGTGCGCACTAACGTGACTTAGGGGCAGATTTTAAATCCCTGTGCGTGTAAATCTGGCTGGATTTACATGCGCAGGGGGGGTTACGCGCGGCGAGCCTATTTTGCATAGGCCCGGCGACGCGTGTAAGTCCCGGGGCTTTGAAAAAGGGGCGGGAAGGGATCGGGGCATGGGCTGAGCACTGGTCCGGGGGTGGGAAAGAGGCCTCTGGCACAGCGGCTGTACCAGGGGATCGCATGCCAGCAGCTGGCCAGCACGCAAAGTTACGCCTGCCAAAGGCAGGCATAAATAACAAAATAAAGGTAGGGAGGGATTTAGGTAGGGCTGGGGAGCAGGTTAGATTGGGGAAGGGAGGAGAAGGGGGGGAGCGAAAGGAACCTTCCCTCTGAGGCCGTTTCGATTTTCAGAGCGGCCTCAGAGGGAAGGGGGAAAGCCATTGGGGCTCGGCATGTGCAAGGTGCAAAAGTGTGCACCCGCTTGCGCACACCGACCCTGGATTTTATAACATGCGCACAGCTGCATGTGCACACTACTACAATTTTGTTGCCATTGTCTATTTCGTTGAAAATGAATGCACATCCCTAATCTAAGTGTCTATCACTATATATTTTATTGAGGATTTTTTGCATTTTGCTCTCTAGTTTCCAACCTACAACTTGTTTGTTGATACTTAACAAATCCAAGTGGACTAAATGGCTACCACAATTTTATGCCCTTTGAGAGGACATACCTTTAAAAGTAATTACTTATAGCTCCAATTCATACACTTAAAGGTGAATTTCAAAAGCCGGGCATGCATGAAAATCAGGAGATGTGCACATATCTAGCACATGTGCATGTCCACCTGATTTTATAAACCACCTAGATGTACACACAAGTACTGATACATGAATATCTTACATCGGAGGAAAAAAGGGGCAGAATGTGGGTGGGGCATGGGCATTTCGAGTAATGCACACAAGTAACTATGCACATGGATGCACGCCCAGGTATATTTGAGCACAAATTTACTTCTGCTATAGAGGAGGTGTTAAGTCTTTATAAAACTATTTCCGGGCATCTATGAAATGTTTGAGGGGTCTGGGTTAATTGGGAGGAATGCAGGCTAAAGAACCAGGGGAATTTGGAGGACCTAGCTCTAGACTGGGCAAACTGGTAGATGAACTGGTGAAAATGCCCATGGCCTGGATGCGTGTCCTTATAAAAATTCCCTCACTTGAGTGACCCAGAGCTGACTTACACAGCTGTGTGCACACAAGCTTAAATTAGGAGCACACATAAGTGCTCCAGGTCATATTATATAACATTGTACGCCTATTTGAACGCAGGATATAAATAGTGGTGTATTTGGCCTGCGCCATTTGAAAGTTACCATCCCTCTTTGCAAGCTGGCAAATTATATCTGGTTTTTGCTGTTGTGACCTGCCTTCCAGAAATCTTTACGTGCCATCTGGTTGCAAAATACAGCACCTGCTTATCATGTTGGTAGTTAATAATTAAAAGAAATTAAAATTAATCTGATAAGAAAAATTAACTAATATAACTGGATAGCCTAAATAATTCAGATACAAGTTTTCTTATCTGAACATTATATTAGCGGCTTGGACTTCATCAGAAGCGCATTGTTTATTTAAACAATGCTCTTTCTGCTCTGGCAGTCTGAGATGCTCCTATTTCCATCATCTCCACTCTCAGTTTTGACATTTTCCCATTTTTAAATCAAGGACCCTCTATGAATGCTTATCTCTTACTCAAGGTATCATTTGTCTAGGCAAACAGCAAGGATATTTTGTTCATGTACAGCACTGTCTACTGTAATTGTATTTTATACAAGATTACATTCTCAGCCCTTCTTCCTCTTCATTGAGCACCTCTTTTGACCGACAGGAAACCTCTGGCAATAAATGGAGAGCTGGTGTGCCAGAGGAGCTATGCCAAGCCTGAGCTATTGCACTTGGCTTCTTCAATAGAAACAATCAAGGCTAATGAGAGCAATGGAAAATAATGGAGCAAGTGGAGTCTTAATCTCACCCTCTGCAGTCATCCCTTCCTAACTAAAGATGGCAGGCAGAAAGCTCATAGAGCTGTAGGAATCACTTTGACCCTTAGCACGTAGACAGGAAATCAACAAACTTGCTGATAAGGACTTGAAGAAATAAATTAGATCCCGTGAAAAAAAAATCTCTTTCAATATTTGTGCTGGTTACTCTGTGCGTTATGTTCCAAAACCCATATCTGAGCTATTTTTTTGGGGATATTTAATGATTTTGTTTTCTTGGTGTCTGCTCTCGTTATCTCAGCAAAATGTCCCTTAAAACCCTCAACTCAACATAAAATACAATTAAAATGATTTTCTCGCAAAGACAAAAAATGCCTATGGGTCCAGCAAGTTTATAAGCATAGAATTGGATTCTGAACACTGCCTGACCTCTCTTTGTGGATAAAAATATGTGCACTGTGTACCAGCACATCTACTTCCACTCCTCTGGCAAAGTACATGCGCTGCATAAAAGCATAAGCACTTTCCATCACTGAGAACAAGGGCATTACCAGGGGTGGAGGGAAGTTGGTGAAATGATTATATGCAGATAAAAGTCTTTTTTCCCTGTCATTTTTGATAGAGATATGCAAAGCCTGAACCTTTTGGTTCGGGCTTTGTTTTCGGCCCACCGCGGGAAATTTCGTATTTCCCGCAGTTCAGGCCTTTGTAATTCGGTAGACCCGAATTTCGGGTTAGAGCGCACTAATGGGAGTTATTGCGCGCTAACTCCCCATTAGTGCGTGCTAACAATTTAACATTAGGGTACCCGCTCCTCGGGGGCCTCTCTCTCCTCTTTCAGGTCGCTGTCTGGAACCGGTACTCGCTCCTCGAGGGCCCATGTTCCTGGACTCAATGCCTGGACTTCACTTCTGCCTGGAAGATACCGCTGCCTTCACCATCAGTGAGTTACCATCTACTTCTCTCTCAGAGATGTTCCCTGGAACAGGTACTCGCTCCTCGAGGGCCTGCCTCTACTCCAGCTCCTGTGTTCCCTACCGAGAGAAACCGCTGTGTGAGTACTCAACAACGAGGCTCTATTCCAGAACCCTGCATATACTTCACTGTACTCACTATCTCAGTTTATCTTCACTACAGCACAGCCATTGTGGGATCGCTGTCCCAGAGCCCTGAGGGACTACAAAGCCAGCCGGGCTTCATCTCTGCTCACTACTGCCACCTCTGGACGCTCCTCAATACTGTTAATAAAAGATCTATCTGTGTTGTGTGTCCTAAAGCTGAGCCTGACTTGTGGCCCCTCACGGGACTTCCCCCTGTGGGCATGGTCAGCAGCCACAGTGTCCAAGGGTCCACCCAAAACCTTACAAACAATAACAATAAAGTTCAATAAATGAAATGAAATGAGATGACTGTATATTTTGCTTCCATTGGGGACTGATGAGACATCTTCTACCAACCTATTGAATTCTTATTTGGCTACTGACCAGGAAATCAAAATTGAATGGTAAAAAAACAGAGATTTAAAGAATTGAATCTTTCAGTCCAATTGCGCTAGGTCCTCTTCCCTCAAGAGCTAGTTTTACTAGTTTATTGTCATCTAAAATTAGAAATTTAGGTGAATTTCTGAACTCCACCTTTGGTTTAGAATCTTGTGTGTTAGAGGTAGCTAGAAAGGCTTTTGTCAAAATAAGTGCATAAGCGACGGTATTTGCACACGTGGCTGTTTTAAAATTCGGCCGTTAGTGTGGAGACATTTGTAAATTCACCTGATAAGTTGCTATTATAAAATCTGCCATAATGACATGAAAATGTTTTTTTACTTGCATATATTTACTTCTGTTCAATATCTGGTGTATGTGATTGTAAAAATCGTTAAAGTGAACAAATTACTGGGTAGAGGGGTCTGGGTGAAATAGGGGGACTTCAGCCTGAAAAGCCAGGAGGGTCTTCAAGAGTTGCAGATGGACTGGGCAAACTGATAGACTAAATTGTAAAACTGGTTATTTGTTTGCCGCCCGCATGTTATAAAATACCCTGATTTATGCACGTGAAAGCTGACTTACCGGGGGGGGGGGGGGGGGGGTGTTGTGTGGTAGAAACATCAAACTAACACAATAAAAATCTATACACGTTATCTATTAAAATTAGAAGTACAAATACGCGGGTATACGCGTTGAACACTCTTATCCAGCTCATTTCCAACTTATTCGGTTAAATAGCGCTTATCCAGCTGTTTTCTGATTTACGCGGCTAAATAACAGCAGGCTTACATAGCCGAATAAGTCTAAAAAGCACTACTTGCCCATCTACATAGCCAAATAAATCCGAACTTGTGTGGCTCATGGTTTAGACAAATGTGAGCATTTGTGTGCACATATGTCCTCGTATTTTAGAACCTTTCCATGCTGCTTATAAAATACAGCAGCAAATTTGCTTGAACTCATATACATGTATAACTGGGCAGACATGAGCAGTTTTGAAAGTTACCCTGTAATCGATCTATAGATAAGCACTCAAGCTTTGTGATTTAACAGTGTATATAGGTTTTAATAGGCATGTGTATTCATTTCAAAGAAAATTGAAACATGAAATCAGTAGGGGCTAATTTATTTCTTTCCGAGGTCCTCAAAATGAAGTGTCCCCTAAATTAAACAAATCCTATTTTTTTCATTCATTTGAAATAGAATGATTTCTATAAGCCATTATAGTCAGTGGACTCATAGAAATCCTAGGCAAGCAACAGGGGCATGTGCATAGTTAGAAACAAGCCTTTTCCGAGTCCAATACCCATTAACAGACCACTGCTGCATAATGTAAATATGTCTTATTGTAATATTTTACCTCAGTACAATTGTCTTTAATTATTCTCTCCTTGCTCTACCAGTTCTAGCAACCCTGTTATATTGTAACTCTATTGTTTCTTATGCACTTGTTATATGTACTAAGTTACTGCACCCCTTGTTATCTGTAAACCGGCATGATATGATTGTATTATGAATGCCGGTATAAAAAAGTTCTAAATAAATAAATAAATAAAAAAATTAAAACAGTGTAGAGCAGGCCGATCTTGAAAACTAAGCAAATCAGATATATCCTCTACATTTCTTTGCAAGACTTTGTCTGTTTGAAAGCATAACTGTTATGACAGTCGGTCGCAGACAGCTGTGACCGCATCTATTCACATCCTGTACTGTCCTGCTTCCCTCTCCGGGCCTGCTCGCGGCAGGAGCCAGCCTCTACTGCTGTGTATCTCATGGCCCCCTCGAGGCAGCCAGGACGCCACCGCCATCTACGCCGATTCTGGGCCTTCCTAGGTGTGTGCGCGCGCCACCGTGCCCTCTTTTGAAGTTGCTATGGCAGGAACCTGAGGGGCGTCCCTGACTGATGACATCATTGGGTCAGGGTTCTTAAGCACCGCCTCCTGCTAGCTGACTTGGCAACGAGTTCCATCGCTACTCTACTAGCTCCTGTCTCCTTGTACCTGTGGTGGCTGTCTCAGACCCTTCTTGGACTCTGGACCCTGGCTCAGGTACCCGCTCTTCGGGGGCTTGTGTGCGCTCTCTCCGGAGACTCGGTCTCCTGGCTTCCCTGCTTCTCGGGCTAGCTCTGCACCTTCCAGGAACTCTACCCACCAGCTCCCTGCTGCTCGGGGTTGCCTCTGAGACTTCCTCACCACATGGGAGACCTATCTCTGTGCTTCCCCGCTCCTCAGGGCAGTGCCTACGTTCTACTCCAGAGACTGCCTGTGTTTCCCCGGTCCTTGGGGCAGTGCCTACGTTCAATGGCTGGGATAGCCGGCACTCCCCCACTTCTCGGGGTTATCTACGTCATCACTTGGAGACCCGACTTGGGCTTCCCCGCTCTGCGGGGTAGCCTACGTCATCGCATATGCAGCTCCGCCTCCCGGGGTTGCCTCTGCAGTATACCTCCTGTGCTCCTTGCCTCGAGCTTCCCGCTCCTTGGGCCTGCCTAGTGCCACCCTCTTGGAGGTCTCCGCTCATGTACTGCTCTCCATCCTACCAGCTTACTGTGGGGGTCCCTCATTGCTGTGTCTCTCACCCCGCTCCTCAGGACCATCCCATAGATTCTCTCCCAGAGCTCCTGCTGTACCAGACCTCGCACTTCCCGGCGGTGTGGACCTGTGGGGCTCCTCCCTACAGGTGGTAACAACTCCCACCTCGAGCCAAGGGCCCACAAAACCCAAAACCATAACAATAGCTCTGAGCTCTCTCTGAGTTCTTGCTAAAGTTTTTTGCTGCGGTATATTTTATAGTCTCACTGTGTCAGCAAAAGTCTGTCACACAAGAGAGGATAGCATTGAGGCAGCACTGCGTCACAATATCTATGTCTCATAGCAGATTTGTGTTGCTTCACTTATGGTTGCTGTTCTATTTTTCATTTCTGATGATTGAAGCCGCTCAAATTTGTGGATGATACAAAATTATTCAGAGTAGTTAAATCACAAGCAGACTGTGATACATTACAGGATAACCTTGCAAGACTGGAAGATTGGGCATCCAAATGGCAGATGAAATTTAATGTGGACAAGTGCAAGGTGTTGCATATAGGGAAAAATAACCCTTGCTGTAGTTACACGATGTTAGGTTCCATATTAGGAGCTATCACCCAGGAAAAAGATCTAGGCATCATAGTGGATAATACTTTAAAATCGTCAGCTCAGTGTGCTGCAGCAGTCAAAAAAGCAAACAGAATGTTAGGAATTATTAGGAAGGGAATGGTTAATAAAACGGAAAATGTCATAATGCCTCTATATCGCTCCATGGTGAGACCGCACCTTGAATACTGTGTACAATTCTGGTTGCTGCATCTCAAAAAAGATATAGTTGCGATGGAGAAGGTACAGAGAAGGGCAACCAAAATGATAAAGGGGATGGATCAGCTCCCCTATGAGGAAAGGCTGAAGAGGTTAGGGCTGTTCAGCTTGGAGAAGAGACGGCTGAAAGGGGATATGATAAAGGTCTTTAAGATCATGAGAGTTCTTGAACGAGTAAATGTGAATCGGTTATTTATACTTTCGAATAATAGAAGGACTAGGGGGCATTCCATGAAGTTAGCAAGAAGCACATTTAAGGCTAATCGGAGAAAATTCTTTTTCACTCAATGCACAATAAAGCTCTGGAATTTGTTGCCAGAAGATGTGGTTAGTGCAGTTAGTTTAGCTGGGTTCAAAAAAGGTTTGGATAAGTTCTTGGAGGAGAAGTCCATTAATAGTTATTAATCAAGTTTACTTAGGGAATAACCACTGCTATTAATTGCATCAGTAACATGGGATCTTCTTAGTGTTTGGCTAATTGCCAGGTTCTTGTGGCCTGGTTTGGCATCTGTTGGAACCCCTGAAAAGCTGCCCCTGCCCGTGCCGAGCCTATCTTGCATAGGCTTGGCCGCATGCGCAAGCCCCGGGACGTGCGTAACCCTTTGAAAAACTACCCCTATGTGTGTGACTGAGGTGAAGTATTTTACTAGCATGTAGGCATTTGTATCAATATTATTGATTGCGTTTTCTCAATAGAACATGTATTGGTGGTAAATTACTGTTTTTTCATAAGGAAGGCTAATGCACCTGGTAGGAGAGAGTGTTTATGTTGCTGTTACTGAGATGACACTAGAAATATCACTTTTGTATGGTAAATTGAATGGGGAATGTCCTAATTCTGTTCTGTAGCCATTGTTGGGGGGTCATGGTGGATCCTGTAGATATAGAGAATGGGCTAGATTTTCAAAGGGATACGTGCATACCCCCCGAAAACCTGGCCCCAAACACCCCTGCGCATGCCGAGCCTATGTTGCATAAGCTTCCGGCGCGTAAGTCCCGGGGCTTTCCTGGGGGGGGGGGGGGGGGGGGCGTGTCGCGATCTGCACGTCATCGGAGGGGATGGCACCGTGGGCGTGGTTTCGGCCCAGGGGTGTTCCGGGGGCGTGGCTGCAGCCTCCAGATCAGCCCCTGGACTGGAACATAGAGAACGGTAGCCGGCCCGGCGCGCGCAAAGTTACGCCTGCTTCGAGCAGGCGTAACTTTCATGATAGAGGTGGGGGGGGGTTTAGATAGGGCTGGGGGGGGGGGTGTTAGGTAGGGGAAGGAAGGGGAAAGTGGGGGGAGGGCAAAGGAAAGTTCCCTCCGAGGGCGCTCCGATTCGGAGTGGCCTCGGAGGGAACGGAGGCAGGCTGCGCAGCTCGGTGCGCGCAGGCTGCCGATTTTGGGCAGCCTTGCGTGCCGACCCCGGATTTTAATGGATACGCGTGTATTTATTGAAACCCCGTGTACTCTTGTTCGCACCTGGTGCGCGAACAAAAGTACGCGTGTGCGCAGATTTATAAAATCTCCCCTATATACATTTAGTCCCGTGACGATCATGTGTTCAGTGTGTCACGCATGTGAGAACCATCTGTCAGGTGTGTCCCGAAAGAAAAAAGGTTGAGAACCACTGCTATAGAAAACTGGTCGTAGTTCATCCTCTGTGTTCCCATAGTTTACAGAGGCACTGTAGGGTACAAAGTCAACATAGGTTGATATTTTAGATTTGGACTTGAGTAGCAGTTTTCTTATTTCTGAGACCTCTTCACGTTCCTTTGTCATCAGCTGAAATGCATAAGCGTTCGAATCCCACTGTCGTTCCTTGTGACCTTGGGCAAGTCACTTTACCCTCCATTGCCTCAGGTATAAAACTTAGATTGTAAGCCCTCTGGGGATAGGGAAATACCTACAGTACCTGAACGTAAACCGATGTGATATCTCAGATCGAATGTCGGTATATAAAAACAATAAATAAATAAGTACAGTTAATAGCTTCTGGGCATTCACTAGACGCCAACGAAACCACCACACTCTAGGGGCCAACCCATTCTAGGGAGCCCTTTCCTGTGCAAAGGAAAGGGATCTCTCCCCAGGTGTAGCCAGCCTCTCTCTTAGCACCCTCTAACCAATGTTGAACCACTGTTCACATGGAAACCTCCTCCTCGTTGATTCGCCACGCTTGAAGGCTCGTGCTCCACTCTAGGGGCCAACCCATTCTAGGGAGCCCTTTCCTGCCCAAAGGAAAGGGAACTCTCCCGGGGCCAGCCTGTCTTGCCCCTATCAAAACCACAGAGACCAGACTACCTCTGCGAGACTGTCTTGCCCCTATCAACTTTCTGCCACTCTGTCTTGCTGCCATACACCAGATGACTCACTCTACTCCTTGTGGTGTTCTTGCCACTATCATGGTTCCTCAGTGTGTTGGTGCTAGTCTTTCTGCTGCTTTGTTCCTTTATCGGCGCCTTGTGTTTTTTTCTGACACTCTGCTTGCTATGTTCCCCCTTCAGTGTGCTGTAGGATGTTGATGCCACTTGTCTTGCCACTTTGCCTGTCGTGCTGCCTTTGAGGGTTCATGCAACTGTTATTGGTGCTCTCTTTTGAAGCTGTGGTGTGTTTTTGACACTCTCGCTGCTGCTTTGCACCGCTGTTAAAACACTCTTGCCACTCCTGGTACCCCTTTGCCCCTTTACAGTGCCTTAGGCTATTCATGCCACTTTTGTACCACTTTGCCACAGTCTAAGTACCTTGGAGCTCTTTTCTTGTTCTGATGACTGCTCCCCAGAAGTTTCATTAGAATTGATAAGAAAACCCCAATTCTGCAGCCAAAAATAGGCTGCAAATACTTCCCCCATTGATTTTAATGGGAAAACGGACAACGAATAAAACTAGTCAATGAATTGGTTTTTCCCCCTATGAAACTAATGTAATGAATTTGGGTCCTGGCGAAACAAAAACTGAATCGAAACAAATTTTTTCCTTCTGCACATCCCTAGCAACCAGAATTGTACTCAAGGTGCGGTCTCACCATAGAGCCATACAGAGGCATTATGACATTTTCTGTTTTATTCACCATTCTCTTCCTAATAATTCCTAACATTCTGTTTGCTTTTTTGACTGCTGCAGCACACTGAGCTGATGATTTCATATATTATCCACTATGATGCCTAGATAATTTTCCTGGGTGGTAGCTCCCAAAATGGAAACTAACATCATGTAATTAGAGCATGGGTTATTTTTCTCCATAATCATCACCTTGCACATGTCCACATTAAACTTCATCTTCCATTTGGATGCCCAATCTTCCAGTCTCGCAAGGTCATCCTGCAATTTATCACAATCTGCTTGTGATTTAACTACTCTGAATAATTTTGTATCATCTGCAAATTTGATTACCTCACTCGTCGCATTCCTTTCTAGATCATTTATAAATATATTGAAATGCACTGGTCCAAGTACAGATCCTTGAGGCACGCCACTGTTTACCCTTTTCCACTAGGAAAATTGTCCATTTAATCCTACTCTCCGTTTCCTGTCTTTCAATCAGTTTGTAATCCATGAAAGGACATCACCTCCTATCCCATGACATTTTAGTTTTCTTAGAAGCCTCTCATGAGAAACATTGTCAAATGCCTTCTGAAAATCCAAATACACTATACCTATTGCTTCACCTTTATTCACATGTTTATTAACCCCTTAAAAAAATGAAGCAGATTTGTGAGGCAAGACTTCCCTTGGGGAAATCCATGCTGTGTTCCATTAAACCATTCATTCTATATGCTCTGTGATTTTGATCTTTAGAATATTTCCACTATTTTTCCCGGCACTGAAGTCAGGCTCACTGGTCTATAGTGTATAGTTTCCTGGATCGCCCTTTTTAAATATTGGGGTTACACTGGCCACCTTCCAGTATACAGGTACAATGGATGATTTTAATTATAGGTTACAAATTTTAACTAATAAATCTGAAATTTCATTTTTGAGTTCCTTCAAACTCTGGGGTGCATACCATCTGGACCAGGTGATTTGCTACTCTTTAGTTTGTCATTCTGGCTACTACATCTTCCAGGTTCACAGTGATTTGGTTAAGTTCTTCTGATTCCTCACCCTTGAAAACCATCTCTGGAACTGGTATCTCCCCAACATCCTCATTAGTAAACAAAGAAGTAAATAATTAATTTAGTCTTTCTGCAATAGCCTTATCTTTCCTCAAAGCCCCTTTAACCCCTCAGTAATTTAACAGTCCAATCAACTCCCTCACAGGTTTCTTGTTTCGGATATATTTTAAAACGTTTTTATTATGAGTCTTGCCTCTACTGCCAACTTCATTTCAAATTCTCTCTTAGCCTGCCTTATCAATATTTTACACTTAACTTGACAATGCTTATGCTTTTTCCTATTTTCTTCAGAAGGATCCTTCTAATTTTTGAAGGATCTATTTTGGCTAAAATAGCCCCTTTCACCTCACCTTTTAACCATGCTAATAATCATTTTGCCTGCCTTCCAACTTTCTTAATGCATGGAATACATCTGGACTGAGCTTCTAAGATTGTATTTTTAAACATTGTCCATGCCTGTTATACACTTTTAACCTTTGCAGCTGCACCTTTCAGTTTTTTTCTATTTTCCTCATTTTATCAAAGTTTCCCTTTTGAAAATTTAGTTTTAGAGTTGTAGATTTACATATGGTTCCCTTTCCAGTCATTAGTTCAAATCTAATCATGTTATGATCACTATTGCCACATGGCTCCACCACCGTTACCTCTCTCACCAAATCCTGCATTCTACTAAGAATTAAATCTAAAATAGCTCCCTCTCTGATTGGTTTCTGAACCAGTTGCTCCATGAAGCAGTTATTTATTCCATCCAGGAACTTTGTGTCTCTAGCAGGTCCTGATGTTACATTTGCGCAGTCAATACTGGAGTAATTGAAATATCCCATTATTACTGCACTGCCAAATTGGTTAGCTTCCCTAACTTCTCATAGTATTTCATCATCTGTCTAATCATTTTGGCCAGGTGGATGGTAGTATACTCCTATCACTATACTCTTACCCAACATACATGGGATTTCTACCCATATAGATTCTACTGAGCATTTAGTCTCTTGTATGATCTTTATCCTGTTGGACTCTATTTCCTCCCTGACAAAGTTCCACACCTCCAGCAAGTTGATCCTCCCTATCATTGTGATATAATTTATACACTGATATAGCACTGTCCCATTGGTTATCCTCTTTCCACCAGGTCTCTGAGATGCCAATTATGTGTATCTCATCATTCACTGCTATACACTCTAACTCTCTCATCTTACTTCTTAGATTTCTGGCATTGGCATAAAGACATTTCACGGTCATTTTTTGTTCGTATTAACAACCTGTTTTTCAGTTGATAGAGATAATTTGGAATTCTTTAGCTCAAGTGATTCTTTACTTATAGGACATGGACTACTTTTGCTTTTATTGGAACCACTCTGTTGGGATGCCCTAACTCTCCTGTTTCATTAGTATCCTTCAAGGATACATTTCTCTGAACCATGCACTGCTAAGAGACTATCGGCATTCTCCCTTGTTCTAGTTTAAAAGTTGCTCTATCTCCTTTTTTTCCCCTGCAGAATGAACCTTAAGACCATATATACTTGCGTATAAAGTCTATTCACATATAAAATGACCATCGATTTAACCCACTAAACCGGGAAAATGTGAAATCCACATATAGGCAGAGGTTCAAAATTTGATAGCCTACAGTGGTGCTTGCAATAACTGTCAAAAATAGGCCAGGTATGTATCCTTTGCCTTTTAATATCACCCTAATGATATAGGCATAATTTTGCCTTACTTTTAAGAACTTTAAGATGGACATTACATTCAGAAAATATTCAGACCTCCTTCACTTTTTCACATTTTGTTATGTTGCAGCCTTATTCTAAAATGGATAATATGCAATCTATACACAATACCCCATAATGTCAAAGCAAAATAAAGTTTGTAGAAATTTGTGGATGTTAATTAAAAATAAAAATCTGAAATATCACATTTACATAAGTGTTTAGACCCTTTGCAATAACACTCAAAGTTGAGCTCAGGTGCATCCTGTTTCCATTGTTCATCCTTGAGATGTTTCTCCAACTTGGCTGGAATCCACCTGTAGTACATTCAATTGATTGGACATAATTTGGAAAGGCATGCATCTGTCTACATAAGGTCCCCACAGTTCAGAGTATATGTCAGAGCAAAATCAAAGCCATGAAGTCGAAGGAATTGTCTGTAGACCTCCGGGACAGAATTGGGTCGAGGCACAGATCTGGGGAAGGATACAGAAAAATTGCTGCAACATTGAAGGTCCCAAAGAACACAGTGGCCTTAATCATTCTTAAATGGAAGAAATTTGGAATCACAAGGACTCTTCCTAGAGCTGGCCGCCCACCCAAATTGAGCAATTGGGGGAGAAGGGCCTTGGTCAGGGAGATGACCAAGAACCCGCTGGTCACTGACAGAGCTGCAGAGTTCTACTGTGGAGATGGGAAAACCTTCCAGAAGGACAACCATCTTTGTAGCGCTCCACCAATCAGGCTTGTATGGTAGAGTGGCCTGACGGAAGCCACTCTTCAGTAAAAGGCACATGACAGCTCACTTGGAGTTTGTCAAAAGACACTTAAGGGACTCTCAGAGCATGAGAAACAAGATTTGCTGATCTGATGAAACCAAGATTGAACTTTTTGGCCTGAATGCCAAGTTTCATGTCTAGAGGAAACCAGGTACCGATCACCTAGCAAATAACATCATAATGGTGAAACATGGTGGTGGCATCATGCTGTGGGGATGTTTTTCAGCTGCAGGAACTGGGAGACTAGTCAGGATTGAGGGAAAGATGAATGGAGTAAAGTACAGAGAGATTCTTGATGAAAACCTGTTCTAGAGTGCTTTGGACCTCAAACTGGGGCAACAACTCACCTTCCAACAGGACAACGACCCTAAGCACACAGCCAAGACACTTCAGGAGTGGCTTCTGCACAAGTCTGTGAATGTCCTTGAGTGACCCAGCCAGAGCCTGGACTTGAACCCGATCAAACATCTCTGAAGAGACCTGAAAATAACTGTGCATCGACACTCCCCGTCCAATCTGACAGAACTTGAGAGAATCTGCAGTGAAGAACAGGAGAAAATCCCCAAATCCAGATTTGCCAAGATTGTAGCATGATACCCAAGAAGACTTGAGGCAGTAATCGCTGCAAAATGTGCCTCAACAAAGTGCAGAGTAAAGGGTCTGAATACTTATGTAAATATATTTCAGTTTTTTTTTTTAATTTGCACAAATTTCTAGAAACCTGATTTTGCTTTGACATTCCGGGGTTTTGTCTGTAGACTGAGGAGGGAAACAAATGCATATTATCCATTGTAGAATTAGGATGTAACATAACAAAATGTGGAAAAAGTGAAGAGGTCTGAAACTTTCTGAATGTACTGTAGCTTACTCATTTTGTAAACATCTCGATGTCCTATTGTGATGCTTGTCAATGGAGAAGAAAATAAAATAGGAGAAATATCCAGGTTAGTTGCAAATGAAGGCTCAGAGCACCAGAACCCCAGTAGAGATCAGTTTTGATTTAGGTGTGAAAAATGCCAAAACAGTGACTTAAATAAAGCATTCTGTCCCAGGTTATATTTTCAGAAACTAAATAAAATAAGTGTTTTTGGAACTGATGTCAGCTCTTATTGCTACAAATATTTTTTTTTTACCCATAACACTAATGACTGGGAGCATAATTATTGAATAGTAGTAAAGTTCCATATTTGTTTCAGTTCAAGAGGGATTATGAGGTTTTTCCACAATACCATGGCCGTAAACAACTGTTTAAAATTTGCTGCTCCTCACAGAATCACGGGAAACCATCAAACACTGCCAAAACTGGCCACAGGAGAAAGGAGCTGGAGCAAGCGGATGGACAGAGACTCCTCACCTCCCTTTCCTCCATACTAATTACTCTGATCCCACCAACACTCAAGACTACAACCCCAGATAAATCCTTTCTCCTAACCACTAGCTGGAAAGAGTAGCACTTCATAGTGCATCAGCCTCTTTTGATAACAAGCTGGTTGAACAGTGTGAGACAAAGTGGAGATCACTCAATGGTCTTCCAACTCACTTTCCTCTTCCTGGTGGCTGAGAGGACTGGGAATAAGAGATAATTGGTAGAGCGAAAGAGAACAGGGAGAAAAGATCAGGCTGGGGAAAGAGTAAGGAGAATGATCCATGGATGAAGGCAGGGGGAGAAGGAAGGTATAAGAGCTTACTAGTGAAAATGACAGAAAGAAAAGAAATGAAAGGCTGAGTGATGAGGCTAGGGGAACAGGGGAGAGGACACAAGGAGTGCAGGTAGGAGGGATGACATAGGGGAAGGGGCTGGTGAGGTTAGGAGAGAGGCTAAGTAGAAACATAGAACATGATGGCAGATTGATATATGTACCTGAGCTTGAGAACTAACATGGAGAAGGCAATTGACCCAGAATCCTTTGCTATCTTAGCCTTCCTGGCTATATGAACTTCAAATGACTTACTGAGCCTGACCTGGAGGAATTCCAAAGAAACCTTGTCAGCAGTTGAAGCTGGCGACACTCTGTGATGCCTAATTATAGGGTCAAAAAAGCAGAAGGCAACGGTTGGAACTTCAGGCTTTACTGTCACTATAGAGGCACCATTTTCAGGGGCATCTGTAAACACAGCCTAAGATGTGATAATTGCCCTGACCAACAAGATTCTAACAGAACAAAGGACTACCTAAAGAGTGAGGTAAATGGGCCCCACCTTGGAGGAATAATCAAGATAGCTTAGGGATAATCTTATCATGCTGTTGACATGACAACCTATGTAAAATTATTCTCTGGGTAGTCACGCACTCTTAGAATTTCTAACCTAGCACTATGTTGTATAAAAGAAAGTTCAGTTCATGTATACAATGAGACGCTGGTGGTCTGTAAGAGAAATGGTATCCAGCATCTCCCAAGAATACTTATATTGATCAATAAAAAATTATACTTTCTACAAAATCTAAGTGTTAGATGCTTATATCCATTATGATGGATATAAGCATCATAAAGAATGGCCTGGCGCTTAACATTTTGGTGCCTGAACAGGGACTTGGTGGCTGCGTCCACCATGAATAGTGAGGTCTTGTGTCTGAATCTGCTGGACAGGCTCAGACCTAACACTGGTACTCGGACATGAATTGGTTCGTCTGAAGGAAATTACCCAGATACATAGTAATTACATAGTAATTCCCAGGAACAGAAGATTTCTGGATGACTGTTTATTGAAAAAGTGATACCCGGAAGACAGAAGAGAGAGTGCCCTCCATTGTGGTGGGGGATGACAGATCTGTTTGTAAGTATTTAATCAGGCCTACATAGTCAACTTGTAAGTATAATTTTGTAGTTCATAAGTAAAAGATTTTCTTTGGCCAATTGTAAATAAAAGTGCACTATTTATTTTGATCTGCTTTGGGGACACCCACTTGTAGATTATGGTTAGTATACTTAATGCAAACTTATTAAGAGTGATTTTGGTTTATTTGTCTGAATATTTGTTAATAAATTTTGGACTGGAAAAAAAAATACAAAGAGGTTTAAAAACAGCAACAGTTAGACCTTTGTTTTAAGTCCTTGCCATGCTTGCAGGGCAGTGGGATTATGAGAGGAACATAAAATAAAAGGAAAGTTTTTGGAAAAGCATAGTTTGGAATCTGTTTTTCTGTTTATGTCTGATTGCTGCCATGGAGAGCACATTGCAGTGAGTGGGGTCTAAATTACAATTGTCATGGAAGTTTCAGAACTTGAAAGGGCACTGGGAGCTGGAGAGTTACTGTGTTGGCAGGTAAGAGAAAGCGGGAGGTATGTAAAGCTCAAGGTGATTCTTATGCGCAGGTGGAAACAGTGGGGAAGAACTGAATGAATTGCTTTTTGTTTGAAAGTTATAAACAGACTGATGAGGTATTAAAGTTGTGGAGAAATGTTACAGAAAGCGAATTTAATGTAGTAGATTCTTTATGAAAGTTTGGTTTCGTCAGCTTTCTCTGGATGGCTAGTATTGAATTTGGGCAGAAACTAATAAGGTATGGTTTCTTTAAACGATGGGTAAATAAATACTTGTATGTGAGATAGATAAGGAAGGTAAATGGCTTTGAGGCTTTCTTGTCCCTTTTCTCTGCATATAATATGTGTTTGGGTCCTGAATCAGACTGGAATGCCTGTTAGATATCTGTGTGTAATGAAATACTATAGATACTGTTTATCTAGGGAAAGAACCTATATAGCAGAATGAGTTGACACATGCAGTTAGTTTCTGAGTGCCTTGTTCTTTGAATACAGCAGATACTTGTAATTGTTTAAACAGAGATCTGATAGAGATGAGAGAAGCTTCCTTTTTATTTTTCTGCTTTTGGTTTTCTTTGTTTAATGGATTAAAAAATCATGTGGTTAGAATAGAATAGGATTTCTTTCTTTTTAACAGGTCAATACAGTAAAGTGCGGCCACGGTTACCCTGCTTCTAACCCGCTGACTACTCACAATTTGGCCGCGTTAGTCCAACCCGTGATTCACTATCCCCTTTAACCCATTCTTACCGCCTCTTTAAATCAACGAGTAACCCCTTCCGCCCGCGGCATGTATATGAGATGTAAACGATCGGATTAGCTAATCCCCCCCATTCAGTAACACGTGCCCCGACTATCGCCTTTTTAACCTGCAGTTTAACCTGCTAATTTACCGCCTACCCCTACCCCTGCGTTAGAGGCAGGGGTATGGGTAGGCAACAAACTTTCCCCCAGCCCTCGCTCACCTGCCCTGGCCGCGTCCATGGGTGCTGGTCTCCGGGGCAGCCCAGTCCTCTCTACCCTCTTCCCGAAGCAACGAAAAGCGAAAAAAGCGAAATTTGGGCGCTGAAGCGACATTTGAAATCCCCTCGCGACCCGACACGCAAAGTTTAAGTTACTTTTCCCGCAGCCCTCCCCCGGAAGCTTGGGGGCCCGAATTGACGTCACGGCGGAAGGGCGGAGAATCTTGAGTGTGAGGGGTGCCACGGTCCGTCTCCGGAGGAGGGCTGCAAGAAAAGTAAGTTAAACTTTACATGTTGAGTCGTGGGGGGATTTCGGATGTCACTTGAGAGTGAGGCAGGGGGCAGCCCCCAGGAGGCAGGGGGGGGGGCCATGGTCCGTCTCCGGGGGAGGGCTGCAAGAAAAGTAAGTTAAACTTTACATGTCGAGTCGCGAGGGGATTTCAAATGTCATTTCAAATGTCATTTGAAATGACAGGTACCAGCGCACCCAGGATACTGTATAGGCGCTGTATAAAGCACCTATACAGTAAAATGGGTTGTGCGGGCCTAACGCTTCACGGACGCTTCTTGGACGCGGCTTACATTTGCAAGCTAAATACAGTATCGAGCGGTAGGTGAGCCGGACTGTGCGCCCGGCACTAACACAGCTCTTCCTACCGCTCCTTACTGTATCGGCCTGTAAGTTAGGTAAAATATTCACAGTAGTTTCCTACTTTACAGGTCTATCCAGTACCGAGCGGTAGGAAGAGCTGCGTTAGTGCCTACGGCACCCGCGGTTGCCGCACGCACAGTGCAGCTCACCTACCGCTCGATCCTGAACACTAATTTTATTTAAATGTAAACCGCGTCCGTAATGCCTTAGGCCCGCGCAACCCATTTTACTGGATAGAGCACCTATACAGTATCCTGGGTGCGCGGGCCTAAGGCTTCACGCCACGCTGGTATCTGTCATTTCAAATGTCATTTGAAATGACAGATACCGCGAAAAGCAGCCTTGCTCTGGGAGGAGGGAAGCGGCGAAGCGACTTACTTCTTGCTTTTGGTTTTGTTGCTTCGCCGCTGTCAGTGTCTTCCCTCCCGAAGCCAAAAAAAAAAAAAGTGAAAAAACGTTGCAGCCCCCCTCCGATGTCCGGACTGGGGCTGCCATGGAGACTACATCAGCGAAGCATAACGGGGAAGCAAAAAAAACCCAAAAGCAATTTTTTTTTTTTCCCAAAAGCGACAATTTTGTTTTTTTTCCAAAAGCGACTTACTTTTGGGATCTGTCAAGATCCCAAAAGTAAGTCGCTTTTGGACGCCTGCATAACTTACTTTTCTGAAGCCATCAGCAGGAACACATGGCGATCGTGGCTCCGGTAGCTCCTCCCGACGAAGATGGCCGCCTGCACTGGGGGAAGCGTACAATTGGCTGCTCAAGACGTGGCGTCACATCCCGTGACGCCAAACGTCGTGACGTCATGTCTTCAGCGGCCAATTGTACGCTTCACCCAGTGCAGGCGGCCATCTTCGTCTTCGTCGGGAGGAGCTAAGAGGAGCTAAGATCGTGCTGATGGCTTCAGAAAAGTAAGTTGTGCAGGCGTCCAAAAGCAACTTACTTTTGGGATCTTGACAGATCCCAAAAGTAAGTCGCTTTTGGAAAGAAAACAAAATTGTCGCCTCCTGGTAGTCTTTGAAAGTTGAATGGGAAGGATAGGGAATAGCGGAGTGGGAAGGGGGCTGGCAGCCATCCCCCCTCCTCTTGGAAAAAAAACAAAATTGTCGCTTTTGGAAAAAAAAACAAAATTGCTTTTGGTTTTTTTTTGCTTCGCCGTTGTGCTTCGCCGTTGCAGTCTCCGTGGCAGCCCCAGTCCAGACATCGGAGGGGGGCTGCAACGTTTTTTTCCGCTTTTTTTTTTTGGCTTCGGGAGCAGGGGAGAGGACTGGGGCTGCCACAGAGACCGGCACCCATGATCGCGGCCGGGGCAGGTGAGCGGGGGCTGGGGGAAAGCTTGCCATCTACCCTTACCCCTGCCTCTACCGCAGGGGTCAGGGTAGGCGGTAAGTTTGCAGGTTAAACGTGCGACAAAACGGCAGGGAAAGAGAGCGATAGTCGGGGCGCGGGTTACGGGATGCTAGGGAATAGCTAATTCGTTCGTTTGCATGCAATATGCATGCCGCGTGCGGAAGGGGTTGGCCGGGGATTTTAGGACGCGGTAGGAGTAGGTTAAAGGGGATTCGGGATCGCAGGAAGGGATAACGCGGCCGGAAAGTGAGTAAAACGCGGCTTAGGAGCAGGGTAAACGCGGCCGCACTTTACAGGATAGACCCGTAAGTTAGAAATGAAACGGTATCCGGTAGCTGTCTTTGTCTTTCCATGTGATTAGATTTAAAAGATAAATCGGCCTGGTGTGTTGCCTCTGTTTTGCCAAGCATTAAGAAAGACATTGCCTAAAAGTGTACAGCAAAGGTTAGATAGTGTGGTACTTGGCCTACCCTGGTTACAAGAACACACTCCTCAGTTCAACTGGACTACGATGGAACTTTCGCAGTGGGGTTCTGGCTGTCATGACCGATGCCTAAAGAAAGTTACACCCTTGCCATGTATGTCTACTATACCATCTTTACCTGGTCTTCCGCCTCAATATGCATCATTTCAGGATGTCTTCTCCAAACAAGCGGCAGACTTCCAACCACCGCATAGAACCTTCGACTGTGCAATTAACCTGAAGCCTTACTCGGAACCTCCGAAGGGAAGGATGTACCCCCTCTCATTATCTGAGACTGAGACCATGTCGGCCTATATCCAAGAGAACCTACAAAAGGTGTTTATCAGACTCTCGAAGTCACCTGCTGGTGCAAGGTTTTTTTTGTTGGCAAGAAGGATGGATCCCTTCGACCTTGTATTGATTACAGGGGTCTCAACGAAATTACCATAAAGGATCGTTCCCCTCTACCGCTGATTTCAGAGCTGTTTGACAGACTTCAGGGGGCTAAGGTCTTTACCAAACTAGATCTAAAAGGGGCCTACAACTTGGTCAGAATCCGTCACGGGGATGAGTGGAAAACCGCCTTTAATACCCGTGACGGACACTTCGAATACTTAGTCATGCCTTTCGGCATGTGCAATGCACCAGCGGTATTTCAAAATATGATGAATGAAATTCTGTGAGACCTACTTAACCATTGCGTGGTGGTATATTTAGATGACATCTTAATCTTCTCTAAGGACATTCAGATGCATCAGGTAGATGTGGTCAAGGTACTAAGAAGATTTCGTGACAACCACCTTTACGCAAAGCTTGAGAAGTGTGCCTTTCACCAAGAATCCGTGCCTTACCTTGGTTATATTGTTTCCAAAGAGGGGTTTCAAATGGACCCACAAAAAAACAAAAGCATCCAAGACTGGCCTCAACCCACTGGATTAAAGGCATTACGCCGTTTTCTCAGCTTTACAAACTACTACCGTACATTTATCAAGAATTACTCCACCTTAACTGTTCCACTCACTGCCATGACTAGAAAAGGTGCTAACCCTTCTAAATGGTCTCCTGAGGCCGTGGCAGCCTTCCACACTCTTAAAGCAGCCTTCTTAAAAAAAACCTTGTCTTCGCCATCTCGACCCGTATCGCCCATTCATCGTCGAAGTCGACACCTCCAATGTCTGCGTGGGAGCTGAGTTAAGCCAGTACAGCGATACCAACACCCTTCATCCATGCTCATTCTTCTCTTGACATTTTTCTCCAGCCAAGAGAAATTATGGAATTGGAGATAAAGAGCTGTTAGCTATTAAACTGGCCTTTGAGGAGTGGTGTCCATGGTTGGAAGGGGCCCAACACCAAATAACGGTGTAAACAGATCACAAAAATCTGGAATATCTATGGCATGCGCAGCGACTTAACTATTGGCAAACCAGGTGGTCATTGTTCTTTAACAGATTCAATTTTCTGCTCAAATACCGTCCTGCGGAGAAGAATGTCCGGGCGGACACCCTCTCGCGTTCCTTTCTACCAGAAGATGTGCCTGACGAACCTCACCACATTATCAGCCCTGAGAAGATGGTCTTGGCCGCCACCCAAGCGGTGCCAGCTGGTAAGACTGTGGTGGCTCGAGGTATGAGGAAAAAGCTATTAAGGTGGGCACATGATTCTCGATTGGCCGGTCACCCAGGCCAAGCCCGCATGCTATCCATGCTTCAGCACTTCTATTGGTGGCCCATGATGAAGGCAGATGTACAAGCTTACGTAGCCTCATGTGCTACCTGTGCGAGGCAGAAACCTCCGGCCGGACGTCCCTGGGGTCTCCTTCAACCCTTACCAGTGTGCCTGAAGAACCTTGGACACATATTGCAACCGACTTCGTGGTAGACCTACCCCTTTCCAATGGGAATAACATGATTTGGGTAACTGTTGATCGCTTCTCGGAGATGGCCCACTTTGTGGCTCTACTAGGGTTACAGTCTGCTGCGGAACTAGTCAAATTGTTCGTGAAACACATCTTCCACCTTCACGGCATGCCAAGGCACATCCTGTCAGATAGGGGCGTGCAGTTCACTGCTAAATTCTGGAAGGCACTTGTCAGAAATTTTAATCGTTGGATCTAACCTCGGCCTATCACCCGCAATCCAACGGCCAGACCGAGAGAATGAATCGAATAATCAAGCAATTTCTACATTCTTATGTGAACTCGAGGCAAAACGACTGGGCAGATTTACTACCCTAGGCTGAATTTGCCTTGAACTCCCATCCTCTTTCCGCCACTGGATCAATTCCATTCCAGATTGTCTATGGTCATCAACCTTTACTTCCACTACCTTTGCCTCTGTCCGTAGCTTCGCCATCTGCTCAAACCATGGCAGAAGAGCTGCAACAACTTTGGAGACAGACCAAGGACCTCTTACTCAAAGCGGGGCAGAGAGCCAAAAAGACCTATGATGCTCATCACAGAGAGGCACCTCAGTTCCACCCAGGTGACAAAGTCTGGCTCAGCACTAAGTCCCTTTGCCTTAAACTACCCTCTGCATGATTCGCGCCATATCATGTCGGATCCTTCGCTATTCTCCGATCCTTAGGAGCATTAACTTACGGTCTGAAATTACCTCCCTCCATGAAAATTCAAAACGCCTTCCATATGGTATTCTTGAAACCGCTTATCCTTTCTGAATTCTCGCCCAAGACTCTTGAACCATCACCTCTTCATGCTGAAGAAGATATTGCTTATCTAATCCATGATGTCCTTGACGTGCACAAGAAAGGTAAACACTAGGAGTACTTAATCTTGTGGGAAGGATACAGACCAGAACAGAATTCCTGGGAACCTGCTGTTAACATTCTTGACAAAGACTTGATTCGACGCTTTCATCAAGCACATCCTAGGAAGCCAAAAACTCCTGGGAGAGGCCCTACGAAGGGGGGTACTGTTGCACCCATCGGCTGCATATGCCTGCGGCCTCTCTGTCTCACCTCTTTTCTGCCTTTCTCCACTCCAGTTGGCAAGATGGCTGCCTCCGCTTCCACACGCCGACCACTCCAGCATCCCCGGACCAACAAGGGCGATTGCATTCACCATTTTCTTTCTGGGATCACCTAGAGCACACGCGCGCGCTGGCCTTCCTTTTACGTACGTCATGGCGGGAACCTCGGGGGCGTCCCCTCTGCATGACGTCATTACCTCCGGGTATTTAAACTCTAAACTCGGGGCGATTTTTTGCAGTATATCTCCTTACTTTATACCGACCCAACATCACGCATACTAGCAAATGGTTGTTTATCAGAGGCGGTGACAATACAGTGGGGGGTTCGTCAAGGTTGCCCCCTGTCCCCATTGTTATACATATTGGCACTAGATCCCCTCTTGAGGAAAATAGAAGGGTGCAGGAGGGTGAAAGGCTTTGGCGGCCCAAAGTACATTTTTAAAATAGCTGCTTTTGCGGACGACTTATTAGTCTTTCTCACGCAAGCACAAATATCTCTTCCAGCAGTGCTTGAACTATTAGACCAATACAGTAAATTCGCTGGTCTCAAAATAAATTATATTAAATTGGAAGCACTTGATATTACGGGAACACTATGTGGCATATGGCGGGAGGGGTTTCCTCTTCGGTGGGCTAGTGATGCTCTCTGATACCTGGGCCTCCGAATCCCCCACAAGATGACAAAATTTTACTCAGCGAACATACATCCATTACTAGCGTCAACGCAGACCATGTTGAAGAGGTGGCCCCCCCTGCCTTTATCGCTGATGGGCCGAATACACCTCTTTAAGATGATTTTGCTGCCCAAGTGGCTATATCTCCTTCAACTGGCCCCTTTCTGGATCTCAAAGAGGGACTATCACCATCTCCAACAGGCTTTGCGGAGTTTCTTGTGGAGGGGAAAGCGGGCTCGCATACCTATGGCGGTTCTCATGAATCCCAAGGAGAAAGGGGGGCTCGGTTGCCCAAATCTGGAGCTATATAACTTGGCCTGCAGTATTAGATATGTTGGGGATTGGCTTTTCGGATCATCCTCGATTATACCATACACTTATTTATTAGAATGATACGGAGTCCAGTCCCTGAACCCTTTACTACAGCTCCCTTCCCAGATGATCCCATCACATATGAAACCGCAGGAGCTGCTGGTACATGTAGGAAAGCTTGGCAGATGCTTTGCAGATTAGAACACTTACCGAATCAACTCACATCGCTTCTCACAATTACTGATCACGACTTATTCCCGCCGGGGAAGGGGGGAGGGATCTTCCAAAGATGGAAACAATTAGGCCTCACCTATATATTTGATATATATGACAGGTTGACCGGAGTTATTCTTCCTTTCCAAACCCTTCAGCAATGTTTTACGCTACCAGCAGGGGATCTATATGCTTACTTTCAAGTTACCCACTTTGTAAAGTCAGAGAAACTACTTCTTGCAGAAAATACCGCAGCCCAGAGATTAAGGGAGGTTGTGCAAACGGGGAAAAGACGCAAATCTACTTCTACAAGAAGTATCCTACTTCTACAAGGAGCTGACAGGATACTCTGGAGAAAAATCCCTAGTTCCGTTATATACAAAATGGCAAGACTGGTCTTTATTTTCATTAACTTATGCAGATTTTGTAAAATGTTTTGCAGACCTGCCCACGATATCAGAAAATGTACTTTTGTAAGAAACGCAGTACAGATTTCTCTGTTTGAGCTATATTACGCCTAAACGCGCAAATCAAATGAAATTTGTGCAAACGTCTCAATGTCTCAAGTGTGCAGATGTGGATAGTAATTACTTTCATTGTTTTTGGGAGTGTACAATCATATCCACATTTTGGAAGCAGATGTGTCATGCTTGCTCAAATGTTTTGCAAAAATCTATACCACCTGACCCCAATCTATGGCTTTTTGGAATGGATGATTCACACCACACAAAAATCTCTCTTCCAGAACGCCTGTTTTTATTAAGGGCTGGCCTAGTAGGGAAACAAGTTATTCTCACTAACTGGCTAAATAATGGTCCCCCAAATTACGACCACTGGTTTAAGAAAATGGTACGCTTATGCTCTATGGAGTATGCGGTTCTCACACTGGAGACACCAAAGAAGTCTGTACGTACCACTTTAATTTGGAATGCTTTTACAAAATATCTAGCCCCCCGTGTTGGAAACTATAGAGACCCATGGATTTTGGACAAGGCTCCGCACACCTGAGAGAAGAAACCACACGACTCCCCCACCAGAGGACATTTGCGCTCATAAAAAGGCTTTAGGATGATCTGTCAATACGGACTTTAAACTACTATATTAAGAATTTCAAGACATAATGGGTGAGGATGGTTGAAAAAAAAAAAGAGGGGAGGGGGGTGGGAGGGGGGAAATCAGTTCTGTGTATTAACAGTTATGTTTGTAACCACTAAACTCCTAATATAAACAGTTAAAAAAAATAAACTCTAAACTCCATTCCAGCTATGAGCTATTTATTTATTTTATTTATTTATGCAATTTTTATATACCGTTACACAGAACACAAGATACTATCTTTACGGTTTACATAGTAAAAATCATTATATAACAGTTAGAAACAGAATAAATACAATAAAATTCAAGGATTCGTTCCTGCTGATTTTGCTCAGGTTCCAGACCCCTTCGCTCTGTACTCTCTCCGGACGACCCAGGTACCCGCTCCTTGGGGGCCTTGCTACGTTCCTGTTTTAGCCTTCGGGGTCAGCTTGTTCCAGCTAGGACGCCCTTGGTACCCGCTCCTCGGGGGCCTTGCCTATTCCTGGGCCTCTGTTCCTCGGAGGTCCCTACCTTCCTCATCTTATCGCTACAGAGTGAGTATCCCAGCTTCCAGCCTCTCTCTCTCTCACCTTTCTACAGTGTGGATTCATGGCGTACCCACGCTGAAGATGGTAAGCCTCACAGGCTTACCATCTTCAGCGTGGATTCATGGCATACCCCGCTCTGCGGACCACTACCGGATCCAGTCTATTGGTGAGAGTTCATCTCCGCAGGTCACGCTTTGGAGTATCAGCGAGAGCACTCTTCTGGGACCACCCTCCTCTGTGCAGAGATACTCTGCCTGCTCCTCGGGTTATTTCCATCATCGGCTGTATAGTAAGGACTCTCTTGACTTCTGTGTCTGTACCATTAGAGCCAGCCTATTGCAGCAAGTCTCCACAGGGAGGAGCCCTGTGGGAGGTTCCATCTCTTGCTACGACCAATGGCCCACAACACCAACAAAACATAACACCTGTTTGCCATTTTTGCGAATATTATCCTGGGTTGTTGTTTTCAATGCTCTTTTTCTTTTTTCAAATATTCACACTTCTTTCTCTTCTGTTTTATACATTTCCACTCCTGTCTGTGTTTCTCATTATGAGACTGTACTCCTTGCAGAGACTCGCCCAGTATAAATAGTATTATATGAGAAAAATAATACTTTCAAACTAGTCTCTCTTTGTTTTTCCTATATTTATACTTGTTACAACATTATGTAATTACTTAACTCTGAAAGATAACACTATGCATACAAAAGGTTAGTTGTTAGCCTACACATTTTAGCCCATTTGCCATAATCACTTCTTATGGTTCTGTCTTCCCCTCTGGTACTTGGGTGTGCCACTCTTGCCATTTGTGAGTGGCACAAGAGGGAAATGATATATGTGCCTGAGCTTGAAAACCAACATGGAGAAGGCAACTGACCCAGAATCCTTTGCTATCTTAGCCTTCCTGGCTATATGAACTTCAAATGACTTACTGAGCCTGACCTGGAGGAATTCCAAAGACACCTGGACAGCAGTTGAAGCTGGCGACACTCTGTGATGCCTAATTATAGGGTCACAAAAGCAGAAGGCAACGGTTGGAACTTCAGGCTTTACTGTCACTATAGAGGCACCATTTTCAGGGGCATCTGTAAACACAGCCTAAGATGTGATAATTGCCCTGACCAACAAGATTCTAACAGAACAAAGGACTACCTAAAGAGTGATGGTAAATGGGCCCCACCTTGAAGAAATAATCAAGATAGTTTAGGGATAATCTTATCATGCTGTTGACATGACAACCTATGTAAATTATTCTCTGGGTAGTCACGCACTCTTAGAATTTCTAACCTAGCACTATGTTGTATAAAAGAAAGTTCAGTTCATGTATACAATGAGATGCTGGTGGTCTGTAAGAGAAATGGCATCCAGCATCTCCCAAGAATACTTATATTGATCAATAAAAAATTATACTTTCTACAAAATCTAAGTATTCTTGTATCCCTGGATAGAAGCATCTTAAAGAATGGCCTGGCACTTAACAAGATAAAGACCATACAGCCCATCTACATCTTCTGCTCAGCTTTAGATTCTCTGTGCTTTCTTTATGCCCTCTTGAATTACAATACCATCTTTGTCTCCACCACTTCCACAGGGAGGCTGTTCCATGTGTCCACCCCTCTTTCGTTAAAGAAATATTTCCTTAGATTATTCCTAAATCTACCCTTTTTTTACCCTTATAACATGACTCCTTGTTCCAGGGCCTCCTGTTCATTTATTCCTTAGAGAAGTATTTCCTAACCCTCTCCTGGAGACGCACCTAACCAGTCGGACTTTCTGGATTGCCACAAATGAATATGCATGAGATAGATTTGCATAGCCGGTCTCAAATCAATCTCATTCATATTCATTATGGATATCCTGAAAACATGATTAGTTAGGTAAGCCTCCAGGAGATGGCTGGGAAACATTGCCTTTGAGGTATTTAAATGTATCTATTATATTTCCCTTGTACCTCCTTTCCTTTCCATTCCTACAAGTTTAAATCTTTCCCCATATGCTATATGATGAAGACTTATATTCACTTTTATAGCTGCCCTCTGCACTGATTCTATTCTGTTTATATCTTTTTGAAGGTATGATCTCCAGAATTATACACAGTACTCCAAATGAAATCACAATAGAGACACAATATCTCCACTATCCTGCGGGCTATTCCTCTTCCTGTGCACTCAAGCATCCTACTGGCTTTTGCTGTTTTCTTAGCTACCTGTTTGGCCATCTTAAGATCAGATATGATCAGCCTCTAGATCCTCTTCTTGTTTTGTGCACAGAACTTTACTCTCTGTATTATAAATTGTACTGCTTCCTTACAGGTAGATTTTAAAAGCATTGCTCATGCAAAATGGCTCCATACACTCATATGTGGGCTGTGCGCAAGCAATGCAAATTTTAAGAAGCCACAAAGTACACACATACATACCCATGTGCACATCAAGAACAAGAGGGTAGAAAAGGGGTGGGGCATGGGTGTTCATGGCGGGGCCAAGAGTTGCATGCATAACTCTGAAATTTAGAAAAGCTGAAAATGGCATGCATCAGTGTGTTATCCATGTAACTTTACTGCTAGTCCTCATGAGGAGCAAGTCTGGAGATCTCAAGTGTTTGGGGGAGGGGGAGTCGGGGGAGGGAGAGAGAGAGAGTGAGCAATGTAGGAGAGAATATAACACTATATATATCTACCACTGTAAGAGGGGCACTTTCAGCTCAGGGTGGATTTGAGTCATAAGAACCTTATCCAAACCTTTTTTAAACCCAGTTACATTAACTACAGTAATCACATCTTCTGGCAATGAATTCCAGAGCTTAATTATACATTGAGTGAAAAAGAATTTTCTCCGATTTTGTTTTAAATGAGCTACTTGCTAACTTCATGGAGTGCCCCCCCAGTCCTTCTATTGTCTGAGAGAACAAATAACCAATTTACATTTACCTGTTTAAGTCCTTCGTTCTCTCCCCGATGGCCAGGGTGCAAGGGTCTATCATGCACCAATGAATTATTGCACCCGCCCAAACCTACCCTGAGTTGAAAGTACCCCTTTACAGTGAGATATATATAGTGTCATATTGTCTCTCCTACAGTGCTCTTTCTCCCTCCCCTCCCCTGAAAAGACATGAAAAAAAAGGTTTTCCCCATGTGTGAGCATAGGTGCATAAAAGCCGCTAAAGCTCTGGTGGCAATAGGAGTGGGACATTTACTCGAGCCACCTTTTAAAATCAAATGTGGAAGGGGTATTTTAAATGACATGTGTATGTACGCACATGATATAAAATTACAGCATATCTCTCTGCTTGCTTGCTTGCTGATGTGCACGTTTATGGCCACACACGCTTTCTTTTTAAAATTAGCCATTTAGGTTTTGCAGCTCAAATGCATAACCTTGTATTGTTTTTAGCAGTATATCTTAACTGCCAGACCCTAAACCTTTCCTGACAGCCCTTCCACAATATCACTTCCAAAAATGTTAAACAGAACTGGACCAAGGATGGATTCCTGAGGCACACTACTGGTAAACCCTTTTTCCTCGGAGGGAATTCCATTTACCGCTATACTTTGTTATCTCCTTTTCAAACAATTTCTAACCTAGTCAGTCCCTTTAAGAGCTTATACCTAGGGCACTCAGTTTGAAAACAAGTTGCCTATTTAAAACTGTTCCATATGTCTTGCTGAATTCCAAGTACATTGCATTTAGCACTCTTCCCCAATCTCTCAGGTCGCCCAGTTAAAGAAATTGATTAATCTGAGAAGACCCCCCCTATGGTACAACCACTGAATTCCATATACTTCTCTATCTTGTGTTTTAGCAACAATTCCATCAATGTACTCACCACCAAGATTAGATTATCTGGCCAACAGTTCCAACCTCCTCCTTACTTCCACTTTTGTAATATAGTAACATAGCAATGATGGCAGAAAAGGATCAAATGGTCCATCCAGCCTGCCCAGCAAGTTTCTTATGGTAGTAACTGCTGCAATCCTGTGCTTTTTCTGTTTATCAGTACCCTAGACTATAACATTTGGGGCCCTCATTGGTTATTGTCTGCATCCAATTCCCTTTTTTTCCTCCTGTATTCAAAGTGGAAAGCAATTTTGCAGTTTCATTAAAAACATCAAGGCTTATTGGTTAAGGGTAATAATTTCCATGCCTTCTGCTGCACCAGCAAGTTAACCCCATGTACACTTTTCTTCATTTCTGTCCACTAGCGGATCCACAGTGTTTATCTCATGCTCTTGCAGATAAGTGTAAGAAAATAAATAAATATTTATCTACGTCCGTGGTGGTGACCTATATTTTTTTAAGGGGCTGGTTGAAGAAAAGGCTGAAATGCCACATTTTAAAGAGAAGTTGAGGCAGCGTGAGTGCCGCGTTGTTTAAATGAGTGGCATTCGGAGAGAGAGATGGTGAGTTTTGGCAGCTCAGGACAAGGGAAGAGGGAGGGTAGGTGGGGGAGGGAGATTTCCTCCCAGTCCGCTCTTTAATTGGAGCGGACTGGGAGAGAACTGGCGGAGGCCTGATCTCGTTACCGCGCATAATATGGCCAAATCTCCCACCCCCCGGCATGTGCTGGCCTGGATTTTATAACAGCGCGCATGTTATAAAATCCTGCATCCATGTGCGTGTGCCAGGTAGCACGCGCATGTGGAGGCGCGTGTGTATTTTTTAAAAATCTGCCCTTAAGGTTCCTGCGTATATATTGCAAAACTATAGTCATTGGAGAGAAGAAATTGGAATAGGGAGACAGGGTTTTCCTTTATTGATTTATTAAGTAAGGACAGTAGGTAAAAATCAGACTACATGTTCAAGAGTTGGAGGTGCCAGATCAGAAGTAAGTACCAGAGATTCCAAACCCTGTGGTAAAGTTCCAGCCTGTGCAAGCCAGCATCGCAAGCTAGCAACTAGTCTCAAGCACCCAAAGCTTCTCATCTTCCTGGTATAAAGTTAATCCACGCTAGCCAGCAGTGGTCTCAAGCTTCGTTCCCTATCGTCCAGTGAAAAGAAGAAAGCTAAGTCTATGCATATATATTGTCACCTGAAACATTCCACACATGAAAACTTAATTCAAGTTTGGTACAAAACTAAGTCTTAGTTTTACTGCAACAGTCTATTAAGAGACATTATTTCATTTGGAATATATACAAAAGTATATGATCACATGGCTAATTATTTGTCCATTGATAATTCATAATTGTTTGAATTATACTTCATAGTATGTTATGTATATGCTTAGTACATCCAAAAGTAAATAACCAAAGAGTTAATCCTAGAGAATGTGCACATATGTATGAAAAGATTTAGAGTGTGTGAACATTCCTTGCTAATCTGAAAGGAAATTCCGATTGTTGCTTGAAGGAACCAATTGTCTTACTGTGAACAGTTGAATATTGTTAATGAGATACCTTTTCAATTTTTCTCTTATCGGTCACTTTGGAAATAAATTAATTATACATTTTTTTTGATAATTTCTTATTTTTTCTCATCTGGCATGGAAATTGTTAAATAAAATTTTGTTTATATGGGGAAAGTTTCTTAACCATTTGGTACTGATACATGACACGGTGCTTGATTGAACAATTCTGTGCTCTACACTCTTGAATTCTTTGATTGTTTTTGTATTCATCACCTCCTCCGGAAGGGCATTCCAGACATCCACCACCCTTCTCTGTGAAGAAATATTTCCTGACAATTCTGAGTCATCCCCACTGGAGTTTCATTTTGTGATTCCTAGTTCTACTGATTAATTTCCAATAGAAAAGGTTTGACGTTCTTGCATCATTAAAACCTTTCCAATACCTGAAGGTCTGCATCATAATTCCCCTACACTTCCTCTCTTTTAGGGTATAAATATTTAGATCCTTCAGCCTCTTCTCATAAATCTTCTGATACAGACCTCACACCATTCTGATCCCCTTTCTCAGGACCGCCTCTATCCTTTTTGAGATTCGGGCTCTAGAAATGAACACAGTACTTCAGATGAGGTCTCACCAAGGACCTCATCTTCAGATCACCAGACATTATTACTCCAAGAACAGTCTCTTGGTCTGTGCACAACAGTCTTTCACCCCCATCACATACAGCTCTTTTGGATTACCATACCCAGATGTATGACTCTGGACTTCTTGGCCTTGAATCCCAGCTGCCAAATCTTTGACCACTCTTTATGCTTTCTTAAATCACTTTTTATTCTCTCTACTCCTTCAGGCATGTCCACTCTGTTACAGATTTTAGTTTCATCCATAAATAGACACTCTTATGTTCTTATGCACTTTACCTTCTATCCCTTCTGCAGTGTCCTCAAAGATATTGAACAGCCCTGGTCCCAATACTAATCCCTGTGGCACTCCAATTAACATGGCTCTTTCTTCGTAGGTCCCATTTACCATTACATGCTGACTCCTATCAATTAACCAGTTTGTAATCCATACCACCACCTTGGTTCTCAATTCCAAGCTTCTCATTTTATTCACAAGCCTTCTATTTGGAACATATCAAACGTTTTGCTGAAATTCAAGTAGATCACATTGAGCGCTCTTCCCAGATAAAAAAAAGTCAATCAGATTTATCTAACAGGATCCTCCCCTGGTGAATCCATGCTGCCTCAGGTCCAACAAACCACCAGACTGTAGATAGTTCACTATCCTTTCCCTCAGCAGTATCTCCATTCATTCTCCCACTACCAATGTGAGGCTAACTAGCCTGTAGTTTCCAGCTTCCTCTCTTGCTACCACTCTTGTGAAGCGGGACCACAACTGCTCTTCTCTAATCCCGTGACACCAGTCCTATTTCCAGAGATCTATTGAACAGGTCCTTCATCGGATCCGCCAGCACATCTCTGCGCTCCTTCGGTATCTGGGGATATATCTCATCTGACCCCAAGGACTTGTCTACTTTCAGTTTGCCTAGTTCTTCCCATGCATTCTCTTCCGTAAATGAAGTTTTGTCTAGCCCATCCCCACCTACGATCTTGTCAACCAGCAAAGGTCCTTCTCCAGGATCTTCTTTAGTGAACACTGAACTGTAGTATTTGTTTAATATTTCTTCTATTTCTTGATCTCTCTCCACACACTGCTCCTTGTCACCTTTCAATTTCACTATACGTCTGGACTCCCATTTTTCTCTGATATATCTGAAAATGTTTTGTCATTTCACTTTATCTCTTTGGTAATAATTTCTGCTTGACTTTTTGTTTTCCTTATTTCTTCTTCTTCCTCAGTTTTAATAGATATTCTTCCCTGTGTAACCTTTTTTAGGATCCTTTATACTTTTTGAACACTGTTCTTTTTACCTTTATTTTTCAGCCACCTACTTAGAGAATCAGATCGGTTTCTTACTTTTGATGCATCTGACAAAGTGGCCTCCGTCTTCAAAAGCTCATGCCTCAATAAATTGGTTAATCTAAAAGGTGCTACCCACCTCTTACTCATTTTTGCTATACCAGACTAACACAGCTATCCCTCTGAAGATAATATCTCTCTATACCCTTGGATATATTTCATCTGGCCTCATTACTTTTAGTTTTGCTAGCTCCTTGTGAATACAGTTCTGAAAACTGTTTGAGGTCTAACTCACTTCCATTCTAGTCCAGTCAGGAGGTAGAGCTGGGAGACAGAATGAAACTGGATAGAGAAAAATTGGAAATACAGAAAAGAAAGTAGAGGGGTAGAGACAAAGAAAAGGTACACTTATGAGCAAAAATGTCAGGTTATAGTGACAGAATTTGCGAGAGAAGAGAAGATAGAAGGGAGAAATTGAGAATGAAAAGAGAAAAAAAGGTAAGAACATAAGTAATTGCCATACTGGGTCAGACCAGGGGTCCATCAAGCCCAGCACCCTGTTTCCAACAGTGGACAAACCAGGCTACAAGAACCTGGCAAGTACCCAAACACTAAGAAGAACTCATGCTATTGATTCCAGTAATAGCAGAGGCTATCCCTAAGTCAACTTGATTAATAGCAGTTAATGACTTCTCCTCCAAGAACTTATCCAATCCCAGCTACACTAACTGCATTAACCACATTCCACATTCTCTGGCAACAAATTCCAGAGCTTAATAGTGCATTGAGTGAAAAAATAATTTTCTCCGATTAGTTTTAAACATGCTACTTGCTAACTTCATGGAGTGCCCCCTAGTCCTTCTATTATCCGAAATAGTAAATAACCGTTTCACATCTACCCATTCTAGACCTCTCATGATTTTAAAGACACGTAAGAAAACTCAAATGACTTTTTTTTTTTTTTACCCAGGTATCCGGTGTATGTGGGCGAGAAGATGTAAACAATATGGGTACCGTTGGCATCGACGGTTTTTCCATGGGCTTCAACGGAAACAGTGGAGAAAACGCTGGACATGGACGTGGAATTCCTGATGGGCCTGGGAGTGGTTCAGTCATCAGAAGTTCCTTTGCTGTGTCCTCTTCCCTCGGTGCTGGCATCGGTAACTCTGGAGATTTTACCGGAATGGCACCAATGAGAGTGTCCAGTTTTGCTAAAATCGGCGCAAAAAAGGATACATCCGGCATCGGCATCGGTAGAACCGACGATGGAGTCGGTACTGGCATCGATATGGGCACCGGTGATGGAAGTGGAACCGGTACCAGCGATGGCGCTGGCCTCGATGGCGGGCTCGGTGCTGGCATTGGAGGCATATTGAGGAGCCTGGCGGATGTAACCGTCCAGTTCCACCCGCATAGCTGGTGAGACCAGAGCAGCTATGGGGGGAGGTAGTGAAGGCGATTCCGGTACCTCCGCAGGGCCCTGCTTGTCCTGGGAGAATATCATTAATAAAAGATTGAAAAAAAAATTCCATTCAGAGTCAGTTATATCAGAGTCTGATATAACTGTCTTCACCAGAATGCACCCGTTTATTACCACTCTCTGTGACCTGCTTTTCAACCATTTCGTTACCCAATTAACAGAGGGTTCTTTACAAATTCTCTACAAAACAGAGGATATATCTACAAATTTGAAACAGATAGAAAGCTCTTATCCTGCAAAAAGCTGTAAGATTTGCCTGGGTACATATTTAAGCAGAATATATTTTTGTAAACATTTTATTGCAAAATCCCCCACAAAAATCCTATGAACATGGAGGTTGCAATCACCTTGACAGTGAATGATTAAGAACAAGAAGTATAGGAAAAATAAGCTTTTCTTTATAACTACCCAGTGTTTTTTGTAATCAAGACAAACCCAGTGCACATTTTATATTAACCTCTATTGTCTACCCGCTGCTAATATAGCAGACCTTAGACAAATTTGACTTTTTGTTCCAAAAGGTTAAAAGACATCAATGTGCAGCTTTCAATTTTGTATCATACACAAGCAATGATGACTTTTAGATTGAGTTGTTTTTAATTTTTTCTTTGTTCAGCAGGGGCATAAGCTCTGTATAAGTTTTGTAATACTTTTAAAAAATGCACCTGCATCTCATTACAAAAAGCTTTTCTGACTGCTCCAATCATATGGGTCGATTTTCAAAGGCCCGCGTGCGAAAAAGCGGGGTTTACGCGTGTGGCCGGGCCTTGTGAGTGCTGCGCACATTTTAAAACGGGCCCGGCCACGGCGTATACCCCGGTGCGCGCACAAGTGCTGGGCCTCTTCAAAGGGGTGGGCAGGGGGCGGGGCAGAAGGTGGGCTAGGATAGCGCCATTCTACGCTGTCCCAGGGAAGTGCGTGCAGATTACTTCTGCTGGCAGGGGAGCATAAACCCACTCGCCCTGAGTCCATCTGTTTACACGCTAGGAAACTGGATGTTATAGAGAAAATGTAAAGCAATAAGCATTGCTGACTTTTCACCATCTATTAATTTACAATTTTTAAATTGTATTTTTGGGCCAGCAGTTTCCTCCAGCTCACCTGGAACTAGCCTCCATTGGGCAATGGCACCACTAGCCTACATTCACAATATTTCCTCTATTTTTTTTTTAACCTAAACATAGAAACATAGAAACGACGGCAGAAGAAGACCAATCGGCCCATCCAGTCTGCCCAGCAAGCTTCACACTTCTTTCCTTTCATACTTATCTGTTTCTCTTGGCTCTTAGCAACCCTTGGTTCTATTTCCCTTTCACCCCCACCATTAATGCAGAGAGCAGTGATGGAGCTGCATCCAAGTGAAATATCAAGCTTGATTAGTTAGGGGTAGTAACCGCCGCAACAAGCAAGCTACACCCATACTTAATTGTTTATCCAGACTATGTTATTCAGCCCTTATTGGTTGTTTTTTCTTCTCTCCTGCTGTTGAAGCAGAGAGCTATGCTGGATATGCATGAAGTATCAGTTTTACTTCTCCCCTGCAGTTGAAGCAGAGAGCTATGCTGGATATGCATTGAAAGTGAAGTATGCATTGAAAGCCACATTAACTATCAACAAATATTGAATAAGCCTAATAATTGGTAATACCTATAGCCTATGAACTCTCCGTTAATTTTACATACTCTTACCCACCCCTGGTTTTTTTTTTTATTTTTGTTTGTTTGGTATTTTTTTTTAATTTAGAGACATATGGGTGACATCATCAGGATGGAGCCCAATCACAGAAAACTTCTGTCAAAGATTCCAGAACTTTGACTGGCCCCTACTAGGCATGCCCAGCATGGCACTAACCCTGCAGCCAGCAGGGGTCCCCCTTCAGTCTTATTTGAAAGCTACAGGCAGTGCCGAAAAATAAAATAATAAAACGTTATGAACCCAACACTGCGGGGCGGCGGGCGGATTTCGTGAGGACTAACATCCTGCTGCCCTGTGAGAACACCTGTTACAGGTAAGCAACATTTGCTTTCTCACAGGACAAGCAGGATGGTAGTCCTCACATATGGGTGAGTACCGAGCTGAGGATGTCCGAACATGCACCAAATGTACCCAACGGCGTGCAACAGGCACAACAACTGGGGTGGAATTTGGTAGAGGGCATCCTGAACCCCACCGGGCAGGCGGAAGGGTGTAGGTACGTCACATTGGAAATAAGTTACGAAGGACAGCCTGGCCGAAGATGGAATCTTGTCTTCTGGCTTTGTCCAAGCAATAGTGGGCTGCAAAGATGTGGAGAGAACTCCAGGTGGCAGCCGTGCAAATGTCAGGAAGCGGCACCGATCGTAGGTGTGCTACTGAAGTCGCCATGGCCCTCACAGAGTGTGCTTTAACACGGTCTTGAAAAGGAATACCTGTTTGCTGATAGCAAAAAGATATGCAGTCCGCCAACCAGTAGGAGAGAGTCTGCTTACCCACAGGTTGCCCTAATTTGTTAGGGTGGAAAAAGACGAATAACTGAGTGCTCTTCCTTTACTAGCTCAGCCATTGCAGTGATGGTCCTTGCCCAAAAGCCACAGATTGTGTTTTTTTTCTGGAACCTGGCACATGTACACCCTAGTTCCAGCCATTTTTTTTTATCATTTAGCAATGAATAGGACTCTCTCTCATCAAAGGATCTAAACATGACCTCTGCAGCATCACTAGTACAGGCCAATCTGGGAGCAAAAGCCGTCAAAGCTCGGTCTTTTGCACAACTGTGTGCACCACTGCTCTGCCATCAAGCCAGTCCTATTTTAATGGTTATTTAAAGTATGGCAACTTTGGAACAGATTCCAAAGAGCCGTAAATAAAACACTCTCCCCTCCTGGCATATACCAGAGGTGGACGAGATGGTGATGATGTGAATCTAGCTAGTATAATTCACTCCCCTAACTTTTTGGTCCCACTACTAAACGTTCAGCTGTCCACAGAAAATTGTTCAATCAATTTTGCACATACCTAGAAAGATCTACATGAAAAGAAGTATGTTTTCTCATAGATCTTGACTGTTCATTAGTTAGGTTTTTAGTCACTGACAGTTAATTTTGTTTTCAAACTGATAGGTGACTAAAAGAGTAGCATTTCCTTGACATTTTATTCTACTGTGATTGCTAGAATCAAACTGATTGTCATGACTTCTGACAATCATCAAACCTCTTTGGAAATAATGATTAAACAATTAAATACATTTTTCAGTCTTTAGGAAACCCACATAAAAAAAATGTAAAACCATAGTTCTGGATGCGCCTCAGCTGAATTTCTGCAGGTGCATTCCACTTGTAAACAAACATCAATCATTTTGATGTTACTTACCCCATCAGTGTCCCTTTAAGTCTTTTAGAAAATTAAGCGCAGGGACGGTAACTTTTTTTTTTAAATTTATTTTATTAAGGTTATTGAATATTTGAAACAAGCACAGCGAATACAAACTTACAAACTGTACAAGATACATACAGTGCAGCAACTTCCCATCCCAAACCTTCCCCCCACCCCATTCTCAACATGGTAGAATCCAAAAAAAGGTAAAAAAGGTAACATGACAGATTCCGTTAGTCCACTGAAGTCCACAGCATGGATGTAAAAATGTAGTAAAATAAGAACAAGTCAAATTGCAATGTCTGCTTTGCAGCTGCTAGTGTTTGAACATACAAATTCTGTACATAAGCAGACCACTACCATATCCACGACTGCGTCATCCTATAGATCATAGAGTACTAAGTAGGTGCATCAGATAAAGCAAATGTTGCTTACCTGTAACAGGTGTTCTCACAGGACAGCAGGATGTTACTCCTCACATATGGGTAACATCATCAGGATGGAGCCCAATCACGGAAAACTTGTCAAAATTTCCAGAACTTTGACTGGCCCCTACTGGGCATACCCAGCATGGCACTAACCCTGCAGCCAGCCGGGGTCCCCCTTCAGTCTTATTTGAAAGCTACAGGCAGTGCCGAAAAATAAAATAATAAAACGTTACGAACCCAACACCGCGGGGGGGGGGGGGGGGGGGGGGGGGGGGCGGCGGGCGCGTTTCGTGAGGACTAACATCCTGCTGTCCTGTGAGAACACCTGTTACAGGTAAGCAACATTTGCTTTCTCACAGGACAAGCAGGATGGTAGTCCTCACATATGGGTGAGTACTGAGCTGAGGATGTCCGAACATGCATCAAATGTACCCAAAGGCGTGCAACAGGCACAACAACTAGGGTGGAATTTGGTAGAGGGCATCCTGAACCCCACCGGGCAGGCGGAATGGTGTAGGTACGTCACGTTGGAAATTTTACGAAGGACAGCCTGGCCGAAGATGGAATCTTGTCTTCCGGCTTTGTCCAAGCAATAGTGGGCTGCGAAAGTGAGGAGAGAACTCCAGGTGGCAGCCGTGCAAATGTCAGGAAGCGGCACCGATCGTAGGTGTGCTACTGAAGTCGCCATGGCCCTCACAGAGTGTGCTTTAACATGGTCTTGAAAAGGAATGCCTGCTTGCTGATAGCAAAAAGATATGCAGTCCGCCAACCAGTAGGAGAGAGTCTGCTTACCCACAGGTTGCCCTAATTTGTTAGGGTGGAAAGAGACGAATAACTGAGTGCTCTTCCTGTGGGCAACTGTACGGTCTAGATAAAAAGCTAGAGCCCATTTACAGTCAAGGGTATGCAGAGCCTTTTCCCCTGGATTGGAATGGGGCCCGGGAAAGAAGGTAGGTAGTATGATGGATTGATTAATGTGAAACTCTGAAACTACCTTAGGTAAAAACTTAGGGTGAGTGCGGAGTACCGCCCGGTCCTGCAGGAGTTTAGTGTAAGGCGGATAGGTAACTAGGGCTTGTAATTCACTAACCCTGCGAGCTGAAGTGATAGCCAAAAGGAAAATCACTTTCCATGTGAGATATTTTAGATCACAGGAGTGAAGAGGCTCAAATGGTGGTTTCATGAGCCGACCGAGAACCAGGTTAAGGTCCCAAGAAGGGGCCAGAGGACGTAAAGGTGGCTTGATATGGAGCAAGCCCTTCAAAGAAGCATGTTACGAGGGGTTGTACTGAAATGGGCACATCCCCAACACCTTTATGGAAGGCGGCTACCGCACTGACGTGCATTCTGATGGAAGATGTCTTGAGACTGGACTCTGACAGATGCCAGAGATAGTCCAAAAACTGTGGAATTGGACAGGAAAAGGGATCAAGGGACTGAGAAGCGCACCATGATGTGAACCTTTTCTATTTATAGGAGTAAGATTTTCTCGTGGAAGCTTCCGTGAAGCAATCAAGACATGGGAAACTGGATCAGAAAGGTTAAGTGGTTGAAGGATTAACCTTTCAACATCCATGCCATCAGGGACAAGGCCTGAAGATTGGAATGGTGTAGGCACCCGTCGTTTTGAGTGATCAGAAGCGGGTCCTTTCACAAGGGAATGTGCCTGCGGATGGAGAGATCCTGGAGTATGGGAAACCACACTTGGCGTGGCCAGTGAGGTGCTATCAGGATCATGGTTCCCTTGTCCTGACGCAACTTCACGAGAGTCTTCAAGAGAAGAGAAAGTGGAGGGAATGCATAAAGCAGACTGGTCGCCCATGAGAGAGAGAATGCATCTCTGGGCTGAGAGTGTTCGCTGCGAATGAGGGAGCAGTAGTTGTCCACTTTGTGGTTCTGAGGGGACGCAAATAGGTCTGTCTGAGGATATCCCCATTGTCGGAAGATGGAGCTCGCTACTGAGGGGTTGAGAGACCACTCGTGCGGTTGGAAAACACGACTCAGTCTGTCTGCCAATACATTGTCCCCTCCCGGCAAGTAGGTGACCCTGAGGTACATCGAGTGGGAGAGAGCTTCCGCCCAAATCTGCGCAGCCTCCTGACATAGAAGGAAGGAGACTGTGCCTCCCTGCTTGTTGATGTACCACATAGCCACCTGGTTGTCCGTCTGAATCAGGATGACTTGATTTGATAGGCGATCCTGAAAAGCCCTGAGAGCATAATGCATTGCTCGAAGCTCCAGGAAATTTATTTGGTGTTTGGCTTCCTCTGGAGACCAAGACCCTTGTGTCTGCAGATCGGCCACGTGGGCTCCCCACCCGAGGTTGGAAGCATCGGTGGTGAGAACGACTTGGGGATTTGGAACTTGAAAGGGCAATCCCTAGAGGAGATTGTTCTAATTTTTCCACCAGGCGAGAGACAGACGGACTGAGTCGGTGATGTGCACAATGGTTGACAGAGGCTGAACAGCCTGAATCCATTGTGACCCGAGAGTCCAGTGCATGAGTCTCATGGCCAAGCGGGCCATTGGTGTGACATGGACTGAGGACGCCATGTGTCCCAGAAGGACGAAGAATTGGTGAGCTGTCGCAGCATGCTGAGACTGCAACTGGTGAGCGAGAAACACGAGAGTTAGCGCTCGTTGTTGAGACAGAAAAGCTTTTGCCTGCAGGATGTCCAATTCTGCACCAATGAACGACAAGGTTTGAGATGGGACTAAATAAGATTTCTTGTAATTGATGAGAAATCCTAGCAAAATTAGAGTGTGTACAGTTAAATCGAGGGACGAACGAGCAGCTTGCTGAGTTGGAGCCCTGATTAACCAGTCGTCCAGATAGGGGTAGAGGTGAACACCTTGGGTTCTGAGGAAAGCTGCGACAACTACGAGACATTTGGTAAAGACTCGTGGTACAGACCCTAGACCGAACGGAAGCACTCGGTATTGATAGTGCTTGGGGCCTACTAAAAACCGGAGGTACTTGTGATGAGCTGGAGTTATCGCAATATGAGTGTATGCGTCCTGGAGGTCCAGAGAGCAGACCTAGTCTCCTCTTTGTTGAAAAGGTAGAAGTGATCCCAAGGTTACCATCTTGAACTTTTCCCGCTGAAGGTACTTGTTGAGAGCACGTTCGGTCCAGAATTGGATGAACACCCTCCGATTTTTTGGGGATCAGAAAGTACCGGGAATAGAACCCTAGGCCTTGCTGCGAGTGCAGAACGGGTTCTATTGCTCTTGACTGGAGAAGGAGGGAAACTTCTTGATCCAGAAGAATGGAGTGGTCGGACGTTCTCCACGTCTGCAGAGGTGGGGAGTCCGGTGGCAGGGCGAGAAAGTTCAGATGGTAACCCTGAGCAATGATTGCCAATACCCATTGGTTGGATGTGATTGAATGCCACATGCTGTGAAAGTGGCACAACCGGTCTTGCACTTCTGGGAGAAGGTCAGAAGACTTGAGCCAGGCCCACCATCTTGCCGAGATAGCCACTGCAGACACCCTGGTAGAGGTGTCAAAAATGTCATAAGGCCCCTGGGCGATTTTTTCTGACTCTTTCATCGTTGGATATTTCCTACGTTTGGATGGGAAAGAAAAGGAAAATTAAGATGGCGATATCGACACCTGTAAGAGGAGACGTCACAGGCCCGATGGATCAGCATCTTATTCGGAGGGTGAGTCAGAACACTAGAGAAGTCATACCGGACATCTCTTTCTCATCGGGAGCCTCCGGTAGTCCAGCCATTGACCAGTCCCCCAATGTAACTGCTGGGAATAGTGGGGCCAGTGGAGGGTCTGACCCTAGGATTGAGGCATTAACATCGCTGGGACCCAGAGTTCAGATACCAGGACTACAGGAAGGGACTAGAAATAATAACGATAGTGATTTGGGACATGTGTTTCCTAGTGATTTAAATGATGAAGAAGTCCCTCCTGATAACATCACCCTAGTGGATGTGTGGAGGGTGGTTTCTAAAATGGAAAGGTTATTATCCCTTTCCATGAGTCAGTCCACCACTACGGCATTGGAAACTAAGAAACAATTGGAGGATCACAATAAAAGAATTGTTTATTTAGAAACTGTGACAGAGTCAAACCTGTCACAAGTTGCAACTCTACAAGCTACTAGTACAGCATGTATAAAGGATTCTTTAATTATGTATAAGAAGTTAGAGGGATATGAGAACATTCTAAGGAGAAATAATCTGAGGTTTCTAAATTTCCCATGTATCAGACTGATATCTGCACAAGAATTATTAAGTAAATATGCTAGGGAAATTTTGGGTATAACCAAGGAATTAACTATTTCAAAAATGTTTTATTTACCTGTAAAAAAAGGGATATTTCAACACCTGAAGGTGGTATTGATGTTTTAGTACCAGCCAGTCCCAATCTAACTGATTTCCTAGAATCATCAAATGATATTATCCAATCAAGAGCCACACTGTTAGTGACTTTTGGTTTGGAAAATGAGAAAAACCTCATTCTCCAGAGATACTTTAGAAATAAAGAAATCTTATTTTGTGGTCAGAAAATTCAAGTGTTTCCGGACGTTTCCAAAGATACTCAAATGAGGCGGAAACAGTTTTTGAATTTGAAACAGAGGGTGGTTGCTTTGGGAGCCACCTTTTTTTCTCAAATTCCCCTGCAAATGTTTAGTTACTTATCAGAGTAATAGATTTGTGTTTATGGAACCACCTCATTTAGAAACATTTCTTGCAGATAAGGGTGGATAGACAAAGAACCCCCCTCCATGAAAGGGGAAACTGGAATAATTAAAAGGCAATCTCCTAAGAACTCATTAATATGAGATATTACTTTTTGTGTAAATGTTTTCCTTTATTATACTCCCCATAAAGTGGGCTGATTATTGTATCCACATGACATGAAGTGGGCAAATGTATGTTTTCTTAAACCTTTGTTTAATGTGAAGCAATACTTTCCTTTTCCTTTTTGCATTGTAAAATGTTTGAAAGAAATTCAATAAACTATAAATTAAAAAAAAAAAAAAATGTCATAAGATGTTTGAATCTCATGTTTGCCTGCCTCAAATCCTTTGTTTACAAGGGTTTGTAGCTGGTCTTGGAATTGTTCAGGTAGAGACTCGGAGAAGTCCTGTATCTGCTTAAAGATGACCCTGTTATATTGGGTCATATAAAGCTGATAGGCAGCAATTCGGGAGATGAGCATGGCCCCTTTGAATACTCATCGATCAATGTTGTCTAGGAATTTTTGTTCCTTAGCAGGCGGGGTAGACGAGTGAGGTTTTGACCTCTTTTGTGCAGATTCCACCACAACTGAGTGGTGATCAAGCTGGGATTTTTGAAAGCCTGGGGCTGACTGAACTAAATAAGTAGTGTCAGCCTTCCTGTGTACTGGAGCAATTGATCCAGGATTCTCCCAGTTCTTTTTGAGAAGATCAAGAAGGACCTGATGAATTGGAATAGAGGTGATCACCTTGGGGGCATCAAGGAATTGGAATAACTCCATCATCTGGTGCCTATCATCCTGTTCCGTCTGCAGTTGAAAAGGAACCAACTCAGACATTTCTTTTACAAAATTTATAAATGAGAGGTCTTCTGGAGGAGAATGCTTTCTACTCTCAGTGGGAGAAGGTGGTGAAGGTAAATCATCGGTGTCTGTTGAAGTATCATCATCCCAAGGGTCATAAGGATCAGCAGACTTCTCTTTAGGAAGTGAAGGGGTTTGGATACCTGAGGGTCCCAGTCTAGGCTCCGAAAAAATCGGGGGAATTGCCGGAGGCACCGATGATGACATCGATGGCATCGATGGATGACTCGGTGGTGCTGAACGTATCGGCACCGATGGATGAATCGATGGCAAGGGACGAATCGGCATCGATGGCCGAGGTACCACACCCGTTGGAGGGATGCGGAACGGTGTTTCTCTTCCCGATGATGCTGTCATCGGGGAGGGCATCAGAGATATCGGAGACCCGGTATCCATCGGTGGAAAGGCGGCCATCAGCGCCTCCATTCTGGATAGCAGCGGTGCCAGCGCTGCCAGAATCGGGTCGATGGCAGGTTCCACAAGCGGTGCCGGAGGAACCTCAAGACGTTGCATCGCCTTGTCGATGGCCTCCTGAACCATCCGGTCCAGTTCTTCTCGGAGACCTGGAGCAAGCAGCCCCGGCTCCAGAACAGAAGAGGGAGGCAGAGGCATAGCTGGAGGGACCACCTTTACAGGCGGAATCGCGGCTCCCAAACCCCGATCGGGTGAGGGTTGCCTCTGTGACCCGGTCGCAGGAATGGTCGGTGCCTTTCCTGGACGGGACTTCTTCAATGGCGGCTTGGCTGATGGCGAGGTCGATGATTTCGCTCCTTCGATAGTCCGAGTTTTACGATGTCGATGGTTTTCCCTGCGATCCTGAGGGGGAGTAGAGTGTGTTGATGGCCGTGAAGTCATCGACGGCGGTCGGTCACCGGGCGCGAAGTCGACGGTGCCAGTTCCGACGTCGACGCAATGGACGGAGTCGGGGTTTGAGCACAGAAGAGGAGTTCCATCTTCTCCATTCTGGCTTTGTGACCTTTTGGTGTCATGAGGGCACATTTGGTGCAAGTCAGGACATCATGCTCACGGCCTAAACACATTACACAGACTCCATGGGGGTCTGTGATAGACATGGTGTGAGAACAGTCCGGGCACCGATGGAACCCCGATGCCATGGCTATTGAAAAAAATCGAGCCGCGGTACTGTCGATGGCCAGTAGGCCGCGAGGGCCAAACTCAACGGTAATCGACGGGAAACGGGTAAAAACCTACCGAGTACCGCGGTTAGAGAAAAGTCAGAGGAGGGACCCCTATGGGGCAATTTAACTATTAAGAATTCCGTGAGGAAAATTCCTGTCAGGAATCTCTTCAGAGCTCCTTTACCGCAAGGCTACTGCTGCACGGAAAAAAGAAGACTGAAGGGGGACCCCTGCTGGCTGCAGGGTTAGTGCCATGCTGGGCATGCCCAGTAGGGGCCAGTCAAAGTTCTGGAAACTTTGACAGAAGTTTTCCGTGATTGGGCTCCATCCTGATGATGTCACCCATATGTGAGGACTACCATCCTGCTTGTCCTGTGAGAAATAGCAGGATAAGTGTTTCACAATTGTGAGATATAATCTGAGAATGGTTTCCATATTTTCATAAAGGAAGCTAGTCTATTATGTTTGGTGGCAGTTAAGGAGGCTAAATTAAGATATAGATGTAATTTTTCAATGATATCCTTAAGCTTGGGCACCTGACTCGATTTCCATCTAAGTGCCATCAGGCTGCGAGCAGCTATAAACAATTGAGTACAGAATCGTTGTTGATTTTTATTGATGGATGGATTCAGGAAAGATATGTAACAATGCAATTTCAACAGATGGTGTTACCCGTACGCCTATTATGGAACTTAACCAAGTAAATACCGCATCCCATAGAAGCTTGATCGGAGGGCACTCCCACCAGATATGCATGTACGTGCCCCGAGCCCCGCAATCACGCCAACAATTATCCAAGACATGGGGATAAAATCTGTTGAGCTTATCCAGTGTAAGGTACCACCTATAAAGCATTTTGCAGCAATTTTCTTGCAAGCGAGCGGAGATAGAACACCTTCTAGCATAACATATAGCCTCACCCCACGCTTTCATTCCCAGTTGTCTGCCCAGGTCATTTTCCCACAGTGCAATAAATTTGCAAGACTCAACCTGAGACGTGAAAAATAACTGATAAATTTTTGATATCAAGCCTTTAAGCATGTCACCGTTTAAAACATATGACTCCATCAGCGACCCGCCCCGTTATAGAGTGCGAGATCTCTGTAGGTATCGCACAAAATGGGTGACCTGCGCATAAGCCAAAAAATCATGAAGATCAAGATGGAATAAATCTGACAGCCATTTCATAGAGAGAATCGCATCCTGAGAAAGCAGGTGGCCTATAGTAGTAATCCCCTTCTCCCGCTACTGTTTTAATTGTTGGGTTTGATAACCAATGGGTAAGTTGTACATGATTCATGAGGGATGTTTGGTAAAAATATTTGTGATCCCCAACCAGGCAGCAACAGTTACTTGTCCAAATGTAGATAATGACTGCCAACGACCATGGAAGATCCTGGACAGGGCGCCAAGTATTGTGGGGCTGCCACGGAAGAGCGGATAACTCCATTGGACCTATGTTTTGTTCTATGTGTACCCATTGTTTTATAGCCATGCGACGATTTATATCAAGTACAGCTCTCAATTGAGACGCAGCGTAGTACCATGAGATATTAGGGACTCCCATACTCCCCTGTAATTAATTAGATATAGTACCTGACATGCCAGTCTAGGCGGGCGCCACCTCTAAATAAAATAAAAAAAAAAATTTCTGCCAGCTACGCAAGATTGGGGAAGGTATATACTGGTAGAGAGAAAAGGTATAGAAATTTGGGTAAGACATTCATTTTCGTTATCTCAATCCTGCCTAACCAGGAATAGGCTCCTTTATTCCATCTGCTCATATCCGTTGTAATTTTGTTGACCAAAGGGAGATAATTTAGTGAATACAAAACTGTCAGCTTTGCAGAGAGCTGAACCTCCAGGTATTTGATATGTGATTTGGCCCACTTAAATGGATATTGACCCCCAATAGCCTGTACGGCTGTTGGGCTCAAATTGATGTTAAGCAGCTCCGATTTTTCAAGATTCACCCTAAGGCCCGCAACCCTGCTAAATCTGTGTAATTCCCGCATCACACCTCACAGTGAATGGACAGAATCCATTAGAATTAAAATACATTGTCAGCGAATAACGACAGTTTATAATGATTGTCACCTAAAGTGACGCCCTTAATTTCTGATGATGTTCTGATCCTAGTGGTGAGGGGTTCCAGGTAAAGGGCAAAAAGCAGAGGGGATAAGGGGCATCCCTGCCTGGTGCCTCAGCCAATATCAAACTCGTGACCATATTCATTATTAACTTTGACCCTAGCTTAGGATAGTCAAAGTTTTTGTATCCATTTAAGAAAATAGGGCCCGAATACCAATTTTTGCAATGTGAGGAACAGAAACAGCCAGTGAACTAAGTCATATGCTTTTTCAGCATCTATGGATAGTAACACCGCCGGTTCATGTTCCTTGCAAACCCAACACATCAAATCAATCACTTTGCGGGTGCTATAAGACTGAAAAAAAAAGAGATCCCAGAAGAAAACATCATAGACAATCAAAAGTTCCCAAAATAGAAATAAAACATCCGTGAATAAAAAAACTGAGAAAAAGATTTATACTTGCTGGATTATATTATTGGTACAATAGTAAGTAACCTTAAATTATTTCTTAATTAAAAAAAAAAATAAAAACACTCTCAAGCTTCAAAATTACTGGAATTTTATTTGCCTCAGGCTTATGACTTGCAACCAAAGACATTGTGCAAAGAAAGCAAAGATTAAGTACACTTTAGGGAAAAGGTGATTATCCACATTGGTAAAGAAAATCTAAAGAAAAAATGCATCCATTACACTATGTAGTCTGCAACATTCAATAGCATTTCCAACCCAATTGTTTTCTTAAATCAAGAGCAAAAAAAAATATTAAAATTAAAATAAGTAAAGTTTACAGTAGACAAATTTGATACAATTCAAAAGCATTTAGTCTATGTTCACAGAGCATAAAATGGAAAATATATGCGGGGGTAGCCTAACTACTGTACAATAATCAGCTTTTAAACAAAATTGCATATATGTACCACAGTGTAAAAAACAATACAGAACAGCAGCAACAAAAAAACAAACAAACAAACAAACCTTCAAAACTGCCTGATGAAAAATAAAATAACCAGCGGCTTATAATGGCTTCTCCTGGCCAACAATGTTACAAAAGTTCAGGCTTTCAACGTTGTGATGCTGCTTACTGCATCTTAACATATGATAAAACCAGGCAGAATGAAACCATTACAAAGCTAAGTCTGAGCTATAGAAATATACTGTTAACTCACGGTTTTCCCATCAAAAGTTGTGTTTTGTATTTCTTCTTGGAGTTCCATTTGGTCACTATATGTTACAAAGATTTTTTTTCTTTTTACACCATGATATCATATGTTTGTCTGGCACTATCCTAAAGCTAGCTATAGATGATGAAAATACATAAACAACCCCAATGGCTACCTGACAAAAATGAGTTCACTGGGTGTAAAATGAGAGGAGGGAGGGAACATTTTGCAGAGGAAACAAATTCTAGGGTGGTCACTCATCTTCAGTGGCGCTTCCTTCTGATGGGTCCTACAGGGGAAGAAAAATATCATAGGTCAAAAACTTTGTGCCAGAGATCTGTTTTTTTTTTTTTTTTTTCACTTTGCAAAACAAAACCATGAAAAGTTAAAATGCCTACGGGCAACTGGCAGCAGGTTTCACAGAAAGATTGCATGCAGCTATTTTACAGCTGACTAAAATGTGAAGATAACACAGCTTGTAAAAACAGAGATTGATCAGAAAATGGCAACATTTGTCATACTCCTGTCTACATCATTATGGCTACTTCTGGGATTATTGATGTCTTATACTTCAGTTATAGGCTAAACAAAAATAAGAGAAACAAATATAAACTACAGCTGTCTTCTGGAACAGACTATGCTCAACATAATATATCAAATATGTATACAATAGATTACAAATATTCTGTAGGTAGCATGGTCTGACTGATCAATAGGACCTCTATCCAAACGTTTATTTGTATATGAATAACTGCATTTTTATCTACCACTATCATTTCTCTGTTCTATTCTGTTCTCAATTTCTTCAAACAGAACAGAATGACAGATCATCTCTAGCATACAGGGCCATAGCCAAGGGGTGTGGATGGAGCAGTGGCACAATACATTTTTGATAAATGAGATAGTATGCAGCAGCAGAAGAGATACTGCTGCCCAAGTGCCAAACAAAGGGGGTGGACACTGTTTCTCACTCCTTCAGCACAGGGCACTAAATTCTCTATCTACAGTACAACTGACAAAATATAACACAATCAGCTGGCTCTTCTTCTGATGGATAACATTACAAGGAACTCTGATGCTTACAGTTCAACCAAAATAACTTCGGAGACTTACTTACCTGTAACTGTTGTTCTCTAATAACAGAGCCTCAAAGGACAAAGATGCAGGTTATGTGACCTAGAAATATGCTGTATCCAAGATGTTTCCCAAACTGTCAGTTGAGACTTCAAGGCCAAGCAACTAGGCAGTTATTAATTGCGAGCAACATGCTCCAACCAGCAGCTCTCGAATTTGCAAAAGCTTAGAGACAACATAGTGCAATGCTACAAGGGGAGGTGGGTGGTTTGTATGAATTCATACACCTGCTATTAGAGAACAATTATTACAGAAGGCAATTACATTTTCTCTAATAATAAACAGTCTCAATAAATTCACACACATGGGGACTGCAAGGCTAGAATATCTACCAGAGTGCAAGGCCCATGTACCATACATATGACAAGAAAGAGGGCCTTCAAAGTTGGAAACTGTACATGTGGTGACGTATAGTAGAATACCACAAAAGATTGTGGATAGGAGAGCAAACACACTAGGTAATCAAAATGAAAAAGTACACTGTGCTGCAAATTAATCTTGTATATGGTCTGTAAACTTGGCAATGGGGGTAATAAACCAAATAACTAAATGCAGTTTGCCTTTAGGATGTGTGCACAGTAATCTTTGGCCTATGATAGGAAGAGAGGCGTGGGCAGGCAAATAAGGAGCTGGCTGCATTGCAGCGTACGATAATGCACGCAGCGTTGCATTACCGTAATGGCGATATCGGCCGCTTTAGTCATTTTTCGCTCGTGTAGCACCCGGGGAAAAGCTTCAGCTATTTCCCACAAAATTGCCCATGCTAGTATGTGATAGTTTATCGCACACAGTGCTGGCAGCCCCTAATCTCCATAAAACCCGCCCAACTCTTCCCTGTTGAATATTAAAATTTTAATTTCCATATGTGACTTGCGATAATGGCCTATCACAAAATGATAAATGACCCCCTTTATTAGAAACTCAGTCCCCCCGCCATGGGACTATGTTTCACATGGGCTGCATCAGGAGATTTGTTTAATTATTGTGCTATTCTGTGATGCATAATAGTTTAATTCAAAACATATTAAAAATAACAGTCATGTTTTGTCTATCACTCATGTTTTCTTAAAATGCAATGCATCTTAGAAATTCTGCCAGGGGTATGTAAACTTATGATCACAACTGTATATGGTTAGAGATTCATGTAGGGGAAATTCAGGTGAATTCCCAAAGCAACAGACAATAGCTGAACAGCTTTAGTTCAAAAGCACAAGCCAGACTTAACATGAGAGAGATAATATGAATTGCTGAAACTATAGCCGATGCTTTTCTTGGGAAGGTGGGTGGAAGAACTGGAACTAAGTCTTAGGAATGCTGACCTTGTTCTGGTCAAAGTGTTAGGACATTCCTTCACAGACAATATTTGGCAGCCACATCTACAAGCCCCAGTAACTCATACCAGACTTCACTGTCAGGATGTGAGTGAGTCAAAATTAAATGCATAGAAACATGACAACAGAAAAAGACTGCATGGCTCATCAATCTGCCCATTCATCCAATTAATTTAGCATAATAATTCTCATCACTTCCCCAGAGATCCCCTGTATTTAGCTCATTCTTTCTTGAATTCAAATACTGTTTTTGTCTCCACCACTTCCCACTGGGAGGCTGTTCCGTGCGTCCACCACCCTCTGTAAAGAAATAGTTCCTGAGATTACTCTGGAGTCTACCCCCTTTCAACCTCATCTAATGACCCTGCATTCTAGAGCCTCCTTTCCATTGAAAAAGGCTCACTTCCCAGGCATGGAAACCTTTGAGATATTTGAATGTCTCTTTCATATCTCCCCTTTCCTCTGGGGTATGCATGTTTAGATCTTTAGGTCTATCCCCATATGCTTTAGTACGAAGACCACTGTCCATTTTAGTAGCCACCCTCTGGACTGACTCCATCTTGTTTATATCCTTTAGAAGGTGCGGTCTCCAGAATTGTACACAGTATTCCAAGTGAAGTCTCATCAGGGACCTATACAGGGGCAAAATTACCTCCCTTTTTCTGCTAAGCATTCCTCTCCCTATGCAACCAAGCATCTTTCTGGCTTTTACTGTCGCTTTATCCACCTATTTGGCCATCTTAAGATCAGATAGCAGAGTTGCTTACCTGTAACAAGAGTTCTCACAGGACAGCAGGATGTTAGTCCTCAAATATGGGTGACATCATCAGGATGGAGCCCAATTACGGAACACTTTTGTCAAAGTTTCCAGAACTTTGACTGGCACCTACTGGGCATGCCCAGCATAGCACCAACCCTGCAGCCAGCAGGGGTCCCCCTTCAGTCTCGTCTTATAGTAAAAGGTACATGCGAAAAATAAAATAATAAATCGTAAGCGAACCCAACTCCGCGGGGTGGCAGGCGGGTTTCATGAGGACTAACATCCTGCTGTCCTGTGAGAATGCCTGTTGCAGGTAAGCAACTCGCTTTCTCACAGGACAAGCAGGATGATAGTCCTCACATATGGGTGAGTACCGAACTGAGGATTCCCGAGCAATGCACCAAATGTATCCAAAGATGGGCAACAGGCATAAGAATTGGGGTAGAATTTGGTAGAGGGCATCCTGAACCTTACTGGGTTGGCAGAAGGATGTTGGTACCTCAGTTCGCAAATAAGTTGCGTAGCACAGACTGGCCAAAGATGGAATCTTGTCTGCCAGCCTTGTCTAAACAATAATGGGCTGCGAAGGTGTGGAGAAAGCTTCAGGTAGCAGCCTTACAGATGTCAGCAAGCGGCACCGAGCGTAGGTGCGCCACTGATGTGCCATGGCCCTGACAGTGTTTGCTTTAACACGGTCTCGAAGTGGAATGCCTGCCTGTTGGTAACAAAAGGAAATAACCAGGAGGAGAGAGTCTGCTTACCCACAGGTTTGCGTAATTTCATGGGATCAAAAGAAACAAACAATTGAGTGCATTTCCTATGGGCAGCTGTACGGTCTAGATAAAATGCTAGAGCATGTTTACAGTCAAGGATATGCAGAGCCCATTCTCCTGGGTTTGAGTGGGGCCTGGGAAAGAAGGCGGGTAGTATAATGGATTGATTGATATGAAACTCCGATACTATCTTAGGCAAGAACATAGGGTGAGTACGGAGTACTACCCTATCATTCAGAAGTTTAGTATAAGGCGGGTAGGTAACTAAGGCCTGTAACTCACTAACTCTGCGAGCAGATGTGATCGCCAAAAGAAAAATCACCTTCCAGGTCAGATGGCTGAGATCGCAGGACTGGAGAGGCTCAAAGGCGGTTTTCATGAGCTGTCCCAAAGCCAAGTTGAGGTCCCAGGAAGGGGCCGGAGGGCGCAGTGGAGGTTTAAGGTGGAGCAAGCCCTTCAAAAAGCGTGTTACAAGGGGTTGTACTGAAATAGGTACATCCCGACACCTTTATGGAAGGCAGCTACCGCACTGACATGTACCCTGATGGAAGAAGCTTGGAGATCCGATTCTGACAGATGCCAGAGATAGTCCAAAAACTTCAGTGTGGAACAAGTGAAGGGATTGATGGACTTGGAAGTACACCATACCATAAACCTGTTCCATTTGTAATGATAAGACTGCCTCGTGAAGCTCGTGAAGCTACTAGGACATGGGAAACCGGTTCTGAAAGGTTAAGAGGCTGAAGTATTAACCTTTCAACATCCAGGCAGTCAGGGAGAGGGCCTGGAGGTTTGGGTGACGAAGGCAGCCGTTGTTCTGAGTCCTTCCCCAAAAGAACGTGCCGGTGCATTGATAGGTCGTGGAGAATTGGAAACCAGACCTGGCGTGGCCAATGAGGGGCTATCAGAATCATTAGCCCCTTGCACCTTCGCAACTTCACGAGAGTCTTCGAAATGAGTGGAAGTGGAGGGTACGCATAAAGGAGACCGCTGGCCCATGAGAGGGAGAAAGCGTCTCTTGGTTGAAGGTGTTGGCTGAGAGTGAGAGAGCAGAAGTTCCCTACTTTGCGGTTGTGAATTGACATAAAGAGGTCTATGTGAGGTTAATGCCAACATTGGAATATTGAGTCTGCTACTGTGGGGTTGAGGGACCACTCGTGCGGTTGAAAGGTGCGACTCAGCTTGTCTGCCAACACATTGCCCACTCCTGGCAAGTAGCTGGCCCTGAGGTAGATTAAGTGGGAAAGGGCTTCCGCCCATATCTGTGCAGCTTCCTGACACAGGAGGTAGGACCCTGTTCCCCCTTGCTTGATGATGTACCACATGGCCACCTAGTTGTCTGTTTGAATCAGGATGACCTGGTTGGAAAGGTAATCCTGAAAAGCCCTGAGAACATATCTGATTGCATGAAGCTCCAGGAAATTTTTTTGGTTATTTATTTTGGCTTCCTCTGGAGACCAAATGCCCTGAGTTTGCAGGTTTGCAACATGTGCACCCCAGCCGAGGTTGGAGGCATCTGTTGTCAAAGTTATTTGAGGTTCTGGAGCCTGAAATGGAAGGCCTTGAAGCAGTTTGGATTGGTTTATCCACCAAGCCAGCGATAAGCGGAGCTGGTTGGTGATGTGGACAATGGTGGACATTGGCTGAGAAAACTGAATCCACTGCAATTTTAGAGTCCACTGCATTACTCTCATGGCCAGACGGGCCATGGGAGTGACATGCACCGAGGAGGCCATATGACCTAGTAAGATCAGAAAGTGACATGCAGTTGAGTGTTGTCGAGAATGCAGTCGATGGGCCAGAGAGGCGAGAATGAAAGCTCGATTCTGAGGTAGGAAGGCTTTCGCCTTTAGAGTGTCCAAGTCGGCCCCTATGAACGATAGGATTTGAGAGGGAACAAGCCTGGATTTTGGATAGTTTATGAGAAACCCTAGGGAGATCAGGGTATGGCACTTGAGACATAGAGAATTCAGTGCAGTTTGCAGAGGAGGAGCCCTGATCAACCAATCGTCGAGATAGGGGTAGATGTGGACACTTTGACGCCTGAGAAAGGCAGCTACCACTACGAGGCATTTGGTGAAGACTTGTGGGGCAGATGCTAGGCTGAATGATAACACTCGATATTGGAAATGTTTTGGGCCTACTAGGAACCGCAGGAATTTGCGATGTGACGGAGTAATGGAAATGTGTGTGTAGGTGTCCTGGAGGTCTAGAGAGCAGAGCCAGTCTTCCCTTTGGAGAAGGGGAAGAAGAGAACCCAAGGTCACCATCTTGAACTTTTCTCTTTGAAGGTATTTGTTTAAGGTGCGAAGGTCCAATATTGGGTGAACACCACCTGACCTTTTTGGTATCAGGAAATACCGGGAATAGAAACCCTGCCCCTGTTGGGAGAGGGGCACTGGTTCTATTGCTCGGGACTGGAGGAGGAGGGAGACCTCCTGCTCCAGGAGCGGTGAGTGGTCGGATGTTCCCCACGTCAGCCGAGGTGGGGAATCCGGTGGAACAGAGAGAAAGTTGAGGTGGTAACCTTGGGTTATTACAGCGAGTACCCACTGATCTGTGATGATTGTGTGCCATGGTTTGGAGAAGTGGCACAACCGGCCTCCGATGCGAATAGTCGGAAGTGGAGGCTGGGTACTGCTCTCTAGGAAGGAGTCAAAAGCCAGACGCTGGACCTGGCTGGGAGGCTGGCTGACTTCTGGACTCGAGGTTGTTTGGATTGGCCTTTTTGGTAAGGCTTAGAAGCTCGAGCCCTGGACGCCGGGGAATAGAATCTCCTCAGCCAGTAGAATTTGGAGTCTCTTCTAAAAGAACATTTGGAAGAGGAAGAGAGATCAGAAGGCAGTAAGGAGAGCTGGCGCAGAGTCTCTTGGTGGTCCTTGAGCTGCGCCACTGCTTCTTGAATCTTTTCTCCGAAAAGATTATCCCCAGCACAGGGCAAGTCAGCGAACCTGCCCTGTACTTTTGGTCTGAGGTCTGAAGACTTTAGCCAGGCCCATCTCCTCACACTAATTCCTGCCGCTGAAACCCTGGAGGCGGTATTGAAGATGTCATATGCCGAACGTACTTCATGTTTGGCAGCATCTAGATCCTTTTGTGCTAGGGCATGAAGTTGGTCCTGGAATTGCAGAGGTAAGGCTTCAGCAAATTCCTAAATCTTCGTAAACAGGGCCCTATTGTATTGGGTCATGTATAATTGATAGGAAGCAATGCGAGAGATGAGCATTGACCCATGAAAAACTCGTCTTCCAAACGCATCCAGAAGTTTCTGATTCTTTCCTGGGGGAATGGAAGAGTGGGGTTTGGAGTGTCGTGCCCTTTTCTGGGCTGACTCCACAACTACTGAGTGATGGTCTAGTTGAGCTCTCTGGAAGCAGGGGCTGGCTGAACAAGATAGGTGGCATCTGCCTTCGGTTAACAGGTGCCACAGAGCCAGGGTGCTCCCAATTTCTCTTTAAAAGGTCCGAAAGGATATCATGAATAGGAATAGACATGATTTCCTTAGGAGCATCGAGAAACTGGAGAAGTTGTAACATCTGATGCCTAGAGTCCTCTTCAGTCTGAAGCTGGAATGGAACTGTTTCAGACATTTCTTTAACAAAGTTGATAAAGGACAAGTCCTCTGGAGGAGAACACTTGATTTCATCAGGAGGAGAGGGCTGTGAAGGCAAATCATCTGAATCCTGGGACGAATCATCGGTCCAGGGATTGTATGGCTCACCACCAGCTCCCATATGTTCATCAGAAGGGAATAACGGTGTTATTCCGGAAGGTCCGGGCCTAGGCATCGATGGCTTTGGAAGTGGGACCAAAGGCATCGATGGAGGCATCGATGGGGGCCTCGAAGGCATCAAGGGAGGCACCGATGGAATCGGTGACATCGATGGATGTGTCGGTGGTAGCACTCCGGAGGGGGGAATGGAGATCGGTGATTCTTCTTCTTCTTCCGATGACAAGGGTATCGGTGAGGAAGGAATCGATGTCATCAGTTCTCTCAGATGCACTGGTGGAAAGGCACCGATTAACTTGTCCATTCTTACCAATAGCGGTGCAAGCACCATGGGTATTGGATTGGTGGCTGGCTCGGGAACAGGCACTGGCAATGATGGAGGATTGAACCCCTGGAGTGCTTTTCCGATGGCCTCTTGGATCATCTGATCCAATTCCTCACGGAAACCTGGGGCATAGATACCCGGTTCCGGAGTAGGAGGCAGCACTGGCGTAGCCGAAGAGTCTACTGGTGAAGGTGAAATCGCTGATCCTGGCACCTATCCAGGTGGGGAACGCCTCGGTGACCCAGAGACAGAAGAGGATGGGGCCTTTTCTGTTCGGGACTTCTTTGTCGGTGGCTCAGACAACATCGATGCAGAGGGCTTGCCTGTATTGGTGGCCTGAGCTTTACGTTGGCAGTGTCGATGTTTTTCTCGATGTTCCCCTCGGTCTTTCTCCTGAGGAGGAACAGAGGGGGTCGAACACCCTCGATACTGGTTCAGACGACGTCGAAGCTATCAATGGCATCGGGGTTTTTGGCTGAAAGAAGTCTCATCTTCTCCAGCCTAGCCTTGCGACCCTTTGGTGTCATTTGGGCACATCTGGTGCAAGTAAGGACATCATGGTTGGACCCCAAACACATCACAGACTGTGTGAGGGTCAGTGATGGACATCGTTCGAGTGCAGTCAGGGTACCGACGGAAACCAGACGCCATGGCCTCGGGAAAATTTAGCTGTGGTGCAGTCAATGGCTGGTAGGCCGCGAGGGAAAAACTTGACGGAATCGACCGGAAGCAGGTAAAAAACCTACCGTTCGACCGCCGAGCAAAGATATTGATAAGGGGACCCCTGTGGGGTAAAATCTTTTTGAAAATATTGATGAAGTTCCGTGAGGAAAAATTCCTGTCAGGAATCTCTGAAGAGCGTGGCTACTCCTGCGTGGAAAAAAAAGACTGAAGGGGGACCCCGCTGGCTGCAGGGTTGGTGCTATGCTGGGCATGCCCAGTAGGTGCCAGTCAAAGTTCTGGAAACTTTGACAAGTGTTCCGTGATTGGGCTCCATCCTGATGATGTCACCCATATGTGAGGACTACCATCCTGCTTGTCCTGTGAGAAACAATTACCCCCAGGTCCCGCTCTTCCTTTGTGCTTAGAAGAAATTCACCTCCAATAGTGTATCTTTCCCTTAGGTTTTGGCATCTTAAATACATTAGTCTGCATTTTTTAGATTACATCTTAGCTGCCAGACCTTAGACCATAACTCAAGCTTTGCTGGATCCCTCCTCATGCTTTCCACCCCATCCTGGCTGTCCACCCTGTTACAGATTTTGATATCATCAGCAAAAAGATAACCCTTCCGTTATTTCACTTACAAAAATGTTGAAAAGAATTGGTCCAAGGACCAATCCCTGCGGTACACTGCTAGTAACCCTTCCTCAGAGAAAACTTCATTTATCCTTTTTTGCCTCCCACTCAGCCAGTTTCTAAACCAGTCAGTCTCTCTAGGATCCATACCAAGGGTGTACAATTTATTTATAAATCTTCTGTGTGGAACAGTGTCAAAGACCTTGCTGAAATCCAAGTACACTATGTCTGATGCTCTTCTTTGATTTAACTCTCTGGTCACCCAAAGAAATTAATCAGATTCGTCTGACAAGATTTACCTCTGGTAAAACCCCGCTGCCTTGCATCTGGCAAGATCTTGGATCTCCTTTTAGTTTTTCCCACTACTCTTCTACTCCCCCTAGATTTCCCCCTTCCGGCTAACGACTCCGTGAGGTACTCCCTCATTTTGAAAAAGTTAGTTTCCTGACATCTAGGACCCTCATCCTAGAATGAACCTTCACCTCTTGAGTCCGGATATTGAATCATACTATCTGGCGGTCACTGGTTCCCAGATGACCATCCAATACAACATCAGAAATAAAGTCCCCATTGGTAAGCACCAGGTCCAGTATTGCCCCCTCTTGTGTGGGTTCTAAGTTATCAGAACAGTTCTCTTTGCAGAGAATCCAGGATCTCCCTGCTTCTAGAGGATACTGCAGTTGGGATGTTCCAATCAACATCTGGAAGATTCAAATCCCTTAGCAGAAGCATCTTCCCTTTCACAGCAATTCTGTGAATATCCTCCATTAAATCTCTATCCATCTCTTCTGTATGTTGGAGGTCTGTATATTTCACAGATATAAATAGATGTTCCATTCCCTCTTTCCAGATTAACCCAAAATGCCTCCTCCTTAACTTGTAAACCCAGCAATGCTGTTGCTTTAATACTGTTCTCTGAATATGCCACACCTCCTCCTTTCCTTCCTACCTGGTCCTTCCTGAATAGATTGTAGCCGGATATAACTATTTCCCAGTCATGGTTTTCCATGTACCAGGTGTCCGTGACAGCTGGAACACGGAAAACCATGTACCAGCTGTTCTGACATTTGCATACCAATACAATGGGATACTACAAATTTCAAGTAAAAAGGAATTCCAGAAAGTTCTGTGACCAATGTAGAGAAAACCAAATAGATCTCTCTCAAAGTATAGCTATGTTGAAAAGTGCACAATATGAAACCTTGAGACATTACTGCAAATATACTCTAGCACAGCATTTCTCAACCAGTGTGTCGCCAAATACCGGCAGGTGTGTCGCATCTCCCGGTGTACCACTGGCCCGTTTTACTTTCCTTCTCCCTTTTTCCAGCCTCCGCAGGCCAATTAGAAGCCTTGCTTCTTCCTACTTCCACTGCCCAATGGGAAGTCTCCTTCATTCTGCCTGCCCCCAATGCGTGGCTGAGAGCTTGTGTGTGTGGGTGTGAATGGAAGCTTGAGTGAGAGCTAGTGGGTGTGAATCGGTGCCTGGGTGAGAGCTGGTGTGAATGGGTGCGAGAGCATTTGTGTGACTATAAGAGAGCATGAGTGTGATTGAGAGAGAAACTGGTCAGGAAGATGACTGGTGTGAGTGAGACCGAGACTGGTCATGGGGTCTAATTGGGGTGTGTGTGTGTGTGTGTGTGTGTGTGAGAGAGTGACTGGTTGTGGGAGCTAAGGAAGAAGACTGTGAGGACATAGCTTCAGCAGCCCTTCCTGCTTCTGGTGAGTGCTATTTGCCTGGAAGGGAAATGAGTAGGAGAGTTGCTGGAGAGGGTAAGTAAAGGTGGCTTTTTAAATTTATTTTTCTTGACTGACTGCCATTTTAATTATTGGGTATTATGCGATGTCTGCTGTTTTGAAATATTTTATTGATATTTGGACATGTTTTAATAATTTTTACAAGTTTTTAATTGTTGGATATTATTCTGTTCAGCAGCTGTTTTGTAACATTTTTAGTATAGGGGCTTTACAATTATTTCTGTGTGGGACTCTATAGAAGCTTGGCTTATTCTGTTTTCCCAATAGGAAATGTATTAGTGTTTAGGGCCTGGTTTAATAGTTGTATTTCTTAGATAGGGTTGTTACTGTTTGAGTGTGTTCCATAATACAGGTGCAACTTTGTGCGGGTTAGTTTGTGTGCATTATTGCAAATCCTGAGAGTCTGTTAGGTGCTGTATTTCTCTTTCCATTTCTCTAGGTTCGCACTGCATGCAAGAGTGGCTTTTTTGGTTTTCCATTCCAGTTTCTGTCTCCATATTTATAATTTGTGGTTTTTCTGTACTTGGTGAAGGTCAGTTCTGGGTGTGTGACCGAGGTGAGGTATTTTACTAGTGTGTAGGCATTTGTATCAATCTTATTTGTTGTGTTTTCTCAATAGGATATGCATTAGTGGTCTTTTCATAAGGAAGGCTATTGTGCCTGGTAGTAAAGGGGGTTTGTTTTGCTTTTACTGAGAGGTCATCAGAACCAGAATATCTTTTTTGTATGGCGAGTTGTACAGGGTAATGCCCTAGATCTGCTCAGCACTCATTGCTGGGGGTTGAGGTGATTCCTGTGAATGCACAGTGCATGTTTACATTTAGCCCCATGATGGTCACATGTTCAGTGTGTCACACATATAAGAACCATCTGTCAGGTGTGTCCCGGCCAAAAAAAGGTTGAGATCCACTGCTCTTGCACATAGAACACTGAGAAGAAAAAAATCAAAATAAACCTGTACACACCAAAATAAAGAACTGTGTTTGCATTTTCTGTGCAAATGCTTTGAGAGGGCAGTTTCCAAATACCCCTTAACTGGATAAGATAACCAGTTAATTTCAGCCAGTTATCTTTAGTAAAATGTAATGACCCACTGGGGTTCATTACCAGTAGTCCCCCTAGCTAACTCCTTTGTTTAGGGACAAGCAGTTTAGATTAAGGGGAGACACCTTTCCATACAGCCCCTCCCTTTGAGGGAACTGGGATGGCTGACCCCTAGGTAAGGCAATAAAAGCAGCTCTCTACTGAGAAATTGGGGGCAGTGCTTTTGAGTTTGAAGTTAGGTGGCAGAACGGGAGCATTTTTCTTATGTGGATTTTTGGTCCTACTTGGAGGAACCAGGCAAGCCCTACTTGGTGATCCTGAGAAAGGTCGGGAAACTGCCTTACCAATCCACTAATTGGCTGGCTGAGTTGCATCCAGTTGTTTTTGGATTTTGGACATTTTTCATGTTAGGAAGCATGTGAGACCTGTGGGTGTTCTTGGGAAGAGGCCACGGGGAAATCTCTCCTTGGGGGCCGAGGATAGGGAAGACCTGCCCCTCTGCAATCTCATGGAGGACAAGGGAATGGTGGTGATATGTAGCAGATGAATTCTGGTGATAGAACTGTTTTTTTGGGAAAAGGAACCTTTTGGTTAGAAGAGCCAGGAGGAAGAGGTTTTGTTACCCTCTTCCTTCCTGCCCAGAGGAACATCAAGAGTGTGTATTCCAGAGTGAATCCCTTCCATTGCGGGATTTGAGAGAGTGAGAGAAATCGAGATAAGCAACTGGAGTGGAGAACTGTAAGACCAAACTGAGAGCTAACAAAGACCCCTAACTGAAGTCTTCACTCCCTGGGGAGTGGGGGAAATTTAGACTCTCTGTGCAGAGACTGTGTTTTCCTGACCTTACAAAGGGATACCCTGTCCACTTGGGAGCCTCATTTTATCCAAGCCTGGGAGGGTGAGTGCTTCACTGCTCTAGTATTGAGAGACCTTTGCACAGAGAGAGGAGAGACTGTAACTGGAAAAAAGATCATCTGTGGTTCTGAGGACTATGTTAATTGTGCCATTTCTTCATCTGATTCACCTTCACCTTCAGTAAAGTATTTTATTTTGGACACTCAACCAGAGTCTCCGGTGTGTTATTTGGCACTAGCAGCACTCACAACAGTAAAAAGGTATACCTCTCCCAGGGGGGAAAAAAAAAAAAAAAGACTATAAAGGCAACCCTGACACTCTGGTCCCTGAAGGAATAATTCCTTCCCCTCAGTACCAAAGGGCTCAGGCCCTGCAGAAAGTAGACTATGTAAGAGCCAGCTTGCGTGATCCACTTCAAGAGACAAGAAATACTTTTATGGCCCCATCAGTGTTAGGACAGCACTCAGAGATGAGAGTTACATAAAATGGCACCCAGGAACATAGGGCTTAGAGGAATATAGGGATTGAAGATGGAAAGCTTTAAGTGTAAAATGTGACTTTTCTGGACTATGCTGTGAGTTTGAACAAACTGAGAAAAGATCCCCCATAGGAATGAACAGACTAAAGCTGGCCCCCATCCCTGTCTGTGGGGGGATGGGTCAAGCTTGAGGAGTCTCGTGCCACTTACCTAAGAGGTGGTGCTAGAGGTAGTGCCAGTGGCGTCTGTCCGGGAGGAGTTTCAATATCTTGCGGATGGCAGCTGGGAGCGGAGGAGGTGCTTGCCCAATCCCCAGAGGTGACATGGCCAGCCGAAGCCTCTGTAGCCTATGCATCAGCCCTTAAAACGATAAAGGGTTGCTGTTCTTTTCCCCTTTCAATAGTTTTGCTTCTGCCCGAGAATTAGGAAGATCCCTGTAGCAGAGTCCGGTTGTCACAATCCACGCGACTGAGGAACAGTTACAGAACATCCCTATCCCTGTAGTTAGGATGTGGGGTACCAGCGTGTACCCGAAGAGGTTTCTTCTGCCCCAGATCAGACACAGTCCAAGACACAAATGAGCACAGACCTGCCCTCCAGCAGAGCATGAGATAGAGTCGCAGTGAAGAAATGGAAGACCAGCGTGGCATGGGAGCAGGACTGGCAAGAGGCATCCAGAGTCGGGATCGTGCCAGCGATGGAAGAGAGCAATGTCAGGCCTCAGGCGACATACAGGAGCAGCGATGCAAGTTCGATGCAGGAGGAAGCAGTTCCAGTGAAATGGCTGGCTGGGGAGAGGACTGAGGCAGGCAGAGAGTGAGCTGCAGCAACACGAAATTGCTCCAAAAATGAAAGAGGCAGTTGCGCTGGGGTCCAAGTCCACTGTGGAAGAGAAAGAGCTGCAGCTAACGCTGCTCTGTTCTGGTTTTCCCCTGGCTGCCGCAGAACTATGGAAGTTGGCCTGGAGGGAGAGGGGCCAATGCAGGAGCCGTTGTCATTGAACTCAATGCCACGGACAGAGAGTGAAACCTGCGCCTGGAGTAGCCGATGCAGTGGGGAGAGGTGATGGGAGGAACAGCTGCAGTGCAAGTAGGCATCAGGAATGGAGGAGGCAGCCGCAAATGGGCCCCAGTGCTGCAGGACTGCAAATATCTGCCTGGAGGGAGTTGGGCATCAGGGAAAAAGAGCCGCAGCAGGGCATCGTGGTTGGTGGAGGTGAAAAACTTACCTGATGAGAGGAAGCAGCAGCCAGTAGAGTGCTGGAAGCATATCAGAAGAGAGAGCAGAGCCTTCAGCCAGAGTCAAAACAAAGAAAGCCCATCACTGCAGAATCAGGCATGGAGGGACAGGCCTGAGCCTTAAGCTGCAGTGGGTCTTTCAAATGAAGATCTTCTTAAAGAGGCAGTTCACTATTTGAAGATAAATTTTCTTAAAGGGCTAGATCACTCCAGTTTCAACGCAGCTGAGCAAAGTGGAGCAGTGTTAGGCTGCTCCAAGAGGAATCCCACACATTCTTCCAGACTGGGGGCAAAAAGCTCAGTGAGAATATGGTGGGTTAGAGCTATCTATTGCAGTGTGTGCCTGCCTGCCAACTGGGACTATTTGCTCGCAGTGCAGGTTGGCACACTGTAAGAGACGTTAAGCTACTACTGTACTGTGTATCCTTTACTCCAGTTTAACCAGCGTAATTAGTTTGAAGAACGTACTGATCATTCTGCTGCAGCAGAATGATGTTCAGTACGTTCCGCAGGAATTAATATATTACTGTACGTGATTTTGTGACAGTGTACATGTGACAGCAGCCCAGCAGGCATTGTTTTAAATCCTGCCAATTGAATTGCCCCTGAGGCAGCTCTACGAGCGAAACTCGGCCAGAGTCGGGCACATAATAAAGGGCTTCGTGTGATCATCCGATTCCTATTGTTTTCACTCTAATACAGCCAACTGGATCGGTTTCCGATTTGTTTCTTGGGTCCACAGTACTCAAGGTGCAGTCTCACCATGGAGCATTACAGAGGCATTATGCCATCCTCAGTTTTATTCACCATTCCTTTCCTAATAATTCTGAACATTGTTTGCTTTTTTGACTGCCACAGCACACCGAGCTGACGATTTCAAAGTATTATCCACTATGACACCTAGATCTCTTTCCTGGGTGGTAGCTCCTAATGTGGAACCTAACATTGTGAAACTACAGCATGGGTTGTATGTTTTCTTTCTAGGTTCTGGGATATGTCCTGTGACTTTGCACGCCAAGATAGTCCAAGTGTAAACTTTATTTGAATGGAGACATGAATTCATACAAACGCCCATTTGTATGAATTCATGTCTCCATTCAAATTAAGTTTACACTTGGACTATCTTGGCGTCTAATCCACATTGCTGCCCAAACGGCTTTCTTAGATAGCCTACCCTTTTGCTTTATCAGTCTGTGACTTTGCACTACATTTTGTGATTTTGTTTCATAGGTGAAGCGCACTGTTGACCCGCAATTGGACGTGCGTTTTTGACGTGTTAGCTTTACACGCGTCCAAACCCCCCGAGACTAATAGCGCCCGCAACATGCAAATGCATGTTGATGGCCCTATTAGTCATTCCCATGCGATACAGTAAGTAAAATGTGCAGTCAAGCCGCACATTTTACTTTAAGAAATTAGCGCCTACCCAAAGGTAGGCGTTAACTTCTGCCGGCGCCGGGGAAGTGCACAGAAAAGCCTTCCGACTTAATATCATGGTGAGATTAAGTCTGAGGTCCCAAAAGTTTAAAAAAGTTAAAAATAATAATAAAAAAAATTTAAAATCAGCCTGCGGCTCGTGGGTTGAAAACCGGACGCTCAATTTACCGTCATCCGGTTTCCGAACCCCAGGCTGTCAGCGGGCTCGAGAACGGACGCTGGCAAAATTGAGCGTCGGCTGTCAAACCCGCTGACAACCGCCGCTCCTGTCCAAAAAGAGGCGATAGGGACACCCTAGCGCCTCTTTTTACCACGGGCCGTAATTTAAATATTTTGTTTTACTGTATTGCACGCACAGGACACTGGCCTGTGCACGTGCCAGGTGCTTGCTCGCTCTCCCGCGAACTTTACTGTATCGGTCTGCTAGTGAGTTAACAGACCAGAAAGCTGTCGGGGTTTGGTAATCACCCAGGAAATCTAAGGACTTTGAGTTTTGAAGCTATCTTTTGAAACCAAAAATACATAAAAAATGCAAAATATGTTTTAAAAACTGAACTATCCTTGGATTTATTTATAAGCTATTGGTTTAAGCTAACTTTTTTTTATAGGATGTCTATCTGGTGTTTTAATACTTCTCTGTTGTAGGATGATGCCACAATGAGGAGTTGGACCATCATAGTATTGTTATCTTTTCTCACCCCAGGTTAAATGACAGAATGCTACCAGTGCTTTTTCCTATGGTGATTGTGAGTATTGAAAGTGTAGTGTCATCTATTCTCCACTCAGGACAACATTAAGTAGTTTACTGAGCATACAGAGTTTTAAACTTGTTAATTTTGTGGCCAGTAGAGTGTTTTTCTCTTTACCTTTACAGGATGGTGAGAATATTCTCCAAGTACCGGATTGTAAGAGAACCTCCTGTAACCAGTCATGAGAGGTCTGGATAGTTCCATATCCAATTCCATTTTCCAGAATTTATGGTGGGTTGTGTGTACAATCTCCAAGTGGACCATTATTCCCGTGGAAGGAGGAGCAGCCTTGAAGGATGCTCATGATAGAAGGCCTGAAGCTGTCCTTAAGCAGGAGATTCCACTACCCGAATCTGCGCCTATTCTTGGCTGTCGGAGACGAAAGGACTAAGACCTACCAAAGCTAGAGTTCTCTGAAAGGTTGTTTCTCTATAGGGGCGAAAACACCTGAATCCTCTAGTACAACCTCTCATGCTAAGAGCATGGTGTCTGCTTCTTATCCTCTAGCAAACGAGGAACTGGAGATTTGCCCCACCTACTGGCCAGATTTTCCAACTCGCTCTCAAATAATAGCGAGCCTTTAAAGGGCAATTTGGTAAGGTTAGCCTTGGAGATTGCATCGGCCGACCAATTTCTCAGCCATAACTGACGCCTGGCCGCTACTATGGAAGCCACTCCTCTGGCTGAAGAGTCGCCCAAATCACAGCCCGCATCTGCCAAAAAAGCAGCAGCTGGCTCCATAACTGCCCTGCTAGAGTCAGTGCCGCTGCCACTCTAGTAGTATTCTGGTGCCTAACAGTAGATCCTGGCAAGGTTCCTACCTGTGACTCTACTCTGGCAGTATTAGACAGGGCTGAAGATTGCGCCTGGAGAAAGGATTGCAATCCTTGGAAAAACTCTACCCATGAAAAGGTAGAAGCATCCAATCCAGGATGCACTTGAGGCGTGCTCACTGATCTACCATCGCCTGCTGAGGAACCAGTTAGGGGAGTTCCAAAATCAGGTGCCTCACCTGAGCAGTCTGCACCCAGGCCTACATCCCAAAATAAGCGCTGTGCTACAATTTAAGTGCACAATAAAACTTGTGAGCACAGGTAAGCTTGTGGCCACTGAGACGTGGTTGTGCGTCCAAAAACTGGACGCACAACCTGGACGCACACGCCGTAGAGGGCAGCCTTATAAAATGCATGAAATGCCATTGCAGCCTACCAAGCGGCCGCGGCAAAAAGCCTCAGAGTGGGGCCTAGCCTACAGAGACTGCTCAACCCGCCCTCCCAAAGAGCGGGATGAATGTCAGAATGGCATGCCGAGCATGGAGACTGGGAAAAAGGAGGAAGCCCTATGCTAGAAAAGCCTCTTTTTATGTCTCTATAAATATATATATTTTATTTTTAAACTTATCTGAGCTCAGCTGTGGGGGGAGAGGGCATATGCAGTCACTGCCGCACTCAGTTTTCTGCATCCGCTGCCTTAGCAGCTAAGCCCACGCCGGCTGAAAAACTAGCTATTGGACCAAGGCACTCATCTGAGGGATCACGGAAGTCACCTCAGGAATTGTCAATTGTGGGAGGGACCTTTTGTTATCGCAGGAGAGCGGGGCGAATGTAATATCCTAAATTCTCCTTTTTCAAAATAAGTAATCCCCAGTAGAGAGGTGCACGACCACCAACTGTTGGAGACAGAAAATACTGGCAGGCTGTCGTCACTGCAGGGGTATATGTACTGTGATGTCAGTTTGCTCAGTCTCCATCTGCTGGTAGAGGTGCATAACCCACTTGCTCTGGATTCATCTGCCTGGACGCTAAGAAACAGGCAATTGCTGCCACCTGAAAGGTAAGGGAATTCCATGCTAAGCCCTTTTGCAGTCCATTTTGCAAAAAGGAGGTAAGGGAGGTGGACCGCTTCTGTACCTGTAGCATGATGGTTATGACTATCTGAGTAACCTCCTTTCTTCGTGTTCTCCTCTCAACAGCTAGGTTATAATACCAAATGGAGACGGGACATCCAACCAAACTGGAATCTGGCGTAATAGATCCTGTTCTGAAGAAACTTCAGTGAATCCCTGACTTTGAGCCTCACACCTGCATACAAGCTTGGCCAATCTGGTGCTACCAGAACTACTGCCAACTCTCTGTAGTTCTCTTTCTACTAGCAGCCATGGAAGCAAAAAAACATACATATATATTCAAAACTATCATGTGTGTGATCCTCTAGTCTAAACAATGCATAAAGAAGAAAGAAAATTAAAGACAATCCAAATGGATTTTGTTAAAATTCTGGCAATAGAACTTACATCTCCTACAATTTATGATGATTATCTAATTTTGTAAATATTTAAATCACATATTAAAATTATAGAAGGAAAATTTTATTCATTGTATCAGAATAGCTACAGTGAATATATAACGTTTCTGCTATGTACAAATGATAAACTTACATTTTCATCTTGATCTTCATCGCTATCATAATCACTCACAACAGGTTTGGGTTTTACTCGGCTCTGGCGCTTTTTGCCTTTCCCCTTGTCTCGGCTTTTTTCATCCTTCTTATTGAGCCTTATTTTCACTTTCACAGATTTTGCTATACAATTGAAAATGACAAGTGTTATTAGTAACCTACATTTTTATTTTTTCACAAAGAACTTACTAGACAAGTCAATCACTAAGACAGTGGTTCTCTTAACTGTGGTCTGTGGACCCCAAGGGGTCTTCTCTTCAGACTGAGCTGTCACTTCTGGGGCTGTACCTCCCCTCTCAAACATCTGGAGTGGCAAGGTCAGAACGCTGGCTCCTCCTCTCTTGCCAGAGCAGACCCGACCCTACTCACCCTCCCTGCCCCAGAGCAGCAGCACTGCTAGGGCCACTTCTCTTTCCCATCTCTGCAGCAGTTTGGGGGTCTTGCTCTCCCTTCCTCCCTCTCTGTGATAGTGACATTGCTAGGACTTTCTTCGTATCCATTCCTCAGTAGCTACAAATTACATGCAGAAAAATACTTGTGCACTTGCAACTGTCTGGACTACTCAAAATTGCTTCTTCTTTGTTTATGTCTGACTGGGCCTTTGCTTAGGGGGGCTGGATAAGAGTCTGGTAACTTCCCCAACTACCCCAGATACTGGATTAGTGATTTGAATGAAACAGCCACATAAGATTTTGATTAGTTACTTGGAATTTCTAAACCCAACTTTTGTTCCTTGGATTGGTCAGGGCTGGGGACGCTATGGACATAGTATTCATATTCTTCCAGAGGAAGTGATCTCCAGTCATCATGCAATGATGACACTTATTGAACAGACCCCACGTGCATGTAACAGGTTTCTGGAAGGAGCTAAAGTCTGTGATTCCTGGCCAAGGATTATGGGTACAATGATTGCACCAGATGGGAGGGGTTAAAAATGGGGAAAAATCTCTATAATAGTGGTGTGCACACATTTTTTTCATTTTGTTTGTTTTGTTGGTTGGTGGTTTTGTTTCTTTTAATTGATTTAAAATGAATTCCCTGCCCGAATCAAATATAAAAAAAAAAAAAAAGAAAAAAAACCCTTACAAAATAAAATGTCTGGCCACATCAAAGGAAAAACATATTTTCCTAAGCCTCCCCTCCACCCCAAATACCCCCCTCCTCCCCCCCACTGAACCCTTTCACCACAATTTTCTTATTCTTAATGAAGCAGTTTAGTTTATTTGTATATCTATGTATTACTTAGATTTTACCATCACTTTGATTTAGAACCTTGTAAGAAATACAATTAAATAATACATTGAATTTAATTTACCATACTTTGTGAATTTTAATTAGGAACTGGGTTTAAAGGCAGAAACTGTTAACTGGGCACAGTGAAAAAATAAAAAGCTGAAATAGAAAACAGGTATCCAGGTATGAATCTACACTCAACCATTCATACCTGGTTGAGTGTAGAGCTTGTGATCAATGACCTCATAGCACATATGTACTAGATTTTGAAGGGCGCTGAAATCCATGCTTTTCAGCCACAGATTGTAGCTGCGATGGTTGAATTTGGTAGAGGCGGAAGGGACGGGGGAAAATAAGAAAACTTCATATGAAGGCTCGCAGCGCATTAGCCCAGATAGGCAAAGGTTGTTACAATCAGAAGCCAATAAATGAGCAATAAGAAACTGTTGAGCAAAAAAAAGATTAAAGTGATGTGTGAAGGGCATTACATCCATTATACCAGGGTTTTCCAAATCTTTCCTGGTGACCCCATAGCCAGGTTTTCAGGATATCCACAATGAATAGGAATGAGATAAAATTGAATATATTGGGTGTCCAATGTGTGTAGACTTATCTCCTGTATATTCATCCTGGGCCTGAAAACCCGATTAGCTGAGGGGTCACCAGCACAGATGTGGGAAGCAAGAATTATGCATTAACTCCCCATCAATGTTCACGGCTGTCAATATTCCTTAGGCAGTGCTATATATGCAGAGAGGTATATATATACCGGAATCAACTCTCATAGACTTTCAAAATGATTAGGAATAGTTAAGTAGAAATTCAATAGGAGAAATATGCTTTTTCATTCACATTATATCATGAAGAGGATAATCTGTAGAGTTGCAAATTTCCAGCCTCTTCAATGGCTGAATCTAGCTACTGAGTTTCAAAAAGCAGTTACATTCAGCAGCCAGAAGAAAGGGAAGGGCTGTGGGTTGGGGGGGGGAAGGAGATGATGAGAGGAGGCACAGGGATTTGATTTTCAAATCCTTGCCTCTGACTTAGCCCCACACAAAATGCAAGTGAAAAGTCCATAGAACTTTGGAATGTGTACATCTTGCAACTCCACTTATCAATGGGAAACTAAGCAGGTAATTTTCTTTCCCTCTGAAGATTAGTTTGAAGACCCATGGACTTCAAACTTACATAGTAACCGTAATGATGGCAGAAAAAGACCAAACGGTCCATCCAGTCTGCCCAGCAAGTTTCCCATGGTAGTAACTGCAGCTCCATGCAGGTTACCCCCAGACCCACTACTCTATGCTTCCTTTCATTCATTCCCATCCTCTAACCTTTAGGGATCCACAGTGTTTATCCCATGCCCTTTTGAAATCCTTCACAATTTTAGTCTTCACTACTTTCTCCTGAAGGTCAGTCCAGGCATCCACCACCCTCTCTCCTTGAAGAAATATTTTCTGACATGGTTCAAAGTCTTCCTCCCTGGAGTTTCAAATCGTGAACTCTAGGTTCTACTAAATTGCTTCCAATGGAATAGGTCTGTTGTTGACCATGGATCATTAAAACCTTTCAAGTATTTGAAGGTCTGTATCATATCACCCCTGCTCTTCCTCTCTTCCAGGGTATACATATTCATGTTCTTCAACCTCTTCTCATAAGTAATTTGATGGAGACCACCCACCATTTTTGTCACCATTCTCTGGACCGCCTCCATCCTGTCTCTGTCCCTTTGGAGATACGGTCTCCAGAACTGAACACAGTACTCCAGATGAAGCCTCACCAAGGACATGTACAAGGGAATTATCACTTCCCTTTTCTTACTAGATATTCCTCTCTCTATGCAGTCCAGCATTCTTCTGGCTTTAGCTAGCGCCCTATCACATTGCTTCGACGACTTCAGGTCATTAGACACTAATACCCCAAGGTCTCTCTCCTGTTCCGTGCATATCAGCCCTTCAACCCCCAACACATACAGTTCTTTCAGATTACCACACCCCAGATGCATGACTCTGCACTTCTTGGCATTGAATCCCAGCTATCATATCTTCGACCACTCTTCCAGCTTCCTTAAATCCAGTCTCATTCTCTCTACTCCTTCCAGCGTGTTCACTCTGTTGCAGATCTTACTATCATCTGCAAACAGACAAACTTTACCTTCTATCCCTTCCGCAATGTTGCTCACAAAGATATTGAACAGAACCGGTCTCAACACCAATCCCTGTGGCACTTCACTTAACACTGTTCTTTCTTCAGAGTAGGTTCCATTTACCACCACATGTTGTCTTCTATCCGTCAACCAGTTTGTAATCCACGCCACCACCTTGGAGCTCATTCCCAAGCTTCTCATTTTGTTGAGGAGTCTTCTATATGGGACTGTATCAAAAGCTTTACTAAAATCCAATCGAGCGCTCTTCCCTGATTCAGTTCTCTAGTCACCCAGTCAAAAAAATCTATCAGATTCGTCTGACAGTACCTTCCCCTGGTGAATCCATGCTGCCTCTGATCGAGCAACCCACTGGATTGTAGATAGTTCACTATCCTTTTCTTCAGCAGTCTCTCCATTAATTTTCCCACCACCGAGGTGATGCTAATTGGCCTGTAGTTTCCAGTCTCTTCTCTGCTCCCACTCTTGTGGAGTGGGTCCACCACTGCTCTTCTGCAGTGACTAGGCACCACACCCTTAATCCAGGGATCTACATGTCACACAGGGGACCCGCCAGCACATCTCTGAACTCCCTCAGTATTCTGGGATGAACCTCATCAGGCCCCATGGCTTTGTCCACTTTCAGTTTTTCTAGCTCGACCCATACATTCTCTTCTGTAAATGGAGTTTCGTGTACTCCACCTCATTCTACCGTTATGTTAACAAGTGACAGTCCTTCTTCAGGGTCTTCCTTAGTGAACAATGAACTGAAGTATTTGCTTAATATTTCTGCCATTTCTTTGTCTCTCTCCACCCATTGATCCTTATCATCTTTCAATTTCACTATACCATTATGGACCTTTCTCCTTTCTCTGATGTATCTGAAAATATTTTGTTACCTCGCTTTACCTCCTTGACAATCCTTTCCTCTGCCTGACTTTTTGCTTTCTTGATTTCTTTTTTCGTCTCCCTCAGTTTCGCCAGATAACCCTCCCTGTGTTTCACTTTTTGGGATCCTTTATATTTCTTAAATGCTGCTTCTTTTGCTTTTATTACATTAGCCACCTCCTTTGTGAACCAGATTGGTTTCTTATTTCGCTTACTTTTGTTTACTTTTCTAACATATAGATTTGTTGCTTTTGTAATTGCTCCTTTTAGTTTGGCCCACTGTTGTTCCACCTCTCCCATTTTCTCCCAGTCTTCAAGTTCCACCTCCAGGAATTTTCCCATTTCGACAAAGTCTGCATTTTTGAACTGCAAAATTTGGGTCTTCCTGTGACTTCTCCGTAACCTATTGCGTATCAAACCATACTGTTTGATGATCACTGGTGCTGAGGTGGGCACCCACCCGGACATTAGAGACATTATCTCCATTAGTGAGCACTAAATTGAGTATAACTTCCTCCCTTGGGGGTTCCATTACCTTTTTTTGAACAGAGCCCTTTGCAGGGCATCTACTATCTCTCTACTTCTGTTAGATTTTGCAGAAGAGATTCTCCAGTCCAAGTCCGGCAGATTAAAATCTCCAACAATCAACACATCTCCCTTCCTTCCCACCTTTTGTATGTCTTCTATCAGCTGTCTAGTTCTTCTGTTCTGAGTAGGAGGCCTGTAAACCACTCCAGTAAAAATGGATGCACCATCCTCTTTTTATAGGTTGGGCCATAATGCTTCTTCTCTACCCCCAAATCCTTGCAGTTCAGTTGCTTGGATATTGTTTTTGACATAAAGAGCTACTCCTCCCCCTTTTCTGTCCTCTATCCTTGCTTAACAAGTTATAACTCGGTATGGCCGTATCCCAAACATGAGATTCCATAAACCATGTCTCCGTAACAGCAACAACATCCAAGTCTGCCACCACCATTAAGGCTTGCAGGTCTGGGGTTTTATTGTCCAGACCGTGAGCATTTGTGCTCATAGTTCTACAGTTTTGTTCGTTCTGTTTACTGCTTTTCTTAGACTTGGTTTTTGCCTTATTCAGCTGACCCTTGTTATTCCCTTCATCCTTCTCCTTTGTTTTTGTATTTGGTTTTGTTTTTGTTGTTCAGGGATGACGCTCCACTCTCCTCCCAGTTTGGTTTTAAATGCCTTATGGCATAGGATTTGAATTTATCCCTTAGTATCCTTTTTCCTGAAAATTGCCCCTTAGATGTCAGATCCATGGCATATTCTCTTTTTGTTAAGTCAGCTTATCTCAAAACTGATTTCCTAATCAGCATAGGTAACATGGGAAATGAATTAAAGCCCTGAATCACTTACATTATTAAAGATAGTATGGCCTTATTTATGGTATGGGCAAGTAAACACTTACACTCTGATTCTGACTCATCATCTTCTTCTTCTTCATCATCATTGCTTTCATCTTCACTCTCTTCCTCTTTAGCAATCTTCTGTCTTGCGCTCTTAAAAACTGATTGGAGGACAATGGAATCCTCATAGATCTGCAACAAAAAACAAATCTGTGCTAAAAATGCAAGGCAACTGTTGCTTTCATAAAAGTTCACAGTATGTAAAATAATTTTCTGTGCTAACTCCTGGAGAATGCTGCTTTTCATTCACTGCAAGTAAAAGAGCCTGCTGTCAAAATTTTACAAGTAAACTTCACATTAATCTTCAATATTCTCAATGCAATCCCTCCCAAGAGCAATCCACCAGACAATTCAACAGTCTTCTGCTACAGCATGCTACATGTAAGGTCATCAAGGGTTCTATCTATCTATCTATTTATATAACCCTCTTACCAGAAGGAGTGAACCAAGATCATGCAAAAGTACAGAGGTTAGCAGTAGTTGTGGGATTGGCTCCCCCTTGTGGGGAGAAGGAGATGGTATGTGCTTGAGCCTTTATAAAACCCTGCCACCACCTTATAGTGTGTACTCTTAGTTCAATTTTTCCTGAGTTGCCCTACTGTGGAACTGTCCTGATGTGCAGTCCCATTTTTGGTTTGTTTTAGGGAAAAGAACTCAAGACTCTTCTTCACAGAGACCTGGGTAAAGAGAACTGGAAACAGAGGGGTCAATTTTAAAAGAACTGTTTGAGCATTCATGTGCTATGCACATGGACACGCCTGTTTTGTAACATGCTTGCATCAGCGTGCGCATATTATAAAATATGGTTCCCATGTGCACTAGATTTTAAAATCCATGGGTGCATGTGCCGGTGGGTTGGGACTCAGGAGCACGAGGGGGGGCGGGGGGTAGATTTTTATACACTGCGAGTGGCGACACAATCGACCGGTTCCCTGTTCCCTCCCAGTCCGCTTCAATTAAGGAGCAGACTGGGAGGGAACTTTTCTATACCCCTTTCTATTCTGCCTCCATTTTCCCTTCTCCTCCCTGACCCTTAAAACCTGGCCTGGTCGGTCCCCTCCCCACCCCTTTTCGATTTGCCGGCATTTCTGCACGTACCGGCAGATATGCGTGTGGCTGGGCCGTTTCTAAAATGCGCTCGGCACATGCAGGGCCCAGCCACGTCTGCTGGATTTTACACATGCGCACATTTTAAAATTTACCTGAGAGTATCGTCACCTTATTTTTGGCCCAGAGTTTTGGAGACTTTTTGGGAGAAGGACGTTTTCTCCACCCTTCCTTTCTCTCATTTGATTCCTCTTTCATTTTTTTGTCTGTCTTTATTGACTGAGAATCCTAGGGCCCAGGGATTCAGATTTTTGTTTATTCTGAGGATGATGTGTGTTTCACCTAGAAAGAACCTATAAAGAGCTGCGTCATCACCAGAGGAATGGATTCACATCCAATGCCAGAGCAGAGGAGTTTATCAAGGTATCATTCAAGAGTATTTTCACAACTGAGCCAGCTGTGCTACACTTGGGAGAAGAGTGCCAACCTGGTATTGTCAGAAGGAGATCTATAAGAATAGTGACGACTACAGGAGAGGTAAGAAATTTGGGATTTTTCATTCTGTTTCAGAACTGGGACTAAATTTCTATCCATTACAAACTGGAAAGAGTCTTCAACTAAATTTGGGAAACTGGGAGAAAGTTTACACTTTCTTCAAATCTGATTCATTGAACAGGCTAAAGAGCTAAACCATTAAGGAGCTGGCTATTACAAATGCTAAAGACTTTCACTGGAAGAGTAAGGTCACAAATGTATCCATTTTAACCTGTAAATCAATTGGATTTAACATCAAAGAGCTGTAAAGAACTTTTTTTTTTATTTTTATTTGTGTTTTTTTTCTATACCGGCATTCACGGTATATATAATCCATCTCATCAACTATCAGTAAAGTTAAGTTGGAATCCACTCAGTTTTCAGCATGATCATTGCTTCCATATACTGGTGGGACATTATCAGTGCTGTTTACAAGGGATTTAAAAGGCAGTGTAATTATTGAACAACGCAAAAGGGCCCTGAAGCTAAGCTTCCCTCCCTCCCCCCACAGTAAGCCCTGGAACCTCAGATTTATTGAACACCCAAGTTTTGCAAATAAAGACTGAACTTTTATGGTGAGCCTTTGGGTCCATTATCTGGGTTTTCCCACCCAGAGGTTACATGTACATACATGTACACACACACACACACACACACACACACACATTATACTCATATGTATTTATATATGAATCTTGTTACAATTAAATTGTAATGGATATTCCCTGCTGATAGCAATATCATATTAATAAACTGACATGGTGGGTCACATGACCTGTTGCTTGCCTGGTCAAAAGGAGTTTCTCTCAAGCTCTTTTAGAACTTCTGCAAAGTTCATTTAGCATTAGTTAGTGCACTTGACAGCACATGAGATAAGGGAAAATGAGCAACCCTTAAAAATGGAAAGTAATGAACTGTAAAACGATTGCATCCTATTTTGGAGAACAGCAGTTACAGATAAATAATTACCATTAAAAATAAGTTTACAAAACAGAGCCATACTGATATTAGTTAGCTAAATATTGTCTGGAAAACCAAGCACTTGCATAGTACAAAAAAAAAAATTGGATTGAAAACACACTGGGGTAATTTTGAAACTGGTCAGGCTAATTATAGGTCTGCAAGTACTAATTTTAAAAGGGAAAGTTTCTGCATGTATCCTGAGTCTTAAGGCTAAAAACTGGAGAGCTCCCTGGTATGCTGATCTGAACCTGGCTTGTGAATACTTTGAAATGTATTGGACCTTTTGCTACCAGATTGGTCTGTTTAGCCTCTGCTACTGCTAAACTGGCACTTGAGCTGGCTCTGAACCAGACCCCACATTTGCATCTAAATCCACTATGGAGAAAATTTCCAAACCAACTGCACTGGGACAAAACTGAGTGCACTATTTACTTGTGAGAATTGCATTAATTTTCAAAATGAAAGCGTGTACATACTTTCGCTTTGAAACTTGCAACAGGTTCACAAAACCTGTAGGCAATAGCACTTGCATTATCTATGGGTACATTTTCTATGGATGCTAATATGCGAAGAGTTGAAGAGTGTTCATTTCCTCCCGGGAATGCCTTCTCTACATGTAGCTATCAGTAAGTGCACTATGGATTGCTGCTCATGCTTTTTGCAGCATTGTGGGAGGGCAACGCTGAAACAGCCATTTTTGGCATGTAAGTTGCTTTGAAAATTGTCCTACTACTTTTCGGCAACTTGAGGGAGGCCAGTTTTCAGAAAATCAGTATCAGTGAAAAAGGGCCCTAGGACTATGATTCAGAAAGGATATCTTAATGAATTTCTGTTAAAACAGAGGATAGTGCAGTTTCTGGAATCAAATGGATTACTGCATCCTAGGCAGCATGGCTCTTGTGAGAATCAGTTTATTTGCCTGGGTTACCAGAGAGTGAGAAAGTGCTAGATGTAGGGTACTTGGATTTCAGTAAGGCCTTTGACACGGTTTCACATAGATGACCTATTAGCAGAGGAATGTTTAAACACCGGCGCGTGGAAATCCCGGGAGATACTTGTGTGGCTGGCTGTGCACGGACCAAGCGCATTTTCAGAGTGGCCCAGCCACACGCGTATCTCCTGGTACGCGCGGAAGTGCCAGGCCTTTAAAAAGTGGCGGGGCGAGGTCGGTCGGGACAGCGCCATAAGAAAATGCCATACTGGGTCAGACCAAGGGTCCATCAAGCCCAGCATCCTGTTTCCAACAGTGGCCAATCCAGGCCATAAGAACCTGGCAAGTACCCAAAAACTAAGTCTATTCCATGTTACTGTTGCTAGTAATAGCAGTGGCTATTTTCTAAGTCAACTTAATTAATAGCACTAACCACATCCTCTGGCAACAAATTCCAGAGTTTAATTGTGCGTTGAGTGAAAAAGAACTTTCTCCGATTAGTTTTAAATGTGCCACATGCTAACTTCATGGAGTGCCCCCTAGTCTTTCTATTATCCGAAAGAGTAAATAACTGATTCACATCTACCCGTTCTAGACCTCTCATGATTTTAAACACCTCTATCATATCCCCCCTCAACCGTCTCTTCTCCAAGCTGAAAAGACCTAACCTCTTTAGTCTTTCCTCATAGGGGAGCTGTTCCATTCCGCTTATGTTGGTTGCCCTTCTCTGTACCTTCTCCATCGCAATTATATCATTTTTGAGATGCGGCGACCAGAATTGTACACAGTATTCAAGATGCGGTCTCACCATAGAGCGATACAGAGGCATTATGACATTTTCCGTTTTATTCACCATTCCCTTTCTAATAATTCCCAACATTCTGTTTGCTTTTTTGACTGCCGCAGCACACTGAACCGACGATTTCAATGTGTTATCCACTATGATGCCTAGATCTCTTTCTTGGGTTGCAGCACCTAATATGGAACCTAACATTGTGTAACTATAGCATGGGTTATTTTTCCCTTTATGCATCACCTTGCACTTATCCACATTAAATTTCATCTGCCATCTGGATGCCCAATTTTCCAGTCTTACAAGGTCTTCCTGCAATTTATCATAATCTGCTTGCGATTTAACTACTCTGAACAATTTTGTATCATCTGCAAATTTGATTATCTCACTCGTATTTCTTTCCAGATCATTTACAAATATATTAAAAGTAAGGGTCCCAAATACAGATCCCTGAGGCACTCCACTGAGAAAATTGTCCATTTATTCCTACTCTCTGTTTCCTGTCTTTTAGCCAGTTTACAATCCACGAAAGGACATCGCCACCTCTCCCATGACTTTTTACTTTTCCTAGAAGCCTCTCATGAGGAACTTTGTCAAACGCCTTCTGAAAATCCAAGTATACTACATCTACTGGTTCACCTTTATCCACATGTTTATTAACTCCTTCAAAAAAGTGAAGCAGATTTGTGAGGCAAGAGTTGCCTCCAGTAAAGCCATGCTGACTTTGTTCCATTAAACCATGTGTTTCTATATGTTCTGTGATTTTGATGTTTAGAACACTTTCCACTATTTTTCCTGGCACTGAAGTCAGGCTAACCGGTCTGTAATTTCCCGGATCGCCCCTGGAGCCCTTTTTAAATATTGGGGTTATATTAGCTATCCTCCAGTCTTCAGGTACAATGGATGATTTTAATGATAGGTTACAAATTTTTACTAATAGGTCTGAAATTTCATTTTTTAGTTCCTTCAGAACTCTGGGGTGTATACCATCCGGTCCAGGTGATTTACTACTCTTCAGTTTGTCAATCAGGTCTACCATATCTTCTAGGTTCACCGTGATTTGATTCAGTCCATCTAAATCATTGCCCATGAAAACCTTCTCCAGTACGGGTACCTCCCCAACATCTTCTTCAGTAAATACTGAAGCAAAGAAATCATTTAATCTTTCCACGATGGCCTTATCTTCTCTAAGTGCCCCTTTAACCCCTCGATTATCTAACGGTCCAACTGACTCACTCACAGGCTTTCTGCTTCGGATATATTTTAAAAAGTTTTTACTGTGAGTTTTTGCCTCTACGGCCAACTTCTTTTCAAATTCTCTCAGCCTGTCTTATCAATATCTTACATTTAACTTGCCAACGTTTATGTATTATCCTATTTTCTTCTGTTGGATCCTTCTTCCAATTTTTGAATGAAGATCTTTTGGCTAAAATAGCTTCTTTCACCTCCCCTTTTAATGATGCCGGTAATCGTTTTGCCTTCTTTCCACCTTTCTTAATGTGTGGAATACATCTGGACTGTGCTTCTAGAATGGTTTTTTTTTTTTTTTTAACAATGACCATGCCTCTTGCACATTTTTTACTTTTGTAGCTGCTCCTTTCAGTTTTTTTCTAACAATTTTTCTCATTTTATCAAAGTTTCCCTTTTGAAAGTTTAGCACGAGAGCCGTGGATTTGCACACTGTTCCTCTTCCAGTCATTAATTCAAATTTGATCATATTATGATCACTATTGCCAAGCGGCCCCACCACTGTTACCTCTCTCACCAAGTCCTGTGCTCCACTGAGAATTAGATCTAAAATTGCTCCCTCTCTTGTCGGTTCCTGAACCAATTGCTCCATAAAGCCATTAGGCACTGTCCTGGGGAATCGCGCACCAACAGCGCGTAGAACTTACTGCTTCTCCGTCGAGCAGGTAAGTTCAAAAACAAAAAAGTTTGGCAGAGTTAGGGTGGGTTAAGGGGTAGGGGAGGAGAGGAGAGGGGAAAAGGGAGGAAGGATACGTACAGGATTAGGAAGTTCCCTTCCAGTCCTCTCCTTTATTGGAGTGTTCACGTTGCTGTGTGTTATTTTACAAAATAGCACCCCCCCCCCCCCAAGAATGTGCGCATGGGTATCGGATTTTATAACATGCACGTGGCGACGAGCACATGTTATAAAATCAGCGCGTCCATGTGTGCCTATGGACGCGTGGGCAGCTTTAAAAATTTACCCTAAATTGCATGCCCTTGGTATGGGCCCTAGATTGAATGACCGGATTAGAAACTGGATGAACCGGAGGTGACAAAGGATAGTGGTAAAAAGAGGTCATGCTGAGGAATTTGGGGAGGAGTGTTACCAATGGTGTGCCGCAGGAATTGGTCCACAGTCCACCACGCTTCAACATTTTCATAAGCTATATTGCAGAAAAGCCATTGGAAAAGTTTTGCTTTTTCATAGCTGATATGTGCAGCAGGAAGGACACCCTGGAAGGTGTGGAAAACATGAGGAGGGTTCTAGTGAATCTCGAGGAACAGTCTAGAGTTTGGGAGTTAAAATGTAACGCTAAAAATGTTGCGAAATCCTAAGGACTTTACTGAATATTATATGACTTTTGGACATTCATCACTGAAACAATTTGCATTATTCGGATATTTGGTAGCTGGATAATAGGGAAATGACTGCAGTTGTCTGTTCAGATTGTGTGCAATCATGTGTGCCCCACTTGGGTGACTTGATGCACCCTATGGGGCAGATTTTAAAACCTGCGCGGGCGCAGATTTGTTCGCGCAACCCAGCGCAAACAAATGTACACCCGATTTTATAACGCGCGCATGTTATAAAATCCAGGGTCAGTGCACGCAAGGGGGTGCAGAATTGTGCAACTTGTGTGTGCCGAGCCGCGCAGCCTGCCTCCGTTCCATCTGAGGCCGTTCCGAAATCGGAGCGGCCTCGGAGGGAACTTTCCTTCTGCCCCCCCCCCCCCGCACCTTCCCCTCCCTTCCCCTACCTAACCTGCCCCCCAGCCCTACCTAGAACTCCCCCTTACCTTTGTTGAAGAAGTTACGCCCGCCTCCTGGCAGGCGTAACTTACGCCCGCCGGCCGGCCTGCGATCCCGGGCACAGCGGCAAATGGCCGCTGTGTGCCTGAAGGCTCAGGCCACGCCCCGCCCCCGGACCACCCACACCCCGCCCCTTTTACAAGCCCCGGGACATACGCACGTTCCGGGGCTTGCGTGCGCCGCCGAGCCTATGCAAGATAGGCTCGGAGCACGCAGGGGCAGTTTTTCGGGGGTTACGTGCATACCTTACGTGCGAAACCCTTTGAAAATCTACCCCTATTTGTCTTCAGATAACTGTGCAAAGTTCAAACATTAAAGAACATAGAAAAAGATAATCCGAACAAATCATACCTGAGATCCCTCCAAGTTGAACGTTTGAGCATTGTGACAAAGCAACATCACATCTTTCTCTAGGTCACCAACACTCCGGTATTTATGATTACGAATTCTTTCCTGATTAGATTTTTTTAAACAGAAAAACAAATAGTTAATATACCATACTGAAAGCTTGTAATATAATGCACAATAATGGCTTAACAAGTTGATACCCCAAGGGATTCAATCAGTAAGCTAGGTCTGTATTAGCTGTTTCCTGATTGGGTTCAATGAGCCACACGGCAAGATGCTGGAAAAAGGAAGTAGGAGTAATTTGATTTAATTCAGCTTCACCTTTTCACTGGGAGCTCAAGAGGAGTTACATTCAGGTATAGTAGGTATTTCCCTATCCCTAGCAGGCTCATAATGTAAGTTTATAAGGCATAATGTAAGGCAACATATTGTAAGGCAACAAAGGGTGAAATGACATGCCCAAGGTCACAGTAAGTGTCGATAGGAGAAGCAGGAATTGAACTCTATCTTCTCTGATTCTCAGCCTGCTAGTCTAACTCAGTAGTCTCCAAACTATGGTCCAAGGGCCAAATGTGACCCATGGACACAATTTTTCAGGCCTTTGAAGGCCATTTAATATTTGTGGCCCAAAACTTACTTTGTGCGAGCTTCCCATTTCCTCACAATGCTGACTAACCTCCTTTCTTCTCTCCAATCTCCTTGCTGGCTCACTAGTGACTTCATGAAGAGGCAAGGGGGTGGGGCGAGAGACCTCTATCATATCCCTCCTCAGACGGCTGAGGGGGGATATGATAGAGATCTTTAAGATCATGAGAGGTCTTGAACGAGTAGATGTGACTCGGTTATTTTCACTTTCGAATAATAGAAGGACTAGGGGGCATTCCATGAAGTTAGCAAGTAGCACTTTTAGGACTAATCAGAGAAAATTCTTTTTCACTCAACGCACAATAAAGCTCTGGAATTTGTTGCCAGAGGATGTGGTTAGTGCAGTTAGTGTAGCTGGGTTCAAAAAAAGTTTGGATAAGTTCTTGGAGGAGAAGTACATTAATGGCTATTAATCAATTTTACTTAGGGAATAGCCTCTGCTATTAATTGCATCAGTAGTCACTAACCAACCTCTTCCCCTTTTCAATAATATTCTAACAAAAACGTATAGGGGATTAATTGCTCGGTGATCTTGTACGGAGGTAGGTCTATGAGGGTAACCAATTAATGATTATCCTCTTATGTACCTCCGTCTATTAGTCTTTTTTAATTTTTATTTAATTACCAACATCTTTTGTTTTTTGTAATTTTTCAAATTTTCTTAAAATCCCTTCTCCCCTGCTGCTTTTCCGCCCCACTGATATTTTATTGCATACTTATCAGGACATTGCCTCTGTAATATCTCATGGGCGCGGAGCTGCTCGTCCGACACGGGCCATGTTTCGGCACAAGGTGCCTGCTTCAGGGACTGTGGGAGAATGAGCTGTGTCCAACACTGGGTTCACAGCATATGGCAAACCTTCAATATATGAAAAAGTCAATTTCAGATAACACAAGCCTTATAAAGCCTTTATAACATGTCTAAAATCACAAGACCCACCTGGCTTCTTCTAAAGAACTTACTGTTATGCCGCTTTCCTTTGTCATACTCGGTACGCCCGTATTGCTTGTCTGGGCGTCGGCTTCATTCTAACCGTTTATATAAGCCTGCCTGGGAAACCTACCTCCTCCTCTTCGTCAGAACCAAGGCTATCTCAGGTGTGAATATTCACAGTGGTGTCTTAAACTTCCGGCATGGGCGAACCTGATTGTCTCTGTGGGCGGCTTCAATTCGACCGGGGGCGTTTTCTGGGTGGAGTTGATTTTTTTCAATTTTTTCTATTTGGGGGCGGGTCTGATTCGCCCGAGGGCGTTTTACAGGCGGGGCTGATCGCTTTCAATTTGCTCTTTTGTCTTTTGTCTCTCATTTAGCGGGCGGGTTAATACAACTAAGTGTTTCTCTCAGGCGGAGCTTACGGCCGCGTTTTATAAATCGAACCACCTTTTATGTCTTTGTGGAATTATCTTCCATATTCATCTGTCAAATAAAAATGTTAAGTATTTTGTACGAACCATTATCTTGTTTTGTCTTATCAAGGGTATGGCTATAACTTCAAAATTCTTTATTGTTTCACGTTTGATTGCTCTAAATGTGGTGACATTTTCACTTCCTAACATCGTCTGTGATTTCCTTGCGGGCATTAGTGAACCTTCCGACGTGATATTAATGATGAACGATGGTATTATCCTCCTTGATACATGGTGCTGATAGCTTCACTTCACCAGAATATTGTCCAATCAATTTCCCGGTTCAGTCCTTTCGGATTCACTGTATCCCATGTATATATGTATTTCTGTTCCTCTTGTATCAATCTGGTGTTGAGATCTCCTCCCCTTGGGTGTTCTTGTAATTGAAAAAGGACCGCCACTTTAAAATCTTCTGGTGGATGCCCCATTTGTTGCCAATGGTCTGTTAAAGGAGCCCCTTCTATTTTGTGCCTAAGTCGACTGACATGTTCCTGAAGTCTGCTTTTAATCTTACGCATTGTCTTGCCAATGTATACCTTGTGGCAGGTACACCACAGCGCATAAATGACTCTCATCGAGTCGCAGGTGTAATTGCCTTTAAAAGTATATTTCCTACGGCCAGGGATGGAAAATTCGGTGCCTTCATGCATGAACTGACATGCACTGCATTTTCCACATGCTTTTTGCCCTCTTACTGTATCTTGACTTCGAACTTGTATAGGCAATAGATTAGAATGTACTATTAAATCTTTCAAATTTTAAAATTTGAAAGATTTAATAGTACATTAAGAGGGCAAAAAGCATGTGGAAAATGCAGTGCATGTCAGTTCATGCATGAAGGCACCGAATTTTCCATCCCTGGCCGTAGGAAATATACTTTTAAAGGCAATTACACCTGCGACTCGATGAGAGTCATTTATGCGCTGTGGTGTACCTGCCACAAGGTATACATTGGCAAGACAATGCGTAAGATTAAAAGCAGACTTCAGGAACATGTCAGTCGACTTAGGCACAAAATAGAAGGGGCTCCTTTAACAGACCATTGGCAACAAATGGGGCATCCACCAGAAGATTTTAAAGTGGCGGTCCTTTTTCAATTACAAGAACACCCAAGGGGAGGAGATCTCAACACCAGATTGATACAAGAGGAACAGAAATACATATATACATGGGATACAGTGAATCCGAAAGGACTGAACCGGGAAATTGATTGGACAATATTCTGGTGAAGTGAAGCTATCAGCACCATGTATCAAGGAGGATAATACCATCGTTCATCATTAATATCACGTCGGAAGGTTCACTAATGCCCGCAAGGAAATCACAGACGATGTTAGGAAGTGAAAATGTCACCACATTTAGAGCAATCAAACGTGAAACAATAAAGAATTTTGAAGTTATAGCCATACCCTTGATAAGACAAAACAAGATAATGGTTCGTACAAAATACTTAACATTTTTATTTGACAGATGAATATGGAAGATAATTCCACAAAGACATAAAAGGTGGTTCGATTTATAAAACGCGGCCGTAAGCTCCGCCTGAGAGAAACACTTAGTTGTATTAACCCGCCCGCTAAATGAGAGACAAAAGACAAAAGAGCAAATTGAAAGCGATCAGCCCCGCCTGTAAAACGCCCTCGGGCGAATCAGACCCGCCCCCAAATAGAAAAAATTGAAAAAAATCAACTCCACCCAGAAAACGCCCCCGGTCGAATTGAAGCCGCCCACAGAGACAATCAGGTTCGCCCATGCCGGAAGTTTAAGACACCACTGTGAATATTCACACCTGAGATAGCCTTGGTTCTGACGAAGAGGAGGAGGTAGGTTTCCCAGGCAGGCTTATATAAACGGTTAGAATGAAGCCGACGCCCAGACAAGCAATACGGGCGTACCGAGTATGACAAAGGAAAGCGGCATAACAGTAAGTTCTTTAGAAGAAGCCAGGTGGGTCTTGTGATTTTAGACATGTTATAAAGGCTTTATAAGGCTTGTGTTATCTGAAATTGACTTTTTCATATATTGAAGGTTTGCCATATGCTGTGAACCCAGTGTTGGACACAGCTCATTCTCCCACAGTCCCTGAAGCAGGCACCTTGTGCCGAAACATGGCCCGTGTCGGACGAGCAGCTCCGCGCCCATGAGATATTACAGAGGCAATGTCCTGATAAGTATGCAATAAAATATCAGTGGGGCGGAAAAGCAGCAGGGGAGAAGGGATTTTAAGAAAATTTAAAAAAACAAAAGATGTTGGTAATTAAATAAAAATTAAAAAAGACTAATAGACGGAGGTACATAAGAGGATAATCATTAATTGGTTACCCTCATAGACCTACCTCCGTACAAGATCACCGAGCAATTAATCCCCTATACGTTTTTGTTAGAATATTAATTGCATCAGTAGCATGGGATCTTCTTAGTGTTTGGGTATTTGCCAGGTTCTTGTGGCCTGGTTTGGCCTCTGTTGGAAACAGGATGCTGGGCTTGACGGACCCTTGGTCTGACCCAGCATGGCAATTTCTTATGTTCTTATAACAGTGCTAAGGGATCCAGGCCTTATCATCTGTTGCTGGGAGCCTCTTAATCCAGTGTTTCTGTAACCAGAATTGTCCTCAGAGGCCTGAAGCCTCTTCATCACCGCGGCCATGCAGAATTCTTATTGGAGGTAGAAGAGAAGGGCCACAGGTAGTGGGACAGAGAGGGAGATATTGGGCAGGGGTAAATGCCATAGGGAGAAACAAATTATTTAAAAAAATAATAAGAGACTTCCTTTTTTCTGTTGATACTCATTCCTGTCCAGTATCTCCTTCTCTACCCTGCCATCTATGCTCAGCAGCAGTGGTAAGGAGAGGTATGTGAATATGGTAACTGGCTTCTCCAAGGAACAATCACATGGTCTTAAGGAGTAGCTGGGAGGATGGCGGTGAAAGGAAAATACTAATAGGTTTCATTTTACCTGTTGATACACATTCCTGCCCAGTAGCTCCCTCTCTGGCCTCTGGGTCAGATTTAAGATTTTTGCACTCATAGCAGGGTGCCACAGTGCCTCCTTTGAGGCTATGCTGGCACACTGCCCTAAAGCAAATGGAAGCAGACTCTTCTTTGGCCTCGATATTTGGCGTTTTCAAAATTTATGGGTAAATTTTAAATTGGCCACGTGCGTAAAAAATGGGGGTTAAGCGTGTGGCTGGGCCTTGTGTGCACCACATGCATTTTCAAAGGGGCCCAGCCATGCACATGGCCTCCGTGAAGCACAGAAGTGCCAGGCCCACGGAGAGAGGCAGTCTGGGGGGCGGGGAGGGGCTAGAGGCGGCCGGTACAGCAGCCATTTGCCGCAGTGCTCGCTGGCAGTCAGCTGGCGCGCGCAAGTTGCTTCTGCTCCAACGGAGCAGTAAGCAACAAAATTAAAAAAAAAGAAAAGGTTATCGTTTGTTGTTTAAATTCTCCCCCCTCTCCCCCTCATGCTTCCTAGTTTCTCCTTTTTAGCTTTTACACTCTATTTTTCCCATATAAATTGATTCATTGTAGAGCCTCTTGCTACGTTATGTTATATGTAAACCGATGGGATGTTCACAAAGACTGTCAGTATATAAAACTGTTAAATAAATAAAAATAAATAAAAAGATAGGAGAAATTTAGGGGGTGGGGAGGAGAGGGGAAGGGGGGTAAGGTAGGGGGGTAGGGACGTTCCCTCCCAGTCCGCTCCTTAAGGAACTGGGGAAGGCCGGGATGCATCGCCGCATGAAAATTGCGGAAATCTCCCCCCCCTTGCGCGCACTGCCCACACATGCGCATGGCCCACGGATTTTATAACATGCGCATGCTGGCGTGCACGTTATAAAATCGGCATGTCCATGTGTGCGCGCCAGAAAGCACGCGCACAACTATCTGTTAATGTTTTACCTATATTCTGTGAAGTTTGAAATAGCTGTTTTTCACACAGTATCATTCCTTCGGATAATAGAAAGACTAGGGGGCACTCCATGAAGTTAGCATGTGGCACATTTAAAACTAATCGGAGAAAGTTCTTTTTCACTCAACGCACAATTAAACTCTGGAATTTGTTGCCAGAGGATGTGGTTAGTGCAGTTAGTATAGCTGTGTTTAAAAAAAGATTGGATAAGTTTTTGGAGGAGAAGTCCATTACCTGCTATTAATTAAGTTGACTTAGAAAATAGCCACTGCTATTACTAGCAACAGTAACATGGAATAGACTTAGTTTTTGGGTACTTGCCAGGTTCCTATGGCCTGGATTGGCCACTGTTGGAAACAGGATGCTGGGCTTGATGGACCCTTGGTCTGACCCAGTATGGCAAATCTTATGTTCTTACTTAATAAAAATGAATAAATACAAAAAAAATCTACCTCATAGTGCACTTGGCAGTTGCCTAAGTTAGTTTATGCCTTCATCTAGACCTGTCTGTCCTCCCACTTATGCCCAGCAGCAGAAAGGTGAAGTGTGTGAAATAAATTGGCCAATAGTTATTTTGTTTGGCTTATTCATTCCCTGGCTCTGAAAACTCCAAGGAGTGAGTGTGTGTGTGTTTGTGTGTGTGCGTTTGCAGGGGTGGGGGTGGGGTGGGTTGGACTCCCCACCTCTCCACTCTGGCTCTGGAAACACCTTGGCCTTCCTCAGTAGTTCAGAAGGTTCAATGTGGCCCTCATTCCAAAACGTTTGGAGATCCCCTGGTCTAGCCACTACAGTTGGATAAAATAATCTTGTCTTTAGCTAATATACATAGCAACATTTTAGACTAGCTGAACTGCTGTTATAACTATGAACTATATTCCTTGAATTATCTAGAGATGTCTTTAAGGCAGATCAAACAACAAATAATCTAGTATAGTATAAGTTAAAATCTGAAAAAATCAAAAGCATCTTTTTAAAAATCAATTAATTTCCAAGAGATTAATGTGCATTTTTCATTTATGAGAGTAAAAAAAGGAATGCAGATAAATGCCATTTTATTGTAGGGAGAATGTCATATTTTTATTGATTGTTTTAGAAATTAAGTGCCACACAAAATGCAGCATTTTTTTTTTTTTTTAAAACGGTGACCACCACAAGTCAAATCTTTAAGTATCTTATGTGAGTGAGCTGTTGACTGTTGAAAGGATACTGAAAATGGAAGATAAGCCATGGAATTAGAACTGAGAAGTTTTTATTGTGAGTTTTTGCCTCTATGGCCAACTTCTTTTCAAATGTTCTCTTAGCCTGACTTATCAATGTCTTACATTTAACTCACCAATGCTTATGCTTTATCCTATTTTCTTCTGATAGATCCTTCTTCCAATTTTTGAATGAAGATCTTTTGGCTAAAATAGCCTCTTTCATCTCACCTTTTAACCATGCCGGTAATCGTTTTGCCTTCCTTCCACCTTCCTTAATGTGTGGAATACATCTGGACTGTGCTTCTAGGATTTTTTTTTTTTTTTAACAATGCCCACACCTGTTACACACTTTTTACCTTTGTAGCTGCACTTTTTTCTATTTTTCTCATTTTGTCAAAGTTTCCCTTTTGAAAGTTTAGCGCTAGAGCCATGGATTTACAAACTGACCCCCTTCCAGACATTAATTCAAATTTGATTATATTATGATCACTATTGCCAAGCGGTACTGCACTCCACTGAGAATTAGATAATGCTTCCCTAATTTCTCTTAGCACTTCACTATCCGTCTCACTATTTTGGCCAGGTGGATTTTTACCAATAAAAATTCAATTGTACATTTATTCTCATGCAGGATCTTTATCCTGTTGTCAATATTAGGGATGTGCAGCAGGGACGGATTCGTCCGATTCGGTATTCGTCGGTACCCAAATCCGTTGCGCATCTGTTTTTGGGGGACCCTGATTCGTCCATTAGTTACATATGGAATTTGTTTCCCATTAAAGTTGAAACCCCCCCCATCCTAACCTTTAAATTTAATTAACTACAACCCCCCACCCTCCTGACCCCACCCCCCCAAGACTTGCCAAAAGTTCCTGATGGTCCAGCGGGGGGTCCTGGAGCGATCTCCTGCACTCGGGCCGTCAGCTGCCGGTATTCAAAATGGCACCGATAGCCTTTGCCCTTACTATGTCACAGGGCTACCAGTGCCATTGGTTAGCCCCTGTCACATGGTAGGAGCACAAGATGGCTCCGGCCGTCCATTGCTCCTACCATGTGACGGGCCGACCAATGGCACCGGTAGCCCCTGTGACATTGTAAGGGCAAAGGCTATCGGCGCCATTTTGAAAACCGGCAGCCGACGGCCCGAGTGGAGGAGATCGCTCCAGGACCCTCGCTGGACCACCAGGGACTTTTGGCAGTCTTGGGGGGGTCAGGAGGGTGGGGGTTTATTCGTTAATGATACGTTGCATTCGTGGGGGTTCGCCATACGTTTCGGGACCCCACGAATGCAACGAATAGAGACATATACGTTACGGATTGCGCATTCGTTCAAAACGAATACACATCCCTAGTCTCTATGCCATCCCGGACATAAAGTGCCACCCTGCCACCCCGGTATAGCACGATCCCATTGGTTATCCTCTGAGATGCCAATTAAGTCTATGTCATCACTCACTGCTATACACTGTAATTCTCCCATCTTACTTCTTAAGACTTTTGGTATTAGCATACATACATATCAAAGTGAATTTTTTGTTTGTATTTACATTCTGCTTTTCAGTTGACAGGGATAAATTGCAATCTTTTATATCAGGTGAGTTTTTAATTATAGGCACTTGGATACTTTTCTAATTATTGGAACCTCACTGTCGGGATGCCCTAATTCTAATGCATCATTAGTATCTTTCGAAGATACCTCCCTCCAAAGCATGCGCTGCTGAGTGACTGTCGGCTTTCCTCTTTGTTCTAGTTTAAAAGCTGCTCTATCTCCTTTTTAAAAGTTAGTGCCAGCAGCCTGGTTCCACCCTGGTTAAGGTGGAGTCCATCCCTTTGGAAAAGAATCCCCCTTCCCTAAAACGTTCCCCAATTACTTACAAAACTGAATCCCTCTTCCCTGCACCAACATCTCATCCACGCAATGAGACTCCAGAGCTCTGCCTGCCTCTGGGGACCTGCGCATGAAACAGGGAGCATTTCAGAGAATGCTACCCTGGAGGTTCTGGATTCCAGCTTTTTACCTAAGAGCCTAAATTTGGCTTCCAAAACCTTCTTTTCCTATGTCGTTGGTACCCACCTGTACCACGACAGCTGGCTCCTCCCCAGCACTGTCTAAAATCCTATCTAGGTAACACGTGAGGTCCGCCACCTTCGCACCAGGTAGGCATGTTACCAGGCGATCCTCACGCCCACCAATCACCAGGCTGTCTTCATTCCTAATAATCGAATCATCAACTATGATGGCTGACCTAACCCTTTCCTCCTTGGCAGAAGCCCTGGGAGAGACATCCTCGGTGTGAGAGGATGATGCACCACCTAGAGAGCAGGTCCTTGCTACAGGATCATTTCCTGCTGCACCAGGTTGATGCTCTCAGATTATGAGACCTTCCTCCTCCAAGGCAGCACCAGGGATGCCAGACTAGAGTTGGGATTTGGCTACTATATGCTGTCTGCTTCAGCTTTCCCAGGTCTGCCATTCTAGCCTCCAGAGATCGGACTTGTTCTCTGAGAGACAGGAGCTCTTTGCATCGGATGCATACATACAACTTCTCAGTGGCTGCTAAACAATCATACAAAAGACTAGGAGACCCCCCACCCCTTGCTGCCTTCATCTTAAATTTGTTCAGTTTCTAGTTAAGTTTTAGGTTGCTATGGGTGTAGGATTGCATAAGATTAGGATACTTTAAAGGTATTAATGTATTCACTATATATCTGGTAGTGACCTACAAGGGTATGATCAAACTCTTGATAAGGTGCGTGGAATTTCTGAGTTTAAATTAAAAGGCTGATTTTTTAAATTATTTTTTATTTTATTTTTTTAAGGGTGAAAGTGACACCTCCCTATAAATTAAAGGATGAGCTAGGGGTGGGAGGGTTGGGAAATACAAACACACAAACTTCTGTTTGTTGCCTGACTTTCTGATTACCTATTTAAAACAAAACACACAAACACACTAAATTATATACCCCAATAGTTTACTTCTCCCCAATAATTTTAAGTTTTAAAAATTTATCCAAGTAGTACTTACTGATTTTTTCCAGCCACCAGCAAGGTGATCCTTTCCTCTCAGTGCTTTGCATGCTCCCAAACCTTGAATGCGAGCTAAGAGCTCAGACTATCTCTGGCTCTTGGAATGCCCAGTATTGCTCTGATGGCTACGCTGGTCACATAAGCTACCAATTTGGCAGTCATAGTATTTGCTTTGACATCCATGTTGGTTGTTTATGCAATCAGAATAGCATTCTTAGTGGTGGCACTAAGACAAAGTTATGCTTAAAAGTGGAATATAAATCAAATTTTAAAAAAGTAAAAATAAAAAAAATGTAAGAATATGTAGAGTACCATCTAAGATAATGACACTCAAACACTCACCTTTATTTTCTTGAAGTCCACAGGTTTCCTAATTAGCTCATAATACTCTGGTAACTCTTTTCTAGATGGTAGCTGAACAAAAACTTCACTTAGTTGTCGCCCAGAACTGTCAAACAAAAAAACACCAAGAATTAACTCTACAGAAACTCTGATTAAGGTGTGATACAGAAGACAAAAGCCTAGTGGCTGGGACATAGCATCACTGCTGTTCTTTCTAAGACTTAACATATCCTTAGGGCTACATTTAATATGTACAAAATTACAAGTAATTGCAAGAACAATAATTTCTTTTTAAATATATAGGACATTTAAGCATGCCTTAAAAAAATCTTGTAGCTGTGTAAAAATACTGTAACACTGATATGCAAATTACTGCAAGATTTTCTGCAATGCAAACCTCACATTTGTACAATGGTGCCAGATTTGACTGCTTTCCTGAGAATTTAGTTTTGAATTTGATTCTGCTAAACCTAAAATTTGGAGGGAGTTCTTTCTATGGGAGGGTAATTTTATAATTACCCATGAAATTTATGCATTTAAAAACCACATTCATTATGCAAATTTTCAAAACAAACTTATGTGCATAAATTCACTTTGAAAATTATATAACACACATTAATTCACCTATAGAAAGGTATACCTGCTCTTTACAGGGCGTAATTTGGCCGCGTTAATTTAGATATAAACTTCTTAAAATTAAAAGTGTGTGCAAAAATCCCAACTCTGTTGCTCAGAATCACCTATTTTTTGTGTGCATGAGTGTATGCACAAAATCAGGGTGTGCACAACCCCTGCACAATTTCATCAGTAGCATGGGATCTTCTTGGTGTTTCGGTACTTGCCAGGTTCTTGTGGCCTGGTTTGGCCTCTGATGGAAACAGGATGCTGGGCTTGATGGACCCTTGATCTGACCCAGCATGGCAATTTCTTATGTTCTTACTAAATGTTGTATGCGCACAAGTAGCTTTTAAAGTTAACCTCAAATGTCCTAGGGATTGCTCATTTCATCTCATGCATATTATCAGAAAAAGAAAAATTAACTTTAAGACAATGACGACTAAATCCAAGACTCAATTTTTGACTGTGTTTTTTAAATTCTGTTTATTAAGCGTGAGACACTTCTTTCTTGACAGGGAGGAACATGTAAAATTCAGCTGAGCTAGTTTTAACCAGGTGTGATATTTCTGAGCTTGTCTTTGCAAGCTGGGGCCTTAATGCTCTGTTTATGAACCTGGGAGAAAAGTAGGCATTATTATAGAAAAAACATAATTCTGAAACTCTGTAGGTTTCAAGTCATATTGCTGGAACTTTTCTTGGAGAAGTCCATTAACGGCTACTAATCAAGTTTAGTTAGGGAATAGCCACTGCTATTAATTGCATCAGTAGAATGGGATGATCTTAGTGTTTGGGAATTGCCAGGTTCTTGTGGCCTGGTTTGGCCTCTGTTGGAAACAGGATGCTGAGCTTGATGGATCCGTGGTCTGACCCAGTATGGCAATTTCTTATGTTCTTATAATGAGGCTGCTAAAAAGGAAAACATTTGATGACTCTCTATGTCCCAGCTCTCTAACTATCCTTTCCCTGTGATATTGTCTTCCTATGAACTCAGTAAAGTCAGCATTGTTTGAAAATGGCAAAGGTGTCTTTTGTTTCTTTGCGCAGCTCACCTTGGTTCTAGCCAGTGTTAGAATGGGAGAAGGCTCCTGCCAAGTAATCTGCCTCCAACTAGTCTTCTGAGGTATATTTTCTTTTTAAAAGATGATGGAAGACAATATTTGAACCATAGGGCATCAAATGTTTCACATGCTGAGGAAAACACAGCAAGCCCAATCTGAGACTTTTGTAGTCTAGTGTAACACCTTTCCTTACTGCTAAGGTGGCCTGGGAAAAGGAACTCGCTTCTTTACTCAAACTGACTTCATTTGAGGTTTGGTTTGTCATGACAACATTAATTGAATGTAGAAACTAACAGTCTTTATTATAGTCACAGGTCAGATTGAACAACACGGAACATCTAGCCATTATTATGAAACTATGTTACTGAGACTACAAGGCACCCCCCTCTACTTATAATAGGAACATATACATGTACAATTAACTATATGTGCCTCTGTAAACCGTTGTGACGGTAGTATACTGAACGACGGTTGTGACGGTTCAGTATACTGAACGACGGTATAGAAAAGATTTTAAATAAATAAATAAATAAACAAAAGGAGAAGAAACCCACGTAGTGGAAACCCAACTCTGCAAGGTGGCGGGCAGGTTTCATGAGGACAAACATCCTGCTGTCCTCAGAGAACACCTGTAAAAGGTAAGCAACCTTGCTTTCTCAGAGGACAAGCAGGATGGTAGTCCTCATCATGGGTGAATCCCTAGCTACAGGTTGCACCCCAATGAAAAAGGGGACCAACAGTACACCCAAACAAGGTGCCAATGGACACAACAATAGGTTTTGTTGGTAACAAGGGGAGGGGATAGCCTGAACAAAAACAATGGCCCCTAGGGGATAACAGAGTTGGGTTCTACACCTCAAACAAGTTCTGAAGGACAAAATGGCCAAACCTGCTGTTGCGCCGGCTGTCCCTATCCAAACAATAACATGATGTAAATCAGTGGAGAGAACTCCATGTCACAGCTCTGCAGATCTCATCCATGGGAATTTCTCACAAGTGGGTCACCAACGCTGCCATGACTCAAACAGAGTGAATCTTGACATGGCCCCAAAGATGCAATCCAATCTGGGTATAACAGAAGGAGATGCACTCTGCTAGCCAATTGGAAAGCATCTGGTTGGCAATGGTGTTGCCCAGCTTATTCCTATCAAAAAAACCACAAAAATGTGAGTGGACTGTCTAAGGAATTCTATCTGCTCTAGAGAGATGGGTAAGTTTTTTTTGCATTCCAAACTGTGCAGGGCTTGTTCACCTTGGTGTAAAAGGGCCTGTTGACAGGACGATGGACTGGTTAAGATGGATGTCCATCATCACCTTATGTAAGACCACCCTGTCATGAAAAAACTTAGTGGATAAGGCACTAAGGCCTGGAGCTCGCTGACCCTCTGTTTGATGTGACTGCCACAAAAAATATAACATTCCAGGTCAGGTCATAGAAGTTCAGCGGCTCAAAGGGAGCTTTCAACAGCTGAGCTAACACCACACTGAGGTTCCAAAACACAGCAGGAGGCTTTAGGGGAGGCTTCAACCCACATTAAATGTATAACTATAGGCTGTACAGAGATGGCATACCATCTACATCATGATGGTATGTACTTATTGCACTCAGATGAGCCCTAACATAATTGGTCTTTAAGCCAGCTTCCAATAGGTGTAAAAGGTAGTTGAGCAGTTTTTCTATGGAGCAGGAGAAAGGATCTAGGGCCTTCTGCTCACGCCATACAGAAAATATCCTTCACTTCAATCCATATGATTTTCTAGTGGAAGGCTTTCTAGACGACATCAGGACCTGAGACATCTTCTGAGATATAGAGTGGTTGCAATATTAACCTCTCAACATCACGGTTCTGAACGACAGGTCCTGGAGGTTGCGATGTCACAACCTGCTTTGATCCTGTGTGATGCAATTTGGGGAAGCCCCCCAACTCATCTGTGTCCAGATGGAGACTCTCGTAGGAGGGGAAACCAGATCTGTCTCAGCCAAAAAGGGACTATATGAGGATCATAGTTCTTTTGTCCTTGCGAAGCTTCAAGAAAGTCTTCGCTACCAGTGGATGCCCTGGGCGAGGTCATCTGAGGCTGGTCTGCCACATGTCCTACACAGAGAACAGAACAGGAATTTTCCTGCTCCAAGGTGTTGCAAACAGATCCACATCCAGGCTTCCCCAGAGGTGACCCCTTTGTCCAAAGATCATTCGTGGGGTCTGAAGATACAACTCAGTCTGTCCACTATCACATTCTTCATCTTGGCCAGATAATTGGCCCTGAGCACCATCCCCGGGACAGGACTCATGACCACATCTGAACCGCTTCCTGGCACAGGAGGTATGATCCTATACCTCCCTGCTTTTGACATACCACATCACCACTTGGTTGTTGTTTTGGATCAGGACAACCTTTGTTGGACAGCCGATCTCTGAAAGCCCATAGCGCATGCCTGATAGCCTGGAGCTCCAGGAAACTGATTTGATAAAGACATTTCTGAGCAGACCAGAGACCGTGATCACTGAGCCCATCTACATGAGCTCTCCAACCCAGGGTGGACGCATCCGTGGTTAGGACAATTTCAGTAGGAAGACTTTGAAAGGAGATCCTCTGTTCCAGATTTGAAACTGCTTGCTACCAGGACAAAGGGTCCCAGTGAGGCGAGGTGACTTGGATATGATCCTGGAGGTTCTGCATGGCCTGGCAGAACTGCAACCTCTGGATCCACTGGGCCTTTCACATGTATAAATGTGCCAAGGGAGTGACCTGAACTGTCACGGCCATATGGCCCAACATCCTCAACATGTGCAAAGCTGACACCTGCTGGCTCTGTTGAATCTCTGCTGTGATGGTCATCAGGTTGATGGCCCTTTGTCAAGGCAGGAAGGCCTTAGCCTGAGCCGTGTCTAGCAGGGCTCCAATAAAGTCCAATAGAGGTGACGGCGTAGTTGATGATGAACCCTAGTGTCTCCAATACCCAGATGGTTGAGTGCAAGGACCTGTCGGCCCCCACCCAAGAGATGCTCTTGACTAGCTAATCATTAAGATATGGGAAAACATGAACTCTCAGTTTGCAAAGGTGTGCTGCCACCAAGGTTAGGCATTTCATAAAGATATGTGGGGTTGACACAAGCCTAAACAGCAGCAAGCAATATTGGAAGTTATGCTTTCCCACTACAAACCGGAGAGACTTCCTTTCTTTTAAATTTTTTATTTATTGCATTTTCATTTAACTCTCAAGCAGCACTTGTTCCAGCAATAAGACAAAGTGTACAATATATGAATATTCCCTTAACATAATTAATACAGGTAATTTCTCCATATTTTTTGTCTACTTCACATAACTTGTAATCTAGGAGATAGAGGTTATAACAAGCGCTAAGAAATATTAAACAATTACTCCGATCTAATACCCCTCATACTTTTATTTTTATTCTTTTGCCAAAACAATCCATATCTTTTGACCATGAAACAGTGTCAAACTATTTTGTAGAAAAAGTCTTAACACTGAGTTTCTTTCTGTCACAAAAGCAAATGTAACTAAAAGAGTTGCTCTATTTTGTATAGGTGTGGCTCAGAGATCCCTCGAAGCTGATGGCTCAGTATTCTCCAGCCTGAATAGGCACTCCATTTTAATGAGCTGGATCTTACGTTCTTTCGGGGTCATCTGGGTGCACCTGCTGCAACCCTAGATGTCATGCGACACCCCAGGCAGAGGACACATCTATCATGGGGGTCTGTAATAGATATTTTCCTCATGCACAGAGGGCATCGCTTAAATCCTGAGGTGGACATCTCACCTCAAAATAAAAGGGACACGGGGGTATCAAAGTGAAAAGAAAATTACCAATACTCTTTGAAAACCCTATCTAGGATGCTAAAAGGAGGACCAGAGGGGTGGGAACCTGTATCGACCATGTGAGGCAGTGAAAAAAATATCTCGTGAAATGAAGTTTTTCAAAATTAGGCCCAGAAGGACAAAAATTTAAGAAAAGTAAGACTCTCACCCGATCGGAAAATGACAGGTTCCGCAGAAAAGAAGAGATTGAAGGGGACCTCGCATGGACGTGTGATTTGAGGCTCAATGAGGCTCAGTCAAAGTTCTAGAAAATTTGACATAAGTTTTCCATGCCGGGCTCCATCCAAAGATGCCACCCATGTGTGAGAACTACCATCCTGCTTGTCCTCGGAGAATAAATATTAACCAGGTAGACTTGGGGAAAGCCACTACATAACTCTGGGCATTAGCAGCATGGGATTGATCTATTATTTGGACTCCTGCCATGTACTTGTGACTTGGAAACAGGATACTGGGCTTGATGGATGCTTGATCTGACCCAGTATGGCAGTTCTTCGGTTCTTAAGTAAGCTTTTCAATAATTGCAGTATTACAAATTTTATACTATGTACTGAGCCTTGATTCATTTTTCTAGTGCAGAGCAACTGAATATCTGGCAGCAAGTATTCAGTAGTATGCCAACATTTTGTTACAAGAAGAAAGAAAAAGATCTGCCTATATAATGAGCAGACAAACCTGGGGATTCAATGCTTCCCGCACCCTAACCATACATGTGAATTTTGCCCCCACCTGTCAGAAAAGATGAAGACAACAGATTGGCACATACGAAAATATGTGCCTTGTCCACCATTCTCTCTAGCACAATGGAGTAGAGGATGGATTAAATTTAATAAAGTCTGTTAGATGTTGCCAATCATGATCCAAGATCCAAATAAGCAATTCAGACTATTTTACTGCACATGAAAACTTTATATTATGTATTTAATATTGTTCTGTGCTATGTAATAGTATTGATGTGTGCACTGACAAGTAAGCATACCTGCAGCATCCTGCTTTTGAAATGCTTGCATTTCTTTCTATCTCATGGATAATCTACTTGCCCAACACAGTATCTAATTATGGAATTTCGTTTTGTCTTTTTTTTTTTTTTGGAGAGGGATTCTGAGGATCATTCCAATACATCCCAAAAAATGCATGACTAGCAAAAATAAGTATTTGTAGGCCTATGTGTATCTGGCTAAACTGTTTCAGAAAACTGTAGAATTAGTCTTTTTTTTTGTTTTTGCTATAGAATAGGATGCAATGAGAAATGCAGAAATGTCTTACACTTCCTATCCAATCCTTTTATTTTAGATTAAAATTGGGGCCTTTTATTACCAGATGACTAAGCATTTTTGTCCCCCATTGATACTGAATAGGAAAAGCCCTATAGCACACCTGACCCTTAGAAACAAAGATCAATGAACAAGTTCCAGCCGCTACCTTTTTAACGGACTAATCAAATATTAGTGACTAGTATTTGAGAGCTTTTAGCTGAAATTCAACTTCTCCTATGAATCTATTAATTACTGAATGTGCCTAATGTAATGGTACACAAAATATAAAAACATTTCTTTTCCTTAAATGTTTGGCTTTGACTACTGCTGACTTAAAATCCCAAACTATTCAGATGTCCTACAAACAGAAGCAAACCACTCTGAGAAGACAATTTGCTTTTATTAGAAAGCAGGCACACTGAAGGTCCTAATAATTTGCATATTGTTTTGGTCAAATGTCCAGTAAGTTTCATAATAATGCAAGTTGATCATGTAAATGGATTTTCTTTTGTTTCTTAGCTATTTCCCAAAGTGTGCTTCACAAAAGGGACTTATGCAGATTAAAAATATGTATGCAGTAAACAGAAATATATATGCTAACTCACATTTTAATATTTGGTTGCTTAGGTGTACTGAAGCCAAGCCTATTTTTCTACTGAAATAACAGTAATGAAAAATTATTTAAAGAAAAAAAGATTTACTTATTACTTTGCAGCTGGCAGTAATGAATAAACTAAGCATCTATTTTCTGATTTTCTGCTGTGCGATACCTAACAAAAATAGGTAAGAAATTATAAAATACACATTTTCTCATAATAAAAGCCACAAATCTGTTTCAAACAGTATTCTAGTTATATCCTGCATACATTATTATTGCTGCAGGGGTGACCCCTTTTAATCTATTCTTCTAGGAAATAATTCAACCAACCAAAACCCAACAACTAGACCAATCCAATCTGCACTATTGGTTCAATCAAAAATTTTAAATACTGTTACCCCTAAAAGAGCAGCTAGTGTAATGCATATAGTGACATTCATCTTGTTCTCAAAATATCTTAATATCAATAAGTCATTTTGTGAACAAAATGTGCTCAGGTTTTGTTTTTTTTTTTTTTTTAAATAAAAATCACTTTTTCCTTCCCTTAATGGATCAGAAAAATAGATCATATATCTCCAGCTTTGTTCTTCCTGTTTGTTGTTTTATCAGACAATGGACTGAAAAATAACTGATGTCACGATCAGAATCCACTTTCAGTACCTCATCAGTGTCAAAATGCACAATTTGTTTAGAAAACAAAGTAGAGATGACCTTGAAGTTATATTGATTAGAGGCAAGCACCATCATATACACGCTTGTACATTTTTTACATTCTGCTGTTTAAAAATACAAATCAAAATGCATTAAAGTAGGAGTTTGTATCACTGATCTACTCAGCATACTCTACACTTTCACAATGAAAGAACAATTATAAAAATATTCCAAAAGTAATTAACAACCCCCCCTCAAAAAAAAGTCTTAATTGTATAAGACTTCACGGCCTTTGTCATAGCAAACGTAAATTAGCTCCGGTTAAAAAAAATCTTCCTTAAAACCCATATTTATTTATTTATTTATTTATTTAGGGTTTTTATATACCGACTTTCTTGATATATATATGTCAAATCAAGTCGGTTTCCATATAACACAACTATCGCCGGGAGGCGTTACATTAAACAATAAACATAGTATTGAACAGAGAACGTGTAGTGTTACATTAAACAATCAAAAAGGTTGTTATATTAAACAATAAACATAGTATTGAACAGAGAACGTGTAGGGTTACTTTAAACAATCAATAAGGTCCTGATGGTCCTGAGGGTATTAGGTTGGCGGTGGACTTTATATTGTGCTATTTTGTTCTTTGTCCTGTGTCGAAGTGTTCCTGTGATTCCGGAAAGGCTTGCCGGAAGAGCCATGTTTTAAGGTTTTTCTTAAAGGTTAAATGGCAAGTTTCGAGTCGAAGATCTGGCGGAAGTGAGTTCCAAAGGGTGTGCCCGGCTGTGGTAAATATTTAAAGGTAAATAGAGACCACCTATGTCCAAATCAGACTGGCTGAGCTGATTCAAACTCTCCTGGATGAAGAATCAAGCTGTTTTTGTTGCATCAAATGAATCTAAAGCAGAGGTCAAAACATGACAAATAAAAACCTATTAGAAGAACTCAGTGATCTGACTTGGACTCGGGTAAATACTGACTGTTTAACAATTTCAAGATTACTCCACAAACAAGGTCTGTTGGGGATGGTGACAAGAATGAAGTGACTTCTGAGAGAAGCCATATGATATGTCACATCACAATTGCAAAAAAGACCTTAAACAAAAACCACACACTTACGGGACATTGCATGCAAGGTGTGTTGTGTTGTAGAAAGTGTTGTGATCTGATAAAATGAAAGTAGAATTTTTTTAGCTTCAATGCTAACTGATGTATGGCATAAACAAATCTAACACATCACCTTGTCAATACCATGCCTATAGTAAAGCAAGGTGATAGCAGCATTATCTTGTAGGGATGCTTTGCAGCAGCGAGGAAGATCGAGACAAAGATGGATGGTGCAAAGTACAAGCAGATCCTGGAGGAAATCCTGTTCCATTCCATGCTCGTCAATTTTTTAAATGATTGGGTGGGCTAAACAATACAAATTACCCTTTCCTAGCCACAGTGAAGTAGTTTGTTCAATACTGGGTATGCTCAAACATCCACTGTACCCAAGAGCCAGCACCTATGTTCCAGCCTACCTCAGACCTGGGACTGGGGAGAAGATTCACTTTTCAGCAGATCAATGATCCTAAGCCCAAAGCAAAAGCAACAACAGAGTGGCTCTGCAAGAAGAAAGTGAATATCCTTGTGTGGCCCAGTCAAAGCCTAGACTTGAATCCAACAGAAAGCGCAGTTGCTTACCTGTAACAGGTGTTCTCCTAGTGCAGCAGGATGTTAGTTCTTACAGATGGGTGACATCATCAGATGGAGCCAGGCACAGAAAACTTTTGTCAAAGTTTCTAGAAGCTTTGACTGGCATACTGAGCATGCCCAGCATGCCACTATCCGCACGTCCATCAGAGGTTCCCCTTCAGTCTCGTAACATAGAAAAACACGAGCAAAAAGCAGAGTTGCTTACCTGTAACAGGTGTTCTTCCAGGACAGCAGGATGTAGTCCTCACATGTGGGTGACGTCACTGGACGGAGCCCTATCACAGAAAACTTTTCTGTCAAAGTTTCTAGAACTCTTGACTGGCACACTGAGCATGCCCAGCATGCCATAATCCCTGTAGGCACAGGGGTCTCCCTTCAGTCTCGTTTGTAGCAAAAGGTGCGAGCGAAAAATAAAATAACACATTTCGGACCCAACTCTGCGGGGTGGCGGGTGGGTTTCGTGAGGACTACATCCTCTGTCCTGGGAGAACACCTGTTATAGGAAAGCAACTCTGCTTTCTCCCAGGACAAGCAGGATAGTATGTGGGTGATTAGCAAGCTACAGGCTGACTCATATTTAAATTGTACAAACAGCTTACAATTTGTGCAACAGGCACAACTGGTGTACTGTTGGGGAAAATGAGGCAGCCTGAAAATCACAGCAGATGGAAGTGGAAGGATTATACTGGAAATAAGTTCTTTAAGACGGATTGTCCAAAGGCAGAGTCTTGACGTCCTTCCTTGTCTAGGCAGTAATGTGCTGCAAATGTGTGAAGAGAGCTCCATGTTGCAGCTTTACAGATCTCAGCAATCGGTACTGAACGATAGTGTGCTACTGAGATTGCCATGGCTCTCACTGAGTGCGCCTTCACTCGTCCTTGGAGAGGAAGGCCTGCTTTTTCATAGCAGAACTTGATACAGTCTGCTAGCCAGTTAGAGAGAGTTTGTTTGCCCACTGCAACTCCTGGTTTGTTTTTATCGAAAGAAACAAAGAGTTGGGTGGATTTCCTATGGACTGCAGTGCGCTCTGGGTAAAACGCAAGTGCACGTTTACAGTCCAAGGCGTGCAAAAGTCTCTTGCCCTGGTGAGAGTGAGGCCTTGGGAAAAAGGTGGGCAAGAACTCAGACTGATTCAGGTGAAAGTCAGTGACCACCTTGGAAAGAGAACTTTCCATGTAAGAAATTTAACATCGCAGGAGTGCAAAGGCTCAAACGGAGAGCGCATGAGCCTTGTAAGTACTTCATTTAGGTCCCATTCAGTGACTGGTGGTCGTAGAGGGGGCTTAAGCTGTAGTAGGCCCCTCATGAACCGACTCACAAGGGGTTGCACTGTTACCGGGGCATCCCCCACTCCCTTATGGTATGCTGAGATGGCACTGAGGTGTACCCCCACCGAGGAAGTCTGGAAACCAGTCTCTGAAAGGTGCCAGAGATAGTTTAATAGAGATGGAGTGGGGCAGGAAAAAGGGTCTATACCTTTTTGCGTGCACCATATGGTAAATCTATTCCACTTAGAACGATAGGATTTTCGTGTGGAAGGCTTTCGTGAAGCTACAAACACTTGAGAAACATCAGTTGAAAGACTGAGCAGTTACAGGATCAAGATTTTAACATCCAAGCTGTGAGGGATAGGGTCTGAAGGTTTGGGTGGCATAATATTCTTTGGTTCTGAGTTCTGAGAGTGGATGCTGTGCCCCGGCGAATGGGTTCTCTGATCGAGAGGTCAAGAAGCATGGGAAACCACACTTGTCGAGGCCAGTATGGGGCTATAAGTATCATTGACCCTTTGTCCTGTTGTAGTTTCATGAGTGTTTTGGCTATCAGCAGTATCGGGGGATACGCGTATAGGAGGCCTGTGTTCCAGGGGCGAGCGAAGGCGTCCATGGCTAACGTGTTTTGTTGCCTGTGCAGGGAGCAGAATCTGTCCACTTTGTGATTCTGTTCGGATGCAAAGAGTTCGATTGTTGGCTGACCCCAGCGTTGGAAGAGTTTGCTCGCCACGTTGGGATTTACAGACCACTCGTGGGGATGGAACTGTCGACTGAGGCAATCTGCTAGTACGTTCTGTACGCCTGCTAGATAGGTGGCCTGGAGGTGCATGGAGTGTGCAAGGGCTTAGCCCCAGATCTGCGCGGCTTCTTGGCAGAGGAGATAAGAGCCCGTTCTTCCTGTTTCTTCAAGTACCACATTGCAACTGTGTTGTCTGTTTGTATGAGAACAGTCTTGGGTGAAAGGCAGTCCTTGAATGCATAAAGAGCATAACATATGGCTCGAAGCTCCAGAAAGTTGATTGGATATTTTGCTTCAAGTTGTGTCCAAGTACCTTGAGTTTGAAGGTTGTTCACGTGAGCTCCCCAACCCAAGTTGGATGCGTCTGTGGTTAAGGTTACTTGTGGAATTGGCTGCTGGAAGGGTAGACCTGTCAGCAGGTTGGTTTTGTTTGTCCACCAGAGAAGTGATAGACGCAGCTGGTGCGTTATATGAATCTGAGATGAAAGAGGTTGAGTGGCTTGGAGCCACTGAGATTTCAAAGTCCATTGAGTTATTCTCATGGCCAGCCTGGCCATAGGAATGACATAGACCATGAAAGCCATGTGGCCCAGCAATGATGGGCCACATGGCTTTCAGCCTCAGCCCATCAATTCCACATGGAATTGATGGGCTGAGGCTGTTCTCTTTGTGCGCAGAGACGTAGCAAATTTGGAGAGTGTATCTGCGCGGTTGTTGGGTAAGAAGGCCTTTATGACTGTGGTGTCCAAATCTGCTCCGATGAAAGTAAGGAGGTGAGATGGAGTCATGTGGGATTTTTGGTAACTGATGAGAAATCCCAAGAAGTGTAGCAGAGTTATGGTGAGGTTGAGCGCTTCAAGAGCCAAAAAAACATACTTCAAAAATTGGAAGAAGGATCCATCTGAAGAAAATAGGATAAAACATAAGCATTGTCAAGCTAAGTGAAAAACACTTATAAGACAGGCGAAGAGAGAATTTGAAATGAAATTGGCCGTAGAGGCAAAAACTCATAATAAAAACTTTTTAAAATATATCCAAGGCAAGAAACCTGTGAGGGAGTCGGTTGGACAATTAGATGCCAGAGGGGTTAAATGGGCTCTTAGGGAAGATAAGGCCAATGCAGAAGGACTAAATGAATTCTTTGCCTCCGTGTTTACTAATGAAGATGTTGAGGAGATACCAGTTCCAGAGATGGTTTTCAGGGGAGATGAGTCAGACGAACTGAACGAAATCACTGTGAACCTGGAAGATGTAGTAGGCCAGATTGACAAACTAAAGAGTAGGAAATCACCTGGACCAGATGGTATGCATCCTAGGGTTCTGAAGGAACTAAAAAATGAAATTTCTGATCTATTAGTTAAAATTTGTAACCTATCATTAAAATCATCCATTGTACCTGAAGACTGGAGGGTGGCCAATGCAACCCCAAAATTTAAAAAAGGCTCCAGGGGCGATCCAGGTAACTATAGACCAGTGGGCCTGACTTCAGTGCCGGGAAAAATAGTGGAAACTATTCTCAAGATCAAAATCGTAGAGCATATAGAGAAAGACATGATTTAATGGAACATAATCAACATGGATTTACCCAAGGGAAGTCTTGCCTAACAAATCTGCTTCATTTTTTTGAAGGGGTTAATAAACATGTGGATAAAGGTGAACCGGTAGATGTAGTGTATTTGGATTTTCAGAAGGCGTTTGACAAAGTCCCTCATGAGAGGCTTCTACGAAAACTAAAATGTCATGGGATAGGAGGCGATGTCCTTTCGTGGATTACAAGCTGGTTAAAAGACAGGAAACAGAGAGTAGGATTAAATGGTCAGTTTTCTCAGTGGAAAAGGGTAAACAGTGGAGTGCCTCAGGGATCTGTACTTGGATCGGTGCTTTTCAATATATATATAAATGATCTGGAAAGGAATACGACGAGTGAGGTTACCAAATTTGCGGATGATACAAAATTATTCAGATTAGTTAAATCACAAGCAGACTGTGATACATTACAGGAGGACCTTGCAAGACTTTAAGATTGGGCATACAAATGGCAGATGAAATTTAATGTGGACAAGTGCAAGGTGTTGCATATAGGGAAAAATAACCATTGCTTTAGTTACACGATCTTAGGTTCCATATTAGGAGCTACCACCCAAGAAAAAGATCTAGGCATCATAGTGGATAATACTTTAAAATCGTCGGCTCAGTGTGCTGCAGCAGTCAAAAAAGCAAATAGAATGTTAGGAATTATTAGGAAGGGAATGGTTAATAGAATGGAAAATGTCATAATGCTTCTGTATCGCTCCATGGTGAGACCACACCTTGAATACTGTGTACAATTCTGGTCGCCGCATCTCAAAAAAGATATAGTTGCGATGGAGAAGGTACAGAGAGGGCAACCAAAATGATAAAGGGGATTGAACAGCTTCCCTATGAGGAAAGGCTGAAGAGGTTAGGGCTGTTCAGCTTGGAGAAGAGACGGCTGAGGGGGGATATGATAGAGGTCTTTAAGATCATGAGAGGTCTTGAACGAGTAGATGTGACTCGATTATGTTCACTTTCGAATAATAGAAGGTCTAGGGGGCTTTCCATGAAGTTAGCAAGTAGCACATTTAAGGCTAATCGGAGAAAATTCTTTTTCACTCAACGCACAATAAAGCTCTGGAATTTGTTGCCAGAGCATGTGGTTAGTGCAGTTAGTGTAGCTGGGTTCAAAAAAGGTTTGGATAAGTTTTTGGAGGAGAAGTCCATTAATGGCTATTAATCAATTTTACTTAGGGAATAGCCACTGCTATTAATTGCATCAGCAGCATGGGATCTTCTTAGTGTTTGGGTAATTGCCAGGTTCTTGTGGCCTGGTTTTGGCCTCTGTTGGTAACAGGATGCTGGGCTTGATGGACCCTTGATCTGACCAAGCATGGCAATTTCTTATGTTCTTATGTTCAGTCATCGAGGTAAGGGAACACGTGAATGGTGTTCTTGCGCAGGTGGGCAGCCGTCGCTGGTAAGCATTTCGTAAAACCCGAGGTACTCAGGAAAGGCCGAATGGTAGAACTCAGTATTGAAAATGTCTGTGACCCACTATAAAGCACAAGTATTTGCGATGATGGGGGTTTATGGCTATATGTACATACGCGTCCTGAAGATCCAGAGAACAGAGCCAATCTCCTTGTTGTAGAAGGGTAAGTAAGGTTCCAAGAGACACCATTCTGAATTTTTCTTTTTGGAGAAATCTGTTGAGATTGCGAAGGTCTAAGATGGGGCAGAGCCCTCCTGATTTTTTGGGAATTAGAAAATAGCGGGAATAGAACCCTCTGCCGGTTTGTGTCGAGGGAACGGGTTCTACAGACCTGGCTTGAAGAAGGGCGGAGAGCTCTGACTCCAGCATCAGTGTGTGGTCTTTTTGGGCCCACAGTGCATTTGGTGGAGAGTCTGGGGGTACGATGAGGAAGTTTAGATGGTATCCCTTGGTTATGATTATCCATTGGTCTGTTATGAGGTGCCACTGTTGTTGGAAGTGGAGCAATCGGCCTCCGACAGGTTTCTCTGGATTTGGATTTATTGAAGACTGGCAACCATTCTCTGGAAACATGTCAAAATCCAGATGCTGGACCAGATTGTGGGGCTGGTTGAGCTCTGGGTGCTTTGGGCTGGCGTGTATATCCTCTGTGAGAGGCCTTAGCAGGCTTCGCTCTAGATGCAGGAGGGCAATACTTGTGAGAGTGGTAGAACAGTTTCTTGGGGTCCCTTCTCATGCTTTTGCGAAATGAGGAGAGAGCATCAGTGGTCACTGTAGACAACTGGCGCAGTGTCTCGTGATGGTCTTTTAACTGAATCACTGCATCTTGAATTTTATCCCAAAGAGATTGTCCCCGATACTCGGCAGGTCAGTAAGCTTGTCCTCGACCTCAGGCCGTAAATCAGAAGCCTTTAGCCAAGCCCACTGTTAGGCGCCGATTCCCATTGCTGATAAGCGGGAGGCAGTTTCAAAGGAGTCATGCTGCCCGAACTTCATGCTTTCCTGTCTCAAGGCCCTTGTGAAGAATAGCAGTTAGACTCTCTTGATATTGCTGAGGCAATGAATCTCTAAGGTCCTGAACCTGCTTCCACAGGTTTCTCTGGTATTGGGTCATATAGAGCTGGTAAGTGGCAATACAAGACACCAACATGGAGCCTTGGAACATTTTCCTACCTAGACCATAAGAATTTTTGCTCTTTTCCTGGAGGGGCTGAGGAATGAGGCCGCAAGCGCTTTGCTTTTTTCTGTGCAGCTTCAACCACAACTGAATGATGAGGCAGAACAGATAGCTGTTGAAGAGTTTCAGGGTAATCCTTCAGCTGGGCTACTGCGTCCCTGACCTTATCCCCAAAGATAATTTTCCCCTGCCCCAGGGAGGTCAGCCAACTTCTCCTGGACCTCTGAGCGAAGGTCGGAAGTACGAAGTTAGGACATCCTATTTGCACCAATGTCCACGGCAGCCACCCAGGCTGCTATTTCAAAAACATTGTAGGTGGATCTCACCTCATGTTTTCTGGCTTCCAGGCCCTGTTGTACAACAGCAGAGACTACTCCTGTTACTGCTGCGGCAGGCGCTCTGTAAGATCCTGGACCTATTTCCACAGGTTCCTGCTGTACTGGATCATGCATAACTGGTAGGAGGTAGAGATGTGCATTCGTTTTTTCCGAATTGGAAAATTTAAATAAAATTGTCCAATTCGGCATGTTTCAAGGAGCCCGAAAAACGATCTGGATTTTCCCGTTTTTTCGCGAAAATTCGTTTTTCGGATTAGTGCGCACTCCCAGTTAGCGTGCGCTAACAAAAACTAACAAAATATAACTCCCCGTTAGTGCACACTAACTCAAAAAACGATTTTTCGTGAAAAAAAAGACCCGAACTGCACAAAACGACATTTCCCATAGCGGCCGAAAAACGAAGAACAACACGAACACAAAAAATGATTCACATCTCTAGTAGGAGGAGATACGTTCAATAAGCATAGCGCCCTGAAAGATCTTCCTACCTAAGGCATTCAGCTCCCGATGTTCTCGCTCCGGGGTGGGGGTGGGGAGGAATGGGTGCAGGAACGCTTGGCCTTTTTGAGAGCAGACGCCACCACCACAGATTGGTGGGGGGAGATTGGGTTTTTCAAAACCCAATGCCTGTTGCACCAGGTAGGTGGCGCCTGCCTTTCTATTTACCGGAGAAATTGATATAGAGTCCAACACCTCTTGGAAGTCCAGTGAAAACAGGACTGATGGAGGGGGATGAGGCATCAGCGGAGTCTGCTCAGAGCCCAAGGAGGCTCGGTGCCCAGCACCGAAGACAGTGGGGTATGCCTAGGACTCCCGGGTCTGCCAGAGGATGGGGCCTCCTCACTACGGAGCCTCTTTGATGGCGGCACAGCAGTCGCGGTTGCCACACAGGAACCAGAACCATGCGCAGACGGTGACCGATGTCAATGCTTACAGGGTTTCCCACGGTCTTTTCTCTGGCACCGAGGAAGCGGAGGATCCCGATATCAGAGAGAGTACCAACAGCGGCAAGGGCCGATCACCAGCTCCCTGATCCTTGGAAGTAGGTTCCAGGGGTGTGTAGAGGGGCAGCGTATCCAGCGGTTCCCCTGTACCCTCGGGCGTTGATTCCGAAGCCAGTTTTAGATGGAGTGGATTTCTTGGGGCCAAAGAGTTTCTCCATTTTGTCGCGACGAGCATGACGGCCCTAGGGGGGGTCATCAGTTGCATAAAGTCCAAGGGATGACACCCTTGGACTTTATGTGATGCCACCAGGCAGAGGATGCAAACCTCATGCGGGTCTGTGATGGATATGGTTCGCGGGCACGGGGGGCATCGATGAAAACTGGACACCATGAACATGAGCCGATGAGCAGTCAATAGTTGGCAGTCAGCGAGAAGCGACCTGCCAGGAATCGACCGGGAAAAAGTTGAAATAGCAAAAACTAACCTGCCATGTCGAAGGGACACCATCTGGAAGAAGGGAGACCCAATGTGGAATGGGAAAAAATGCTTTAAAGTTTGAAAAGATAGCATAAATTAGAGAGCTCCAAAAACTGTGAGGCAACTAGCACCACATAAAAAAAAAAAAAAGACTGACATGGGACCTTGCATGGGCACATGGTTAGTGGCATGCTCAGTGTGCCAGTCAAAGCTTCTAGAAACTCTGAAAAAAGGTTTCTGTGCCAGGCTCCATCTGATGATGTCACCCATTGGTGAGGACTACCATCCTGCCTGTCCTAGGAGAAAACCTGTGGCAAGACTTGAAGACTGTAGTCCACAGACAATCCCCAGCCAACTTGAAAGAGCTTGAGCTCTTCTGCCAAGTCGAATGGGCAAAAATGGCATCATCCTACACTGCAAAGTAAGTTGTTATACACTTATCCTAAACCATTCATGGCTGTTACTGCTGCAAAAGGGGCTTCCACCAAGTAATGAGTAAAGGGATATGAAGACTTATATAATCAAGACTTTTAATTGTAATTCTTAATTATGTTTGAAATATTTCTACAATTATTCTTTCCTGAAGAAGATGCACAGTATTTTGGGTAGATCAGTGATCAGTGAAACAATCTCCTATATTATTTACTAAAACGTTTCTATACTGCATTATCTACAATTCTAAGCGGTTTACAGAAAAACATTCATAAAAATAAAACACGAAGACTATACCAAAATAACATAAGCCATAAAATAAAAAAACAAAAGAATACACAAAATGACAAACATAAAAATATAAAAAGACACAGAGCTAATGGCCTGCAGTAATGCTCTGTGATAGGGGCCAACCAATGGCACCGGTAGCCCCTGTGACATAGTAAGGACAAAGGGCCATCGGCGCCATTTTCATTACTGGCAGCCGACGGCCCAAAGGCAGGAGATCGCTCCCACACCCTCGCTGGACCACCAGGGACTTTTGGCAGGTCTTGGGGGGGGGGGGGGGGGGTCAGGAGGGTGGGGGGATGTAGTTAATTAAATTTAAAGGGTTGGGATGGGGTTTTTTTTCCCCCACAGAAAGAGAACGATTAAAGTTTTCTGATCTGGGGAGTGGACCGAAATGGCCCTCCTCAGACCCGAAAACGATATGGGGATAAAAAAAAAATGTAATGCACTCCCCTAATTTGCTCCATAAGAAGCCACAGACGCCCGGGAACAGAGCCGGTTTAGCACACCATTTTTTTTTTTTTTTTAAATTTTCCCCCCTCTGAATCCTAGGTGCGTCTTATGGAGCGAAAAATACGGTAATAACATGCAATGATGCATCCTATTTTAAATCATTTTGATTTGTAATTTTTAGACAGCAGAATATGAAAAAAGTACAAGACTTTTGAAAAGTACTATACATAAACATCAAAATCTCAGTTTTTGAACCAATTGCCAAGTAACCAGGTAGACATACTGTCAGCCAATCGCTCAAAGATACATCCCCCCCACAAAAAAAAAACCTTAAAAAGGAATTGAAGCCAGGGAGGGGACTGCTGAGGTTAAAGAGAAGATTCAGGCTGGAGTGGGGGACAGAAGGAAATGGCATGTTGAGGGGGGCAGATTGAGTGAGACAGGGTAAAAAAATTAAGACCGGGAGGATGAGAGGATAGCTGAGGTTGATGAGGAGCATTGAAGGAAGAGTGGATTAAGCAGGATTGGGGGAGAAAGGACTGGAGATTGAACAGATGCAACAGCAAATGTAAGGAACATCTTTGGAAAATGTATACCCCAGAGAGTATATCTTTCTAATGTTGAGAGAGAATGTAGTACACCGTAAACTCTCAAATCTTGTCATTTATAACCTATTGCCGAAGAAAGCATATATCTAACTTTTAAATTTAGTACAGAATGCTTGTATTATACAATTTCTACTGTATCTTGAATGAAATTAAAACTGTATATATACCAGTAGTAAATGTTTCTAGCACAACTTTAACAAACAAAATACATGCAGTACATTAAGCTACCAAGTACTATGCAGTTTTTTTTACTGCCTGCACAAAGAAAAGGTTGCAACAGCAATCTGGGAACAAGGGGTTTGATATATTAAAAACTATTATTGCAAAGAAATTAAATTACACTAAAACAAAACCATAGAAAAATCCACAGGACCTGTAAAACAATACTCCACAGATTTGAATTCCTTACTTCTTGGAACAGCATTACATTTTAATCTATCCAATATACTGTGCTGCTTTTTTAAGTTTATCACAATTTAAATGGTTTATGTACTTACATAGTTTTGATTTGAGTTCTTTGATTTATTATACTGGATACATTTGCAATGTGATTTACTGAAAAAGTTAATTGTTAATATACCAGTGCTCATACCACTGTTTAATGGCAAGATAGAAACACAAGCATGATACACAGTCTTAACATCCCGCCCCCAAATCCTTCAATAAAATAATCTCTACCAATACAGAGGACATGCTTGATATGGACACGATAAGACTCCTCCTGTGCTTTGTTTCCTTGCTGTTACGTTTAGAGACTCACACTATCCTCGCTGGTATGCTGCAGTGATTTTCAGAAGCACTAGTCATCATATTTTGATGATATATTAACTATTAACTGAGCCAGTGAATTTGTATGCAGAACAACGTTTGATTATTTTACTTCACCATGAGAACCTCTATATGCGCTGTATGAACAAAAGCAAAAAAATATGCATTGATGGATGCTCTATTTAGCCACGAAGAAGGAAAGGAAAAAAAAAAGGTTAAAACTAAACTGCACTGAAAAGTATTAGGGTTTCTGGGTTTCTCTGCTCACAATTCTACAGAGTCCCACTGGTAAAGCCTAGTCACAAAGCTTCACGCAGTACAGACTTCAGATTCAATTAAACACACTTTTCCTCCATCCAGATACTTCCATTATAGAGCACTACTATCTTAAAAGAATTAAAGTGCTAAAATAAAATCTGTCTACCAAGATTTATATTCACAACTATTCAAGGTCTACTACACAATACCGAGCAGGTATGCTACCTTATATTTCCTTTGTACATGTGAACATATCTTGTGCTTGCTTCAAGACAGTATTTCACACATTGTAGGTTTAATAACTATTGTTAATTGACATTGTCCAACCATATCCTTTTTCCTTATGTACAAATACAAAAGAAGTCTTGATTGCTGTTCAAGAAGTCACCATACCACATAAGATGCATGCACAGTGTTCCTGCCGCGGTTGCCTGGCAACCGGCAGGATGCATGCTGAAGGGAAAGACGTGCCAGCATTAATGAACGTGTTTGTGCCAGGTGAGCGAATGATGGCTCTTCTTTGCCAGACAGGATCATTCAGCTTCTTCCATATCTGCATAGGCAATGTTTCCCAGGTTAACTGGGAACAATGCTGATCTTAGAGAGCTAGCAATTATGCTAGCTTTCCAGCAAAGAGGAAATGGACAGGGCAATTTAAGACCCCTCAGTCTCTTTGCTCAGAGCTGTTCAAGGGTGGTAGGAAATAATATTTGTAAAGAATAAATGTCTTACTGATCTTGACCTTTCAGAGGTAATCTGGTTTCTATGATGTTTTTACTTTCCTCTAAAATCAGCTTACACTGATTGCACTTGCATTTGCCTTGCCTTGCCTGGGAGTTCCTGCTTTCTATTCATAGTGCAAGGCCATTCTGCATATAATAGTTTCTGAGCAGTGATAATACTGAGGCTTTTTTTTTTTTTTTTTACACAAGTCTGGATACAAGAAACATGAGATAAGCAAAGTTAGAAATCAGGGCATTAAAAAAATAGTTTTATCTGAGGACCCTACATATTTTATATTAAGGCAGGGGCTCTCAATTCACTCCTTGGGATACACTTAACCAGTAAGGATTTCAGGAAATCTACAATAAATATATATAAAAAAATATGTGCATGCAAATCTATCTCATGCATATTCATTGTGGATATCCTAAAAACCTAACTGGCTAGGTGCCGCAGGGATCGGTGTTGGGACTGGTCTTGTTCAATATCTTTGTGAGCGACATTGCGGACGGGATAGAAGGTAAGGTTTGTCTTTTTGCGGATGACACTAAGATCTGCAACAGAGTGGACACGCCGGAAGGAGTAGAGAGAATGAGACGGGATTTAAGGAAGCTGGAAGAGTGGTGAAAGATATGGCAGCTGAGATTCAATGCCAAGAAGTGCAGAGTCATGCATATGGGGTGTGGAAATCCGAAAGAACTGTATTCGATGGGGGGGAGAAGGGCTGATATGTACGGAGCAGGAGAGAGACCTTGGGGTGATAGTCTCTAATGATCTGAAGTCGGGGAAACAATGTGAGAAGGCGATAGCTATAGCCAGAATAATGCTGGGCTGCATAGAGAGAGGAATATAGAGTAAGAAAAGGGAAGTGATAATCCCCTTGTACAGGTCCTTGGTGAGGCCTCACCAGGACCTGTACAAGGGGATAATCACTTTGCTCAGTTCTGGAGACCGTATCTCCGAAGGGACAGAGACAGGATGGAGGCAGTCCAGAGAAGGGTGACCAAAAAGGTGGAGGGTCTTCATCAAATGACTTATGAGGAGAGATTGAAGAATCTAAATATGTACACCCTGGAGGAAAGGAGGAGCAGGGGTGATATGATTCAAACTTTCAGATACTTGAAAAGTTTTAATGATCCAAAGACAACGACAAACCTTTTCCATTGCAAAAAAATCAGCAGAACCAGGGGTCACGATTTAAAACTCCAGGGAGGAAGACTCAGAACCAATGTCAGGAAGTATTTCTTCACGGAGAGGGTGGTGGATGCCTGGAACGCCCTTCCGAAGGAAGTGGTGAAGACCAAATCTGTGAAGGATTTCAAAGGGGCGTGGGATAAACACTGTGGATCCATAAAGTCTAGAAGATGTGAATGAAGAGAAGAGGCACAGGGGTGGCTTGCTTACGGGAATGACGGCTACTACCTGGAGATTAATATCCTTATTCAATAAACATACACACAATTAATGCGACCACAAGCAGCTACTCTCCTGCTTATTTGCATCCACAAATAAGCAGGAGAGTAGCTTGCTTGTTATGGCGGTTACTACCCCAAACCAAATAAGCCTGATACTTCACTTTCAAAGCATATCTAGCATAGCTCTCTGCTTCAACGGCAGGGAGAATGAAGAAAAGATGATTTATATTCAGACAACAACCAACAAGGACTGAATTGCACAGGCAGGGTAAACAAGCGTGGGAATAGCTTGCTTATTACAGTGGTTACTACCCCAAACCAATTAGCTAGATACTTCACTTAGATGCAGCTCCAGCACTGCTGTCTGCATCGATGGTGGGGGTGGAAGGGAATTGGAACCAAAAAGTTACTTATAAGGGCCAAGAGTAACAGATAAGTATGAAAACAAATAGCTATGAAAGCTTGCTGGGCAGACAGGATAGGCCGTTTGGTCTTCTTCTGCTGTCACTTCTATGTTTCTATATCTTAAGGACTAGGTTGAGAATCACTTTAAAAAGGTATAAAATATACATCTGTATCACATAAATGTAAGTCTGTTGTCTTACTAAAAGCTAAAAGATGGTCTAACTCAGAAAATGGTAAAAGCAAGATTGTTTACCGTAAATGGTGTTTTCCGTAAATAGCAGGATGAATTAGCCATAATCTGTAGGTAATATCATCCAATGGCACTGAATGGACTTCTCTCCAAGCTAAGCTGTGATCTACTGAGCACACATTACCACAAGAGAGTCTCTTCAATCTATATCATAGCTAAATGTATAGCTAGGTAGTAGAATCTCCAGGGGAGCAGGCGGGCAATCTATCTATGGAAAACACCGTTTACAGTAAGCAAACTTGCTTTTTTCCATTGATAAGCAGGCTGAATTAGCCATGATCTGTGGGAAGTCTCAAAATGAGGGTTGTAGTGGAGCAATTACTGAATAAGCAACTGGACTCCTCTGTGGAGAGTAGACTATAGTGAGAATAGATCATGCAATACCGCTTGTCCTAAATTACTGCCAGTCCTTGAGAGGATGTTCAGACCGCAACAATATATTCAGGTATGAACTTGTGACCAAGCTGCAGCTTTGCAAATGTACTTGAAGGGTACTACCGTAAGATGAGCAACAAGAGAAGCCAGAGCTCTAAGCTGAGGAGGTTTGACCTAGTCTGAAACACAGAAATGATGGCAGAAAAGGACTACATGATCCACCCAGTCTGCTCAGCAAGCTTAGGCAGTATCTTCTGCACTATGCGGGTTATCCCCATGCTTATCAGTTTCCCAGACCGTAAAAGACCCTCAGATGCTGTCTGAATCCAATTTCCCCTAATCCCTGTCGTGGAAGCATAGAGCAATGATGGAGCCGCATCAAAAGTATTAGGCTTAATAATTAAGAGTAGCAAGCTACCCCCATGTTTATTTGTTCCCCAAACCATTTAAGAGTCGGTGCCCTCATTGGTTGCCGTCTGAATCCAATTCCCCTTTTCCCACTGCCATTGAAGCAGAGAGCAATGATAGAGTTGCATTAAGCCTTGATACTGTTAATTGTTAAGGGTAGCAACTGCTACACCAGCAATTACCCCCCGTTACCACTATGCACTCTTTTCTTTAAATCCATTCTCTAGCCTTTAGGGATCCACAGTGTTTATCCCTCGCCCCTTTGAATTCCTTGACTGTTTTCTTCTTCTCCACCTGTTCCGGAAGTGATTTCTAGGCATTCACCACCCTCTCCGTGAAGAAATATTTCCTGACACTGGTTCTGAGTCATCCTCCCTGAAGTTTCTTTTCATGACCCCTAGTTCTAGTGATTTCTTTCCATCGGAAAAGGTTTGATGATTGTGCATCATTAAAACCTTTCAGATATATGAAAGTCTGTATTATATCTGTTCCTGCACCTCCTGTCCTCAAGGGTATATATTTAGGTTCTTCAACCTCTCCTCATCAGTCATTTGATGGAGACCCCCCACCATTTTGTTCACCCTTCTTTGGACTGCCTCCATCCTGTCTCTGTCCCTTTTGAGATATGGTCTCCAAAACTGAGCATAGTACTTCAGGTGAGGCCTTACCAAGGACCTGTATAAGGGGATTATCACAGTCTGTTATCTGCAATTCTGCTAAGAGGTAGCAGTGTTGAATACATTCCGTTAACCTGGTGGATAATATACGGTAGATGACTAACTTCAAGTCAGTTAGTGTTGCATGTGACCACTAGATGAGAAGCCTGGCAATGTGATTGAGTTACTTATATCAGATGAAGACATTTTTATGATCTAAGCTATGAAGAGCTCTTTCTCCTTCATGGACATGAGGTCTCAGAAAAAAGAGTAGACAATACTTTGTATTGAGTGATATGGAAAGCCGAGACAACCTTTGGTAGAAATTTTGATTGAATGGAAAGGATTTACCTGATCATGGGAAAAACTGTATGTATGGCATATAGCAGACATAAGCTTGCAGAATCTCACAGCTGAGGTAATTGCAGTGGGGAATGTTACTTCCCATGTCAAAACGGAAGAGAATCCTTCTGCAGTAAACCAAAAAGGCAGGCCCCATGAGTTGAAAAAAGACAACATTTAAGACCCACAGAAGGGGAGGTAATTGTGCTGAGGGCTAAAAGCAGCACAAGCCTTTTACAATGTTAGATACTTGTGGACGAACAGAGATGGGCTTAGCATGTACTTGAAACGTGGTAAGCCACTATGACACTGATTTGTAGTTTCACCAGTGGTGTGGCAATCCTGAGTCAGAGAGGAGGAACAAATACAATAGCAAGTGCTTGGGCTCACAAGAAAATGGGTTGAAAGATTTCGGTTGGAACTATTTGGAATATCCGATCCATGGGAAGGTATAATACTCTGGTGGATTGTGCTCTAGAGGGAACAAAAAAGTTCTCAATTGCTCTAGACAAGGAAAGATGAGCAAGTACTAACCGTTCAATATTCAACCCACTAAGTTGAGGTGCAGAAGAAGAGCGTTCTTTTGTCTTGAGTTAATAACATAGGATCTGTTCCCAGGTATATGGGGGCAATGCTGGAAAGTTGTTCGAGATACACAAGCTATGTTTATCCAGGCCACGTTGGCGCTATAAGAAGTAAGGAAGCACAGTCTTGCAGTAGCCTTCGCACTGCCCTGGCAATTAGCCACAGTAGTGGAAAAATATCTATGAAGCTTGTCCCCCCATCGAAGAAGAAAGCACCCTAAGCCAGTCTGAGATCAATGGGCAGAAATAAGAACAAATCAATCTAGTTACTTGCTCTGGACAGGTGCAAACAGGTCAAATGGATGGTTCGTCAGTTGATTGTTGCAAGGACATAGTTGGAATATTATGTTCAGATGATCCATCAGAGTGTTGAAAATTCCCAGAGGATAGGAAGCTTGTAGGAGAACCAATGGCTGGTTATATACTTCTCAATCTTGAACCCTTCCTAGCAGAGAGGCTATGATTCTGTGCCTCTGTTTCTTGATTTAAAACTTAGCAACTTGGTAGACTGTTTGAATTAAGATGTTCTTCCTTTGAAGAAGATGCGTGAACTCTGCTAGAACATAACTGATCGCTCTTAATTCGAGCAGATTGATCTGACAATGACTTTGTTCACAAGACCAGGTGTCCTGGGATCAAAATGATCCTCTGGGAGGACCTTCTCCTTTTTGAGTTGGTGTTCATTGCTAGCAAGAACTGATAAGGAAGAGTGCAACACAGCGCCCTGTCTTGAAGCCTGTGAGGATTTTACCACTAGAATAACTCTCGCCTTGGAAAGCTGGACTGTGGTAGATAATGGATGGGTCAACTGATCCCATTGAGAGTGGGGACCCCTGTGTAGATAATGGATATAAAGGTGAGTCAATGGCACCATATTCAACAGCTGCTGCCATATGTCCCGATGCAAGGAGAAGTGCTCTAGCCATCTCACACTGGGAGGTCAGTAGTTTGTGTATGAGCGGCATTACCATGTATGCTCGCTCCATCATCAGAAACACTTTCTCCTGCAGCGAATCTATTCATAGTTTAATGGATTTCATTCTCTGAGAAGGCAGTAGATCTGGCATTTTGGAAAAATGATCCAAAAAGTCAAAAGTTTGGAGAAGATGTGCTGTCTTGTGCAGGAAAAACAAAGCTTATTGCCGAGAGCTCACTGTGAATAGCCAGTTGTCCAGGTATGAGAAAAAACTTGAATCTCCAGGAGATGAAGGTGTGCAACTACCACTGTAAGGCATTAGGTAAAGACTCTGAGTTGTCCATATGCAACAGGGGAACCCGGTCCTAGTAGTGGGAAGAATCTTCCTTGAAGCAAAGGTAGCGCCAATGGGAAGGATGGATGGGTATACAAGCATATGCATCATTCATCTCGAGAGCACCTAATCATTCCTGTTTTTGTAAGTGAGAAGCATACTGAGGGAATTCATTTTGAATTCCTATCAAAGCAGGTGTTTAAGAGCCTCAGTTCCAGAATGGGCCTCAATCCTCCTGATTTCTTAGGGATTAGGAAATATGGGGAGTAGAAACCTTGTCCATGCTGGGACACAGAGATTGGTTCTATCGTTTATTGGTGAGGAATTGATTGCACTTCTCAGTGAAATTGCGCCAAGTGAGACAGATATGGATCAAGATTCAAGCAGTGTGAAGGGGATGATAGTTGGGAGAAACACAAACAGTACCCAAAGTCCATGATTTGGAGAACATAGACATCTTAGGTTGTCTAGTGCCATGCCTTGAGAAGATTTGGATTCTGTTCCCCTCCGGAACAGTGTTCAGAGGGATAAAACACTGGACCTGGGCAGGTGCCAGAGCTGTAGAATAGTCTTAGGCTGATGGTGTTCATGTTTCTGGGGTGTGGCTGGAGGTGGCTTATGCTGGGCCAGAAGAAGCGGTAGGTGGTATTGCTGATAAGGCCAAATTGACTCATATGAAAATCTGACCATTGGCAAGCGCACAAGGTGGTCAGGAAACCATGATAGGGTTGGACCACAACATTCCATTTCTTAAATTGTCACAGCGAATAGGTATGTCCAGTGACTTCATGGGGACATTGTCTTGGATGCTATTTGCCTTGAGCCATGTTATATGCAAAGCTCCAATCAAAGCTGATGCGTGAAAAAAAGTTGAAAATTTCATATAACGGAGAAGGTGATGAATGTACTCTTCTGCCTTCAAAAGCAGTTATGGGTAATAAGACCCTCCTACAGATTGCATTCGTATTTTGAATAGTCGCAAGGATATTGAACCATATGGAACTGGTGCATGGAGATACAGCAGGGAACATGGAGCTTTGGAAGTCTTGCATGTCAAGAATGTCCAGCAGCCTTACTTAGGGCAGATCCAACGATGAATGACTGATGCAGCAGTTGGACGACTCTGAACCCTGGAGAGTTTGAACTTTGCATTCGAGATTCAGCTTTGTAGCCATAGGAACGTCAGAGATAGGTGTTTTGACATTCTCATTTGCAGTTTGGAATGTTGTAGACTGGGAGAGTCACTGGCTCTGGCAGGGTATCCAATATCTGGAGGAACCTTACGTTTTCTACAAAGGAGGTCTTTAACACTAATAGTTGAATTTTCAAATGAGTTATGCATATACAATTTATGAACAATTCAATAGCATATCTTGTGGCAATTTTTAGAAAGACACTTAAAGCGAATAAAATGCATGTACTAAGCATATAAATGCTTTGAAAATCAGATCCTAAGTTTGGTTCCCAGCTGTTCCATGAACTTTGAATTTGATAGATGCTCCAGTGTAATATCAGGCATATCTGGTAATGGGTTAGAGGTGTATTTGTAGAACCCTCTCCTGAAAGCAAGGGTTATTAACATAGGACTCCAATGATGATGAAGGCAAACTGGGGAGCTTTCCAGTTGCTTTAGAGGGGAAAAACCCTGTTCAAACACATCTGAACAGCTTGGCTCTGTTGCCATTAAGAGTGAATTTCAAGAACACCATAGCAAGAGTTCTGAGGAAGTGTTCACCATGATGGGTGATATTTGGTCATTGGTCTAAGGAATCGCTGCCGCAATACTGAAAAGAAGTGGTTGAATTAATCTGTCCCTGTAAATGATGAAGCAAAGAAATTTTGCACTAAACCTGCAGACTGGTCAAGCGACTGACGTAGCCTCTGAACTGGCATAAATGGTGGAACATCCTCCCCGATGGCAAGGATAAACTCCTGCATCTCAACACGAGGTTTCTTTCTCTCTCTTTTTTTTTTTTTTAGGCAAGAAACAGTATGAAGCATACTGGAGCTGTAGTCTCTAATCAGAAGCTGTTCGCTATCAGCCTAGAATGAATGAGAGGTGTGATAAGTGAAAAGTGTAGGTAAGATAAGACCTTCAAGCAGGTGAGCTAAAGTTTCCTGTATACAGCTGCTTCCACCTCGATGCTTCCTTTGCGTGGAGTGCTTCGATGCTTCCATTTTTGCGAAGTGCCTCGGTGCTTCCTTTGCATTGAGTGCGTCAGAGTGTGCATCATGTGTCGAGCGCGTCCAGTGGTGAACCATGAGTATCCACTGGTGCACCATGCCTCAAGTGCACTACGGTGATGATGCTGACTTAATTTCTTTGATGCAGGCGCCAGTCTGATGCTGGGCGATTGTAACACTTGACTCTATGGCTTTGATTTAGGTCAATGGGGGAGATGATGAGCAGCTCCAGCTCAGCTCATTACCCTACGAGGCAGATGGTGCTGCACTGCGGGAGGAGGAACTACTGCTGTTTCTGAGAGGCTTGTACAGTTTCTCTGTGTGGCATTCTGGTGTACTGAGAATGTAGATAGGTCCACAGGTATATATGGGAAAATGCATGGATAGATAACGTGCTGTGAGGGACTTCATCTTACCAAGGATGCAATTCTACAGCCATTCTGAGGAGGCACAAGTCTTTTTTTTTTTTTAGCACTGCATTGTGGGTGCTGCAGAGTAGCAAATCAAATATGAATGTTAGAAACGTGGAAAATGATGGCAGAAAAGGACCAAACTGTCCATCCAGTCTGCCCAGCAAGCTTACGGTAGCATGTGCAGCACACCAAACAGGTCACCCCCATACTTAGTTTCCCAAACTTTCAAAGTTGTTGGTTGCTGTCTGAGTCCAAGTTCCTGTTACCTCTTGCCATTGAAGCAGAGAGCAATGTTTGAGCTGCATCAGAAGTATCAGACTTATTGGTTAAGGGTAGTAACCGCCACAACAGCAAGTTACCCCCAAGCACTTTTTTCTTCATTTCTATCCTCTAACCTTTAGGGATCCACAGTGCTTATCCCATGCCCCTTTGAAATCTTTCACTGTTTTAGTCTCTACCACCTCCTCCGGAAGGGCATTCCAGGCATCCACCACCCTCTCCATGAAGAAATATTTCCTGACGTTGGTTCTGAGTTGTCCTCCCTGGAGTTTCATTACTTGACCCCTAGTTCTACTGATTTCTTTATTGGTGGTGTGCAGAGACAACTCACTGTCACATGTTTGTATTCATAGATGTTTTATCTGAAACATTCAATAAAAAAAGATTTGAATTAAAAGTTTAAAAGTAAAGAAACTGAAGAAAAAGAAACAAAATTTAAAGGATTCTGAAAAACAATATCTGGAGAGACTGAGTACATGTCTGGACTGTATTCGGACAAAAACAGAGTCAAAAAACTCTTGCAGCAACACATGCATGGGAACTCCCACACATGCTCAGTAGAGATCAAAACTCTACTAGCTTGGACAGACAAGTCCGTTTAGTGCCACCAGATGATGTCACCCACAGATCATGGCTAATTCAGCCTGCTTATTAGCGGAAAAAATCCCATACACCTCATTGGGTGTGCAGTAGATAACTTTTGCCAGTAGAGGGTACGCAGAAACCTCTATTGGAAAGTTACTATAACCTTCCTAGGTGAGGAGTAGAAGATTGAGGGTGTCTGCAGAGAGATAAGAGAGAGAAATTTGCTTCAAGCTAGAGAAATTTTTCTTTTCCCTGGTGAGGGGCAAAGTACTTCTTCCCCAGAAGAGTGAAGCAAGGGAGAGAGAATTTGGGGAAGTTGTTCCTTTGGACAGTAGAGTTCCAAAATGCTGGTCTTCTATGACCTGAGGCCAGATAAATCTGCTCCAGGAAAAGTGAAGAATAGACCATCTTTGTGTCAGTGTGGCTGATAGATGCTTAGTTTAATTTATAATCCATGTTGTTCTGGCCAAAGCCAGGACAAAGCAGAATACAAAATCATAAAACAATACAAATAAGCAAAACTACATACATACAATGAAGCAATAAGAGGAACTGATAACACTAATCAAATTATAAATATAGTGACAAAGCTAAACAAATAAAACTGAGCTCCTATCAGGTTAATTACGCCATGAAAAGAATAAAATAAATCACAAATAAAAATTAATAATCTCTTTTACAATCTATTGTCCATGTTTAACAGGAATTAATCAGGTAACGCTCACCATAGTAATATCATCCATCCCACTATTATCAACAAACACAGAAGAGGTATCATTGTTTAAATGTAATCAAAATTTTTTCTTTTGCTAGTTGAAAGGTGGATCATACCGCTGGAGCACAGGGATTCTGAAGAGCCGAGGTTGAAACTATATGTGCAACTTAATATATCCCATAAACTATAGTAGCCCTTTAACTCATGCCATTTGGCCTTTATGTATCTGTCGAGATAAAAATTACCCAAAAGACTTACAGTGGCTCTGAAAATTCAAATTAAATATCAATCAAGGTGAATAATCATGTTTTCTGAAGCTGAAGGAACAGCAAATAGTTGTCTACTTCTTTAATGTTTAAAGGCAGCAAATTCCAACAGTATGACAATTGCTGAAAAGCTCTCTTCCAAAAATCTGACCAATGGAAATCTTTCACAAAGTGTACAGTCAACCATTTCTCCTGAGTTGATAGCAAGGTTCTGGTGGATTGGTACTATGCTACCTTATCTGCCAGGTATTTTGGATCATGGACCAAAAATTAAGTAACAAAACTTTAAAATGTTCCTTTATGAAAAGAAAACCAAGGGGCAGATGCAATACTGTGCGCTAGCCGCTGCGCAAGGCTTACCATGAGATTGGACGTGCGTTTTGGATGCGCATCCATAACCCCCGATCCAATACGGGGGTTTAGCACGTCCAAATCACCGCATAGCTAATAGTGCTCATCACATGTAAATTCATGTAGATGAGGCTATTAGCTAATCCCCTTGATTCAATACATTTTCCATGCGGCCAATGCACCCTTGCAACACGGAGCTGGCGTAAAGGTATGCCGTGCTTAAAGGCACATTGAAAAAAAAGAAAAATCCTTTCTGTGATTCCTCTTAATGGTATCGTAGCGATACTAAGTAGGAGGAACCAAATAAAGGAGTATTTTTTTTTAAAAAGTCTTAAAAAAAAAAAAATTCTGGACGTCCAATACACAAGCACAAGATACATGGTCCAGGATGTATACCTTGAGCGTGTATATGCCGGTAACGAGAGAAAACAGACGCTCGTAGATTGAGCGTCCTTTTTCCCAACCTGCTTGACAGCTACCTCTCTTGTGTGCCCGATGCCGAACTGGTGCTAGGATGCACATTTGTTCCTAGCGCCTCCTTTTTAGCGCAACCCCTCATTTAAATATTGGATCGCGCGCCCAGGAGAGGTAGTTGGGCGCTTGTTAGGAAAACAGGCGCTCAACACTGAGCGTCTGTTTTCTGTGCACATTTATTGCATTGGCCCCTATGTGAAAAACACCACATTTGACTGGACAGCCTACTAGCATGACAGCATTGAAAAAAATCTGAAGATCAGCATTGGAGAGATCAAAAATAAAACAAACATAAGAAATTGCTGAAAACCTAATTAGGGTAACTGAAGGAAAGTATTGACAAAACATATTTTCAACTCAGTGCTAAATATATCTTTATCAAACAAACAACTCCATCTTCAGAATCTGTTTGTTTAGCCCAACAAGCACTTTAAAGAGTTATTACATCAATATGCTCAACATAAATGTCCTATAACTGTAGCTAGGAGCAGATGTAATAAATTCAGTGCCAAAGTGCACGAAACCCACAGTATCACAAAATGCAGTAAGCCTGTGAATTGCAAAAAGACCAGGAGTTGAAAAAAACAATACCCAAAATGGCCCACGTAAACCTTTTTTTTTTTTAACACGCCATTAAACAGCAAATCTGTGCAAAAAAAAAAAAGTTGTAAAACAGGTAACAAGAATCACCAGGTAGTTCCACTCTGGCAGCAGGCCTTTCATGGCACTGCCCCCATAGACTCCATCCCAGTTTGTCTCTTATCAGGCTTGAAGGCTACTTCTGCCTCTTCTTACGTGGGTATTCCAGAGAGCCTGTTGCTGATTTTTGGCCTTTAGCAAGAGCAGAGCAGGGGGTGCGCCTCTGGCATCCCTGGGAGGAGCTGGACTCCTAAGTAGGAAGCCCTGGTATCAGCAGCTCTGCAACAATAGGATCTTTCAGGGCAAATTGATAACAAATCAGAGCAGTAATGCAAGGGCAGGCTGGGCAAGACCTAGCAAGAGGGGACAGGAACTAACAAAAGGCGGCCAAGCATTTGAATGTGAAGGCAAAAGAATATCTAAGGTTGGGGTTACCGACTTTTCCCCAGACACTTGAGAATAGGGGGCTTATTTGCATAAATTTTAGATTCTGTCTAAACTATCTCAATAGATCATGTGCAATATTTTTGGATAATATATATAGATCCAATAGAAGCTATCACAGCCTGCCAAGAATACAGTTAACCCCAGGAGCCATACAGTTATTAGATTACTGTGTTATATATTCTGATCACTAAACTGAAAATAAAATGCTCACAGGAATTTTTCAGCACTATAAAAACGATAAAACTATTAGTATGAATACAAATTCTACATTTACAATAGATTTTATACAGGCTATGCTCTAGAACAGGGGTGAAAATGGAATCAAAATAAAAAAATAGAATAGCTTTCATCTAAATAACTGCGAGGGTTCAAAAAAATCTTTTGGTGAAAAATAATTTTTCAAAATAATTGTTATATAATAAAAATTGTTCTATATTTTATTTTGATTCCCTTTTAGCTTTAGTTTTTGGTCTACAATTTTTGGGAACTGTTTTTCATAAACCTTCATTGCTTTATTACCTACCATTATATTTGCATATAAATCTATCTCATACATATTCATTGTGGATATCCTGAAAACCTGGTTAGTTTGTGGCTCTCACAGGACCAGAATTGGCTACCCCTGCTCTCGAAAAAATGCATATTAGAATATTACTTTACATGCTTTCAGTTCAGAAATTGCAGAAACAAGTTTCTTCACATAAATGTGCTGTGCAGTTTCATGTTTTTTCGATAAGGTGGATAGCCCAACAAGTTTTTAATGCATCACTGAAGAATGAATACATGTTTTGATCAACTTTAGTTTCGCTCAGAACAGGGCCAAACAGTATTAACTACAAAGATTCAAACAGCAACAACCCTACCCAAGAAAACCCATTACTGCAGATATTACGTTGGGCCTTGGAACAACAATACACCTCTCGAGGAAAACTGAAACTGAATAAGCCAGACTGCTATAGACCCCTAAACAGAAACTCACAAATGCAGAACACAGATAAACCTTCACTAAATACAGAATAATGGACCACAAACTAGAAACTGAAATGTACAAACAAAAACTGAACTGGAAAACCCAAGAAAGCAGACTCTGTAGTGCAACAGTGGAAAAATAAAACCATCACCACTCTCCAACACTGCTGTGCCATACCCCCTAACCCCCGTCTTCTCCAGATGCTGCTGATTCTAGACCTGGACTAGGGCCAAAGATGCCACCTCCTCTCATTCTAGAAGATCTCCCATCCTCTTCCCAGTTTCTCCCTCAATGACCCCATTTCCTGCCAAGCATTCCCCTAATCACTTACCTCTGCCCCACCCTCTTTCCCCCATCCCTCTGACCCCCACTCTATGCCCACCACCTTTTATTAATTGTTCTCCACCCACGCTCCCCCACCCTATTCTCATGATGCAGAAAGCCCCTTACCACCATCCTCTTCTCTCTGCCCACCATTCTCCTGACCCCCTTCCCTCTACCCCCCACCTCATTAGCTCCCCTCTCCTAGGCTTCTAACCCTGGCCTCTGTCCATCATCCCCTGACCATTTTCTTAGCATTCCTCTCTCTTCTTCCCCACTTCCCTCCCTAGCGGTATGAGTAGCAGTTCCTCTCTCCTCCTAACTGGAATTGGATCTCTCTTTTGGGCCTGCCAGCCAAATGTGGATGCAATAACAGCTGAAGGAGGGAGGCACTCTTTCCTCCTGGCATTGGGAGGCGGCCGTTCTTTCATGTCAGGTCCACTGAATGGATAGGCTCTTAAAGGAGGCGAAACTGAAATTATACAGGAAGCTGTGCTTTCCAGCAACCGAGCCACTGCCATTACCATATCTTACGTCCCTGCCTGAGACACAGCACCCACTCCTCATCTCCCCATCACTCCCCCTGCAGCTCCAAGTTCTGCAGCTTGATCTCCATTTCTTTCTGCAGCAGCTTCATCTGATCTACCATCTTCGTTCCCAGGTCCTTCACATGCACACATATGACACATAAGGACCTCTCACCACTGACTCCAGTCAACCCTAGGCGACTTGCGTAATGCCTGTCTGCAAGTCCCTTCAGTTAGCACTGAGAGTGATAGCAGCTGAGCAGATCACCCCCTCAAGCCTCACATATCATCTAGAGGGGGCAGTACACTCAGCAGCTGTCACTAGCAGTGCTAACTGAAAGGGAATTTGCAGACAGGCACTATGCAAGTCACCTAGTGGTTAACTGGAGTCAGTGGTGAGGGGTCCTTATGAAAGACTACTATACTGTGTGTTGCATGTGTTATCAGGGAGAGTCACTAGGAGAGACGTGGTGCTAGCCTTCAACTGAGTCCTTTCATTTTTACACTGCTTGACCAGACATTGTAACTGGACACTGTACAAAAAGGGGGAAAACCGGACTGTTGGCAATCCTATTGACAGTTTTCAAAATTGCACTTTCATTTCATAGAGAAAGTATAAATGTTTATTTCCTGGGCCAAGAGTTGACAAAAATTGGCGGCAGTGCCATGAATTTAAGCCCTGCTAGGCATATTTTTCTCTCTCTCACGGCTGTCTTTCTATGCAGCCAAGTAAAAGCCTTTCCAACTTGTCTACCAGAATCAGAGCAGTGATTTCCTACTTGCGACATCTAGACTGCAGTTTTCAGATACAACTAAAATCCCTAGCCCTCTCCTCCCCCACTTCTGCCTAATTCCAATGCTGCCCTAAAGAGCCCCTGTGATCCCCCAGGGCTAGGGACCATATTACATGCCAACAAAACCCTGCTTGTGGAGGAGACAACTCGGGGGGAGGGGGGGATTTGTTTAGCGGTAAAATTGGACCTACACTGTGCACTGCAGGGAATTGAAAGCTGCTGTCAAAAAAGAACCTCTTCAGCTGTTGCAGCTTTAACAAGGAAAGTGGCCCAGCAGATTTTTTTTCTTGCTGCTGTGGTGGGGCGATCCGGGCCCAGGAAGCACAGGTGCTGGGATTCTGATCCAAGGAAGTACACGCTTACAAATACTGCAGGAAGTTTAACTCCCTCTCTGATCCAACAATTACATTTCCTGTGGTAAAAAAAAATGCACCCCAAAGAGCCCCAACCTTTAGTGCACCTCCTTGCACTGCAGGGTAACACCTGACAGGTTCATCAGCATTGGATCAGCATAAACAAGCCCTATTCCTAGCGTGGGTTTTAACTTACGTTTTTTATGCACAGAACCCGTGTTAAATATCAGGGTTAAGTTTGTGTGGGAAAATGCATGCTTTATTACATCAGCCTTCAAGAGATTTGGGGGAACCAGCTTGGTCTGACCAGCTATTAGTAATGCTAATCTTTTTGCAAATTCTACTACTGTGAAAAACCAGATCATATGACCATTCTGGTCATGTCTTGTCTGACCAAGAAAACAATATGCTATTTACTGAAAAGTGTTCAGCATACAATACATTAAACAGAAAAAGAATAACTCTTTACAACCGTGAGGCATACTTTTGTTTAACTGGTGCTCAACCAATAAAGCCAAAACAAATATGTTTTCCCTGGCACTTTTTAAAACATTAATCATATGGGCCTCAATTTTTAAACAGTACTTTATTTGTGATCTGGCTAACGCTATACCTTCCAGATGCTACTGAACAAATGGCCCACTTGTAACAGAATTTAATTCATGTGTTAATGGACTTCATGTTTGCCTTCTTGGATTGTAATGCTGGTGTATCCTTTTAATCCAAGCTAGACCTGCAATGTAGAATATGATTGCTAATGCTATGTATGCTCTAGTCTCTTACACACTAGAAAATTTGAAAAGCAATATTTTTCTTGTTGAAAGAAGAATATAACTTACATTTATTTTTAGCATACGAGTCAATCACCAAGCAGAAAAAAAAGAGATAACAGAAAATTGATATTATGATCAGATTTCCTAAATGTCTATTTCCTAATCTTTACTAAGGTGAAAAATCCATTCAGGGAAGCCAGACACATTGCACAGCCGTAATAATCCTCTTCAAGTTGTTATACGGATTTTGTCTCCTAATTTTGCACTCTTCGTACACTGACCAGCATCAAGTGGTAATGAAATAACATTGTAACATCCAGTAGCCTCATGCTCATTACATTATTAATTCAAACTTCTGCCACATTCCAATTCAAGTATTCATTTGCTTGAAGAGTAAAATGGCAAATCACAATCAAGAAATGTACCATCTACTTTTGCACTAATGTGCTTAGCACTTACACAAATATGCTACATTAAAATTCTGAATAACTGATCAAACACACAGATCTGGAAGACTGGAAATTGCCCTACTTTTATTGTATCAATGACATTTGTTTACGCTATGTTCATTCTCCATATTTAAAAGCCAGTTGTCTGTCCAAATGGCAAAACAGACATATTCAGCCACTTATCTATTCCAGGGAGGGGTTGAGTTATCCGGCTAACTTAGCTGAATATCACATATATCTGGCTAAATTAGCCGGATACATTTAGACCTGCTTTGGAGGATTATTGCTGCTAGTGACAACATTATTAAACCACTAGGTAGCATGTGGACAGATAGGGCAACAGCATCCCAAAACTGAAAATCCACACCCCACCTATAGTCAGTGCCCAGTTTCCCCTCCAAGGTAGGCTGCGTATGTCAGCATTGAGCCAGAAAAAAGATGGGAAAGTCCAAGGAAAAGTTCCTAACTGAGGCTTTGCTCATCGATAGGTCAGTTGAGCAAAAGCGACTCCAACAGGCCCGAGCCATGACCATGAAAGCAGGTTGGTGAGGTGAGCAGGGAAATATACTTGTGTCAATGCTGGGCATAGGAGGAGACTTGGCAGCACACAATGGCATGCATTCCCTAAACTTTTCTTTAGATTCTATTGAGGTTGGTATTCAAAGGCTTTGTCTAGGTAACTTTTGTAGTTATGTGGACAAAAAAATAGATATTTGAAAATCCTCCCTTTCCCCCATTTCCACTGACCAGATAAATATTATCTGGGGAACTCATTACCTGCACAAAATTTAGCAGGATAAAAAGAGACAGTGATAGAGGTGTTCGGTTTAAATTTTAGCCAGTGATCACAGATATTCAGCACTAGATGGATCATAGTGGCCAGGTAAGTCTAGTCTGAAAAATACCTGTCCTAGAACTAACCAGATAACTTTAATTGGGTATATTCAGTGGAATATGTTTGCAGATATGTTCTGCTGAATATCTGGGTAACTTTCCCCACTCAATGTCAACCTCTTTTATGTTTGTTATAGAAGCCGTTAGGTCCGTTGAAATGGGCAAGATTACGTCGGTCAGAGCCACTCTATTCTCCACAACTTCTTACTCTTCCCACTTACTCACTTATATCCGCTTCCCTTTACCTTCCATCTCCTCATCTTCCCTTTCCTTCCCCTCTCACCTCATCCACAACCCCTTCTCGCTCCCTCAGCCCTCCTCCCTCTTTTTCTCTTCTCTACAACTTCTTACCCTTCCCACTTACTCACTCATATCCTCTTCCCTTTTCCTTCCATCCCCTCTCATCTTCCCCTCTCCCTCAGCCCTCCTCCACGCCCTCTTTTCTCTTCTACAAGGCTGGCTGTTGTTCCTTTGCGTGACGGTTAAAATAGCAGAGATTTAGCTCTGCTCCGGCCGTCCGAACTCCCTCCCCCTTCCCTGGCGGCAGATGGACAGGCTCAGCGACCTTTCTGCCCTTTCCTCCTCCTGTCCCTGTGCGTGACGGTCCGGCCGTCCCTACTTCCCTTCCCCCTTCCCCGGCGGTGGAGGGACGGGCTCGTCTGCCCTTTCCTTCTCCCCTCTGAGACACCCTGGTCCTATCTCTCTTCCTTGCGCGTAACGTCAGCACGTCGCTCAGAGCTCTCTGTTCCGCACATGCGCAGTACAGCTGCTCTCTACTGCGCATTTGCGGGCCGTCGGTCAGAGCCCATTTATATTGTAGATTACACGTATTGTATATTTTCTAATGTAACACATACTTGGTAGGGTGCCATATAAAAAACACTGTGATGACAATTTTTTGTGTGTTACTGTGATTATATATTGTACACTACCATGTACTGGTTTGTCCTGAAAAAAGTGGTCTATAAGTTTTAAATTAAATTTTACCACTAAATAATACCAATATACATGCTGGCTGGCATCTAAAATAGATCTCTATCTTAGAGACATGAAAGATTGGTTAAGCTGGGCATATCTTCCATAGGACTAAAAGGACAACTGGTGAAGAGGGGGTGTTATTAACATTTCACATAAAACAGAGATTTTGCAGGTGGGTTTTTTAAATCTGGAACAAAAAACAAAATTAGGATGTATCCAATAAGGTAGAGGTCGCCAAACTACGGCCCACAGACCACTCTTATCCAAAACACCTGGAGCTAAAAGCAGCAGTGAGGGGCTCACAGTATCCTCTGCAGAGAAGCTGAATTAGCATGTGCGCTCACTCTCTATATCGTTGGCCTGCTGCAGCCTCTACTTGCAGAGCCAGCTTTTGAAAGTCACAACAGAAATAGAGATGGAGGCAGAGTGAGTGAGTAAGAGGGAGAAGAGCCAGTTTTGGTGGGAGGGGGAAGGAGAGAAAAGGGAGGTGATATGGGCAGAGGTGAGATGATGGAGGGAAGTGAGAGACACTAGGGAGGAGATGATTTTAAAATTTTTATCTGGCCTATTCAACGATATGAAACGTTCTATGTGTCTCTTCTTATAAAACCTTTGGGGACCTCCTGCTCTAAGGCAAAGAGGAAAGAAAGATTTTGATACCCACAGAGGAAGGATTCCTTAGTTTGAGAGCAAACGTTTAGGAATGGAGACAGTCACACTACTACCACCACTAAATAACTTTAAAAAGTTGAATGTCTTGGAGGAAAAGATTGGTAGGTATGATGATGTAGACACTAGCAAAAAGTATAGATCCAGGAATTTAAGCTGATCATCAGTCAGGAAAAAATATACATGTGGCTGGATAATTTGAGGCTTAACCCACTGTATTCAAAATAATATAGCCAGTAAAGAAGCAATATACAAAAAAGGTTTGGTCTGGTGGCCATTGTATCCCCACTGAATTCCAAAATCAGGCCCGCAGGCCCCCTCCAAACTGTCAGTAATGCAAAATGAAAAGGTTTTAAGGCCCAAGGAAATGGGCCAGTCCCCTCCCCCCCAACTAGGCAACTGAAAACCATGATCCAAGGTAGGGGCTCCCTCCTCCCCTACTCCAGGTCTGGGCAACTCTGAAATTCCAAAGGCTGCCAGGGCTGTGGTACAAGCTACTGCTTCCAGTGGCACAAGTTATTGCCTGGACAGAAATGCTAGTAGCTCATAGTTTTTATCAGCTCAGGGGGGTGAGGAGCTAGCCTGCCTCCTTGGGCATTACTTAATGCCAAGATGTTTTAACACATTACTGGGCACTAGATGTGGTGGTAGGTGAGGGGCATGGGCAATGCGCTTGGTGTGTGTGTGTGTGGGGGGGGGTGGGGGGGGGTGGGAAGAAGGGAGAGGGCCCTGGCTGTCAGGCCAGGCTTTTTTTTGTATGTGTTTCTGCATAACAGACATATTCTTTTGAAAATAGATGGTTAAGCTTAAAGTTATCAAATTAGCTTAGTTGGATAATGGTGAAAATCAGCAAAGTAGCTGGGTAACTGTTCTCTGTCCTAAAATCCAGATAATTATTTATTTAGCTGAAATGTATCTGGATTGATGCCATGATATTCAAAAGTGGACATGTAGCTGGATAACTCACAGAATATCCAGCTAAATGTCTTTGAATATAGACCTCTTAAGTATTGCTGTTGAATTATGGCTGAGACTCCTTCCCTCCAGGGGATGTGAATGCTACTGCTGCAGCATCCCCAGCCAGTTTGAGAAGCAGAAGACAGGCTCAGGAATCCAACCCAGGCCTCTGGCATGCTAGTGTGCAGCACTGCTACTGAGCCATGGGGATAAACCCAACTGTTTCCTGTAAAACGTTGTTAGTAAATGGCTCACTTTAGAGAGGTTATACTGAAATGCTATCAACCTAAATCCATGTATTCATGAGGATATGATTGTCTAAGTCCCAGTCTTCTAATACCAATGGCAACACAATACATGATGAGATTCGGAAAAATCAGACTGGCATCTCATAACATGGAGTTTGATTTACAGCATAAATAAGAACATTCCTATTCAGCATCACAGCATTTCTCAGCTTTGAAGACTATACCCTTTCGCCACATCTTCAGCCATTTATTATTATTTCAGTCTTTCCTATGTCAATCACTGCATGCAAAACAATGTCTCTCCTGTCTTTTCTGCCTGGTATGACATTCAAGCATAACTCTTCCAACGCTCAGCCTGATTGCTTGCAATGCATTAAGGAAGCATGGGAGGGTGGAAACTGAGACCATCACATTTTTATCCCCAGTTTGTTCTATAAATGTTGCATTTACTTTTACTGACTTTTACTTTTCAAAATACCCAAAAGACCTAGATCAAAGGGGAACAGTTTTTATTTTATGCTTTGCAGTTTGGGATATCTCTTTTTAAAAAATCATGAATTGCTCACTCATTTTTCTTGGCACCCCATATACACCACAGTATTCCATGGTTCACAGTTATTCTTATGACCACCAATGATTATGCCAAAGGTATATCTGACATTTTCATATAAATATCCAGCTAGCAATCAGTTTATATTAGGTGTCTCTGCGACTCAAATTTCAACTGAAATTGATAAGGGTTAATTTACTTGTGTAGAGCCCTTTTGGGTCTCTAAGAGGAATATATTAACCATGTAAGTACAGAAGCATGTCTTGTTTTACAGCTCCCCCTTGAGTACTGGTAATGTCCTGTTCCTATAAAAACCAAAAGCACCATTTTAGGGTGTGGATTTTTAGTTCACATTTTGGAGATGCTGGAGTATTTTGCTTCTGTTTCTGTTTTTTCTTTTCATTTTTGGGGAAAATAGCTAGTTTGTCTTGTCTCCCTCTTCTGGAATAGAAGTTTGGGACCTTTCTACATAGAAACATAGAAACATAGAAATGACGGCAGAAGAAGACCAAACGGCCCATCCAGTCTGCCCAGCAAGCTTCACACGTTTTTTTTCTCTCATACTTATCTGTTTCTCTTAGCTCTTGGTTCTATTTCCCTTCCACCCCCACCATTGAAATATCTAGCTTGATTAGTTAGGGGTATTAGGGGTAGTAACCGCCGCAATAAGCAAGCTACACCCATGCTTATTTGTTTTACCCAGACTATGTTATACAGTCCTTATTGGTTGTTTTTCTTCTCCCCTGCTGTTGAAGCAGGGAGCTATGCTGGAAATGCGTGATGTATCAGTCTTCTCCCATGCTGTTGAAGCAGAGAGCCATGCTGGATATGCATCGAAAGTGAAGTATCGGACACAATTGGTTTGGGGTAGTAACCGCCGTAACAAGCCAGCTACTCCCCACTTTGTGAGTGCGAACCCTTTTTTCTTCTCCCCTGCCGTTGAAGCAGAGAACTATGCTGTATATGCATTGAAGGTGAAGCATCAGGCTTATTTGGTTTGGGGTAGTAACCGCCGTAACAAGCCAGCTACTCCCCTCTTTGTGAGTGTAAATCCATTTTTCCACATTTCCTCTTGCTGTTGAAGCTTAGAGCGATGTTGGAGTCACAGTAAGCATGTGTATGTTTATTGAATAAGGGTATTGTCTCCAGGCAGTAGCCGTCATTCTGGCGAGTCACCCACTCTTCATTGGCGGCCTCTTGACTTTATGGATCAACAGTGTTTATCCCACGCCCCTTTGAAGTCCTTCACAGTTCTGGTCTTCACCACATCCTCCAGAAGGGCATTCCAGGCGTCCACCACCCTCTCCGTGAAGAAATACTTCCTGACATTGGTTCTGAATCTTCCTCCCTGGAGCTTCAAATCGTGACCCCTGGTTCTGCTGATTTTTTTCCTATGGAACAGGTTTGTCATTGTCTTTGGATCATTCAAACCTTTCAAGTATCTGAAAGTCTGTATCATATCACCTCTGCTCCTCCTTTCCTCCAGGGTGTACATATTTAGATTCTTCAATCTCTCCTCGTACGTCATGCGATGAAGATCCTCCACCTTCTTGGTCGCCCTTCTCTGTACCCGCTTCCATCTTGTCTTTGTCTTTTTGTAGATACGGTCTCCAGAACTGAACACAGTACTCCAGGTGAGGCCTCACCAAGGACCTGTACAAGGGAATAATCACTTCCCTTTTCTTACTCGATATTCCTCTCTCTATGCAGCCCAGCATTCGTCTGGCTTTTGCTATCGCCTTGTCGCATTGTTTCGCAGACTTCATATCATTAGACACTATCACCCCAAGGTCCCTCTCCTGCTCCGTGCACATCAGCTTTTCCCCCCCCATCGAATACAGTTCATTCGGATTTCCACTCCCCATATGCATGACTTTGCACTTCTTGGCATTGAATCTGAGCTGCCATATCTTCGACCACTCTTCCAGTTTCCTTAGATCCCGTCTCATTCTCTCCACTCCTTCCGGCGTGTCCACTCTGTTGCTGATCTTTGTGTCATCCGCAAAAAGACAAACCTTACCTTCTATCCCGTCCGCAATGTCGCTCACAAAGATATTGAACAGGACCGGTCCCAACACCGATCCTTGCGGTACACCACTTAAAACCGCTCTCTCTTCAGAGAAGGTTCCATTTACCATCACACATTGTCTTCTGTCCGTCAGCCAATTTGCAATCCAGGTCACCACCTCGGCCCTCACTCCTAAGCTTCTCGTTTTATTCACCAGTCTCCTGTGCGGAACCGTATCAAAAGCTTTGCTTCTAGTCAGAGGAGATGCAAAAGATCTACCATAGGTGTCTCCAACTTGTGGAATATGTGGTTTGCTACTCCCCTGTTCAGGGACCATTTGTGAGATTCAAGGACCCAACAGTCTGTCTGCCAGGACATTCTTCTCACCTGCCAGATATATGGCCTTGAGGAACATTCGCTGAGAAATGGACCAGTCCCATATCTAGACAGTCTCCTGACACAAGAGGGAGGACCCTGTTCCTCTCTGCTTACTGAAGTAAAACATCACTACTTGATTGTCTGCATGAGGCCAATTTTACTGGCCAACTGATCGCTGAAGGCTTTTAGCAAGTATTGGGTGCAAAGCCCCTGTAGTTGAGCTCCCCAACCCAGGTTGGATTCATCCATTACTAAGACAAGGATAAGTTCCTGGAGGAGAAGTTCATTAACGGCTATTAATCAAGTTTACTTAGGGAATAGCCACTGCTATTAATTGCATCAGTAGCATGGCATCTTCTTAGTGTTTGGGTAATTGCCAGGTTCTTGTGGCCTGGTATGGCCTCTGTTGGAAACAGGATGTTGGGCTTGATGGACCTTTTGTCTGATCCAGCATGGCAATTTCTTATGTTCTTAATCCTCCTGTTCTCTTAGGGATTAGGAAATACTTTGAGCAAAATCCCTGCCTTCTTTCCCCCTAGTAGAATGAGTTTGACCGCATTAGCTTCCAAGAGGGAAGAGAGTTCCTTTTGCAGCATTTCCTGATGTAGAGAAACAGACCTAGAGCTTCTTGATGGGCAATTTGGTGGGATTCCCAATAGGTGTAATGTGTATCCATTTCTGATTATGCTGCGAACCCAAGAGTCTGAGGTTACTCTGGACCAACCGTTTACGTAAAACCTCAGCCTTCCTCTTAGAGGAAGGGCCTCTGTCATGGATCCTGGGAACTCCATTATGTTCTCCCTGATCTCAGGTTTTCACTGGGATACTGGCTGTGGCTTTTGGGCCCTTCGCTATCTGGGATGAGAGAGAATTACCTGTTAATGGGAACAAAGTGGTGGTGGTAGTAGTGGGGGGCAGAGGAGAATGTCTCCTAGGTGGATATAAAGACATTCTTGTGCTCGAATGCTTCCTAGAGGAGGTGGGAGAGTTTTGAATGGTAGTGGAGAGAGTCTGAAACACTGCATGGCATATCAGAGGGCCTGTCTTGGACATCGTCGTAGGTCGGCGGCCACAGCCATATACGTCTGCAGGCGCCAATACCCACTGAAGAGACTTGATGCTGTCTTGAAAAAAAATCAAAGGTCAAACAGACCACGTGTTTTCCACACTCCATTCCCTTTTCCACCATTGACTTCAGGGCTCACGCTGCCACTGCTCCTGAGGAAGCTGCTCTGACAACTCCTATACATCCTTCAAAATGTTTCACATGTACTGGCTCATAAAGAACTAGTAAAAAGCTATGCGGGTATTCAGCACAGTTCCGTAGTAAACCTTCCTCCCAACAATGTCGAGTGAGCTGGAATCCCTCCCTGGGGGCACTGAGGAATAGGCTCTAGTCCACGAGGCCTTCTTGGGAGTGGATTTGACCGTAATTGACTGTTGTGGGAGTTGCTGCTTCTCGAATCTAGGACATGATACATTATGTCTGTCTTCTTGTTAACTGGTGATGCAGAGAGGTGGGGGCTCTCCCATGCTCAGAGTCTCCTGGAGGATTTCATGATTGGGTGCTATCATGATATCCTTGGGGGATCCATGAATTGGAGGATATCAAGCATTTTGACCCTAGACTGTTCCCCCTTCTGTAAATCAAAGGGAATGGTATCAGACATTCTTTTGATAAATTTGGCAAAGAAGAGTTCCTCTAGAAGAGACAATCTCTTTTCCTGTGGAGGAGAAGAGTTCAAGGGGAGACCTGCTGACCCCCCCCCCCCTTACTCAGAGAAGTCTGAAGAACCATAGCATCTATAGGAACAACAGGGATGTGCTGGGAAGCATCTGGCTAGCAGACAAGGACTCAGAGAACAGCACTTGTCTGCTGGGGTCTAGACCGTGATGAACTCCTGAACTTTGGTGTTGTTTCTTCCCTCAATGCGTTAGAAATTAGCATTAGTGTGGCAGTACCTGATGCCCCTTGGAGAACAGAGCACTGGTGTGTCAGTACCACCAGATGCCTAAAGAGTCTCCAGTAAGGGTAGGACTTCCATCTGTAAAGACATTGATGCAGTCGATGCCAGTGTGCCAATGCTTGCCATCTTATTTATTTATAATCATTTATTTATTGCCTAAAGATTACATCTTCCTAAGCGATTTACAACATAAATTCAAACAATTAAAATATACATTTTCTTAAAATAAAATGAAATCACGACATCTCAATCAACCTTGCTGAATAATTTCTTTCATCAAGCAAGTTTTTATAGCTTACAGCCCAAAGCTACTTGGATTCTTTTATCCAACTCTTCCTCAAAAACTGAAGAAGCCAAAATGGCATAGGAAGCAGGAGAGGCCACAATTTCCTGGGTCATTTGAGGTAGATTGGCGGCAGACATCTGGACCCATGGAGCCTGTTGTGATTCCACAGGCTGTTATAAGGATAAACTTTTCTTCCTGTGGGAAAGCTCCAGGGGATTCATGGCCACTGTCAGAATGTCCCCGCTCCCAGCATTGCACATTGATGGGGACTGATGATGATGCTTCTTGGCCTTTGCCTGATTCATACCATCAGATCTCTGTGATGTTATAACTAAAGAAGCAGAATCCTACATTTATTTTGGGTGGAGGAGCTAGACGATTGTCTATCTCCATGGTCCTTCCTGGTGCTCGATGTCAAGAGGGTGGAGTGGTTGCGAGGCTCCTGGGTCCATCTATATTGCTACCTCCAATGTCGATGAGCTGGACTTGTTCCTCCTGAAGAACTTTTCCATGAGCTTTAATTAGGAAAGACTTACTCTATGGGTCATTTTCTCACATTCCTAGACGTTGTAGTTGTCCCCCAGGCAAAAACACACATCCATCATGGGTGTCCATGATAGAAATGATGCATTTGCAGAGGGGCACTTATGAAGCCACTGTACTTCTCTTTTAGGCGTACTGGTCAAAAAATTAATAAGGCAAAATCAAACAACTTGATAGTAAAAGGGAAAAATTATGACCAATGTTGGTGCATCATTTGGCTGGAGAAAAATAATTGAAAAATGACTGAAAAAACTATCTAGGAAGCTAGGATAATTGTTGCTCTCTGCAGGTTACCCCAGTCAACATGAGGTATCTTTTTCTTCTTCTCCATCATTTAGCCACTAGGAATCCTGAGGTTTATCCCATGCCCTTTTTGAATTCTTTTACTGTCCTTGTCCTCCCTACCTCTTTCTAGGAGAGAATTCCATGCATCCACCACCCTTTCCCTGAAGATATATTTTCTGATGTTGGTGATGACTCGACCCCCTTGGAGCATCGTATTATGACCCCTTGTTCTACAGTATTCTTTCCATTGAAAAAGGATTGGTTCCTGTGCATTATTTATATGTTTCAGGTATTTAAAAATCTATTATCATATCATCCCTGTTTTTCCTCTCCTCCAGTGTATGCATATTTAGTTCCTTCAATTTCATCTCATAATTCTTGGTGCAGGCTCCACAACATTTTGCCACCTTTCTCTGGACAGCTTCCATTATGTCTCTATCTTTTTTGAGATATGGTCTCCAAAGCTGAATACAGTACTCTATATAAAGCCTAACCAACATCTGATGACATCTGTTTTGAGTTTCACTTAGGATCTTTTTTCTGCCACAGACAGATGCAGGCCAACTTTGTTGTACAGACTTATTCAATATACTGCCTCAGCCCCCAATGTATTACAATCCTTCTTTTTTTTATACCAGGTTTTGAGCCACATATTGAAGTTGTCTCTGTGACCTAACCTTTCCCTCCCCTTTCCGCAAACAGGTGACATTTCTAAAAAGGCAATAGTGCATGCTATGTGCCCAAGCTACTTCCGCAGTTTCTGGAAATCTAATTCTTGAATGTATTTTCTAGCAAGCACATTGGTCTCCAGATGGATGATAACATCAGTTTTAAATTTCTTACTTTCTTCCTTAATGGTATTGACAATCTGATATGTATTTCTGCCAGCTGAAAATCCTGGAAGGCATTTTACTATTATGTTTCCCTCAAATTGAATCCCCAAGTTAGTGCTTTTGATGATAGAGTCTCCCAGCAGAAGGAACTTCCTGTTAGAGTGTTTGGTAGTATTTTGAGGTTTCTGTTGAACTCTACTGAAATTGTCTCCCAGCAAAGGGGGCATTCTGTTTTCAAGCTTGATGGCATTAGGTGGTTTCAGCATGCCTTAAGTGTCTCTTTTTTGAAATACCACTTCTTTTTCCATTTTTGGAGCATTTTCAATTTCCAGTACAGAAAAGGTGTTTTGTATGGGTATCATTTGGGAGAGTGGGGGGGGGGGGGGGGGGCGCAGATATTCTGGGTGCTACACAGGTGGGGAGGTTAAACATTCACAATTCATAAGAACATAAGAAATTGCCATGCTGGGTTAGACAAGGTACCATCAAGCCCAGATCCCGTTTCCAACAGAGGCCAAACCAGGCCACAAGAACCTGGCAATTTATTTATTTATTTATTTATTTCGGATTTTTATATACCGACATTCTCAATACAATTACCCAAATACCAAAAATTCTCAATACAATTACCCAAATACCAAGAAGATCCCATGCTACTGATGCAATTAATAGCAGTGGCTATTCCCCAAGTAAACTTGATTAATAGCAGGCAATGGATTTCTCCTCCAAGAACCTATCCAAACCTTTTTTGAATCCAGCTACACTAACTACACTAACCACATCCTCTGGCAACAAATTCCAGAGTTTAATTGTGTGTTGTCAGTTCAGTCAAAAGCTTTGCTATTTACTCCTGGGGAAATTCTGTGCAAAAAAATTTAAAATTCTGCAAAATTCTGCAGATTTTATATTGGTCATAACAACACAATTTATATAACAGTCTTTAAGTAATTACATTTTAAATTAATACAGAAAAAAGTTATTACTTAAAGATGCAGAATTTCCTTAGAAATTCACTGTAAAAGTGTCCCTTCCACTTGCTCTTCCTATTTCCCTGGCCACTTTGCCCTCTCAGGCCCCAACTCCTCCACCTGCCAGTATCTCTCCCTTCCACCTCTAGGCTCAACCCCTTCCACTCTATTGCCAGCCCCAGACTTTGACCCTGTTCTCAGTACTGCCCCTCACACAGGCTCCCCTCTGTCCCTCCCTCTCTCACACACACATGCTCCCTCTCTCTAGTACACATACACACACCCTCATACAGGCTCCCTCACTCTCTCACAACCACACACATCCCCTCATACAGGGCCCTCTCTCTTGCATACACACCCACACAAGCTCCCTTTCTATCACACATACATCCTCACACAGGCTACCTATGTCTCTCTCTCATGCACCCCTTCACACAGGCTACACTCTCACATACACATGATCCCTTTTTCACACACGCCAGCTCTCACACTCCTTCACAATTTCCTCATATAGACTCCCTCTCTCTGAAACCCATACTCAAGCATCTGCTCCCGCTCTCTTACCTCCCCATGATCTCTCTCACATCCTCCTGCTCTCTCTCACCCTCCCCCACACCCCCTCCGCTCCCCTCTCACACCCCCTTCTCTTTTCCTCTCTCTCACACACACACACACACACACACACACACACACATACATTCTCTCTCACCGGGGCCTTTATCTTTGCCGCGATCAGAGCACACTCTGTTTGCGGTGCACCAGGGCCTTCATCTTCGTTGCGAACGAAGCGCGTCCCGCGGCACACGCAGGCCTTTGTCTTTGTGTGCTCCATTCGCGGCACGCTGGGGTCTCCTATTTTCTGCGCAGGGGGGGAATTCTGCACAAATTCTGTGCTCCGCAGTAGTGCAGAATTCCCCCAGGGCTAGCTATTGTAGACAGCTATAGGGAAATGGAACAAGCCTTGAGCTTCCAGATGGTCTGCTTTAAGAGCAAGATACCACAATGTTTACACAGAATAGCAGCCATTTGTAGATTTGTTTTACTGCAGAACATCTATAATTGTAATAAGGAGTTTCTAAATACCTTGTTAAACACTCAGTTTTAATTACTCTTGTACATGTGCCCTAAGGCTATTTAAGAAAAACAAGGTCAGGAGTGGGTAGGGTGGGCTTTTAAGTATCCGGGCACTTTAAATCTAAAACTTTAACTAACTTTCCTAAATGCTACTTTAAAACTTTTTTTCTCAAAGAGAGCAAGGATTCCTAAAGATGATAAAAATCTTTACTCTCCCTAAACAGAATCTATAAGAAATCTGCCTTCCCCTTGAACATATTTATTTAGAATTTGAACAGGGAACTGTGCACATTTTTTTCAAAAGCACTCAATTAACAGTTAAAGGAAAAGCAGACCAGGATTAGCAAATCTCTAAACCCTTCTATTATTTAGCTTCAGATTAGTAAAGAGAGATAAGACAGTATGAAATCAGCAGCCTTAGTGCAAATAAAATAACTAACAGATTAAGAAAATTTTTTTTATAAGCAGGCAGAAACTAAGAAAATTATTAAATATAAAAGCAAGACAAGTAAAACTTTGCTTTTGGTGTTTAGTCCTTCTTTGGGAAGAGATTCACCAAATCTGTGCTAGAGAAGCAAAGTTTCTACCATGAGAAAAGTAAAGACAAGCAATGTGATGATGCCTTACTAGCTTTTATTTCTCAGACTGTAGTGAGTCAAATATTAATTGGCTGAAAATATGAAAAGCCTTAGTTTTCATATCCAAATCCAATGCATCTTTCTAAGAATTTTTCACTTTAGCCCACCATGGAACTTTGATGTCAAAGATTCTAGAGCTTTCAGCATGCTCTACTGAGCACGTGCAGCTGTAGCCTGCTCCCAGTTTGTCAGGCAGAGTCCCTCAGTCCATAATAAAGCAAATACATGGAAAAAAAACAACTACCAAGGGAGGCGGGCAGGTTTTGTGAGGACTGACATCCCTGCTGTCCTCTGAGAACACTTGTTACAGGTAAGCAACTCTGCTTTCTATGAGGACAAGCAGAATGGCAGTCCTCACACATGAATGATTCCCAAGCTAGAGGCTGCTGAAAAACAGGCAAAATGGGGAAAACACTTTAGTGCGGAATCACCAACATTCTCCCCTCCCCCCCCCTTTTCGATGAAGAGCCAACCCATAAGGACTCTGGGATGAGTTTTTCACCTCAAAGAGACTGGACAACTGAGAGACAGAAATCTCGATATGTAACAAGGCATCTGAAAGCAGAGACATAATGCAAGCACGGGCTGAGAAGCCCACTAAGTTGCACAAATACAAACACAGTCAAGAGTTTCCTAACAGTTAACACTGACTAACACCAGTAGGCCTAGGACTCAGAGGGTACAGGCAAAGGCGCAAATTTCTAACTACAAGAGAAGAAATTACTTGGATCAGGATCGCAAAGTTTTGTCTTTTTTTGTCACAAGACAACTGAAAATCAGCTGGGGCTGGAGAGCCCAACAAAAAGGTTGTTTTTTATCAAGGTTTATTATCAATTGAAAAAAAAAAAAGACAGATTGGCCACCCACCGAGCTACTACAAGTACAAGATCTGATCCCTAAGTCATTAAGGGCTACTTTTTCCTAGGGAGTCCCATGCAAAGATGCTGAGCAGGACAGTGATCCACTTCACTATCAGGGGATGCCAGGCGAAAGGGAAGCACCTCGGCCAGTGAACTGGTCAGAGCAGTGAAGGGATATGCAACAACTCCCATGCACCCCCTGGCTTCCTCCTGACAACACAAGGATACAAACCCCTAGGTTGATGGACAAAGGAGACAGCCTCTAGGCTGTAGAAAATAGAGATAGAAGACTTCCCAACCATATAAACCCCCTACCAATCCCAGCAGGGAGTTGCCGCTGAGGTTGGTACAGCCGATAGGGCCCATCAGCCCTCAGTAAAGATACTGAGAATCCTAGACTTCAACAGGATCGGATCAACCTAAGGAAGAAGTCCATAAACCTCTCTGCTAAGAGCAAAAACAGGAGTGCTGCAAAAGGCAGCACCCTTAGAAGAGGACTTCCTTACCGATCTGGGAACCCTGAGGGTACCAGAGAAGGAACAGTCTGTTTCCCGTCGATAGCAGGGCTGAATTAGCCATGCTGTCATGGGATCTGTCAATCAGGCCCGGGAGGCGGAGCTTGTCAAAGCAGAGAACAGAGCTTTGCTCTCTGCGGCTGCGCGTGTGTTCCCGCGCAGGAAAGTAACGGTATCTCCTCAGTCTGTTTTTTCCGCGAGCGGGATTGCACGCGGAGCTGATCTCTCCTCAGTTTAAAAAAAAAAAATAAAAATTAAAATGTCAAAACCGGGGTTTAAACCCTGTCCGTGTGGAAAAAGAATGTCGGTCACTGACGGACACGATCAATGTTATAAATGTCTCGGACCACTCCACAATCCAGCAAATTGTGAGAATTGCTCAAAAATGTCACCGAGAGCATTAAAACAAAGAGCCTATAGGCTTCAAGAACTTTTTGCCTCACGGGATCCGTCGGAGGCTCACTCATCGCCGGGCCCGTTAACTTCTTCGGCTCCAACAAAAAAGAAAACTTTCTCGTCAGATCCTAAATCCTCCAATTTAGGAGGTAATGGAAAGCCAAAAAGACGAAGGCCAATGGATTCTCAGAAATCCTCAGTGCCTAAAGAGCCGCAACATACCTCATCGGAGAAGGAGACCTCGGCGCAGAAGACTTCTGCGCCTATGGTGCCAAATGCGCATACACCGGCGCCGAAGACAGAGTCTGCACACAACTTAGTGCTTCCGGCACGCATGGCGCAGAAAAGACCACCGCGCCGAACAGATATGCGCACGGCGCCGGAAACACTTGCGCGCACGGCACCGGAAACACCTATGCGCATGGCGCAGGAGACACCTGTGCGCACGGCGCCGACTATAAGAAAACGTATGCGCACGGCGCCGAAGAACCCTGTGCGCTCGGGATCAAAGAAATATGTTCATAAAACTACAACCGCGCACAGTTCTACTTCCGCACACAGAAATTCAACCGCGCATGAGTCTACAGTCGCGCATACGTGCATACCTGCGCATACCTGCGCATACCTCTACATCTGCGCGTAAATATACATACGCGCATAAATCTAAACCAGCGCATAGATCAAGATCTGCGCGTAGAAACCAAAATTACTCGCCTCAAAAGTTAAAGAGAGAGTTGAAGCGAAAACGATACCCTTCACACAGCTCTTCTTCAGAGGCTGAAGTCACAGATACTGAATCTTCATCTGAGGACTATCATAAGTACTCACATCATTCCCATTCTAAAAGATTAAAAAAGAGGAGTGCTACATGGGAGATGAGTCCTTCGACTTCTAAATCATCTCATAAAGTTCCATCTACTACTGGCTCATTAAGAGAACTGGTACAAATTCCTTCTTCTACTACTTCTTCAGATTTGGAAGATTTAAAACATACTCCAATCACTAAGACACAGAGAGATAGGGAAGTTCCTGTAACTTCGCCTACAACAACTATCTCACATCAACAAGACAATCGTATGGTAATGCCCTCTCATACAAGAGAAGCATTTTTTCAATTGTCGCAGTCTCTAGCAGGATTTTACGAGACGCTTCAATCATCTTTTAAAATAACTAATACTTCTCAGGACAATGCTACAAAACATAAAGCACAGTCTAATGAAGAGCAGTCGGCAGAACCACAGACATCTTCCAGGATAAACCAACCAACCTCACCTACTCACATACAGGATACATCTTTTGATTCTCCTTCATTACAAACTTCCCCATCATCATCGGTGGGATGTCTTGTCAGATACGCAGGACCAACTACAGGAGCCATATTCCCCTCCTGAAGACCTTACATACCCAAAATTTATAGAAAAAATGGGTACCATTCTACACCTAGAGGTCCAAAAAGAAACAGACCCTAGAGCGGAAACCCTTGGACTTCTAAAGATATTTGATACTCAGGTGGAACCAACATCTCTTCCACCACAAGAAATCCTGCATTCCGTCTTACAAAAATCCTGGGAAACGCCTTATACAACGACAGCTGTTTCCAGGAAAACAGACATGAAATTTTGTATGAAGAAAGCATCACTATACACTCTACCACAATTGCCTCATGCATCCATCGTAGTAGAGTCGGCAATGCAAAGGTTCAGGAAAACAAAGTTGCACACTACTTTCCCACCAGGGAAAGACAACAAATATTTAGATGAATGTGGTAGGAAAATATTCCATAACTCGATGTTAACCGCAAGAATTATGCAACATCAGTTCTACATGGTACAATATTTATATGAGTGTATGCAAGCTATGAAAGGTATACACTCCTCAGTAGCTGAACAAATACCTCAGCCTCTTCATGACATGGAAGAATGTTCTCGACACCTCTTGAGGTCAATCTATGAGGCACATGAAACATCATCTAGAGCATCTGCAGCAGCTATTGCAGCCCGCAGACTAGCATGGTTACATTCAAGTTCCATACGGGATGACTTGCACAAGAAACTAACAAACCTCCCATGCACAGGAGATAACCTGTTCGGAGAAAAATTCCAGGAAGCAGTAAGTAAATTAAAAGACGAAGCTCTAGCAGTATAATCGCTAGCATCGCATCCTATTTATTCGACTACACGTCGTTATGTGGGGTCTACCCGTAGACAATCATATGCCAGAAGACCCTATAGATCTTATCAATCTTTTCGTACGCAGCCATACCCTGCCTACCAACGTCCTGCTCCACAAAACAATACCTCAAATCAACGAAGAGGTAAACCACGTAACCAAAAGCAACAGGCACAACAGCCGACTACTGCAGTAAAACCAACGTCATCTTTTTAGTTACTCAGCCGCCACCACAACATCAAGCTCCTCCAGGCAGAATTCGTGCTTGCCTGAATGTCTGGGAAAGCATAACATCAGATCAATGGGTTCTGGAGATAGTACGTCAAGGCTACCAACTCCAATTTGTAACAAAACCCATCTTGCCTCATCTTTCCACACTCAAGATCTACAATTCCCATCCACAACTGGGGGAGGAAATTGCTTTACTTCGCAAGCAACAAGCAATTCGACAAATCCACCCACACCCCAATTTAGCAGCTTTTTATTCCCCGTACTTCCTTATACCCAAGAAGTCTGGAGGCCTTCGCCCCATACTAGACCTAAGGGAGTTGAACAAATTTCTCACCAAGGAGAAATTCAAAATGGTATCGTTGAAGTCAATTCTTCCTCTCATTCAAACCAACGATTGGATGTGCTCCATCGATCTGAAGGATGCTTACACGCACATTCCAATCCATCCATCCTCATGGTGTTACCTGTGCTTTCGCTACAGACATCAACACTACCAATACAAAGTTCTTCCCTTTGGACTATCGGCTGCACCCAGAGTTTTCACCAAATGCATGATAGTGGTGGTGGCTCATCTCAGGAAACAAGGTATAACCATCTTTCCATATCTGGACGACTGGCTCATAATCGCCTCAACTCCGAACATCTTACAGGATCACCTCAATCGGGTGATACATTGCTTACAAGAACTAGGGTTGGTGATAAATTTTCAGAAATCACATCTACAACCAACACAGCAGTTACAGTTCATAGGTGCATGCCTGGACACTACGTGCAACAGAGCATACCTCCCAGACAACAGAATATCACATTTCCGTCAACTTCTGCACACCTTGAAACATACTCAGAGTCCGTCAGCAAGACAAGTCCTGGTAATTCTGGGCCACATGGCAGTGGCGAATTTCATGGTTCCCAACACCAGGCTGCACATGAGACGCCTACAATGGGGTCTAAAACGACAATGGAAACAGCATTCACAACCACTGACGAAAAAGGTATTGCTGACCGCAGAAATGAAAAAAGATATAGCATGGTGGCTCCTAGACTCCACCTTATCCAAGGGAGCATTGTTCAGCCCCCCTCCTCACAATGCAGTCCTAACCACAGATGCGTCTCGCAAAGGATGGGGTGCTCACCTCGAGATTTATGAAACCCAAGGGTTATGGACACTCTTGGAACAAAATCTACAAATAAATCTACTGGAACTCAGAGCGATTCGCAACGCATTGCGAGTCTTCCAAGACCACCTGAAAGGACGCAGGGTCATGATCTACACAGACAACCAAGTAGCGATGTTTTACATCAACAAACAAGGAGGGTCCGGTTCATGGTCCCTCTGCAAAGAGACCCTGACAATCTTCGAACATGCTCACAAAAATTGCATACATCTACAAGCAACTTACCTACCAGGAGTTACAAACACCAGAGCGGACAGACTAAGCCGCATCTTTCATCCCCACGAATGGACACTCAATACAGAAGTAGTCCAGGACATATTTCTGCAGTGGGGGACACCTTCCATAGATCTCTTTGCAACAGAGATCAATTCTCAAGTTCCCAAATTCTGCTCGATAAGACCAAGCCAATTCAGGATTGCTCAAGGTGCCTTCCTCATTACGTGGACGACAGGCCTTCTCTATGCCCTTCCTCTCATAACAAGAACAATTCAGAAGTGCATAGCGGACAAAGCTCAACTGATACTCATAGCCCCGGCATGGCCGAGGCAACCATGGTACAGTTTCCTACTTCGACTATCCATCAAGGATCCAATTCTATTACCGAATCGTCAAGATCTTCTCAGCCAAGATCAAGGAACACTACTACACCCACTACATTCATCTCTACACTTGACAGCTTGAAAGGCTCCTTCTAACAGAACAAGGAGTTTCCACGTCAGCACAATTCATTTTGTTACAATCAAGGAAACTCTCAACCAGGAAAAATTATAGTTATAAATGGAAATGATACTCTGCCTGGTGCACTTCCAAAGGTGTACCACCATTGGACTGTTCCCCGGAATTGCTCATTGATTATCTTCATACACAATGGGGCGGATTTTAAGAGCCCTGCTCGCCTAAATCCACCCAAATCCGGGCGGATTTAGGCGAGCAGGGCCCTGCGCGCCGGTGAGCCTATTTTACATAGGCCTACCGGCGCGCGCAGAGCCCCGGGACTCGCGTAAGTCCCGGGGTTTTCTGAGGGGGGCATGTCGGGGGGCGGGCCCGAACCGCGCGGCGTTTTCGGAGCGTGTCGGGAGCGTTCCAGGGGCGGGCCCGGGGGTGTGGCTACGGCCCGGGGCGGTCCGGGGGTGTGGCCGCGCCCTCCAGACCCGCCCCCAGGTCGCGTCCCGGCGCGCTAGCGGCCCGCTGGCGCGCGGGGATTTACGTCTCCCTCTGGGAGGCGTAAATCCCCCGACAAAGGTAAGGGGGGGGGGGGTTTTAGACAGGGCCGGGCGGGTGGGTTAGGTAGGGGAAGGGAGGGGAAGGTGAGGGGAGGGCAAAAGAAAGTTCCCTCCGAGGCCGCTCTGATTTCGGCGCGGCCTCGGAGGGAACGGGGGTAGGCTGCGCGGCTCGGCGCGCGCCGGCTATACGGAATTGATAGCCTTGCGCGCGCCGATCCAGGATTTTAGTGGCTACGCGCGTATCTACTAAAATCCCGCGTACTTTTGCTGGCGCCTGATGCGCCAGCAAAAGTACACCAAATCGCGCGGTTTGAAAATCTACCCCTATATGTAGCTGGTCTAGCAACATCATCCATCAGAGTTCACCTCAGCGCCACAGGCGCCTATCATAGACCAATCAATGACATTCCTATATCCAATCACCCTTTACTGACTCGTTTCATAAAGGGTTTAACACACATTCGTCCTCCGGTATCTAAACCTCCAGTTCCATGGAACCTCAACATAGTTCTGGAACAGCTCATGCTTTCTCCATTTGAACCTATGGACTCAGCACACATTAAATACCTCACTTGGAAGGTGGTATTCCTGGTTGCGGTAACATCAGCACGGAGAGTTAGTGAGTTACAAGCTTTGGTCCATTATCCTCCATACTTACAATTTCATCAACAGAAGGTAGTTCTACGAACTCACCCATCCTTCCTACCGAAAGTAGTTACCCCATTCCATCTCAATCAGACAATGGAATTACCAATATTTTTCCCTAAACCTCATGCAAACGATAGGGAAAAGCTACTGCACACACTGGATTGTAAGAGAGCTTTAACACACTACAAAGAAAGGACGAACTCGGACTCCCATGTTTCTCAACTCTTTGTCTCCTTTGACCCAAAAGCACCTGGACTACCAGTGGCTAAACGCACCATCTCCAGTTGGATAGCAGAGTGCATCAAATTCTGCTACGACAAACAGAATTTACATTTACAGTCTACTCCTAAAGCTCACCAAGTCAGAGCAGTAGCAACATCCTTAGCACACCTAAAGAATGTGTAACCCATAGACATTTGCAAGGCAGCTACATGGTCATCACTGCATACCTTCACATCTCATTACTGCCTTGACCAACAAGCAGCCACGGATGCGAAGATAGGGCAAGCAATACTGCAATCTCTATCCTCCTGTCCTCGGTGACTGCCACACTGTCAAAGATCACATCCAACCATATATGTCATAAATGACATGATCGGGAGCTTTGGACTCCCATGACAGCATGGCTAATTCAGCCCTGCTATCGATGGGAAAAAGCAAGTTTGCTTACCGTAAACGATGTTTCCGTAGATAGCAGGATGAATTAGCCATGCTGACCCACCCTCCTCCCTGGCAGTCACCAAGTCTTCGACTACACTACAGCTTTATTACAGACTGAGGAGATACCGTTACTTTCCTGCGCGGGAACACACGCGCAGCCGCAGAGAGCAAAGCTCTGTTCTCTGCTTTGACAAGCTCTGCCTCCCGGGCCTGATTGACAGATCCCATGACAGCATGGCTAATTCATCCTGCTATCTACGGAAACATCGTTTACGGTAAGCAAACTTGCTTATCCGCAGAGCAGACTGTACACCAACTGAGTCTGGGTATCAAAGATATGGCTCAAGATAACCTGTTTCACCTAATAATCTTTTGGCATACCAGTGGAATGGATAAGGACTGCCGTATCTGTCAGTGAACGTGTCTACTGACAGGGTCACCTCTGAAAGAGGAGAAAAGAACCCATAAGTGGTTAGAGCAGTGGACTATGAACCAGGAGACCAGGGTTCAAGGCCTGCTGTCGCTCCTTGTGACCTTGGGCAAGTCACTTTACCCTCCATTGCCTCAGGTACAAAACTTAGATTGTAAGCCCTCTGGGGATAGAGAAATACCTACAGTACCTGAATGTAAACCGGTGTGATATCTCGATTGAGATTGAATGTCGGTATATAAAAATAATAAAATAAATAAATAAAATATGGGTGGGGAGCCACCTTTGCGTGATGCTCCACCCCTGACCTAAATCGCTCTAGATAGGGTGAGCTGTTAGAAGGCAAACATGCCAATGAAGAAATAGAGGGAGGAGAAACCTCCCCTTAGAGGTAGAGTGACACCCAGCTTCAGACTGATGAGTAGGAGAGGCACAAAGTGAAACCATGCACATTGCAATCAGCAGGTATTCAAAGAAGCACTCTACCCACGTGAAAGGAATCCTCACCTGCTACTGGGGAGCAGATTTCCAGGCAATGGAATCCTGACCCTACAAGGATTCCCAATCAGGTAGCTCATCACCTGCTACAAAGCATCCATCCTGCGCAATAGTGCAACAGGGAAGAGAGAGCTCCCAATGGGCAGTTTGTGGCTGCCACTCAGAGGCTAAGCCAACTTGGAAGATGGGATGTAAAAAACAACCTGCTCTTTGAGCAGAAAATACGATACCTAGAGGGAACCTACTGAATGTACCTCTCGAAAGCCAAAAGTCAGACCTCTCACCCCTGTGGCCAGAACAGTTGCTGGTAGCCACCTAGGCGGACACTAGGGTCAACATTGTAACCAGGCACAAGAAAAACCAGCAAAAGTGACCCAGCTGGCTCACACTGCTGCACTGATTCATGCAAATCAAGGGCTGCAGCATCATCCCAGTCAGTGCCATGCACCAAAGAGGGAATGTGTCCAGGAGGTTCCCCCCTCAAGGGGATCCAGAGTGTAAGCCAATAAGGGAGGAAGCCCAAAATGGTTGCATCCCCACCTAAAAGGGGGATGTACCCTGTATCCACCCCAAAATGAAGTGAATAGGATTATATTCTCGGACAAGACAACCCAGCGCACCAGCGACTATAGCGCACGTGTATGGAATGTCTGCTGGCACCAGAACAACACTCGCATACACGCCAGTGGGTACCTAATAATGGTGGTGCCCCTTCGCTGAATCTGTGTCCTACAACAGAAGTGCTGTGCACCCGTGCTGTGGTACTGCAAGTTGATGACGACATGCGTGGATGCAGAACCCATGGGCCAAGCAGCCCATGCCATGGTCAAGTCAGGCAAAAAGAAAGTGGCGGTGGACCACATGTGAGGTGTCACCTTTGCTGTCCAATAGGACCCCTAGGTGCCAGACACATGAAGGTACTAAAAAGTGCTCTTGGCGCTACCTGCCAAGAGTGATCAAGAGCCACTGACATGAAGCTCATGGCACAGGCAATCCAGCATGGACGTATATCTTGTTTGCAAAGTGATGGTACATGATACTGAGGATGCTCTGTATGGTACCTACTATATGTACTGGGCATTACCCACAACAGGAATGTCTGTGACCGTACCCACAGCGATGCGGTAGTGCCACCACTCACAGCACTCCACGGTGCCGACACTAAGGGTAGAACCCCAGAGCTGTGCCTGGCAAACAGAGGCATAAGAACATAAGAAATTGCCATGCTGGGTCAGACCAAGGGTCCATCAAGCCCAGCATCCTGTTTCCAACAGAGGCCAAAACCAGGCCACAAGAACCTGGCAATTACCCAAACACTAAGAAGATCCCATGCTACTGATGCAATTAATAGCAGTGGCGATTCCCTAAGTAAACTTGATTAATAGCCGTTAATGAACTTCTCCTCCAAGAACTTATCCAAACCTTTTTTGAACCCAGCTACACTAACTGCACTAACCACATCCTCTGGCAACAAATTCCAGAGCTTTATTGTGGGTTGAGTGAAAAAGAATTTTCTCCGATTAGTCTTAAATGTGTTTCTTGCTAACTTCATGGAATGCCCCCTAGTACTTCTATTATTCGAAAGTGTAAATAACTGAGTCACATCTACTCATTCAAGACCTCTCATGATCTTAAAGACCTCTATCATATCCCCCTTCAGCCGTCTCTTCTCCAAGCTGAACAGCCCTAACCTCTTCAGCCTTTCCTCATAGGGGAGCTGATTCATCCCCTTTATCATTTTGGTTGCCCTTCTCTGTACCTTCTCCATCGCAACTATATTTTTTTGAGATTCGGCGACCAGAATTGTACACAGTATTCAAGGTGCGGTCTCACCATGGAGCGATACAGAGGCATTATGACATTTTCCATTCTATTAACCATTCCCTTCCTAATAATTCCTAACATTCTATTTGCTTTTTTGACTGCTGCAGCACACTGAGCCGACGATTTTAAAGTATTATCCACTATGATGCCCAGATCTTTTTCCTGGGTGGTAGCTCCTAATATGGAACCTAACATCGTGTAACTACAGCAAGGGTTATTTTTCCCTATATGCAACACCTTGCACTTGTCCACATTAAATTTCATCTGCCATTTGGATGCCCAATCTTCCAGTCTTGCAAGGTCCTCCTGTACTGTATCACAGTCTGCTTGTGATTTAACTACTCTGAATAATTTTGTATCATCCGCAAATTTGATAACCTCACTCGTCGTATTTCTTTCCAGATCATTTATATATATATTGAAAAGCACCGGTCCAAGTACAGATCCCTGAGGCACTCCACTGTTTACCCTTTTCCACTGAGAAAATTGACCATTTAATCCTACTCTCTGTTTCCTCTCTTTTAACCAGTTTGTAATCCACGAAAGGACATCGCCTCCTATCCCATGACTTTTTAGTTTTCGTAGAAGCCTCTCATGAGGGACTTTGTCAAACGCCTTCTGAAAATCCAAATACACTACATCTACCGGTTCACCTTTATCTACATGTTTATTAACCCCTTCAAAAAAATGATGCAGATTTGTTAGGCAAGACTTCCCTTGGGTAAATCCATGTTGACTGCGTCCCATTAAATCATGTCTTTCTATATGCTCTATGATTTTGATCTTGAGAATAGTTTCCACTATTTTTCCTGGCACTGAAGTCAGACTAACTGGTCTATAGTTACCCAGATCGCCCCTGGAGCCTTTTTTAAATATTGGAGTTACATTGGCCACCCTCCAGTCTTCAGGTACAATGGATGATTTTAATGATAGGTTACAAATTTTAACTAATAGATCAGAAATTTCATTTTTGAGTTCCTTCAGAACCTTAGGATGCATACCATCTGGTCCAGGTGATTTGCTACTCTTCAGTTTGTCAATCTGGCCTACTACATCTTCCAGGTTCACAGTGATTTCGTTCAGTTCGTCTGACTCATCACCCCTGAAAACCATCTCTGGAACTGGTATCTCCCCAACATCCTCATTAGTAAACACGGAGGCAAAGAATTAATTTAGTCTTTCTGCAATTGCCTTATCTTCCCTAAGAGCCCCTTCAACCCCTGTGCCATCTAATGGTCCAACCGACTCCCTCACAGGTTTCTTGCCTTGGATATATTTAAAAAAGTTTTTATTATGAGTTTTTGCTTCTATGGCCAACTTCATTTCAAATTCTCTCTTCGCCTGTCTTATAGACGAACCTTGCCAATGGCAACCCTACCATCAGTGCTCCACTGTTGCGATGATGCACAATGATGGCAGCAGAACTCACTGCATGCAAATGAGGGCAACAGCACCAATTATATCGCCCTATGTTGCTTGGAGGCACCCTTCGACAACTGTGCCTCCAGAATTTGAATATTTTTTCCATGTTTATCTTTTTTATCTTTCATTCACAGTTATTAATCACCTAAACAAAACTAGGCAATGTACAAATAAAAACATACATAAAATATTGGTTATACATTACAAAAATCTTTCAACAAAAGACTTGGGCAATGGGAGCTGGATAGAAATGTTTGCAGCGGGGACATAACTTAATGAAAGGCCTGCTTGAACAACCATGTTTTTAATAGCATCTTGAAAATGTTTAAACTGTCTGCAAGTTGCAATGCCTCTGGAAAGGTGTTCCACATGACCGGGGCAGCAACAGAGAAGGTGCAGTCCCTGATGCTGCACAGCCTGACGTGGGCTGATGAAAGTGCATCAAATAGGCCTCTTTGCGAGGACCAGAGTTGTTGGGTTGGGCAGTATAGATATAACAATGCATTGCACCAAGAGGTAACTGAGTCAGAAATCAATTTATAAGTAGTAACAGAAACCTTGTACTTAATTCGTTCAGTGATGGGTAACCAATGTAACTCAATCAACACTGGCGTGATGTGATGCTGTGTTTTGCTGCCGTAAATGAGATGAGCGGCAGCACTGAGCAATAATTGCAATGGTCTTAAAGTTACTGTGGGTAAACCCAGAAGAATAGAGTTACAGTAGTCGACAGTGGAAAGAATGGATGCTTGGACAACAGTCCGAAAATCAGAATTTTCCAATAGATGCTTGAGGCCACATAGGACTTGAAGTTTAAAGAAACCAGACTTGATTATATTTTTGATATGAGGGCGAAAGCATAGCACATGGTCTATTAAAATGCCGAGACTGCATATACAAGAGTTAAGTGGAAAGGATGTGTTTTCAATAACAATAGAGGATCACAAAATCCTGTCTTAGACATGTTCAGAGGTAGTTTATTAAAAAAACAGCCATCTCTTGATGGTAGATAAGCACAAGTTGACCAGCTCCACAGTGTTATTCCAGGAAGGGCAGATGCGAACAAAGAATTGTATGTCGTCTGCATAGTTTGTACCCATCGCATAGGGTCAACAGGACTTTACAAAGTGGTGCTAAGTAGATGTTAAAAAGAATGGCTGAAAGAGCTGACCCTTGCGGCAAACCAATTGAAATTTCAGACCAGTGTGAAAATGTGTGATCATATTCAATGCATTGAAGCTGATCTGATAGAAAGGAACAAAACCACTGAAAGACCAAGCCCGAGATACCACATTCATGTAGGCGGTGAAACAGGATGGAGTGGCTGACTGTATCAAAGGCAGCTGTGATATCAAGAGAAACTAGGATATAGAGGTTACCCAAGTCAAGATCTTTTCTGAAGATATCCAGAGAAAGTAGGAGGAGTTCTGTGCTGAATGACTTCCTGAAACCAAACTGATGAGGATCAAGTACTTGCTTGGTCTCAGTGAAATCAGATAATTGGATAAGGACTATACTTTCAATTAGTTTGGCCAGAAAAGGAAGCAAAGAAATAGGCTGGTAGTTTAAGTCTAAATGATCAAAACTAGGTTTTTTCAAAAGAGGTTTAACAGTAGTTTTCTTCAGAGAATTGGGACAGACTCCTTTATATAAAGAGAGATTGACCAAAGTTTTGAGGGAAGGTATGACGAGTCTTTGATGCTCTTCAAGATAGAAATACTACAGGGATTCAAGAAGGCAGGATTCAGCTTGGATATCACTTGACTGAGATCTAACGTCAAAGTTGAATCAAATTCGCTCCAGGAGGGATCAAGTTCAGTAGTGGAAGATGAAAGTCAATTAGGTACTGAGGAAAAACAAGCAGCAAGTTTGTAAACTTTATTCTTGAAATGATTCAAAAAATTATTTCAATCAAAACCACTAGAGGAAACAGCTGGAGTGGCTTCTTGGTCAGATGTTTGGCTATCTTAGATAGCTCTTTTGGCTATAGCCAATGTCATGAATTCGTCAAGAGTAAAAAGTACGCTTAGCATCCTGTATCGAAGACCGATAACAGCTTAGTAAGGATCGATACAGAAACAGCGAGTCTTTAGTGCAAAGTTTTCTCCAGGTGCGCTCAACTAGGGTGAAGTTGTTGTCTAAGAGATCTGATGTCAGGGGACAACCAAGGAAGAAACTTTGTCTTGGATTCAGGTTTGGGAATAATGGGGCAACCTTGTCCAATGAATCAACCAAAGTGGAGTTCCAAGAGCAACTCCCTCCTCACTATCAATGGGAAAGAATGTACTATAATTGGAACTCACTAAGGGGGTCATTCTCTAACGCTATCGCATGAGAAAAGCTAGCTCGGGGCGGAGTCGGCCCCGGAAGAGGAGGAGTTGGGACGGCACCGGAGCCGACGCTGCGGACACATCGCTGGCGGCGAAAGGTAAGATTCCTTATCGCCGCCAGTTTCGCACTGAATATCTACACCTTTTATGTTGTAGTTATTCTCTGCGAAAGCTGGCAGCGATCGCACCGTGGAGGTGCGATCGCTGCCGGCTATCGCAGGACCGCCCCCCATTACCACCGGATTCTCTAAGGTCTGAGTCCTTAGAGAATCCAGGCCTAAATTGGTGAGTTTTGGCAAATCGATGTAGCCTCTGTGTAAGATAATTTCACAGGGATTATTATCTGAACATTTGAAAGAAAAGGAAAGAGGGATAAGCGAATCAAGAAATGATCTGACAAAGGCATTACAGAATTTGAAAGGGATTTGGGACATTTATCTCTGATGGCTTTTTTGATAAAAATGAGATCCAGAGTTTTACCCAGTATATGAGTAGCTGAAGAGATCAACTGCTCCCATCCTAAAGTGGAGAGAATGTCAAGGAAAGTAGAGCCCTGAGCTGAAATGGCATTGCCTGTGACTTGGAGATTGAAGTCCCCTAGGATGATCATGTTGTTTAAGTTGGCTTTAGATGAAACTAATTGCTCAAAGAACGGTAACAAACCATTAGAAAGTAAGGCGGGGAGACAGTAAACCAAGCATATACTAAATGCAGTAGAAAATAAAACCAAAGATGTATATGGATTCATATGGTTGTAATATGAATTGTCCTAGCTCTACTCTGCACCACCTGTTCTGATGATTAATGCTATTTTATTGTAGTTATGATAAATTTTGGCTTTCTGAGAAGAGGATTCACAAAAGAATATATTTATTTTTGTTTTATTGCATGATTGATTGGATCCATTTGTTTTCTTTGCTTTTTACATGATATACTTGTGCATTTATAAATTGCAATAAATATAAAATAAATGAATACAGATTAATAAGGAATTTTTAATGCTGGTAAGTGCTTGAAATAATTAGAGGTTTCACACATGATGCATAATGGCTGTTGCAAACTACTTTGAAAGCCATTGTAGAGTGCAGTATATGACATTATTTATCAATAAGAATACAGCTAGTAAGTCTCACACCTGCATGCCTATAGCCCACTCATATTAACTTATGCCCACCCAAAAAAATCAGTTCTGGCTACGCCATTGGTCTATAGTTCCAAGTCTTCTTATTTCCACTTTCGAGAAGAGGAACCACATCTGCCTGTCTCCAGTCCTTCAGAACTACTCCTAACTCTAAAGTAGCATTGAAAAGGTCAGCAAGTAGATGCATCCAAGGGTATTGGGTTTCCTTAATACCCTTGCACACATCCCATCTGGTCCCATCACTTTATCTACTTTTAGTTTAGCTAACTCTTCACAAACACAACCTCTGGAAAATCATTTGAGGTTTACTTTGCTTCCTATCTTATTTGTGTCCATTTTCTGTTGTCCTACTCCTAGCCCTTCCTCAATGAAAACCAAACAATTATTTGTTAAGCAATTCTTTCTCCTCATCAGCTTCTAATTATTCCTTCCCTTTACCTTGGAGTCTCAGAATGCCACTTTTGCATTTCCTCCTATCACTAAAATCTCTTAAAAAAAACCCAAAACCCCTCCAAAGTTGCCCTCCCCCCATTTTACCATATTTGCTATTTTTTCTGCCATCTGCATATTTACTCTCCTTACTACTTTCCCTGCATCTTAGCTTTTCCAGATACCCGGTCTTCCTCTTTCTATGGCAGGGCTTCCCAAACTGTGGGTTAGGACCCCAAATGGAGTCAAATATCCTTCAGTTGGGGTCACGTGCCTCAAGTGACAATACTCTTTAGGTGCCAGCAGCAGCACTGTATGGAAGTCAACATGGGGCCTGTAAATAAGCACGCACTCATAAGCTGTGCAGTGGCACAGCCCTTGCACGAGTTTCTGTAGTTGCAGGAAGCACTGCACAAGGAGGGATCAGGGTTGCTGCAGGGCATGATGTGATCTGCATGCGGCAGCAGCTTGGGACCAGCCATGAAAGAAGGGGAGGGTTGTGTGTATGGCCAGTGGAGATTTTCACTGCTGCCCTCCTCTCACCAACCACTGAACCCAACCAAGAGTAAAATATTGCCCCTATCATCAGCCTGCTCTCTCTTCCCACTGTTATCATCCACCTTTTGCCCAGAGCCCAAAGGAAAATATGTTATCATTGACTCTGGCCAGTGAGATGTTTGGAAGAGGGGTTATTTGAAGAAAGGGGTGAGAGGCAAGAGGGTTTTTTTGTGTTGGATAAGGTGGGGAGGTATTACTTCTGGAGAGTGAGAGAGAAAGAATGACAGAAGATCAACTGAGGGATGTAAAAAGAATGGAGATGTGAAAAAAGGGTTGGAGAGAGGAGATGAAGCTGGAAGGTTTGAGAGAGGATGAGAGGGAGGAGGCAATGGGAGATGGCGTGAGAGGGAGCAGATGACAGAATCATCTGGGAGATGTGAAAAGGACTGGAAGAGGTGAGAGAAGGGGTAGGCTGGGGAGTGAGAGATGGAGAGATTGAGAGAGGGGAGGAGGTTAAGAGAGGGCATTAGATGGAGTACAGGAAGGGTGAGGAGGAGTGATTGATGGAGGGGAACTGCATCACTGCTAATTTGCTTTAATCATCCTCTGGGCATACTTGGGAGCTCTCCAGATTTGGCCTGGAGACTCCAGAATTCTGAATGAACTGCCAGGTCTCTGGGCCAACACCCAATAACTCCAGGTGCCCTGCTGCAAAAGGCCAGAAGAAAAAGGGTCTGGAGCTGCGCGGGCTCAAGAAAGGACTAGCATCAGCACCTGTGCCTCAGGAAAATGACGTGAAAAACGAGATGAGCAGGAGCGTTGCCCCCCCATGGGAAACAAGAAATTGCAGATGCAGGAGGAGCAACAAAGTCGGGCCGCACGCTGAAAATATAACAAGGGCAGAGCAGCCTGACACTGCAGGAGGGAGGAGAAAGTGGAACACGTCCTGCAGCCCTGGGGAAAAAGGAAGCTCCTGTGGCTAATAAGAATTGAGGTGAGAAGAGAGAATGACAGTGCATATGTGTATGGAAGAGGGAGAGAAGTAATTGAGCGTGTATGTGGTGTGAGTGTATTCATTTATGAGTGTATGTGGAAAAGGAAAAGGAGTGAGTGTGCATGTATATGTATAGAAGAGGAAGAGAAGTGAGTTTGTGTCTGTGTGTGGAAAACAGTAGTGAATGCATGTATGTGTGTGGAAGGAGAGAAGTGAGTGTGTGTGTATGTATGTGTTTGGAAGAGTGTGAGTGTGTGTGTAAAAGGGAGAGATCGGAGTGCATGTATATGCGTGGAACAAGGAGAAAAGTGAGTGTAAATATGTATGTGGACAAGGGAGAGTAATGAGTATGTCAGAATAAGCATATATGTGAGTGAACATGTGAGTGTGCTAAGGTGTGAGAGAGAAAGTTTGTGCGCATGCTATCGCCTCCCCCCGACCATCGACAATCTCAGGGCGACAGGAAATCAAAAGTTCCCCGGTATGCCTCTGGGGTCATATGAATTTTCAAGTTCCAAAACGGAGTCACTTTGGATACAAGTTTGGGAAGCCCTGTTCTATGGTCTCCTGTAGTTTATAATTGCTAACCTTTTTTTCCCTTACTTTTTTCAGCTACTTCTTTAGAAAACCATAGCAGCATCTTTTTCCTCTTACCTTTATTTATAAAATTTCTATACTGTGTAATTCCAATGTTCTAAGCAGCTTACTGTGAACACTCATAAATCAGACAAAGAAAAAAACACACTATAAAAAAATATTATAAAACAAATACATTATATCATCTCACCCCACTGGCTGACTCAACAATACACTTTCCTAACAAAAAGGTTACTTGCCCTTATAATGTAATAATATATAATAATATATAATATAATATATATATAATAATATATAATATAATATAATGTAATAATATATAATGAATGTAGTCCTTTTTATCTCTCTGTAAGTTCTTTATTTCAACTTGTTCCAATGTATTCCGCCCCAGAGGCGACAGTTTCAGTTCCTTGTAAACCGGTGCGATATGTATATTATACAGGAACATCGGTATATAAAAATAATAAATAAATAAATATCTCCTTTTAGTTTTGCCCACTGCTCTTCTACTTCACCTAGATTTTACCATCCAACTGACTCCTTGAGGTATTCCCATCCAACTGACTCCTTGAGGTATTTTAACAAAGTTAATTTTCCTGCAGTCTATAAGACTTTTGCCTTTGAAAGAACATTTACCACCTGGGTCCCTAATACAGAACCACACCATCTGGTGATCACTGGATCCCAGAAAATCATTCACTATGACATCAGAAATATTATCTCCTTTGGTAAGCACTAAGTCCAGTATCACCCCTTTCCATGTAGCCAGTCGACTGAACAATTCTCCCTGCTTCTACATGACTGTGCAGCTGAGATGTCCTAATTAACATCCAGCAGATTGAAATTGTCTAGTAATAGTAACTTATGTTTCATAGCAATTTTGTGAATATTTTAAATTAAAATCTCTCTCCATTTTTTCCTTCTTCAATGGTGGTCTGTAGATCACACCACTATAAATAGATGTTCCATTCCTTATTCCCAGATTAACCAACAGTACCTTGTCCTTTCCTCGTAAATTCTGAAGTTCTGTTGTTTTATTATTTTTTATATGTAATGCCAGTCTTCCTCCTTTTCTTCCTACCCTGTCTTTCCTGAACAATCTCTGGGCCAGTATAACTATATCCCACTCGTGGTTTTCTATGTACCATGTCTTCACAGCAGCCACTACCATCCAAGTCAGTTTCTTCTATTACTGCCCCTAGATCTGAGACTTTTACGCCTGGGGGAATTCTGTACAAAAAGATTTTAAATTCTGCTCACAAACTTAAAATTCTGCAAAATTCTGAAAACTTTAAATTGGTCAAAATAACACAATTTACATGACAGTTTTAAAGTAATTATATTTTAAATTAATACAGAAAACATTTTTATTTAAAGATGCTGAATTTTAAATATTTTGATCAGAATTTTCCTAGAAATTCACTGTAAGAGTTCCCTTCCACTCACTCTCCCTACTCCCCTGGCCACTTTGCCTTCTCAGGCCCCAACTCCTCCACCTGCCAGTATCTCTTCCCTCCACCTCTAGGCTCAACCACCTCCACTCTATCGCCACTCCCAGAGTTTGACCTCATTCTCAGTATTGCCCCTCATACACTCTCCCTCACTCTCATACACACTCATCCCCTCCCTCATACAGGGGCCCTCTCTCTTGCATATAGACCCACAAAAGCTCCCTTTCTCTCTCATGCATACACACTCACACAGGCTACCCATGTCTCTCTCTCTCACGTACCCCTTCACACAGGCTCTCTCTCACACATACACAATCCCTTCACACAGGCTAGCACCCTCACATACACACCAGCTCCCAATCTCTCAGACACATTTACTTATTTATTTATTTTCTATACCGACTTTCGATTTGACATATCACATCGGTTTACATAAAACAAGATGTCTAAGGCGAGCCTTATAATGACATGATACAATATAACAGCTTAATTGAGTAACTGGCTGCGTACATATAACTGTTTTACAAGATAGTAATACAATATAACGTGCTTAATAGCATAACTTCTTACAGAATATATTAAGAGTTAAATAACTATGTACAGTGGCAGGGTAGGGGAACTGGAGGGGGGGGCTAGGAGGCAGGGGTGGGTGGGGGGGGAATTGTTATATGGGGGAGGGGGGCCATGGCGGGATTATTTGTCTAGTGTGAAAGCTTTCCAGAGGCCTGGTCTTTCGGTTCTTTCGGAAGGTGGGTGTAGATGGGTCAGTTCTGAGAGCGGTTGGAAGGTTGTTCCAGAGGTGAGGGCCTGCTACGGATGCAGCGCGTTCTCTGATGGAGACTATGTACTTCCTTGCGGGGGGAATGGGGAGAAGGCCTGTGCTGGTTGAGCGGAGATTTCTAGTGGGGTTGCAGGGGGTCAGAGGTCCTTGTAACCAGCTGGCTTTGTCATTATGGATTGATTTGTGTATGAGCATGAGTGTTTTGTATTGGGATCTGAATGCGACGGGCAGCCAGTGGAGTTGTTTGAGTGCGGGCGTGATGTGATCTGTTTTTTTCTTATTCGTTAATGACCGTGAGGCAGCATTTTCTAGGAGCTGGAGGGGCTTGAGGGTGGATGCAGGAAGGCCAGTTAGGAGGGCGTTGCAATAGTCTATTTTGGTGAAAAGGAGGGATTGCTCATACACACTCCTTCACAATCTCCTCATATTTATTTATTTATTTATTTATTTACGATTTTTATATACCGACGTTCATTTCAAAAAGAGATATCACATCGGTTTACAATAAGGTACAATAGGTAATTCACTATCCCCTAAAAGGGCTTACAATCTAAAATTTTTGTACCTGAGGCTAAGAGATTACAAAAATAAAACCATCAAAATCAAAGTTATTAACAATTAACAATTAAGGTTCCCTCTCTCTAGCACCCACACTCAAGTACCCCCCCCCCCCCATGCTCTCTCATATCCCCTTGCTCTCTCACATCACATGCTCCTGCTCATCCCCCTGCTCTCTCTCTTTCCCCCTCTCCCCCCCACATTTACTCTCACTGGGGCCCTCCTTTTCGCCACAAGCGGAGTGCATCCCGTGGCGGCCTTCCTTTTTGCCACAAACTATGTGCGCTCCATTCATGGTATGGCAGGGCCTTCCCTCTTTGCCGTGAATGCTGAGCCGGGACCTTCCTCTTCGCAGCGAACAGTGCATGCTCCATTCGCGGCATGCCGGGATCTTCTCTGCCATTTTCTCTGCAGAATTTGGCAATTCTGCACAGGAGGGGAATTTTGCGCAAATTCTGTGCAGCGCAGTAGTGTAGAACTCCCTCAGGACTAGACTTTAGTTCTTATACGATGAGCATTAATGTACCATAGCTTTCCAGATGTTGCCCTGTTTTCTCTGTAAGTGTTTAAAGATTCCCTTACCTGAATACTTACTGAGTAATTTTACTTACCTTAGGGTTTTATTCACCCATCCATGACGATCCTAGTTTAATGCCCTCCTCAGTAGGTTCACCAGCCTGTTCTTAAAGACGCAGTACCCCTTCTATAGAGACTTCCACATTTAATGAGGAGGAAATAGAAGATACCAACTCTCTTGCAATCCCTCTCTCTTGTACACATTTGTGGAGACTGACTTGAGGAAAAATGCTGGAAGGATGATTGAATGATCCAGAGGAAATCGGACACCTTCTGTAGGAACTTGGGATGCTCACAGAGCACCACCCTATTATGATTAAATCTAGTGTAAGTGAATAAGTCATTAGAGCCTGTAGCTCTCTGGGACAAAGTGAATGACATCCAAAAAATGATCTTGCAGATCAGGTGCTTAAAACCACAAGATCAAAAATAGCTTACATCAGCTGAATAAGAACCATAACACTACAGGAAGTTTGAGGGAAAGCAAGTCCTATCTGGCAACTGAAGGCTGTATAGAAATGAGATGTCCTCCTACTTGTTCATGGTGCCAACTGAACTGAGGTAAACCTTGAATGTGCTTGGTTTTGAGGCCAGAAGGTATTCAAGCACTTTTGATGTTGGAGAAGAGAAGGGATCTATAGCTTTCCCACACACCAGACTGCAAACACCTCCATTTAAAACCACAAGATCTGCCTCTAGATGGACTGCTTCCTAAAAGCAAGAATAACTTGAAACACCTTTTCAGACAGAATAAGGTATCTTATTACATTTCCCTGAACATCCAGGCCGTCAGAGAATGGAGGTTAGTATGTAGACATTTCCTCATTCTGAAGGATCAGGATTTGACAAATTTCCACCTTGCTTAGTTTCTGTATGTACAAGACCAGTAGATGTGAAAACAAATGTGTCTCAGTCAAAAGGGAGTTATGCATATTATATTTTTCTGGTCTTTTCTAAGTTTAATTCATTTTTGTCTATTAGGGGCATAGGATATGTGTAGAGAAGACTTGTCTCTCAAAGATAGAAGCTCTGGCTACTGATCTTTACCTGGAGAAGTAAACTTGTTTCTTCCTGTTCAGGGCTGGTGCAGACAGATTTATCTTGGGTGTGCCCCACTTGAGAGATTTTGTTCACCATAACCTGTGGGGTTTCAGGTGAAAACCAAATTTGGCTGTCAGGATGTTCTCTTTTCCTGTCAGACATACAGTTCAGGGTCATCACATGAGAAATGGCCCAACTCCACATCTTGATAGTATTCTGACTCAGAAACAGTGAACCTGTTCCTCCCTGCTTATTCAGGTAGAACATGAACACAGTTGTCGGTTTGTACAAGGACAATTTTGTTGGCCCATCAAGGGGAGTGGTACAATGGCAGAAAGATTTTTATTTCCTCACAAAATAGGATATCAGAAATCAAAGAGAGGCAAAATCACTGAAAAGGACAATGACCCAACAAGGGGAGCAGTATAATAGAATAATGACCCAAAGGGTAGCAGCTACTTGATTTCTGAAAACCCTTAGAGCATTCAGAACTGCGTATCAAATCCTTTAGCGGCCTAGGCATGATACTTGGTGTTTGTCTTCTTGCCAAGAGAAAGTATGATATGCAGCGTTTCCTACATCTTCTTTCACACTTCTTGACAGGAAAGCGTGGACAGGCACTGCACCAACTCTTTACAGATGCCCAGGTAAATGAGGAGCCCGAGAAGAGGTGCCCTGTGCTCACCCTCTATCTGTAAATCAAAAGGTGCAATCTTAGTTAATTTTTGAACAAAAATGGGAAAGGACAAATCCTCAGGTAGAGATCTATTCCCTACCTATGGCAGAGAGTACCCTGAGGGGAGGCCAGAAACTATTCCTCTTCAGAATAAAACTCTGACATGAAACAGGGCCAATCCAGAACAGATATATTGAATTAATGTTTGAAAGTATGCTGAACCTGGAGTGAAGACCTGTGAGACCCAAAGGTTGTCTCCTTGGGCAAAAGGACTTGATGGTACCAAGGGGAAAGAGGTTTCATGCTCCACACCTTCTCTGCTCTGACCTGGTACAGTCTGTGTCAAAATAGGCTCCATAAACGGAACCTGAATTAAGGTGCCTGGCATTCAAAGCACTTGGAGGTTCTGATGTCAGATGCTGGAACCTTGCTGCTTTGAGCAAACACTTCCTTAATCCTAATTCCTCTTCCAGGAATGCAGATGAAAGTACCAAGGTCAGCCTAGTAGAAGGACAGACATCCTTCATGGCTCTTTGAAGGAGCTGAAGGGTCAAAACTGGACCCAAAGAGACTAACACCACATCATCTTAACCTTGGAGACTGAGTTCACCTCCACACAGGCTGCTTTGGATGTCTCTAGCACCTCCATTTCCTTAGTTATGTGCCAAAGGGGTGTGTCGATGCTTTGGAGTGTAGCACATACCTAAATCCTCCAGAATCCTCTTCTAGGGAGTTGTACCCTTGTGCACTCCCAGAATCCTCTGCACAGAGCTAAAGCAACTCTGAGTTTCTAATTACAGCAAGAAAATCCCGAGTGTAGCAAATAGTCCTTGAGACAAAGTGAAAGGCCTGTAACCTTGAACACAAAAATAGATGAAAGCTGGTGGCTAATGAACTCTAACAAGTATTCCTATCAGGCGAGTACAGCTGTAATGTGTCTTAATATTATCTTGGATTTATTTGTAACTATATATAAAAAATAATGAGGCCTTATGGCAACTTGAAGCAAGGCTGCATTCCGAAGTATAAACACAGCTGCAAGGTATCTAAGTTCAGCTAAATCATCAACCTTCAACTAACTGAAGGAAAAACATGTTTATAATGAAACATCAGAACCACAAGTAAACTTTAGGCAATGACATATACATCAACAGAAAACAGCAAAATAATCATTTATTAGGAAATATGGAATAAAAATTGTCTCACAAATGAGAGAAAGCCAGAAGGAGAGCAAGAAAAAGAAGGAAATCAACAAATCTGCTAAAATCCATTAAAGTCAGGACTGGCCATCTGCATTGTCTCTGAAAGCTATTTTTGGTTCTGGTGTTTATGGGTACATAGAATAAAAATGTATACTTATTGTACTTTTGCCTTTATTGCTGGGAACAATCTAATGATTTTGAGATACGTTCCAAGGAACAAAATCCCTAAGTAACACAGGTAATAATGATACTTGCAACAGAAGCTTTAAGTTGAAGCTTGCCACTGGCGCTCTGTTTTTCCATGCTTGAGTGTCCGAAGACTTTGTCTCAGCTCAAGTAGGTGGATCAAGATACCTTAGCTATCCTCCGAACGAGGAGCTAAAGAAGTTGCGACCTGCTTTGGCACGACCTCTGTACCAGTACTCAATGTGGCAGCTGGTTTTGTACACTGAGCCCTTGGTTCCAGCTTCGCAGAGTTGTATTTTTACTTTTTGGCAATTTAAGCCAACACAACCTGACCTTCTGGGCCCAAACTGCTTGGGTAACCATCCATGTACATATACTGTAACCAGAGGTGTCATGGCCTTGCACCAGACTCATGTAGTAGCAAACGTTGTGATGTATCCTTTGTTTGCACTTGGAGCAGAACTGGAAACTGCTGGTCTGGTTCTCTGACGCGGTGAGGGAAACAAATGCAGTGAAATCAAACAAAGAACTTCTCTTTAAACAAAGATGACTGCAGAACTTGAAAAAATGTCTGAACAAACTGCGTGGCCATGATGGAAGGAAGGAATAATCCCAACTGACAGTTAACAGATGATAAAAACTAGAATAAAAAAAAATTGCCAAAACTCTAAAAGGCTAAAAAGGGGGATTCTGAGCAGGAAAAAGGCAAAAGAAAAATCACCAAAATCAGAGCTGTTGAGGGAAGCTCACAAATTCAGATGTCTCTGGTGGATAAAAAGGAACTCAGGGACGTTGCAAAAGTGTGACAACTCCTATACATGCACAGAAGCCTCTGGAATAGTTATCTGGTGCCAAGCACAATCAGGTAACCAACTTGTGCGACTCAGTGTACTTTCTTTTCTTCAGAGAAATAAAAACAAATTTTAAATATCTATATAGATATACGTATACACCCACACAATCAGGATTCACTGAATACAATGTGAAATACCAAAGTTAGATAAATAATATTAAACAAGTTAAACCACCAGTTTTTGTGCAAGCTTAGGAATATCTGCCCCTCTGTAGGGCTATACAAACACCTGTAAACACAAGGACATGCATTGAACTGGAACTTATAATGAACTTGAATTTCTCACAATTAAGAATGGATACTTCACTAACTGTGCTAGAAACATGAAAACCCAAACACATGTAGCCCGAAATAAACCCAAACAGTAATTTTTAATGATCTCTGCCTTACTTATCATGCAATTATGACTTTTCTTTTGCATGTATAATTAGATTTTTATATAGAGAAAAAGAAATCTTAGATAAAACTGTTTCTGTTGCATTCATTTGTGCTGCCCAGCAATTTTCCATTGTAACACAAGTTTCATTCATAATCATAATCTTGCTATAAGCAAAGGAAGGAAATGGGAGTTCAGGAAATATTTATTATGTTAAGTCAGTTCTCTACACAAGGATTCCACTATGCTTGGAAAATAGAACTTGACCTGCTGCCTTATCTTAATGTTTTTACATTTCTAAATCCAAGCAGCTACATCTACAGCTGGAGGCCAGCAATTCAACAATAAACCCCCAAATGTCTACTAGATGTGTTTGCAATAAGTTCAAGCTGAGCTCTCAAATTTAGCAAAACCAAGACCTACCACATTTAAGTGCTGACCCACTGATATAAGGAATTTCTTTTTCTCAGCAGAACTTATTTCAGCATGCACTTGAGAGTACAAGTACAGTGTAACCTTAGATGCCCTATTACAGATCTGATAATGGACTATGGGTTCCTACTAAGGGTCAAAATGCACCTCTGCTTCAAATGGATGATCTCCAGCACCACCTATTGTTCTGTTAGGACTCCTCAGAACAACAGGTGGTGCTAGAGATCATCCATTTAAAGAACATATGGGTTGCAAATCTTGTGCGCACACTGGTGAGCAAAAGCAAACTGAAGTCTTCTGAGAACAGGTCATTAACTTCTATAAAATTCCTTCAAACAGGAAGAGCCAGAAGAGAACAGATTTTATTTTCAACTGCAATAATAACCAGATGAAAACATCAGCAGACATCATTTGCTGTTCTTTCAAAGGAACCAAATTCATAACTTTCTCTGCCCTCAGCTTATTCAAACATTTGAGTGGAATTCTATTTTCTGATTTGTGGACTGGTTGCCTCACAAATCATACCAGTCGTCTTTCTAAGGGTAACATCCCGAGACTGCTTACAACACCACTTTCTAGATTAGTCACCTAACAAAGTTAAGAGAAAATATCTGCGTAATGTTCTGTATTGCTGTTTCATTCAAGTAGTTTTGCATGCACATTATGAATATCGGTTGTTAAATTATACTGTACCTATCAACAAATCTTTCATGCATTATCCAACTTCCAACCTATGACCTCGCCGACACTGCACAATTGCTTTTTGGGTATTGCCAAAATGTAACCCATAGAGGGCCTGAAGAGCAAGAAGATATTAATCCAGGGCTATTAGACTGAGGACTATGCAGCAGGGATTCAAACTTTGAAGGTGCAGTACTAACGAGAAAGAGCATTACATAAGGGTGCTTGTTTTTTTGGCTCCATTATTTCATCATTTTTTGGTCTCCTTTCTTTTCTAAACTAATATTTTGAGGTGAATTTCGAAGGTAATCTGGCCTTTCTGAAAACTGCTGTCCTCAGTTAAAGTATGCCTGGGCAGCCATAGTGTATGCACTTTAAAGAGAGGCACAACCGGGGAGGAAAGTGGTGCCTGGACGTGCCATTTTCAAAAGCATAAGTGCTATTTTACACATCTATGCAAAAAGCAGGTGCAAACGATGCAGGTGCTCAGCGCGCATTGTACTCTAGATGATTTTCAAAAAGAAACTAACTAGACAGGTACCTCTCTGAAAATTAGCTACAAAATGTGAGGCAAAAGTGCCCACACACGTAACTAAAGAGGCCATTTGCAAATCGCTCCATTTATTTATTCCATATTCACCCTTTTTGGAATAAAATGTGCATTTTTTATGGTCATGGTACTATCTTAATGTTTTCTAAGTCCACTTTCAAGTTATTCATTATCTATTCAGATTTTACATGAATTAGTGTGAAGCCTACATGGAGTTCTGAGGAATGACACAGGAGTAAACCATTTTACTCAGATTCATGATAGAAGGTATGACATACAAGCAGCTTTCAAAATCTTTAAGCATTAATATCTTCTCAAGAATAAAAAAGGGGATCTTAATGATTATCTTTGCTTTCACTGTCAAGAGAAGTACCAAAATTATGTTTCTTAGTACTTCATACACAGGCATTTAAACTCATTATCTGCCTTTCTACCTTTACTTAAACCACTGAGTTCACACTGGACTTGTGACCAGCTGATTAAGAGCTGCTAGACCAGTGGTTCCTCACAGCCAGCTGAGTGTTCAGGCTATCTGAAAAGAATTTGCACAACAAATTTGCACATACAGGTCTCCAATGCATGCAAATATATTTTATGCATGTCCATTGGGGACATCCTGAAAATCTGACTGGCTCTAGGGTCCCAAGAAGTGGTTTGGGAACATTGTGTTGAATGGAATACACTGTAACCCCTTCACTCCGGTGCTGTGTGTACTATCTCCACAGATCTAATGGGCCCCTGACATCGGAACATTACCAGGTCCCAAATGGTAAAGTCACAATTGTGCCTCAGCAAACTAGTGAGAAAAAAAGCCATAATAAAATCTTAAGAGACCTATCCCAGAAATCGTCCCTTTGAATTCTCATGGATTACACGTATGAACAACCACCAGACTTTTGGATTCTAAACAGATTACATTCAAAAGAAACCTGAAACAGGAAGAATGAGGAGATGGGTAGGGGTGAGATAGGCATGGCATGTATAATCCAGTAACTACGCTGAAGGCACCACTGCTCATATAGATGGTAACTTAAAACGAGCACGCGCATGCTGGAATTTTAAATCATCTGCGCAAGTGCGTGCGCTTTATATAAGATACACCTAGGGCCAGATTTTCGAACCTACGTGCGGGCGTAGATTTGTGCGCACAAATCTACGCTCAATTTTATAACATGCGTGCGCATGTTATAAAATCCAGGGTCGGCGCGCGCAAAGGGGTGCACACCTTTTAAAATCTGCCCCCTAGTGTGTGTATTTGTGCTCCTAATTTCAAGCAGTTGCACAGATGAAGGTTCAGAGAAGGGCGACCTAAATGATAAAGGGCATGGAACAGCTCTCCTATAAAAAAAGGACAAAGAGGTTAGGGCTGTTCAACTTGGAGAAGAGACAGCTGAGGGGGGATATGATAAGAGGTCTACAAAATCATGAAAAGACTTGAACAGGTAAATGTGAACTGGTTATTTACTGTTTCGGATAATACAAGGACTAGGGGGGGCATTCCAAGAAGTTAGCAGGTAGCACATTTAAAATAAGTTGGAGAAAATTCTCTCATTCAATGCACAATTAAGCCTGGAATTCATTGCCAGAGGATATGGTTAAGGCAGCTATTGTAGTTGGGTTTAAAAAAGGTTTGGATAAGTTCCTGGAGGAGATGTCCATAAACTGCTATGAACCAAGCTGACTTAGGGAATAGCCAGTGGACTTGAGGAACCTTGGTTTTGACAATATGGCATATCTTACGTATTTAGGAGACATTATTCGTGTATCTTTCCTTAGGACTTGTCGGCATTTACACATGCATCTAAGCTCATTTTAAAACATTCGCGTGTGAAGGAAATAGTCAGTTTGACCAATTGGTCCACCAGTTTTGCCTAGTCTATCTCTTGTTCATCAAAACCTCTCTGGTTCTTCAGCCTGCATTCTCCCCAGTTTATCCAGACCCCTCAACCCTGTCAGTTTTTGGCTATAATGAGTTTTATTTTGACTTACACCTGAAAAAGAGCAGCATATGTGCAGGGCATAGTTGTACGCATGCTGTGTTTGCTGGTTTTAAAATCAGGATTTACGTGTGCAAATGTTGGCCCCGCCCCTGAACACCCCAAATCTGTCCCTTTTTTCCATGCATTCTTGTTACTCGGACACATGCATATATACGTGCATAATTTTCCGACTTTAAAATAAGAGCTGCTCCTGCTCATCCCATATACTCACATATATGGGCCTTTTTCTGTGAGCAATTCTTAAAATTCACCCCATAGTCTGCATGTTGTAGGAGAGGGGTGTGGCACAGCACGAGTGGTCTGTTGGTTTTCTAAAGGACAGATTCACACTGGACTCGAGCTTCCCTGGCATTTCTTTATTCTTCATAGCAATTAAATCCAACTCTTTACCTTGCAGTGCTTCACCAAAACAACTTCTGCAGGTCAGTTTTACTATTAGGAGCTGCCTTCTTCTTTCCAGGGTCTCCCCTTGCTCTCCTCTGAGCCCAAACTATATTCCTCCCCCAGGGGACCCACCCTGTACCCAGAATGCTTTGTCATAAGGAGGACCAGGACCAGAGACACAGCTGGGCCTGATCCTTTAAGTTGTACAGAGTGTTTCTCTGGTACACTCTGTCACAAGGGCAAAGAGCAAAAGGAAAATGTAGGAAGACTGCAATTTAAAGTATAGTTCATTTTTCTTATGCTCTTTGTACACTTGCAAGGTTATTTCTTGTTACAACCAGCACACAGAAAAAAATTCCCTCATCTGGACTGGTACTAGTAAAGTAATTGTACTAGTAGGCCTACTTTTCTTGCCCTCAAAATACTATATTCTAATAAATCCAAGTACCTGAACACGACTGGGTGTAATGCAAAGCTGCAAATCCATTTCCTTTAATATTCATCTTCAGAACCTGAATCAAAACCAGGATAGAATGCAGCTATATCCATAGCACCAGGTATATATAATCCTATATTTTTAAAAAGGTTTTTATGCTTTATGTATGTAATAATTTTGTAAATGGTCATGTGCATAGGAGTGCGCAGTAAAATACATGATTTTAAATAAAATGTGAAGTTTTTTTTTTATCATTTTATACTAAAATATCCGATTCTGATTGTCCTACTGAAGTCCCTCCCATGTAGATATCAATCCCCAGAGTCCTTTGAGAAGAATTTAGAAAATCAGGACCGGATCACTGTTTCCAAAGTCCTGAAGTAGAATCACTCTATACATGATGTGCCTTAAAGCATGACCAAAGTGCAAGGAAAATAACGAAATTAATTGTTCCTATTACTTCCTTTGGTAATTTTCTTCAAAAAGCAGCATTCTTAATACAGAGTAGTAAAGGGAATGAAACAAAGAAACCAGGACCTTACCTGTCCTTGTAGTTTATGACTGTGTCAATGATGGCATTCATCTGTTTAGTCAGTTTCGGTGGGTTTGGTGACAACTTCTCTGCTGGAGGCCTTCCTCTCCTCTTCTTGGCCTTGTCCCCATCTTCTTTCCCAGAGTCCTTGTCCACATTTCTTCGCCGTTTTCGTTTTTTAAGCCGCACTTCCTCTTCCATTTCCTCCAAGTTGCCGTCCTCAATTGCCTGGCAGCCAATGGTACAGATACTAAGTGAGCACAAGCATTAAAAAAAAGAAAAGGTAGACAACAAAAATATGTACATAGCATGACAGCGGACACTTAGTTTATTTGTAAAATTACAGATACAAAGAGGAAGTAAAAACGAATCTTGCCTTGATAAGTAAATTACCATGGCACCAAAAAAAAAGAAAAAAGACAATACAGAACCTGCTCTATGGAGAGACATGTCCTGAGCTTAATCCTTCGGTGCATGAGAAGTGTAAATTCACATCTAAAAAGGACCAATGGTACTTTGTGGACAAATAAGATAAACGTTAAATTGTTTGCTTCTACAAAATCATTCACTTTTACTGCAAAAGAGAGCTATGCTGTTTTTTCTCAGAGGAAGCAGAAAACATGTACGATTCCAATTATTCACTCATAAAAGAGTACACTGCTGTAACATAGAATTTAATTAAAGAGGCACCTTAAAAAATATCAAAGGAGAAAGACAATGTAAATTTAGCGTTCAACAGTAAAACACAGATTCCGCACTCCTCCCTTACAGGTTTGAATTAATTAATTTCCCTCACAAATCACTTAGCAGAAAAAAACCTTCATTGAATGGTTGCATAATCTTTGTTTACTATAGTAACAAATAAAAGTAAACAAGACAGATGCAGTAATGTTTCTTTTCATTACTATTGCTAGAAATTCATTAACAAAGCAGCCATAAAAAAAAACCAAAATACATACTTAATACCAATTACACTGGCTCCAAACCTGTGCATTTTAGGAAAAAAGGAAAAGAACACGTACGTAATAACCGTGAAAAGCAGACCACAAAGAAATCTGTACACATCGATTTATCAGACCCATGTGATACACACACAAGTTGAATTATTCAAATTCTTTTAAATACAAGTTAGCAAAAAAAAAAAAAAAAAAAAACCTAAACTGAAGGTCTGTAGAAAATACAGTCACTAAGAAGAAAAAAAACAACTTGAAATCAGGCTTATAATTAATGCTTGTTCACAATGGAACAGATATGGATATTTGTTCCTCCTGCATTTTACTATTGCTGTCAGTATGCAAATGTTAATCAATCCTTGCTGGTAGCTGAAAGAGCTCTAATCAAAAGGCAATTACCTTCACTTTTCCACAGCACCAAACATGGCTAATATTTATGATCATGTGAGCATAACAATCAATATTAAGAGTGATTACATCGCATCTCTAATTCCTTTTGCTAAAGGAAATGTCTGTGGAAAACGGTTGGCGAACAAAAACCTCTGTGCACGGCAAAACTCAACCTGGCATCTTAAAACGCCAATGGGATTTGAAAATCCGTTTCCTATGCATCCTCCCGATGTTCAAATCCATAGAACAAACATGAAGAGAAAATCCTGAGGGACGGCTCGAGACTAGGCCTTAATAATCAAAAGACAATTTCTATCTCGCTTCCACTGTGTTCACAGAGAACCACTGTGAAGGAGGCTCAAGATCTGATGAGCTAGGAGGAGAAAAAAAAAAGCCTTCTCATTTCATTAATATTCATTTGGCTAAAGCAGTACACCCACTATACACCACTGCAGCTAGCAACGATTAAGAAAAAGCAAAGAAACCGTTCTGAAAATCTAGAATCTGGAAATGCTAATTCTAAATGCAGCATGCAAGGCTGTCAACAGTTAATGTTATTGCTCTTCTTAAGCACTCAGTTGTGCACAGAAATACCGAGAACCCCGGCTTTTTGATGTGTTACACACCTACACATGCCTGTGATGTAGTTCTACTGAATCTTCAAGACGACAAGAAAAAAAGGATATTTACCTTACCACTATCAGCAGGCCGGCTATCGGAAATCACAGTTAGTGGGGATAAAATTAACAAGCCAGCAAAGCAGCGAGCTGCTAGTCTCTTCATCAGCTGATCAGGAAAAAAAAAAGGGAGCTGGGGAAAAGCTATGTTTTCATATACAAGTAATTTTATTTTACTGAAAATGAAATACTGGAGGGATTGTGATACTCAAATCTGCTGTTTCATTCTACCCACTAGAAGGCCCGAAGCCTTCTTCCTTCAGCTTGCTTTAATACTGGCAGCTACTTATCATATTTTTCCCTTTATTATTCTGGCATAAGAATTGATTGTAAACTGGGTCAGTTGTTAGTTTCCACTATCATTTTTATCACACCAATTTCTAACAGATTTCCTCAATTTGATTTTGGCTAAAAAAATAAAAATTGCTTTCATTTTTTTTTTTTTATAAGTTGCTGCTTAAAGCACTAAATAAGATTAGCTTGCCTTTTAAAATGGCATTAAACAAAATATAAAATCAAAGTCATTTTTCATTAAATGCATTTCTTCAACAATATACAAAAGAAAAACCTATTTTTAAGCATGTAGTTTCATGATTTTTAGCTCCTGATTTTTGGAATGAGTACTCTCATAAAACAGATGATGTTTTGTGATGGGTTTTTTTTTCTTAAATAAACTTCCATGGTCATTTTGTAATTTTTATTTTGATGAAAAAAAATATTTTTTGTGCTTAAGAATGAAAATCAGTTAACTATGTAAAACAAGTCAGTGAATGTGCCTTCACTTCTGCAACATGAGGAAAAAGAACAGTCTAATGAGAGCAAATTAACTGGCATGTCTAGAGGCAGCTTATATGTGAACTTTTTAAAAAGTATAAATGCATGCAAATCTATAATTAGATGTATCTTTCAAAAAACATGCACAGCTTAGACACCCAGTGCTAACTAATCCTCTTTCTTTTCTTAAAATTAAGGCTTTATGTAAAACCAAGCAAGCACAGTGCCAGTAAAACTGTAATAGTTAATGCACAAATGATCTCAACTGGAAGGCTACTTGCCAGAAACAAATTAATTGCTGGGATCTAGCATCATCTTTACAATTAAGGTACATGCTTTGCATTCTACTAAAACAGGATCAAATAAGTATTGCTGAAGGAAAGGCCTTTCTACACATGTTTCTATTTATTTTTTGTTAAGATAAAATTATCTAAATAATTCAGGAGATTGAACTTTACAAGAAAAAAAAAACTTACTATACACGGTTAGAATTTCAGTGAGCAAGAGTGTCACAGAAGAACTGAAAACAAAATAGAAACAAAACACCCATCCAAACCTTTAACACGTTAATTATAAAGCACAAAGACAAATCCCTGAATTCTGATTGGTGACGTGCTGCGTGAGACCCAATTCAGCAGAGCTGCCTCTCCTGCGGCACAGCCTCTGGGTTTAGTGAGGTGAATGGGAAGGGAGGCACAAGAAATGGAGAGATGGAAGTTTAACCCTTTCCATACTGAGAATGGGACAATATAAGTTTGGAGACCAACAGCTGTAGAAAAATAAACCACAACCATCAATATCAGTTTTGCAAACTAATCAGTGATGCTCTTTGCTTTTTTGCCAATCAAATTAAAGGTATTACATTGGTTAAAATATACCTATAAATTGTAATACATACCACTGCAGTCTGAAAATCCAGTGTAAAGAAATATTACATTATACTGAAAGAATCATAATTGAAATACAAAAGATATAGCACTGGTCTGTTGTGGCAGAAGTCCACTAATTTCTGCTCTGTCAGAACGATCCATTGCATACATCAACGACACATACTATTTGCAATAGATATGGGTGAAAACATTATATCCCACAATCATGATTTCAAAGGGTGCTCATCATCTTAAACTGAAAATTATACCACAAAACAAAACAAAATTAGAAACAGGTAGGAGATTCTGCTTTCTCTGAAGATAAGCAGCTCACCACAGTCATACAAGTAGGACTCTTTAGCCAGTAGTTGTCTTCAACAAAAATCTTAAACAACACGAACTGTTAATAGGCTGGAAGTATTTTTGTAGGGTGAAATAAAGCTGTTTAAAAAATTTTTTTTTAAGGGAGGCAACCTAAAATTATAAAAATGGTTGCTAGGAGGGATAGAGATGGACTCTATTCCTCAATGATGAAGAATGGATAGTCCAACTTGCTTTTACGTCAAGAGGCTGTATTCAGATAGTAGCAAGATGTGAATATATAGAATGAACTCCTTGTCACAACTTTATATATATTCTCAATGGAAGTAGGTCTTAGATAAGCAACCGACACTGCCACTGCCCTAATTGTATGGGCCTTGACAAACCTTTTTCAGGTCCTGGGCCTAACAGAAGGAGATGCAATCTCCTACCAAACTAGAAATGTCACATTTTGTCAGAGTATTCCTGGATCTATTAGAGTTAAATGAAACAAAAAGTTGAGTGGACATTCTAAGGGAAGGAGTCCATTGCAATGAAGGGGCATGTGGCTCTGGTAAAATGTTGGCAGGACAACAGACTGATTAACATGGAAGTCTGACACCACCTTTGGATGCATGTAGTACACCACCATACTATGGTGATATCAAATGTAAGCTGGAGAAGTCACTAGGGCCTGGAGTTCACAGACTCAGCAGGTTGAAGCAACTGCTATCACAAATGCAACCTTCGGGTCAAGTACTAGAGCTCAGAAAACTCAAACAGTTAACAAGAGGCATTCATCAGCTGGGTAAGAACCACACTGATATACCATGACACTGTGGTAGGCTTAATGGGAGGTTTCAGTAGAAGCAAGCCCCACCTGAATCTGATAACTTCCTCTATTGAAACCTGTAAGATGCTCCTGGTGTATTCCTTTCTAGGAACCAGAAGGATCTGAAACATCTTGTCAGAGAAAGGGTTGCTTACCTATAAGCAGGGTTCTATATAGACAGCAGGATGAATTAGCCCTTACACTTGGATGACGTCTTCTGACGGTGCTGAAATGGACCCAACTCTCAGAGCTCAGTAAAGATTTTACTGAGCATGCACAGGAGGCCTGTACACGCAAGCTGCCTCATAAGACCCTCAGTCTTTTCCAGAGATTAAGGTTTAGCAGAGGTAGATGACTCTCCAGGGAGGCAGGTGGCATAAAGAATGGTTAATTACTTAATTCATTTTACTATCTATGGAGAACCCTGTTTACAGGTAAGAAAACTTGCTTTCTCTATTCATAAGCAGGCCTGAATTTGCCATTATGCATGGGGAGTCCCAGGCTGAAGGATGCACTGCAGAGGAAATTTCTTAAATATAATCCAGCTCCACAGGAGGAGAGAGGACTAATGGATGAACAGGCTGTGCAGAACTGCTTGTTGAAAGTTACTGTCTCCTCGGGACACACTGTCCAGGTAATAGTCGGATGTGAAGGTATGCATAAATTACCAAGTAGCAGCTTTTCAAGTCTTCCACAGAAGTGGCCCTGAGATGAGACACTGATTTCGTGAAGGTTCTCACTTGATCAGCCTTGACAAAGTGTGTAAATTGCAAGCCAGCTAGTGCTCAACAGTGCACAATACAGTCCGCTAGTCAATTGGACGTAGTTTGTTTTGCAACTATCCTCAATTTATTGGGATCAAAGGATACAAACGTTGAGAGCTTGACAGTGAGGTTGAGTCTTCTTTAGGTAATACACTAGGGCTTTCTTACAGTCCAAATAGTGAAGATCCCATTCTCCTTTATGTACATAACATCTTGGAAAGATTGTAGGAAGCACAATAGCATGATTAATATGGAATGCAGATACTACTTTTGGAGGGTACTTTGGGGTGGGTCCTTAGAATCTCCCTATCATGAAATATTACAGGTATGAATATGAATCCAAAGCCTGTAGTTCAGTTGCTCTTCCTGTTGAAGTGACAGCCATGAGAATCAACATTTTCCAGATTAGAAACTTCAAGTTCACTAACTCGAGAGGCTCAAAAAAAGTTTTCATGAGTTGAGCCAGGACTATATTGAGATCCTAAGGCACTGGAGGTCTGGAATGCCACAGTCCTTTCATGAACTTTGCACTGAAGGAGGGAGAGAAATCAGAACGCCTTCCACCTGCTGGCATACGCTGCAATTGTACAGAAAAGAACTTTGAAAAGGTGCTGAGGCCTGGGGATGAGAGGAAGAATAGGTACTGAAGCAAGTCCCTTGGGCCACAGGAGAAGGGATCCAGATTGACTGGCCCCACGAAAAAGGGAGAACTTCTTCCACCTGAAACAATAGGTTCTTGCAGTAGAAGCCATTCTAGCTGAAATCAGTAAGTCCTCCAGCTTGTTCAGAGTGAGTTAGGAGAAGACTGTTGAATGCTCAGTATTCATGTTTAAGGACCAGCGATGGCAGGTTTGGATAGCAGAGTCTGCCATCCTCCAAGTGATAAGCTTAACAGATATCCCTAATGGAACTGGAGGCTGAACTAACAGACAGATGTGTTATGGATCGTACACTTGTCAGGGCTAGGCTAGTGTTATAAGGATTAGCCTTGCCTTATCCCAAAAGAACTTCTGGATAATCTTGGTGATTAGAGGAATCAGCATGTACGTATAAAACAGACCAACATCCTGGCTTAGAAAAGCATCAGGAGTTGATCTGTAATTATTTGGATGAATATAGCAAAACGTCTCAATTTTCCCTGGTGACTTCTGAGGCAAATAGGTCAATCACTGGCTTTTCGCAGAGACTGAACAAGTTGTAAGTTGTTTTTTTGTTTCAAGGACTTTGTGTGCACTAGTAACACTCTCCTTAGGTGGTCTATCAACATTTTCTGGATTCTCTGCAGGTAGATTGCCTGATGGCGTTTTGATGACCTCCCACAACCAGATTCGGATGGCTTCCTGGCAAAGGACATAAGAGCCTGTACCTCCCAGAGTGTCACTTGATATTGCATGACCAAGTAATGAACAGACCATTCGAATGACTGCAGGCAGTGACTGAGGACATCTGCTAACATATTTTCTTTGTATGGGAGATATACTGCCATCAATGTGATGTTCTTTGGGATTGTCCAATTCTATAGTTTGAGAGTTTCCTTGCAGAGGATTATGAAACCCATACCTGCTTGCTTATTTATGTAAAACATTGCTACTTGATTGTCTATACTAATTTCTATTATGGAATGGGATATTCAGAATTTGAACATTAGGTGAGATTTGAAAATGACTCTCAGTTTTAGAAGAGTGATATGCAGCTTGGACTCCCAACTGGACTATATTCCTTAAGAATAGATATTGTTTAGAAGAGTACTCCACTTGTGATGAGATGCATCTTTTGATATATGTGTTGAATTGATGGAGGAAAGAACAGTGACTGCCTAGGAGATTTGATGGATTTGTCTACCATGTTCACGACACAGTCAGGTTGGATAAAGGATGAAAGTGTTGGTTCCACTAAGATTTTAGGTGCCACTGAGTTTTCCTCATATGCAACCGTACAAGTGTCATAACATGGACTGTAGCTGCCATTTAACCTAGCATCCTCAAGAAAAGGTATGCTGGGATAGTAGTGTGTGTTGCTACCATGCAAACTATTTTGATCAAGTTGATCACTCATTTAGTAGCTATGACTTCTGCAGTTTTGTGTTCAGCTGGGCTACTATAAATTCCAGGCATTCGTGGGGACTGGGCTGAGATTTTTCCCTGTTTATTTATGAATCCAAGCTTTTACAGAACACTTGCTACAAAGTGCATGACTCTTCCAGATTGAAAATAAGATCTGGTTGATATGAGCCAATCATCCAAGTAAGCATACACTAGAATATTGTCTTTTCTCAGATGTGCTGCTACAACTGCTAGTTGGTGCCGATGCTAGGTCAAAAGGAAGACTTCTGTATTGGAAATTATGGATTTCTAGGGCAAAGCAAAAGGCATTCCTGGGAGAATTGCGAATAGATCATGTAGAGTATGCATTCATGAGGTCCAGGGTGGTTAGCCAATTATTCTCTAACGCCCAAATTTAAAAGGCATACGCGCGTAAAAATCAGGGATTACGTACATGGTTGGGCCTTGTGCACGTTACGTACATTTTAGAATGGGCCCGGCCACTTGCATAACCACCTATATACACACACAAGTGCCAGGCATGCTGAAAAGGGTGGGCCAGGGGGCGGGCCGGGACAACGCCATTAGACGCTGTCCCGGCCCGCCCCCTGGCTTACTGGGGAAGCGTGCGCCGGCAGCCAGCTGGCGTGCGGAGTTTACTTCTGCTCCAGAGCAGCAAGTACAAAAATAAAAAAAATGGGAATAGGTAGAGTTAGTTTAGGGGTTGGGGAGGAGAGAGGAAGATGGAGGAAGGATAGGGTTAGGGGTAAGGAAGTTCCCTCCCAGTCCGCTCCTTTATTGGAGCAGACTGGGAGGGAACTGGGGAAGCCCTGCTTGTGTCGTCGTGCATATTATTCTAAAATTCCCCACCCCCTGCACGCGTGGAGCAGGCCACCCACCCACACATGTGTGTGGACATGATAGTCTGACATGCATGTGTGCGCGGGAAAATTTTATAATAGTCGCATGCAGATGCATACATGTTATAAAATAGCCCCATCCATGTGCATATGCCGGGAACCACACGCATATGGATGCGCGCGCGCACTTTTTAAAAAGTACCCTTAAGGGAAGAAGGATGTTTCCCAATGAGTTCATCTTGAATTTCTCTTTCTTGAAATGGATATTTAGATCTGTGAGGTCCGGAATAGAGCACAGACCTCCTTTCTTCTTTTTAATGAGGAAATATCTGGAATAAAACCCCTTTCCACTGTAGCCATTTGGAACATGTTCTATTGCATGAGTGTGAAGAAATGATTTTATTTCTTTCAGCAGAATGCTTTGATGATCCTTTGAGCGATATAATGGAGGAAGTGTGGGTAGAGGACATATTCGAAAATTTAGAAAATAACCTGTTGATAATGGATAGGACCCATTTGTCTAGTTATCTGGGACCATTTGGGGAGAAAATAGTGAATCCTTTCCCCCATCAGTAGAGATGGAATGAGTTAGTCAAAAACCCTGCAAAGTTTTTTTTTGAGAGAGCTGGTGAATTCTCTTTTGCAAATGTTGGATTCTGACTTGAGTGTGAGTCTGTTGAGATTGAAATTGCTTTTGAGGATATGGCCATTGTTTTTAGTACCGATAAGGATAGTATTTGTTTCTTGAATAAAATTCACAGGGTCTTTTATAAAAGTAATAATGATATTCTTATGAGGTGGCTACTCTGAAGGCACCAAAGTTAAAGACTGTAAAGCAATGCAATGTTCCTTGATAACATTTCCTGTTTCTCTGACCTTTTCTCCAAATACATTATCTGCAATTCTATTTTGAACATCCTCACACATCCCAGGGGCCTTCAATCATGCTAGTCTTCTGAAGGCTATAGCTATAGCTGCTGACAAAGTATCATATGAATCATAAATAGAGGTAGTTAAATGTTTTACACATTCCTCCACTTTACATAGAAAAGGAGATATTTTATCCTGATCTGCTGTTGCAGATTAATAGAAGTTTCCTTCAAATTTTTTAACTTGTTATATAAATACTGTACCATCTGCAGTTGATGAGGTGTTACTCAAGATTAAAGCATAAGCGTCTGATATTGTTTCATTCCCATAGTATCCAGCACTCTTGGTTCTTTCACTGGTGGCATTGCTGCAAACGCTTTTGATTTCTTTGTTTTTATTAGCGCCAGTTCAACTACCAAAGAGTCATTAGGTAGTTGTAGTTTATCCTGACCCGGGGATTGTTGAATTTTGTGTCTGATATTTTTTGCTATCAGGAGAACGGATAGTGGAGCCTTCCATAAGGTTCTGAAAGACCTTAACTGGCACAGCTCAGATTTATTTTGGCATTAAATAAACTTTAACACACCCTGAAATTCCTCAGATTGGTGGTCAGTGTCTTCCAATTTGAATGGAATGTTCTTTGCCATCTTTTCTAGGAAGGTGGAAGTATGACATCTCTTCAGATGGGATTGAACTTCTATGAGCATCTGGCGAAGGTTCTGGAGGGATATCTATGTCCTCTTCCACATAAAGTACAGATTTTGAAGCCTCCAATTAGTCAGTATTAATTGCCTGGGATTATAAGTGGAGAATCATTTGGCAAAGACTGTCGTCTTGGAGAAGAGGAGGTTATTGGGTTTTGTTTTTTTATATATAGTACTAAACAAGATTAACTTGGGAGTTCTCTAGTAAATATTTCAAGAACAGATACTGTAGATGTATCTTTTAAAGTAGATGGCATTGACATGTACTTTTTTATAAATTCATCCCACATCCTATGTTGAAAAGCATCTGGAAAGGGCGGCATCAATGATGCTGGGAAAGATCTCTCTGAAGATGTATCTGACTCACGTACTAAGACTGGAGGTGATAATTTGTTTGTTAGAATACTTGTACTTTATTTTCCCCTCCAACAGGATTGGCACCAAAGCTTTCCATGATAGCAGCTTTGGCTCCAATATGTATGGTATTGATGGTCTTCAACACGATGACTTCTGTACCAGAGATTCTCACATCAATGAAGATGGCACAGACATCTCTAGCTCTGATGCAGTTAGCAGCAGAGATTTCTGTGCCATCAACAATGCTCGGTATTCAGCATGGTGCTTTTTCGAAGACAGCACTGAATTCTTATGGTGCTTTGATTCTGCATGGTGCCTCTTTGAAGCCTGCATGGAAGAACTAGTTCTACTTCCTTTAGACACAGACCCTTTGGAATTAATGGACGTTATTCCTATGAACCTCTGCTGTATCTTGGTCATGTTTCTTGAAGAGGAATTTTCTTTATCAGTCAGCAAAGAAAACTCAAATCTGAATTTCACACTTCAGTATTTTATAGCCTGGTGAGACATTCTATCACAAGGCCCGCAAGATGAAGGATCATGAGAGGAGTCCAAACATCTTAGATAAAGATCACGGTAATCTTGGATGGCCATTTTGTGCCTACATTTCGCATACAATTTAAACATGGCCATACTTGATCTTGGAGATTTAGCAAATATGATCTGATCCCAGTCAAGAACAGTAAAACAAAGTGCCTTTTTTTTTTTTTTTTTTTTTAAATCCTCGAAAAACAGAAACCAAATTAAAAGAAAAGTAGAAGAAACTAAATCAGAATATCCCTCAAAAATCATGGTGAGAGCACTGAAAGGAGAGCAAAAAAAATCCCTTTCTGAATGCTTCAGTGGTTGAAAAAGACTGAGGGTAGCTCATGTGGTGGCATCAGCAATGTGGAAACTCCCGTCATGCTCTGAAAGAATCCTAGGTCTTTTAGCGCTAGGAGAGAAAGTTTTCCAGCAATGGGCCCATCAGATGATGTCACCCACTTGTTTGGCTGTTTGTATCTGCTAGTCCAAAGAGAAAGGCAGTTAAATGTAGTCGCTAAATTTTCAGGAGGTCTAGGTAACTAACTCCTAAACACGCTGATACAGTACAGTGCACTCAGACGGAGCGCACTGTTAGCCTACTCTTGGACGTGCGTTTTCCCTTACCCCTTATTCAGTAAGGGGCGGAAAACGCGTGTCCGACCCGCGGCACCTAATAGCGCCCTCAACATGCAAATGCATGTTGATGGCCCTATTAGGTATGCCTGCGCGATACAGAAAGTAAAATGTACAGCCAAGCTGCACATTTTACTCTAAGAAATTAGTGCCTACCCAAAGGTAGGCGCAAGTTTCTGCCAGCACCGGGAAAGTGCACAGAAAAGCAGTAAAAACTGCTTTTCTGTGCATCCTCCGACTTAATATCATAGCGATATTAAGTCGGAGGGCCCGAAGGGTGATAAAAGTAAAAAAAAAGAAAAAAAATTTAAATTGGGCCTGCGGCTGTCGGGACGAAAACCGAACGCACAATTTTGCCTGTGTCCGGTTTCCGAGCCCGTGGCTGTCAGCGGGCTCGAGAACCAACGCCGGCAAAATCGAGCGTCTGCTGTCAAACCCGCTGACATCTGCCGCTCCGGGTCAAAAGGAGGCGCTAGGGACGCGCTAGTGTCCCCAGCGCCTCCTTTTGTCCGTTTCTACCGCACCACCTCATTTACATACTAAATCGCGCGCACCAGCGAGTGGCCGGTGCACGCGCCGGGAGAGTAGGCGTTCGTCCACTCTCCCGCGTTTTTACTGAATCGGGCTTAAAATTAGGGAGATAAAACCATTTGAAAATTTACCCTATGGTTCTAGCAAAGAAATAGATATCAAGAAATTCAGTTATAGCCATCCTTGCAATCAAAGCAGATATAGAAAATCCAGAAAAACTGCTCAAAAACCGGAATTATGCTCTCTATATAAAGTTTCAAGACCCATGTGGCAAAAGTTGTAGGTATTCTGCAACTGTAATTTCAAAATATTTGCTACTTATTTCATTTGTACAGAAAATGTCAGTAAAATGCTATGCCATATTCAACACCTAGACTGGTACACATGATCAACATTGCAGCAAGTTAGTTTGAAATCCCACTGGGTACAAAGACAGGAATTAACAATTCCCAAAAGTAGGAAATACTGATCAACGGGATATATTTTTTCTGCAAAAAATGCAATCAGACTTGAGCAAGGTAAATGCCATCACAAGATAATGGATGATGGTATCTGACTCCAGTTACTAAGAGGGATTTCTGTATATTCATGCAATACTTACAAATCTAAAGATATTTTGGGACAGTACAAGTATGCCACTACTGCAAGTTAAGTTACATGACAAATCACAATGAGAGATTTAGACTGATCCATTAGCATCACCTACACATGGAAAGAATGTTTCTTGAGTACCAATTCCATAAATAATGAATTAATGCATTAACAGACCTAACAGTTTTGCCAAAACTGGAATAGTGATTTTGAATATTATGAGCAGATGTCGCCACTGGTAAATAAAAGAGGGGCAATATTCAGTCGCTGAGCGGCTTGGCTAATTAGCTGGATAAACCTATCCAGATAACCAGCAGGATATATTTTCAAACTTCCCAGCTAGATGCACAGTCCATACTTTGCACCCCTGGACCTTGGTCTTAATTTTCCTTTTGAAAACTGTCCATGGGTACAAAGTACCCATGGGCTTTGCATCTGCTTTCAATGCAACTGAAATTTCAATGGAAAATAACATGCATAGATTTGAAACTTGTGCGTTTTCTTTCCTTGACCAAAACATGCCTCGGAGAACACCATCTTGTGCAATCTGTTTAAAAGTACACACATTATGGAATACTGTGAGTACGTTTATCAGAACTGAGGAAGGGTTATTTTCAGAAAGCCAATTTAAAATCACATCTAATTTATAATCTTTGTATAATCTCTCAGGAAAATTGTTTGTTAAATGTTATTATACAAAAAAAGTGTACGGATTTAGGCGAGCAGGGCCCTGCGCGCCGGTGCACCTATGTTCAATAGGCCTACCGGCGCGCGCAGACCCCGGGACTCGCGTAAGTCCCGGGGTTTGGCGAGGGGGGCATGTCGGGGGCGTGTCGGGGGGCGGGCCCGGTTGGCGCGGCGTTTTGGGGGCGTGTCGGCAGCGTTTTGGGGGCGGGCCCGGTTGGCGCGGCGTTTTGGGGGCGTGTCGGCAGCGTTTTGGGGGCGGGCCGGGGGCGTGGTTACGGCCCGGGGCGGCCCAGGGCGTGGCCGCGCCCTCCGTACCCGCCCCCAGGTTGCGTCCTGGCGCGCTAGCGGCCCGCTGGCGCGCGGGGATTTACGTCTCCCCGACAAAGGTAAGTGGGGGGTTTATACTGGGCCGGGCGGGTGGGTTAGGTAGGGGAAGGGAGGGGAAGGTGAGGGGAGGGGAGGGCAAAAGAAAGTTCCCTCCGAGGCCGCTCCGATTTCGGAGCGGCCTCGGAGGGAACGGGGGTAGGCTGCGCGGCTCGGCGCGCGCCGGCTATACAGAATAGATAGCCTTGCGCGCGCCGATCCAGGATTTTAGCGGCTACGCGCGTATCTACTAAAATCCCGCGTACTTTTGCTTGCGCCTGATGCGCCAGCAAAAGTACGCCAATTCGCGCGGTTTGAAAATCTACCCCTTAATTTGTAAACTGGGTTTCAGACTCAATGAAATCTCACATTTAAGTAAAGTATCTCTGATCTTAACAGGGATTACAGCCTTCTTCTACAAATAGCTTAAGTTCTCTTGTAGGATTCTTTAGGACTGAAAACAACAGAAGAGGGAAGCTGGTCAAACAATTTGACACAGCATAAGTTCTTCAATGCACTGCTGAATCTCCTGTGCTTTAGTTGCTTGAATAACTTTAAAGATTTCAAGGGTAATTTTCAAAGCCATTTCTGCAGGTAAAATGGTGCTTTACCTGCGGAAACGGGCCTTTGCAAAATTGTGTGCCCGATATGTAGGCAAACTTATATGCATATTGTTACGCGCCCCGCGTGCGGGCCTGCTCACCTTCATGGTTCTACAGCGGGTCCTGGGACAACCTCCCTCGCGGTAGTTGCCAGGCCCCGGCGTCCCGCGGCGGCGGTCGCCGGGCCTTCCACTGCGTACCGGGCCTCACGCCGAGGTTCAGTGTCCTCGGCCATGATGGCCACACCCATACGCGTGCGCGCAGACTGCCCGGATTCATGTAGGGCCAAGGGCGGGTCCTAGCTCTGTGGCATGCCCTGATTGATCCCCCGATATAAGGAAGTTCCTGTTGCTGCTTCCTTGCCTTGGCAATCGGGTCGGTTTGTTCTGAGATTGCCTCTGCGCTTGTATTTGTTCCTAGTCTCGTTCCAGGATCCTTCTTTTCCAGTTCTGTTCCTGACTCGTTCCTGCATCCTATTTCCTGTGTCTGTCTATCTGTCTGTCCACCCAGGTAGTACCCTCGGACTGTCTTACTGGTACTGACCACAGCCTGTTCCTGACCTGCCTGCCTCAAGACCTCAGCCTGCCTTTGACCTCATTTGACCTCCGGTACCTGACCTCTGTTTTGCTGACCACTCCTTGGACTGACCTCTGGACATTGACCTTTCCCTCCCTGACCTTGTCTCCAGATTCTGGCTCTGTTCCTCGCCTTGTCATCACCAACTCTGTTCTGGTTCTCCCTGTTCCAACCAGCAGCAACCTTGGAACCCAATCGCGCTCCCCCTGTCTCCGTGGGCACGCCAGACTTTCACTCTCTTAGGAGACCCTGCGAGGCCCACCTAAGTCCACGCGGCCCGGGTTCCCTACGAACTCTTCCCGGAGGGACCTCGGGCTTCCAGTGGTGAAGTTCTTCCTAGCCTCTGTCTCCTCCAGTGCTCCGCCCCCCTGGGGGCAGTTACCTCCTGTTCCCTTGCAGGAGGCGTTCTACCTCTGCCCAGGACAAGGGTCCACCCCCGAGCGCAACACATATAGCCTGTATGCTTGTAAGTTTGCCTGTTGAGACATTACTGAGGAGGTTTGGAGCACTTATCGTTGCATTTTCAAAAGTGGGACATTCCCCCCTCCCAACAGTCTGTGCACAAATTAGTATGGATAAATGCATGTGGGTAGTTTTGCCCATTCTCAACTGTCTGCTCTGGATCCCTTACGCTACCTGCTGCTGTCCCAAGGACATCATTCCTCCTGTTCATTCTCCCACATGTTTATTCAGACACACATATGCTTTAGGCCTAAGGGGGTCAGCCTTCCCACTGCGGTAGGATCAAAATCAGATCTGAGTAAAAGTTGGGGGTCTAATATATTGTTGATGTGACAAAGATATGTTAGGAGAGTGGGTGTGAGTATGAATAGGGGGAAGTATAATTATTTTTCCCCTTTTAGCCCACCAATCCAAAACAAAAGACCTTGGCAGAGTAGAGCAGAAAACAAATACAATAATAAAAACAAGTGTGTTTGTGTCTATGATATCTCTTCTAGGGAATTATCTACAGTACCTAAATGCAATCTGCGTTGAAGTGCCTGAAAGGTGGAATATAAATCAAATAAATAAATAGAAACATTTTTTCTCATCTCTTCTGTGCTTTATACTTTGCTGTAAGTCTTATGTGTGTACTGTTTCTGGGTCATTTTTCTTGACTATTCTTTCCCCTACATTACATGACTTTTTATTCAGGATACATTGACGATATTATTCCAAATAAAGTTGGTCTGACTCCTGAAATACAGGTTTTACCTTAATACAGGGGTCCCCCAAACCTTTCAGAGAAAGGGCCACAAAAGACACCAAATCACCGAGAAGGTTGGACTAGTCTGGTCGAGGGTGAGAGGGAATGTCATGTTTGGCTCTTTCGTTGATTTGAAATGCTGTGAAAGGGGAAAGCAGAGGCCAGGGCTCTCAAGAAAGTCAGTAGTAATATGTCTACATTTCTTGGAAGTTGGCAACTGTGCCATACTTCCAGGAACCCTGTCCCCTGATGTATGTGTGGTGGTGGGGAGATAAAGCGCAGTTGCTTGTCTGTAACAGGTGTTCTCCTAGGACAGCAGGATGTTAGTCCTCACAGATGGGTGACATCATCAGATGGAGCTCGGCACGGAAAACATTTGTCAAAGTTTCTAGAAGCTTTGACTGGCTCACTGAGCATGCCCAGCATGCCAATATCCGCACATCCACATGAGATCCCCCTTCAGTCTCGTAACAGCAAAAATACAAATGAAAAAATAAAATAACAAAACTCAGGAAAAACCAACTCCATGGCTTGGCAGGTGGGTTTCCTGAAGACTAACATCCTGATGTCCTAGGAGAACAGAACACCTGTTACAGGTAAGCAACTGCACTTTCTCCTACGACAAGCAGGATGGTAGTCCTCACAGATGGGTGAATACCAAGCTCCAGGCTGTTCCTGGCAAAATTAAGACCAACAAATATCGAACAAGGTGCCAATGGGCACAAAAACAACTGAGGTACTGTTGGAAGGTTGGGAGACAACTTGGTCTCAAGTAGAGGGCCCTAAATAGGAAGAGTTGGGTTTAAGTCTGGAAGAGGTTGTGCAGGACAGATTGGCCGAATTTACCATCTTGTTGACCATCCTTGTCTAAGCAGTAATGGGCAGCGAACGTGTGTATGGAGCTCCATATCACAGCCCTGCAGATCTCAGCGACAGAGCCCGCCCATAAGTGGGCCACCGATGCCGCCATAGCCCTCACAGAGTGAGCTTTAACTCGGGTTTCTAGCTGAAGGCCCGATTGTGCATAGCAGAATGAGATACAATCTACTAGCCAGTTGGATAAGGTCTGTTTACCCAATGTGACCCCCAGTCTGTTCTTCTCGAAAGAGATGAACAGCTGGGTGGATTGTCTATGGCCTACTGAGCGTTCTAAGTAGTAGGCTAGAGCTCTCTTGCAATCCAGCGAATGTAAAGCCTGCTCCCCCTGATGGGAATGGGGCCTTGGAAAAAAGGTGGGCAACACAATGGACTGAGTAAGGTGAACTTGGGCAGGAACTTGGGATGTGTACGGAGGACCACACGATCATAAAAATATTTCATGTAAGGCGGGTATGTCACCAAGGCTTGAAGCTCGCTTACCCTGTGAGCTGAAGTAACTGCCACCAGGAATAAGACCGTCCAGGTGAGGAATTTCAACTCACAGGTATGCATAGGCTCAAAAGGAGATGTATGAGCTGTGCCAGCACAACGTTGAGATCCCAGGAAACCACAGGGGGCCTCAGAGGTGCCTTTAGCTTCAGCAGGCCCCATATGAAGTGACTTACGACAGGCTGAACAGAGATGGGTGTGCCAGAAATACCCCAATGGTAAGCACTAATCGCGCTCAGATAGACTCTGACATAAGTGGTTTTAAGCCTGGCCTCAGAAAGCTGCCACAAGTAGTCCAAGAACCTGGGAAGTAGGCATGCAAATGGATCTAATCCATGTCCCGCACACCACATTGAGAACTTCTTCCATTTCAACATGTAAGACTTCCTAGTGGAAGCTTCCTGGAAGCTACCCGTACCTGGGCGACGCTTTCTGAGAGAGCCAGGGGCTGAAAGACTAGGCACTCAACATCGAGGCCTTCAAGGTTAGCGCCCAGAGATTCGGATGGCGCAGGTTGCCCAGATTCTGTGTTATCAGATCAGGTACAGTCCTCAGGCAGATGGGATCCCTGATCAACAGGTCCTGAAGGACAGGAAACCAGACCTGCCTGGGCCAGTGAGGTGCCACTAGGATCATGGTCCCCTGGTCCTGCTGGAGCTTCAGGAGAGTTTTCATGAGAAGCAGAAGAGGAGGGCACGCATACAGAAGACCCGTATCCCAATGAAGGGTGAAGGCATCGGCGGGTGGATGGCCATCCGTCCTGAATAGGGAGAAAATATTGCTCACCTTGCAGTTGAATGGGGAGGCAAACAGGTCCACATCCGGAATTCCCCACAGGCGGAAGATTCGGGCTACCACTTTTGGCAGCGACCACTCCTGTGGGTGAAAAGAGCGGCTTAAACAGTCTGCCAGCACGTTCAGCGTCCCGGACAGGTACATTCCTCGCAGGGACATCCCTTGCGACAGAGCCTAGGACCAGATCTGCACAGCCTCCTGGCAGAGGAGGAGCAATCCCTTGCCTCCTTGCTTATTGATGTACCACATCGCAACCTGATTGTCTGTTTGTGTCAGGACCGCTTTGTGGGACAAGCAGTCGCAGAATGCCCAAAGTGAGTAACAAATTGCCCGAAGCTCCAAGAAGTTTATCTGACACAGAGCTTCTTGAGGAAGTTGTCCACGTGGGCCCCCCTCCCCACTATTTGAGGTGGGGCACTATTTGAGGTGGGGCATCCTGGAAGGGAACTCCCCACTCCAGATTGGAGACTCTCCCACCAGGATAGAGAGGCCCTCAGAGGTTGCATGACAGAGACACGGGCTTCGAGGTCCTGATGCCATTGAGATCACAATGTCCATTGTGTTCTGTGCATGCAGAAACAGGCTAATGGGGTAACTTGAACAGAGGCTGCCATGTGGCCCAGCAAGCGAAGCAGTAGGCGAACACCCACGCACTGACGGCTGTGCACCAAGGCTGCCAGCAAGGATAGCGCAAAAGCCCGATCGCGGGGCAAGAACGCTTTTGCCTGAGCCATGTCCAGTCTGGCCCCTATGAAGTCCAGCTAGGGAGATTGGCAGAGGTGGGATTTTGGGTAGTTGATAACAAATCCCAGAGACTGCAGCGCCCGCATAGTCAGGCTCAAAGCGTCCAGCGCTCCTGCTTGGGAATTGCTTTTGACCAGCCAGTCGTCTAGATAAGGGAAGACATGCATCGCACGGCGTCTGAGGTGCGCTGCCACCACTGCCAAGCATTTGGTGAAAACGTGAGGGGCTGAGGCCAACCCAAATGGCAGCACTCTGTATTAGTAGTGACTTGCTCATCACAAAAGCAAATACTTCCTGTGTCTGGGGAAGATGGCGATGTGAGTGTAGGCATCCTTGATTGAGGTTGAGGGAGCAAAGCCAGTCTCCCTTTTTGAGCAGAGGGATTAGAGTACTCAGAGAAACCATTTTGAACTTTTCCCTTCTGAGGAATTTATTCAACGCCCTGAGATCGAGAATGGGGTGCAAGCCCCCAGTTCTCTTGGGTATCAGGAAATACCTCGAATAGAACCCTCGACCCTGGTGGTGACGGGGATGGGTTCTACTGCTCCCGCCTTTAGTAGGGTGGAAAGCTCTGCGAAAAGTATGTCCTGTTGGACAGACGAACCCCATAATGGACATGGGGGAGAGTCCTCCGGGATTTCTCTGAAGTGTAGTCAATACACCTGATGAACAATAGTGAGGACCCATCAGTCTGAGGTGATGAGCAACCAACGATGGGCAAAGCAGAGAAGTCTGCCCCCCCCCCCCCCCACCTGGGGGATTGGGTGTAAGGGGTATGACGTACTGACTCATGCTCCCTTGCATGGGGGGCAGGCTGGGGTCTAGGAGTTCTGTTGACGGGAGCGGCCCCTGGAAGCAGTACGGGGCGTACGAGACAAGAAAACAGGTGGATACTACCGCTGCCAATAGAAAGACCTCCTAGAACTGGGTCAGGAAGGTTTCCATAAGGAAGACGACAGGTCAGAAGCAATAGCAGATAGCTGTTGAAGGGTTTCATGGTGATCCTTCAACTGGGCTACCGCATCCCTGACCTTGTCCCCAAAAAGATTCCCTCCTTACAGGGAGGTCAGCCAACTTCTCCTGGACCTCTGGCTGTAGGTCGGCAGCACGGAACCAGGCCATCCTAAGGGCACGGATGCGCAGGGCGGCCACCCTGGCAGCGGTCTCAAAGACATTGTAAGTGGATCTCACCTTGTGTTTTCCCGCTTCGAGACCTTATTGTGTGATAGCAGACCATGCCTCCTACTGCTGTTGCGGGAGACGCTCTGCAAGTTTTTGGACCCTTCTTCCATAAGTTTTGATTGTACTGGGTCAATTACAATTGGTAAGAGGCTATCCGGGCGATGACCATGGCGTCCTGAGAAACCTTCTTACCCAAGGCATTGAGTTCTCTATGTTCTCACACCGGAGGGCCGAGGCATGAGTGCGGGAGGGTTTGGCCCGTTTGAGGGCGGACTCCATTACCACAGACTGGTGGGAGAGATGGCGCCTCTTGAAGTCTAGGGCCTATTGCATCATATAGGTGGCATTTGCCTTCCTATTTACTGGGGCGATCAATATCAAGTGGTCCCATATCCAAAGAAAGAGATCCTTAAAAATATCGTGGATGGGAACAACTACTATATCCTTCAGGGAATTGACAAATTGGAGGACCTCCAACATCTTATGCTGCACATCCTCCTCTGTGAGAAGCTGGAAGGGGATGGCTCGGCCATGGTCTACACAAATCACATGAAGGAGAGGTCCTCTGGGGGAGACCAATGTCTTTCCTCCAGGGGCGAAGGTTCAGAGAGAAGATCATCGGATATCTCTCAGAAAAACTCAGAAAAGTCATCTCCCCATGGATCATAGGGACCCTCTTCTTTGCCAAGGTCCCCGTGGGGCCTATGCGGGTGAGATCTGTGCAAGTCCCAAGACCTAGGCACAGAGGGCCTCGAGGGAACCGAAGGCACCGATTTAGTCTATGGCCATGTTGATAGCGAGGGCACTGAGGGTCTCGAGAGGCCGGATGGCCCGGGCAAGGGCTTGGGGAACAAAGGCCTTGAGACCACTGCACCGGACGGCGCCTGTGGTTGGTGCACATCTTCCTTCTCGAAGAACCCAATGATAGGAATTGCTCCCGAAGGGGTCATTGGATGCTGCTGGGGAACAGAGGGTCCCTTAGGCACTGGTTGTGTCAGGAGTGCTCCAAGCAGGACATCCAGACGCTCGAGCAGGGGCACCAATTGGATGGCGCGGGCTCCGGCAGCGGAATGGGGGCTGGTGGCGGGAGTGGTTCATTGCTCCGTAGTACTCTGAGTACTGCACACTGCACCCCGCACTCCAACTCCTCCTGGAAGTCCTGCAAGGACAGGACTGATGGAGGAGGATGAGGCATCATGGGCACTTCCTCGGAGCTCTGAGGAGGCACGGTGTCCAGCACTAGTATCTGTGGGGAGTGCCTGGGATTCCCGGGCTTGTCGGAAGGTGGGGCCTCCTCGCCTCAGGGTCGCTTCGGTGGCAGCATGGCAACTGCCGGTGCCGTACTGGGACTGGTCCATGAGTTGATGGCGACCGGTGTCTTGTGTTTCCAGGATCTCCCACAATGCTCAACCCAGTCTTTCCCCAATGCCGAGGAAGCAGAGGATCCCAATGTCTTTAAAAGTGGAGAGACCATGGAAGAGCAGTCACCGCCTCCATGGTCCTTAGATGATGCCACTGGGGGTGTGGAAAGAGGAAGCGTATAGAGAGATTCTCCTCGACCCGGGGCATCATTGATTCCGACGCAGGCGTGGATGGAGCAGACTTCTTGGAGCCAAAATGTTTCTCTGTTTTATCAAGATTCGCACGATGGCCCTTGGCATCATCTTGAGGGCACAACTGACACCCTTGGACGTTGTGTGATGCCCCCAGGCAGAGGATACAGACCTCATGTGGATCTATGATGGATATGTTCCATGGGCACCGGCGAAAACCGGACGATGCCATGAAGGAGAAAAACAACTGGTGAGTGTTCGATGGCCGGCTGGCCACCAAGGAGCGACGCACCGGGAATCAACCGCAGAGAAGGTATAAAAATTAACCTACTGCACCGAGGAGGGGACGCAGTGTTTGGATGGAGAAGAACTGGGGGAAAAAACCCAAGAAAAATACTCTGAAGAGCTGCGCTCCAAAATCGCAAGGCAAATGCACTGCAGAAAAGAAGAGAGTGAAGGGGGACCTTGCATGCATGCGCAGATAGCGGCATGCTGGGCATGCTCACTGTGCCAGTCAAAGCTTCTAGAAACTTTGACAAAAGTTTTCCGTGCCAGGCTCCATCTGATGATGTCACCCAACTGTGAGAAGTACCATCCTGCTTGTCCTAGAAGTGTGCGCGCGCCTACATATGTATATATATATATATATATATATATATATATAGCATTCTCCCCTTCCCTTCTCTCTCCTCCCTCATATACCCTCTCACTTCCCTCCCTCTCTTCAGTTGTATTTTCACTCCCTCTTTTTCTTCCCCTGTCACCCCCCCACTCTTTCTCCACTCTCACCTGTACCCTCCTTCTCATTCAGTCTCCTCCTCAGCACCTTGTCGCTTGATCTATTGGCAAGGCCTGGCCTCCAGGCCAGTGTCTTTCAAAGGCTGTGGTTCTTCTACCACTGGCGAGCATGGTCTCTCTACCAGCAGCTCCAGTTCTTCTACTGCTAGCAGGGCTTGGCTTCCCCACCAGTGTTTCCAAGGCCATGGTCCAGCAACTTTTTTACTACTGGCAGGGCATAGGAAACCCTAACAGCCTTTCTGCTGATGCTGTCGCACCTGAAGATGGGGGTGAAGGAAAAAAATAACTTCTTCCAGCCAAAAGAAAAAGAATAGAGAGCTGGGAAAACTAACTTCATGGGCTGTAGTTTGTGGACCTCTGCCCTAGTAGATGTATACAGAAACTGTGGTGCAGCTTGGAGTAGAATTGATGGCCTTTTTGAAAGTGGAGCTGTAAATGCTGCTTAAATTCTTGCTTTCCCTTCTTGGTGGAATACTTGGGATTGTGAGAAAAAACTGTCATTGAGGATTTCTTATGTATCATTTTTCCCTTTGAAATGTACTATTGCATGCTGGTTCTATTGTAGAAGTTGTTGTGATTGTGCGCTTTTCTGTGTATAAAGCACAGGGATTCCTTTGAGCCATACCATGTGCAAAGCTGTGCGTGATCATGAATGCTGAGAATGAATGAAAGTTTGCATGTGCATCTAGAGTGTGCGTACCACTCAGATATATAAGAACATAAAAAGTGTCATGCTGGGTGAGACCAAAAATCCACCGAGCTCAGCATTCTGCCTCCAAGAGTAGCCAATCCCTAAAGGTAGATCCAATTTATTCCTGTTTACTCCCTATGACAAGTGATGGGTCTCTCTGAGTCAACTGGTTAATAACTTTTTATTGACTGTTCTTCCAGGAACTTATTCCAACCCTTTTTGTACCCAGTTATGCTAGCTGCCTTGACCACAACCTCAGACAATGAATTCCACAGCTTGATTGTGCACTGAGTGAAAAAAATACTTTCTTCAATTTGTTGTTCTATTACTAGTTAGCTTCAAGGAGTGTCCCCTAGTTTTAGTGTTATTTGAACGTGTAAATAGTCATTCCCTATCTACCTGTTATTTTATTTATTTATTTATTTATTTTTAATTTTTATAGACCGAAGTTCTTGTAGGAACTACAAATCAATCCGGTTTACATACAACTTTTAAATGCCCAAAAAGAGTAGTGGGCTTTACATAGAACAGTTGAACAATAAAACAGGTAACAATAGAACTAACAATAAATTATGGAACAAATAGAATAGATAACCAATTAAACATAGTAATGTAGTAATAAATATTATATAGAAAAAAAAAATATATAAAAGAGATAGAGTAAATGGAGTGTGAGTAAAGTATAAAGTATATTGTTCCATCAATTCATAATTTTGTAGATCTCAATCATATCACCTCTCAATTGTTTCTTCTCAAAGTTGAAGATCCCTAACCTGTTTAGCCTTTCCAACTTCTTTGTTGCTCTTCTCCCCACCTTTTCTAATTTTTCTATATCCTTTTTGAAATGGGTTGACCACAATTGCACCAGAATAGTGGCCGCATCACTGATCTATACTGATGCATTATGATCTCAGTTTTATTCTCCACTCCTTTCCAAATAATTCCTAGCATTGTTTGCTTTTTTGGCTGTTGCTGCACATAGAGTTGAAGATTTCAAAATATAGACTACAATGACACCAAGATCCTTTTCCTGGGTGGTTTCTTCCACTTGCAGATCCCATCATTGTGTATTTAAAATCAGGGTTGCTTTTCCCTATGTGCATCACTTTGTACTTGTCCATATTAAGTTTCATCTGACATTTACATGCCCGTTTCTCTGATCTTGGAAGATCCTTCTGTAGTTCCTCACAATCTGCCTTTGTTTTAACTACCCCGAATATCTTTGTGACATCTGCAAATTTGATCATTTCACTTGTCATTCCCCTTTCTAGATCATTAATGAATAAGTTGAACAGTCCTGGTCCCAGGACAGATCCTTGGGGCACTTTTTCACCATTCTTTAGTGGAAAACAGACTATTAAGTATTACTTTTTGTTTCCTGGCTTTTAACTAGTTATCAATGCACACAATGTCTCCTATCCCATGGCATTTTAGTTTTCCAGGTTTTCCTTTATCCATGTTCTTGTTTATACTTTACTTTCAAAGAATTTTAATACATTAGTAAGGCACAACTTTCCTTTCTTAAATCCTTGCTCTTTTCCATCAAGCCATGTTTATCCATATGACCAGTAATTTTGTTCTTAATTATAGTTTCCATAATTTTACCAGGCACTGATACCAGGCCTACCAGTCTGTAGCTGCTCGGGTCACCCCAGAGCCCTTTTTAAAAATTAGAATTACATTTGCTACCCATCCGTCCTCAGGTATAGAGGCAGATTTGAAGGACAGGTTACAAATTATCAGTAGTAGGTCTGCAATTTCATATTTGAGTTCCCTTTGAATTCTGGGGTAAATACCATCAAGTCCTGGTGATTTGCTACAATTTAATTTGTCAATTTGCTCTAGTACTTTTTCCAGACTCACACCAATTTGATTCAGTTCTTCCGAGTCATCATCTAGAAAACGGTTCTGTTGTGGCTATCACCCTATCATCCTCCTCTGTAAAGACTGAAGTGAAGAATTAATTTAGTGTTTTTTGCTAGGGCATTATCCTTCCTAAACGCCCCTTTTTATTCCTCAACTGATTCCCCAATGGCCCAACTGAATTCCTCACAGGTTTTGGTTTTTTTTTTTTTTAAATGTACTTGAAAATGATTTTATATTTAGTTTCTGCCTATTTGGCAAGTCTCTCTTTTGGTCTATTTTACTAGTGTTTTAATCTAATTAGGTATTGTTTATGTGCCTTCCTATTTTCCTTATTAGGCTCTGCTTTCGATTTTTTAAAAAAATGCTTATCTTTGATAGCCTCTTTCACACCACCTTTTAGCCATGCTGGCAGGTGCGTTTTCTTCTAAATAAGAGAGAACGTAAGATGATATAAGATAGAAAAGGAGAGCAATACGTGACAGGTGATACTATTAGGTTGGTTGTATAGGATGTGGTGGTTAATCAGATATTTTTTTAAAGCCATTCATTGTGCTTTCCTGTGGAGAAAGTGGCACAGTTTGTTTAAAATTGTTTATATAGAAACATAGAAATGACGGCATAAGAAGACCAAATGGCCCATCCAGTCTGCCCAACAAGTATCGCACTTTTTTTTTTTCTCATACTTATCTGTTACTCTTGGCTCTTAGTAACCTTTTGGTTCTATTTCCCTTCCACCCCCACCATTAATGTAGAGAGCAGTGTTGGAACTGCATCTAAGTGAAATATCTAGCTTAATTAGTTAGGGGTAGTAACTGCCGCAATAAGCAAGCTACACACATGCTTATTTGTTTACCCAGACTATGTAATTCAGTCCTTGTTGGTTGTTGCCTGTATATAGATCCACTTTTATTAATTCCCCCTGCCGTTGAAGCAGAGAACTATGCTGAATATGCATTGAAAGTGAAGTATCAGACTTTCTCCCCTGCCGTAAAGTATAACCAGTGACTTTACAGAGTAGGTAAGCTTTTTTTTTTCTTATCATGACATATGAAAGTGAAACGGTGTGGGCTTGTTTTAGTTAGCTTTCTTATTTTTCCATGGGTAGGACAAAAAGAAAAGTTACAAAATTGCTTCTATAATCTATTATGGAAGTTGTGCAGTTGTAGTAACAAACCTTCTAGAGGTATATTAAAATTAGAATCAAACATTGACCCTTGCCAAGATCCAAGCATTTATCCATTGTTGTTTCCATATGGTGACTTTGGTAGCCATACTGGCTAGGAACACATTGCCAAAAAAAGACCACCACACCATGAGCACATCAAATTCTACTTATACTGGTAAGCATTCTGAGGCAAAATTTCCAAGGCACATTACATTTTCATGAGTTTGGATACTTCTATTGCATATTGTATTTTGCTAAACAGATGAGATTTAGGATTTTCAGTTGGAGAATGCTGGATTATACCTAGTGAAAAGATGATTAGGGAAAGAGGTGGTGTCACTGGTGTCAACTGCATTCTTCCTTTTTTTTTTTTTTTTTTTTAACTGCTCTGTTCTGTAATTCTTACACCAAGAGGAATATACAAGACCATTCTTATAAACATACAGGTACATTTTAAAAGGAACGCGGGTACTGGAGCACGAGCAAATATATACCTCATTTTATAAAGTACGCGCGTAACATTTAAAATACTGTTGCTGCACAACTTCTATAGACTTTATGCATGTAAATATTTGTTGTCATTTGTTTTTCATTTTCTTGTTACTTTATTTTTGCTACATTCTTGTTTTGGCTTGTTTATTTTACAATATGTCTACCTGGACAGACTCCAGGCTATATTCTTTGAAATTGAATGATTGGGAAAGAATGCTAGGATAAAGAGTAGGAGCACTGGCTAGCAATTAGATGAAATATGTAAAGGGGAGGAGGGGGTACAGTGGGGATAAAGGAACAGACAAGGCGAAAGTCTGCAGGGGATCCCAAGGGGAGAAGTAAAATATGAGAAAACATTCACTGGATTCATACAATGCTTATTTAGTTTCCCCTAACAAAAACAGAAATGGAAAGCAAGAAAATATAGCCAGAAGATGATGAATTTAGAAGGCAAAAAAAGTACTTAAGGGAAAAAATAAAAGTAAATAGAATATATGAGACCCAAACATGTATTTAATAAAAAGTCTAAGATGGGTATTTTGATGATAAAGAAAGTTCACATTTAACCATGATGAATGGTTGATTTTAGTGGGCGGTTATTTAAATCAACAAATGTTTTCAGCTAAGCATAATTCATAATTCATGTCAAACAATGTTGCTGTACAAAACCGCAGTATGTGCACTTCAACTTTAATATGGAGAGAAAAAAACTCAGCAAAGTTAGGATAGTGCTGCGTCCGTCGGTCTCAGACGGCTTCGACCTCTGTGCCTCACCTTTCTCTCTGCTCTCCCCGCTAGCCTTGAGAAGATGGCTACCACCGCATCTGCTTGCCGCTCTCTCCTGTGTCCCCGGAATGGCTATGGCAAGGCTATCTGCCATGTTTCTCCTGAGGGCCTCCTAGGGTGCGCGCGCGCACGCCACCCATGTCTTTATCTACGTCATGGCAGGAACTTCGGGGGCATCCCCCTCGAGTGACATCACGCCATCCGGGTGTTTAGCCTGCCCTTCGTTTGCTAACAATTCGAGTTAGCAAGGATTGGATACGCCTCCGGTCTGAGCTACTCTGCCGCTTCCGTGCTGCCGCTGGAAGCTCTCTCTGCTCTTCGGGGTATTTCATCTAACCTGGGTACCCGCTCCTTGGGGGCCCTTTGCTTTCTTTCAGGTGCCTATCTGGGATACCAGGTACTCGCTCCTCGAGGGCTTGCACTCCCTGCCTCAGTACCTGTAATCCAACTACTTCTGCCTGCTGGGATCTACATCTATACAGCTACCAACTTAGTGAGTAATCTAACCTTTATCAGTCTGCCTCATCTACAGCTGGGAACCTGCAACCGGAACTCCCTATACTACCGTGTGCTGCTAACATCTACCATTGTGAGACGGGTCTCCTCTGCCGAGGGCCCCTGGACTGCTACTACTGGATCACCTCACTACTGCCACCTCTGGTGGTATCATTCAGCTGTATAATAAAAGACAAATCTCTGTTTGCGTGTCTCGAGTCTAGCCTAGTACTGTGGTTCCTCACGGGGCTCCTCCCCATGGGCGTGGTCATCACCTCAGTACCCAAGAATCCACTCCAATACCTCAAAACCATAACAGATAGACTGTGGCTTTGCTAGCAAGAAAAATGTTTATGATGGAAAGAATATGTACTGTATGTAGACTTTAGTCCAGAGTTAGGCAGCTCTTGTTCTGGAGTGCTACAAAGGTCTGGTGTTCAGGATATCCATAATGAATATGCTAAGTTACATTTGCATCCATTGCCTTCAATGTATGACAAATATATCAGGCATATTCACTGTGGATATTCAGAAAGCCAGACTTTTTTTTTTTTTTTACTGCACTCAAGGATTGGAGTTCTCTACTCCTGCATTTAGTCTATGAACTAGTAAATGATCATGAATAATTATGTCTGACAAAAGCAACAAAAAAAGTAAAATATATTACGTCTAAAACTTACTGAGAAAACAGCAGCACTCCCAATAGCAAAATAATTCTGTTCTTAATACAATCCAACTTTCTCATGTTTATTAGGTTACTCAATCCAAAACTATGAATTGTTGTTCAGGAAGAGCTATTAATTAAATTGAAAGCAGAAAGTAACAGTGCTTAGGACGTTTATAAAGCAGCATTTGATCACAGTCAACCTAAAAGGCAGCTATTCTGAAATGATTTACATTATATAAAACAATAAATACACCCTTCCCTTAGAGTGAATAATCTTTATAAAATAATTTAAAAGATTATTTTAAATCCTGACTCTCAATCATGAGTAATATGACAAACATATATAGAAATGCTGATGAATCTTCCTAGAATAGGCACCTAGAACAATACATTTCTATGGTGGTTACTTCAGTAGACCCAAGTGGGCTCGTATACGTCTGTCACGAAGGAAAGCATGGGTAAAGTATAGCTGCTTACCAGTAACAGCTATTCTCTGAAGATAGCAGTTCATCAATCATACAGGAGTCATGTAACCAAAAATGCTACCTTCCAGGTCAGGTACTCAAGCTCGCAAGAATCTAGAGGCTCAACGGAAAGTTTCATCAGTTGACTGAGAACCATGATACTGTGGCAGGCTTCAATTGAAGCAAGCTCTGAAACCTGACAGCTAGAGGCTATACAAAATGAGGCTTCCTTCTACATGTCAGTAATAAGCACCAGATGCACTGAGGTGACTTAACAGAGATTTTTAGGTTAGATTCTGAAAAATAGAAAAGGCTTTCAACAATGTTTGTGTGGGACACGAGAAGGGATCCATGGCCTTGTTCTCACATCAGATAGGAAATCTCATTTAAAAGCATAAGGACTCCTGGTGGATTCCTTTCTAGGAGAGAGAAGGATTTTATATATCTTTTGGGAGTTAGCGAGAGACCCTATTATGTCCTTCCTAACATTCAGGCACTGATGGGGGTATAAGTCTCGTGTAGATCTAGAGAAAACAACCAGTTCAGAAGGGAATTATGGGTCCCAAGGTAACCATCTTGTACTTTTTCTTTTCAAAAATATGTTCAAAGCCCTTAAATCTAGGATGAGATCGAATCCTCTTGTCTTTATGAGGAGGAAGTATCTGCAGTAAAATCCCTACCCTCTTTCCTGTGGTGGGACAAGTTTGACCATCGTGGATTGCAAGGAGAGTAGAGTTCTAATTTGAGCAGGTCTTGATGTTGAGGGAGTTTTAGTGCTCTTTTAGATGGGTGAAGGAATTCTAAATAACTGTCTTCTGTAAAGTCTTTTAAGATCTGGAGGACCCAGCTGTTTGAAGTTGTAATGATATTCACAGTAGTAGCTTAGCAGAAATTATAATGTGTATTTAAAACACCTTCAAAGTACCAGTAAGGCATGTTTGCTTACTGTAAACTGTGTTCTCTGTGGACAGCAGGATGAATTAGCTATGACACATAGGTGATATCATACAATGGTGCCGAATGGATCCTTTTCTCTAGGTTGATAGGGCTTTTGCTCTACTGAGCATGTGCAGGAATTCCCGATGGATGTTGTCCCCTGAGGTCCCTCAGTCGATATAAGAGCTAAGTCTAGGTAAGAAGTAGACTCTCTAGGGAGAAGATTCAGTATTTAGTGTGGCTAATTCATCCTGCTGTCTATGGAGATTTTTTTTTTTTTTAATGGTAAGCAACTTGGTTTCTCCGTCTACAAGCAGGACTGAACTAACTATGAGATGTCCCAAGTTGAGGGATAAAGTGGAACCTTTACTGAATAAGTAACCTGGAGCTCACCATGTTCCAGGGTAAACAGGTTACACAAAACTGCTTGGCTAAATTTACTGTCACTTTTTGATAAATTGTCCAGATAATAATGGGATGTAAAGGTGTGCACTGATGACCAAGTTGCAGTTTTTCATATATCTTCAATAGGTACTGTACTGAGATGAGCCACTGATGCAGCCATAGCTTTCACTTGATAAGCCTTGACAGAGTCTGTGATCTGCAAAGGCATAACAATGTGCAAAACAATCCTCTAGTCAATTGGACAATGTTTGTTTGGCCATCGCTATGTACACTTAGGATTGTAAGAGACAAATAGCTGGGAGGACTGAAAATGTAGCTGGGTTCTTTTCCTGTAGTAAGCCAAAGTTCTTTTACAGTCTAAGCTTTTCATGTTCATGTGCACGTGGCTTTGGAGAGAAAGTAGATAAGATGATGAATTAATATGAAAAGCAGATACGACCTTTGGTGCATGTAGAGCACCACTCTATCGTGAAAGAATTGCATATAAGGAGAATAATGAACTAAAGGCTGGAGTTCACAGATTCTTCTGGTTGACATGATTGCAATTAGGAATAATACACTTTCCTTGTGAGAAGTTTTAGAGAAGCAGACTCCAATAGTTCAGACAGAGGCTTCATTAGTTGTGCTAGAACTACATTCAGGTTCCGTGGAATGGGAGGGTTTGACAACTGGAGGTTTAGTATTCCATAAGTATTTCATGAACTCGGATACCAACAGATGAATTGAGATTGGCCTACCCTCAATTTGAAAGTAGTAGGATGCTATGGCATTGTGATAAACTCTCATGATGAAATATTGAGCCCCAAGAAAAACAAAACAGTAAGAACTTAGGTGGATCTTTTGGTTCACATGCAAATAGATCCAAGGAAGTCTGTAGACACAAAGATGAGAACTTTTGCCATTTGAATCTGGAAGCTCTTCTAGTAGATGGCTTCTGGGCAGACACTATTATATCCTCAACCTCTTTGGGTAAGGAAAAATTTGCAATCAGTGAGTGTTCAACATACATGCTGTCAGGTTGAGGGAGGGAATATTTGGATGATATAGCAACCTTCCTTGAGTTAATAAGGATGGATCTGCCATGAGATGGATTGAAGGGGTGCTGGATAGCTGTACCAGGTACACAAACCAAATTTATCTGGGCCACACTGGAGCAATAAGAATTAGTTGAGCCTGGTCCTTGAGAACTAATTGCACTGATCTGGTGATCAATGGAATTGGTGAAAAAGCGTACATGCAAGCTGCACTCCAGTTGAGCAGAAAAGGGTCCTGAGTGGATCTGAGTTCAATGGGCAGAATCAAGCAAAATCTTTCTAATTTTCTGTTAACTTCTGACGTGAAGAGGTCGACTGCAGGAAATCCCTATAGACTGAACAGTCTTTTGGCAGTTAGTTGCTGTAGGGACCATTGTGTGGACGGAGTACTCTGTTGAGGTGATCTGCTAAAGTGTTGGAAATTCCTGAAAGGTAAGTTGCTTACAGGATAGCTTGATGTTTGCATGCCCATTCCCATATCTTTATCGCCTTCTGGCAGAGGATTCATGATCCCTTGTCACCTTGTTTGTTCATGTAGAACATGGCTATTTGGTGGTTGGTTTGAAGAAGAATGCTCTTTTCCCTGAGAAGATGCATGAAAGGCATTGAAACATATCCGATTGTTATCAGTTCCAGGAGGCTGATCCAAAACTGTGTTTCTATTAACCACCAAGTCCCTTGAGTTTGGTAGGGGCCTTTGTGGGCTAATCATCCTTTCATGGAAGCATCTGTCACCAATGGTACTTGGTGAGGAAACAGCCAAAGTAGCATCCCTTCTTGGAGGATGAAGAGCTGTAACCATAAGCAAAGCTGCTGTTTCATGCTTTGTTAGATGTACACTGAGATCATCAAGAGCTGAGTTACTTGGTCCAATCTGGATCGGAGGCTCCACTATAAGAGTTGCATGTGAAGGCAAGTAGTGGAACTACATGAACTACTGCCATGTGATCCAGAATGAGTAGCATAACAGGGAATCTACCCATGTTCCTGTGAATTTTATTTTCTGGGTGGGGATTAGAATCAATTTTTCAAAGTTCATCAGAAAACCTAATGTCTGTAGGAGATGAATCAACTTCTGAAGGGAGGAGAGAACTGCTTCCCGAGAAGCCACCATCACTAGTTAGTCATCTAGGTATGAGAATACCTGGATGCCCTGATGACAAAGGTGTGCTGCTACTAACACTAGACATTTGTTGAAGATACTTGGTGCCGCTGATGGTCTGAAGGTGAGTATTTAGACTCCTCCCATTACCAACACTATCCCAAAACGTAAATAAAGCCAGTGGGAAGGATGGATGGGATATGTGCATAAGTGTCCTTTAAATTCAGAGCACACATCCATTCCCATTTCTAGATGAAGGGGAGAACTGTGGAAAGGGAGTTCATTTTGAAATTCTCCTGAAGCAGATTCTTGTTCAGGTTTTCTAAATCCAGGATGGATCTCAATTATTGGATTTTCTTGATAAGGAAGTAGTGGGAGTAGAATTCCTGGCCATACTGCTGGGTGGAATAGGTTCTATTGCTCATTGACTGAAGTACAACTCTGTTTCCAGTTGGAATTGCACATACTGAGATGCATCCGGATTAAAGGTTGAACAATGAGGAAGAGTGGGGATTTGGGAGAAATGTAAACTGTATCCAGACTCCACAATTTTGAGTATCCTATATCTTTAGTAATCTTGCACCACTGCTCCAGGTAGGGATGAATTCTCCCTCCTACCAGGGAGGATTGCCATTGGATTCATAAAATGGTCAAAAACCTTGCCCAGGCTTTGGTTGGGCCTGTGTGCTGCTTTAGGTTGACTGCGTTCTCATTGTTTACTTCGGGCCGGAAGATGTTGCTGCTGTGGAAGCAGAGGTGGGATTCGGTACTTTTGAAAGTGCCGACAGGGGCATCTCTGGAAGTACAGTCATTTAAAAGCATAGTACAGTTGGCATGAAGCAGACTGTTGCTTTGAGCCAGTTGAGAGGGACTGGACTGCTACATGATGGTCTTTGATTTGAGCAGCCATTTCCCTGAGCTTATCGCTAAAGAAGTGGTCTCTCAGGCAAAAGAAGTCTTCTAGCTTATCACGGACGTAGTCACGCAAGCTGCTGACTCATAACCAAGCCATCCGATGTGCTCCTTTGGAGGCTGTCGAAGAACAGGCAATTGTGATAAATGCTTCATAAATTGATCAAATAAGACTGTGTATACACTCTTCTGCATCTAAAAATGTTTGTGGATATGCGAAGGTTACCTCACCTGATGGAAGAAATGGCTTAAGCTTTTGCATTGCAGTCATGTAGGTACTGAACCATGTAGAACTGGGTGAGCAGAAATTTGAACACTGAGCCTGGAGCTCTGGAATACTTTCTTACCAAAATTGTCTAGCAACCTGGGATCCTTCCTCTGTGGAGTGTCAGAAAATAATTTTTTTCTCTGCTATTTTAAGAGCTGACTTCACTACTATTGATTGATGAGATAGTTGTACCACTCTGTATCCTGGTGATTTTTGCACTCTATACTTGAGGTCTAGTTCTTTTGCTACTGGGGCACAGGAAATCAGGTTCTCCCACTTTCTTGTTCGTAACTCCTGCAGAATATCATGGACTGGAATGGCTGCTGGTTCAGATAATATCTCTAGAATTTGAAGATGATCAAAGACTTTTGCTTGAAGATCCTTGTCCTTACAAACATTGACTCCAAATGCCTTTCTGAACTTGTCCAGAAATCTAGAAGAAGGGAGATCCTCCAGAGGAGATGAGTGTTCCAGAGGCTCAGGTAACAGACTGAAGTCCTGGTTATCTCCTTAGGATTCAGTCAAAATCTTGTCCCTTGACTATGGGGCTTAGATGTCCTCTGGCCTTGAAGATGAGGTCTACAGTCCTGCTATTTAGGGTAAGCAGGGCCTAAAAAGCGTTTGAGGAAAATCTGCTTCTTAAGTGAACCATTTGGAAACTTCCTGAGATGTGGAGGGTGGTTTAGAGGCGGCAGTTGATAGGTTCTGAAGAGTAGAATGGTTTAACAACCTTATTTCCAAGGAAAATTGCCACCAGTGCAAAGAACCTCTGTGACCTTTCCTGTACATCCTTATGAAAGTCTAAGTCCTGCAATCATGAGAGCCTGCAGGCATTAATGGTTATGGCACAGGCTTTTGAAGCCAATTAAAAAGCATCATATCTTGTGTGAACCAGTTGCTTTTCACACTTCTCCTCAGTCTCCACCAGGTGATGGAATGGGTGAATTCTTGGGGTCCTTCCAGGATTTTATGCAAGAACTGCATCATGTAGATCTGTTAAGAAGTTATGCAGGACTGGAGCATAGCATTCTGATGATGATTCTTCCCAAAAAGAACCCGAGTGGAAAGTATCCAAATAAGGAACAGTAGTCAGTGAGTTTGGCATTGGGGTAAGATTTATGTTATGATGTATGCCTATTTTATCTTGGTTGATTGCATTTTAAGTACTATTTATGAATGTTTTTAGATGCAGTCTGTCTTGTATTTAGAAGAAAATGGAATATAAACATTTGAAATAAATAAGTAAGTAAGTAAATAAATAAATAAATAAATGGGGGGGGGGGGGCGGGTGTCAAGGCCATAAAGCATGAGTTTTCGACTTTGTCCCTTTTCAGAGACTGGAACTCCATACCTGTGTATAATAATTGGGAAATGTGAAATTCTTCAGCTATCTGGACACAATACTTTGTGTCAACCTTCTTACTGAATGGAAATATGGCATGCATGGGTCTCCCACACCCTATTTTAATATCTTGGGATGGAATGGCATTGCCACCAACTCTTTAGAAGTATCCAAGTATTTGAGGAGGACAAGAAGTGGTCACACACTCAACCTGCATCTCAAAGGGGATAGCCTCAGACAACCTCTGAACAAAATCAGGAAAGGAAAAATCTCCAGGTGGAGACTTATTCCTGGTCTTTGGAGAGAGGGCTCTGATAAGTGGATAGAAGAGTATACCATTTTGGAATAGTACTCCTCTGACAGAAGCAGATCATAGGATTCCTTTCATTCCAAATCAGAAAAGATGCCTTGGAATGTAATAACTTTGGATACAAAGTCCTCCATTGTCAAATTTCATTATTTTGGCAATGGGGCTAGAACAATATTGAGAGGCTGGAGACACTTCCCACTCCAAACCTGTTTGACTGACTCAGTATGAATAGTGCCGAGACAGGCTTAGTGAGGAGGAGAGGCTCATTTGGCAAACCAAGAGGTGGTGAAATGCTTGATACCGAGACCTTGACATATCTGGCATGCTAAGCAACATATACACAATTCTTCTGTCCAGCTCAGACTCAAAGAGTGCAAAAGAAAACAGAGGTTCATCTAAGTGAGATGATGTCCTCCATGGTTCTCTGGACATCAATGTTGAAGGTTCTGAATCGGATCTCTAGAGACCAGCCCATTGTCATTGGAATCTGTTAGGCACAGCTAATCTACAGATATGGCCACTTTGAAATGGGTGAAACTTCCTATACCTCCTTGCTCCTGCATCAAAGAGATTCATTGATGCTTTTTGACCTTTGTGGCATGCTGGCTCAGTGCAGTGCCCCACTGAAGCCCTCAGAGCTTCAACTCAGCTTGATCAGGGGAGTGAGATTTCACTTGACTTTTATGCCTGGTTCTCTGACCAAGGAGCCAAATAGATTGATGGCCTCTTCAGCATGGCTGGACCACCAGCAATCACTGTGAACCTCTGGTCCTCTCATGTGGAGTCTCTGTTGTCAGCTTTAATGAACTAGATTTTTGTTTTTCATTAAGGCAAAGGGCTTAATCTTCAAAGCCTGAAATGACTCTGGGGACAATCATATATAGATGCCAAATCCCGAGTCATTGTGACCTCGTCACAGACATCAGTAGCAAATCTCATGATGGACATGTATTTGCACAAAATTTTGAAATTACTGGTCTGCTTTTCTTGACATCATGGCAAAAAAGTGATAAGGCAAAATTTAAAAAAAAATTTTTTTTTCTGAAATATAGCTGAAGAAATGAAAAAATAAGGCTGGTAAGACAGCTAGTGTGGCCATGTCAAAGAAAACATTGTGGCCTTGGTCAGTAAAATGATGAAGAAATCTGAAAACTTTTAAAAGTGCCAGAAAATCTAGGATGTTAAACAGGATTTGAAGCAAAAGAGATGAAAGAAAAAAAAATAGTTTTATGAGTACTACAGGTTCACTGAAGAAAAAAAAAAAAGTCTGACAGTCTTTTCAGTCCGGGACCATGGCAGCATGGGAATCATTGTATGTAAGTAGTTTAAGTCCTTTAGGCCTTTTATACAAAGACCTGGAATAATCTGTTCATTTGGTGCTGACTATGGTGGTGTGATCCATATGTGACTTGGTGAACTGCTTGTCTTTAGAGAATACTTATGAAAATATGGCTACTTGCAGTGCAAATGCATACTGTGTGCAATTATTCTTTTATAAAAAATACCCATGTAATTCGGCAGGCATTCAAACAGATGTCAATCACAATATGAATTATTTAGCACACAAAATTTGTTATGCATGTGATTTATAAAAATTGTATTAAAAACAAATTTCTCAAAACCTTCCCCCCACACATTATAAATTCAATAAATAGCCTTCAATTTAGTGACTAGCTATATTCAGTTATATACTCTAACAAATTATAAAAATGTATGTTATTCAAACCTCGACACACATTTCTATTGAATTATATGACATTAAATAACTACATGTTTAGCTAATCGATCACCAGAATTACAAACCTCAATCCTGCCCAAAAAAAATAAATTTGACTGCACATACCCTTAGCCACTGCTTCTCTGTGAGAGTGTCACTGTAGTCCACATCCCTGCGCTGGCGTGACCCTCGCCCAAATATTTTCTCCTCTTCATCTTCACAGGTGAGCCTTTCAACTTCAGCATCATCTTTGATAATCCAGGATGGCAGATCATCCTCTTCTAATAAGCGAGGCCTGCGCTTTGGGTTCCTGGCATCTTCTCTACGGCGATCCATATCCATACGCTGAGTAGGCAAGTAAAAGACTGCTTTAAATGGAGGAATGGAGATACATTTTTAGTTGTCGATTCAATCTATAGTTTTACCTTGTTTCATTTGTTAACTTGCCCAGATTTCAGTTTATCAGTTTCATCAAACTGATTGAGAGATTGGCAAGCTGGTTAAATTAGCCATTTAAACTTATCGGGCTAATTTATACAGAATATTCAGTGGCACAGATACACCATTGAATATATCCAGCTACTGAGAATTAGCTAGATAAATTTATCTTAGCCATATAATGCTGAATATTAACACTGATCTGGCTAACTTAGCCTAAAAGTAGTGCTGTTCCCAGAAGACCTCCCAGTTATCCGGCTATTTTCGCCAGCCAACTCAGAGGTGTCAGCATGCAGGACATTTCAAACCCTGGCTTTTGTCCTGCTAAGTGCTGAACTTAGCCAAATGAACACACTGAATATGACCTCAATATCTACTTTTCAGCCTTTAGGGTCTAATTTATCAAGGCTTCTTTCCAGATTCTGTGTCTATCGGGAAAAAGCTGAGTAAATCATTTAATAATTAGTAAATATGTAGGATTTTTTTTTTTTAGGTATTAAGACAGACAGAGGCATAGGCCTGAAGTCTGCATGTAGAAAGTACACGCAAATTTCAGCCTGAATTTTCAAAGTGAACTTGCACACGCAAGTCTGCTTTGAAAATTCAAGGGTAGATTTTAAAAGACATGCCGATTTTATAACATGTGCATGCTGATGCACGCATGTTATAAATTCCGATACCCGCGCACACATGCCCACCCGATTTTATTTCAGCATGCGCATGTGCACACAGGTGGCATGTAAGGGAGGGATTTTCTTAAAAAGCGTGCGGCAACGCAATTGGGACATCCCCAGTTCCCTAGCCTCCTACCTAACCTTCCTTTTTCCACCTTCTAATGCCCGACCCCTAAAACCTACCTTTCTACCCTCATTTTTTTTGTTGAAGAACTTACCTGCTCCTTTGAAGCAGTAGTAAGTTCTGCGTGATGGCCCGCCAGCCCCCGGCCTGCCCAGACTCCGCCCCGCCCCTTTTCTAAACCCCGGCTCTTCTGCGTGTGTGGCCGGGCCATTGAGAAAATATCTAGGCCTGGCCAAGCGCATATCTGCAGGAATTTGCACGTGCCAGGGATTTACAATCCCTCCTGTTAGTGTACATGGAACTCAGCTTGGCATACACATACATTTATGACTGCTTGGGAGCAGGTGTGTAAGTGTATACATAAATCGTTTCCCCACCTTAACTTCGCCTTTGTGAATTGTTCTTTCAAGTAAGTATAAAAGCACACGCAAAATAGTTTATGTGCACAACTCCCAGAGCAATTTTCTAAAAGCCCATTTAAATGTATAAAACTGGGTTCTATGTGTGGAAATGCATTTTTTTAAATCACTTATGAATGATTAGTATATCACATGGATCGGATCTACAGGCAGAACTGGCACATACAACTGCAGACATAGGTTTTCCTAAAGTACAACTACACCCCTTGGCACTGGGAATTAGTAAAGTGCATGCCAATAAGGTAAATAACGAACATTATTTTTTTTTTGCCTCAAACAGAAGTGTTTGATTTTCTAATGCATGGCACAAATGAACAAGGTCATGTTTATATTTGTTTGTTCATATGTATGTAGTGGCTAGCAAAACTATTTGACCCTCTAAAAAGTCAGCAGATCTGTGTGGATTACACATGACACACAGATTGTTACAGACAGTATTGTTTATTGTAAACCAGAATGCTCTTAAAATACATTTTCAAAGTCACTATATACTATTTCTCTGTAGTTTTTGTAAAATAAAATTAAAAACTGAAAAATGCTGCTTGCCTAAGTATTCAAACCCTTCAGAATAGTGCTTGCTAGAACCACATTTTGCTGCAATAACAGCTTTAAGTCTGTTAGAATAAGTTTCTATTAGCTTTGCACACTGTTTAGAGTGACTTTGTCTATTTTTCCTGGCAGATTTGCACCAGGTTGTTCAGTTTGGTTGGATGATGCTTATGGTCTGCAATCTTCAAATAGTGCCACAGATTCTCGACTGGATTGAGATCTGAACTTTCACTTGGCCATTGTAGTACATTCACTTTTTGTTATTCAACCACTCCTGTGTTTGTATCATCTGACCACAAAAACCTATCACATTTTAACTGGGTCATTCTTGTTTTCTGGAAACTCTAGACATGCTTTAATGCGATGTTCTTCAGTAGTGGCTTCTTTCTAGCCATCCTCCCATGCATAAGATTTATGCGGGGTGTACTATGAGAACAGTTAAAGTGAGGCTCATTGAACATGGTGGCAGCCTGTTCACTCAAAAGATTCCGGCATCAATGGTTTTGCAGTGCCTTGAATTCTCCCACTAGTTTTTGGATCCATGATGGCTGTTCATTGAACAAATGTTTCCATCTTAGGGGGTTATTTTCCAAGCCGCGATAGGCCCTTATCAAGGAGGTAAGATTTAAATTAGGGGGAGGGGAGGAGTCGGGGGAGGGGTTAGGGAGGGAATTATGCTAAGCGGCGGCGGCACCGCTGCAGGTGATAATGTTTTGAACATTATCGCCGGCAGTAGCGCAGGGAATAACACCACCTTTTACGGTGGCGCTATGCCCACGATAGCCTGCAACCGGCCATACCGTGGCAGGCAAAACTGCACTGCCGTGGTGCGGCCGGCTGCAGGCTATCGCCCGACCACCCCCTGCTTCGCCCTCTGCCCCCTGTAGCGCAGGGTTCATTATTCCACACAGAATGATGAATTCTGGCCTTAGAGAGGTGGAGATGTTGAATCAAGCGAGATCATCATCATCATTACATTTATCATCGTTCAAAAAAATCTCAAGGCAATTTACAATATATCAACTAAAACACAACAGTCAGACAACAGATTAAACCTTTGTGAGCAATTCTGGATCTTCACATTAGATTCCATGTAACCATTAGGTTTAAATTAATAATTTTTTAGCTGTGTTCTGTGATTTAGTTATGAGGTATTCTGCTGCATTTGTCATCTTTGGATTGTGATTGGAGATTTTTTTTAACTGGCTGTCGTTCTTCCACCAAAAGAATTAAGACATGTGGCTTTCTGATGATTGCTAATTCAAGATCAGTTATCCATTTTAAATATCGCACTTTGCTTTCTTCACAGCTAATGACTAAGGAATCTGGGCATATAATGATTGTTGCCAGTCTATGGATCACGGTATGAAGATGATATCAATGTTGCTATTTGCTCTGATGCAGAAATTTCAACACTTGAAACCTAGTTGGAAGGTGGCTTATCAGCATCATCATTCAGTTAAATGCTCATGGCATTTTGGATATTTTACTGAGCAATTAAAACATTTGTAATAGCACTAGGCAGTAGGGAGGACTGGTCCACCAATGATTATAATTTTGAACCAACACTACTTTTCCTAGTGTGGTTCTTGTGTTCGAAGGTCCAATTATAACGGTTGGTGCACTAGGATATTTTTGGGACTAGCTTGCATTGAATTGAATTAGGGTACACCAGGGATTACAAGAATAGCGGAGGGAAGAATTTTCCACTAGCAAGAAACAATGGATGGGAAAATACCCGCGGCAGAACTCCCGAGTGGTTTCACAGTCAACAGCTGTCACGGTTGGCCTCAAGGCCTTGCATACTGTCACGGTCGGCCTCAAAGGCCTTGCGTTGTTTAGTGTGCCCTTGGGCCTCAGCCCGACCCCAGGCGAACCCAGGACCGACCCGAGGGTTGACGGCGTATTCCAGTGTGGCAGGTGGCTGACCCTCTGCCAGGCCTGCAAGCTCCCAAGGCCAACATCCGAGGATGTTGGAAGTTGAATGGTCCTCCGACCATTCCGAGCCCTTTCGGACCTGCTGCGAACAGAATGGAGAAGCAGGCTTGGCCTGAGGTAGAGGGCAGTCGAAGACCTTGACACGAAGACAGGACAATGGAAGATATATACGGTAACAGGGTTCAGGTACTGGAACCAGACAGAGCTGCAGTAAGACTCAGGTACAGGAACTGCAGCAGGACTTGGGAATGAAGACATCAGGAACTGTAGCAAGACTCGGATACGAAGACATCAGGAACTGTAGCAAGACTCTGGTACGACGACATCACAGAAGACACTTGGGCAGAAGGACAGTTGCACAGTCTCTCAGGGTGCTCTACTCAGCCCACCTGCGGGATTGAGTCGCGGACCACCCCGTCCCACTGCGCGCCCTACCAAGCCCGAAGGCTGGTCACAGACCACAAGGAGAGCGGGACATGCACAGGGAAGATCCAGGCGAAGAGGAACTCCGATGTTGGGACCAATGGCATCTGAAGCTCCGACAGCTGGTGGGAACAGAAGCTCCAAGCGCAGGGACGAACCACCTGTTGGCCACTCCTAGGCCCAACAGGTCAGAAGGCCAGGAGCACATACGAAGATGCAGGGAAGACAGGACCATCAGGACATAGAGGATCATGGCAGGACATCAGGACGAAGATCAGGACAGGTATATCAGGATACCTGGACGGGACATCTGGAGGGAATATCTGGACAGAAACCTCAGGCACGAAGACAAGACGAGACAACAAGAACTGAACAGGAACTCCATGGAGAAGATAGGAAGGCCTGATGGAGCTCTGGCAGGCAGGAGCCTCCAGAAGGGTGACACTCCGATGCAAGACGAAGAACAGACTGACGAAGCAGTCCTTTATAGGGCAGAAGCAGGAAGTCCACTTAGAGGAGGAGTCAGCCACACTTCCTGTGGCTGGCTCCTTAAGTCAGGCAGAATGGTACAGGCCGGCGCCTAAGAGGCAGCAGGAGACCAGTGCAGGACCGCGGACAGCAGCCTGCACCAACGTCAGACGCTGAGAAGCAGGAAACGGGCAGGCAGGCTTCGAGGCAGCCCCCAGGCTGTCTCACGAGGACCCCCATGATGGCGTCGTGGCTCCCTGCCGTGAGGGTGGTCATGGCGTCCAGTGGCAGCTCCCAGCCAGCGGGGGCGGAGAGGTTCCAGGACGGCCTCCGGGCCGCGTGAGCAAAGGACAGGCCGCGGCTCCAGCCACGTGGGAGGTCAGACGACGGCGTCCTGCCGCGTCGGGTAAAGAAGGGCAGAGTCGCAGTAAGTCTGCTCGCGGGAGGGGGCCCGCGGGCAGCGGGTCACAACAACAGCGGTATTAAATTTGTCTGGTAAAGATATTGATTCCGTGACCATTCAAGCATTAGAAATGGGATTATCATTTATTCCAGAAAGCCCATATGATCCTTTTCAAATGAGGATTGATTTATATCGTTTTTTTTAGATCCCTCCAAATAAAAGTATTTTTTGGTGATCAGAAAAGTCTTGATAATTCAGTGATTGTACCAAAGTCTAAATGGGTCCCCCCTGGACCCGTTGATTCTGCTTTAGATACTTATATGAAGTTGGTACTTCGTGATATACAAAAGTTGGAAAATGAGCCGGATTTCAAAACATGATATAGGTCCTATGAATGGTTTCAATCTCAACAAGTTGCCATTAAACGTTTAGTTGAAGATCAAAGTATTGTAGTAAAGGCAGCGGATAAAGGCGGCACGATAGTCCTGCAGGACAGAGACAAATATATACAGGAAATATATCTCCAATTGAACGACATAAAATATAATCAATTTTTGATATGTGATCCCACAAGTGTCATTAGAAAGTCTATAGAGGGGATTGTTCAACAAGCTGCTGATCAAGGTTTTTTGTCTAATCGGGAAATACGTGCCTTAAAAGTGAAAGATCCTGTCTGTCCTGTTATGTATACCTTGCCGAAAATACATAAGAATTTACAGGCTCCCCCAGGCCGGCCCATTGTGGGGAGTCGGGGCTCGATTTTGGAAGCTTTATCAAAATTTTTTGATTTCTTTTTAAAACCTTTTGTGTTACAGACTGAGTCTTTTGTTCAAGATACCACCCAAATGCTGTCCCTTATTGAGGAAGTGACATTGTCATCTCGAGACTGTATTTTAGTTACTCATGACGTGGAATCGTTGTATATGAATATAGCACAACAAGAAGCGTTTGAGCTGATTAAGATTTTGAAATCCTTACTAGATTTTTGCGATCCCTCCTTGAACTTGTACTTTTCAAAAATTTTTTCAGTTTTGATAATAAATTTTTCCTCCAAGTAAAGGGAGTTGCAATGGGAGCCATGGTCACTTCAGATATAGCAAATTTGTTCGTTGTGGATTTTGAGGTGAAAGTTATTTATCCGTCTAAATGGTTCAAAAAGATTCAACTCTGGCGTCGTTACATAGACGACATTTTTTTCATTTGGTTGGGATCATGTGCTGAATTGAATAAATTTGTTCAATGGCTAAATGAACAAAGCATTCATCTGAAATGTTCGGCGAATTTTAGTGCACACTCCTTGGCATTCTTGGATATTACTATCTTTAAGTGTGGGGACCGCCTTGCAACAACCTTGTATAGAAAAGAGACTGATCACAATCAGTTTTTAAAGTATTCTAGTTGCCATCCTAGACATTTAAAAGATAGTCTCTCCATTAGCCAATTTTTGCGCTTAAGAAGACTATGCTCCTCGGTGGATGAATTCAATGTTCAATCTAAAGTTATGTGGGACAGATTTGATCAACGTGGTTATCCCCATTCTGTGATCAAACGAGCATACAAACGGGCCCTCTTTGCTAATTGCGAGCTCTTGGGATACAAATCGATTAAAGATGCTGAAGGTATAGTTTGTATACTTCAATTTAGTAATAAAGTGCAGGATATTGTAACTATTATACAGAAGCACTGGGAAATAGTAGCTTTACATCAAGTGCTACAGACAACACCTCGAATTTCATTTTCAAGACAGCAGAATCTACGAGACAAAGTAGTAAGAGCTTTAATGCCGCCTCTTATGAATGAGTCTTTTCAGGAACAGCATTTAGGTACAATACCGTGTGGCGCGTGTGAGATGTGTGCCCTTTGTTGGAGAGATTCAAGATGGTTGGTTCCTGGTTCGAATCATAAGGTTTTTTTCCATCATACTTCAGATTGTAATTCATCAAATGTAATTTATGCTATACAGTGTCCATGTGACAAAGTATATGTAGGTCGTACGAAACGTAAGATACGGACAAGATTGGTGGAACACAAGAGCTGCATTAAGACACAGAAATTGACAGCACCATTGGCCACCCATGGGAACGAGAAAGGGCATCGATTTAATGATTTACAATGGCTTATTTTAGAACAAGCTACGGTTTCCCCCGGGGTAGTGATATATCAGCATTCTTGAATAAAAAAAGAACAATTTTGGATATTTAAGCTGGATACAATTGCGCCTAGAGGTCTGAATGAGGTTATTCATTGGTACTCCCTGACTGAAATCTTTAAATTTTGAATATCATTACGTCACTTTGACTCACAAATGAGAAAGAGACTGACACCACTTTGTGAGTTTTCTGTAAAACTATACAGGATGAACAAGCAGAAGTATTGGGGTGTTTTTTCGAAAAGGTGCACATTTAGGATATCTATAAGGAGCATGTGAAGATTGGATGGAAAGTCCCCCTGAAGCAGAATTAGATCTAAACATGGCCATGTCGGGGTGATGTACAGTTTTCGACATTTAAGTTAAGTACTAGTTATGCATGTTGCTCCTGGACTTTGAGAAAATTCTTTGTAGTAAAATATTTTTCTCCCCTGAGGACCTTTTCATGATTTTTTTAAATGAAGAAACGTTTATATAGGAGGAATAGCCTAGTGGTTAGAGCAGTGGGCTATGAACCAGTATACCAGGGTTCAAGTCCTGCTGGCGCTCCTTGTGACCTTGGGCAAGTCACTTTACCCTCCATTGCCTCAGGTACAAAAACTTAGATTGTAAGCCCTCTGGGGATAGGGAAATACCTACAGTACCTGAATGTAAACCGATGTGATATCTCGATTGATCGAATGTTGGTATATAAAAACTAATAAACAAATAAAATAAATAAATATAGAAAAAGTATAAAAAGTAAAAGGAGGCGGCGAATTGGAAGAACTCTGCCCTACTGGGGGTTGAGCGGTGGCTGGCCCCAATGGCTAACATTTTACAGTGGAGCATTTGTTTCTACTGGGACGGTTTCTGGTGCGACACCTTGACGTCATGATTGCAGACTCAGGAAGGTATTTAAATGTTTTTCCTGCGGTGCGCAGTCGATGCCGGCGCGCTGATGAAGCCACGTGCGACAAAGGCGCATACGCGGCTTTGTCTGTTCGGCTTCGTCTGCTTCGGGGAGTCTGCAGTTGAAATTTCTTTTCGTTTGGAGTTCAACCTCTTCAACCTCCTCTGATGCTGTAACTGTGAGTAACTGGTAGAGGAAAAATAAGAGAAGGTATAAACATTTCAAAAATTAATGCCTCATACAAAACGCAAGGGGAAGATTAGGGCAGAGACCCTGACTGCCCCAGTGACAGTACCTTTGCAATCTGCCATAACTGTTTTTTTCTCTCCTGTGAATCAAACAACTCCGAGTAGGCAGTCCATTGCATTGATAAATGACGAGCACACGTCCTCAATGCTGGACTCTCATACATCTCTAAGCCCCGGAGCTCCAGATATTCCCTCTCATCCTAGTAGCCAACAGCATTAGATGTCTGAGACAGCAGGTCTTCCCAAGTTGGTGACTGATAGCATCTCCCTCGGGGTGAACAAAGATGGATTAATGGCTGCTAATATGTTCACTGGAGAGTCTGGAAAGGAAACCCAACTGCAACAGCAAATACCTGGAGCAGTGGGGGGTGATATTCCAGATTATATGCCAAGGACATCATCACCGATCGATAGAGAGGGCTTGAATCTGAGACGACAGGTTCAAGAATCTAAATTGGATTTACAGTCTCTGGGTTTACAGTCGGTATCAAAGCAAGAAATTACATTGGAACTGGTATGGAAGGCTCTGACTTCATTAGATTCTTCAATAGTAAAGTTAGCAGAAATAATGTCAGAAACTAAAAACCATATATGTAAATTAGAACCTGTGGTTAATGAGAACACCAATAAGGTAAAGGTAATAGAGAACCAGGTATGTAAAATGCAAGAAATACAGGGGAAAATAATACAGGGAGAAACACAAAACTCTAGAAAAATTGAAGCCTTAGAAAATGAGATTAGAAATAAAAACTTGAGAATTGTGAATTTTCCATGTATAAGTTTTCCCTTAGATATTTTTAAGTGGTATCTCATAGAGATTCTCTTACTTCCTAAAGAAGCAATTCCACCAATTGCAAAAATATATTTCCTAAATGAAGGTAGGAAAGAAAACAGAATACAGGAAAATAGTAAACAATTGCAAGGTGTTGGAGATAATCTGACGGAGTTTTTGGAACAATCTATGACAGGACAAGTAGATTTCAGAGGAACACTATTGGTTTCATTCGTATTTCAAGCAGATAGAGATTTAGTTTTAAAACATTTCTTCCACAATCGTTCAAAAAGTTTTCTTGGAGGGAAAATATGGGTATATCCTGATATTGTCAGGGAAATGCAATTGCGAAGGAAAGGTTTTCTAACAATGCAACAGGAAGTCAGAAACCTTGGATCTGATTTTATAGTGCGATACCCAAGTAAATGTGTAATAAGGTTAAATAATAATAGATATGTTTTCTTTGAGCCTATTCAGTTGAGATCTTTTATCAATGCAAAAGCTCCCAGAGAAGTAAGTAATCCAAAATAGAAACTGGAGAATAAGAAAAAGGGTTCGCAATATTTCTGGTTACATTTTCTTGGTGATGTGCAGTAAATACATGTTTTAGAGCATCAGATTTTCCTTTTACAAGTCATATAGTATATTGGTATAAAAGTTTTGAAAATTTGAAATTGATATTTCTTTCAAATATTTAGAAAATATAAATGGTATAAATATTGCCTTAGAAAATATTACAAGAAAATTATCTGTTACTTTATATTCTATGTACACCAATATTTGTGAGAACTTTTGGTTGAAATTATGACCGGTTCATTGATAATTGTAAAGTTGTCTAAATATGTTAAAAACAATAAATAAAGAATTAAAAAAAAAAAAAGTAAAAGAAGTTACTTGACTCGAAGTGAGCAAGAGAATTAAAATATAATAAAGTTGGACCAGAGGTCGATGCAGCCTGCTATAATTTACTGGCTGAAGTCATGAAGGTCCTACAAATTATCTGTTAAAATCCAAAATAATTTTTCCACTGAGGTTGTTTGGTATATGGGTCTTTGAGTTGCGCCACTGCTTCCTGAATTTTTTCTCCAAATTGTCCCCTGTGCATGGAAGGTCTGCTAACCTGCCTTGGACTTCTTGATGTAAGTCTGAAGATTTTTGTGCTGCGGAGAGGAGCCGTGAAAGGCCAGCTAAACGAGTAAGTCCCATTGTGCTGAATGGCTTGTATTAAAACAAAAAACATTTCTTTGAGAGGGAATAGTGTGCTAATGAGAATGTTATCTTGCTTCTGACTAGGAAGAATCCCCTGAAGCAGGCGAGATGAGCCGCCGAAACATTGCAATGTCGGGAGGTCGGAGTTTTTAACAGTCACAAAATAGCGGATGGTTGAATTGCCTTTTAGGCAGGCAACTTGAAGACACGAGAGGAGGTGTTGGAAGAAGCTTTCACGGAATGGTGTTAAAAACTAGAGCGGTTTTAAAACGAACACAGAAAGATAAGTAATATTAGATTATATAAATATATCAAAATATAATTAAACAAAAAATAAAAAAATATTACTTAATGGGAATTGGTAAATGAAGTGAAAACTGAGTGCTATTGTTGCCATGAAAATGGTTGTAGCCCTGTATAGGGCAAGAGCCTGAAACATTGAGCACATATTCTGATACTAATTCCCTGGGTTTTGAAAAATAAATTAAATTCAAGTGATAAGTAGAATAGTCCTCATTTGTTTGAGTAGTGTGTATAGATATACAGTGTGAGGATATTAGCCCTTGAATCTAGAGTCTGAAGATTTCAGCCATGCCCAGCATCTGGCGCTTATACCTGCCACTGACACTCTGGAGGGTAGTCTTGAAGATGTCATAGGCAGCTCTGACTTCGTGTTTTCCAGCATCAAGGCCCTTTCTGGAGGATGGAATTCAATCCCTCCTGGAACTCCTCAGGTAGGTACTCTGAGAAATCCTGAACTTGTTTCCAGAGGTTTCTAGAGTATTATGTCATGTATAGCTGGTAAGCTGCTATACGTGCCATCAGCATAGATCCCTGGAACACCCTGCGGCCGAAGGCATCCAAGGACTTCTGCTCTTTGCCAGGAGGGGCAGAAGAGTGAGGCCGGGACCTCTTAGCCTTCTTCTGAGTGGATTCGACCACTACGGAGTGGTGAGGGAGCTGGCTCTTCTGGAATCCTGGAACTGATTGAACCAGGTAAGTAGCATCAGTTTTCCTGTTCATCGGTGGAACTGTACCTGGGTGTTCCCAGGTACAGTGTAATGAGTCAAGTAGAACTTCGTGGACTGGAATTGCCATCACTTCTTTGGGGGCATCCATAAATTGAAGAACCTCCAGCAGTCTATGCCTGGCATCTTCTTCAGTTTGCAACTTAAAAGGGATGGTTTCAGACATTTCCTTTATAAAGCTGGCAAACGATAGGTCCTCTGGATAGGAGCGGCATCTTTCTCTCTGATAGGATGTCCTCAGAATCCTGAGAATCAGAGGAATCATCACCCCAGGAGTCGTATGGTTGGTCTCCTCCACCCTGCAGACCTTCCGATGGAGGCAAAATTCCAAATCCAGCTGGATCAGGAGGTGGTACCGATGGAATAGAAGGAGGCACCAAAATAGGTGGAGGCAGCACCAAGGCCAGCAGAGGCACCGATGGCATTGGTGTTTTCGATGGTCGTTGGGGTGGAAGTATACCCGATGGCTCCGGAATCGGGTCTGGCATTGGTGGATCTTGCTATTCATTGTCTGATGACAAAGGAATCAGGGTCGATGCCGGTGGAGGAATCGATGGTCTTGGAGACATTGTCAGTGCGGGAGGAGTGGGCACCGATGGAAGTGTGCCGATAAGGGTGTCTAACTTTTCGAGGAGTGGAGCCAACATCGTAGGCACCGGGTCAGACCTCTGCACGAGAGTTGGTGCCACTGGCAATTGAAAACTTTGAAGCGCCTGTAGGACTGCCTCTTGGACCATCTGGTCCAATTCCTCCCAGAAGGCTGGTGTTGGTAACACAGATGCCAGGGTTGCCGGAGGATCCACAGGAATTTGTGAAGTCTCAGCTCCCGGCACCGTTGCAGGTGGGGAATGCCTCGGTATCCTGGTTCCAGAGGAGTATGGGGGCTCCTCTCCCTGGGACTTCTTGGATGGTGGTTCCAGCGATGTCAATGGCTTGTTGGTGCCCACACCGGAAGGTAGTTTCTCGTTGGTGCCAATGACAGTGCTTTTCTCGGTGCCTGGCCCGGTCCTTCTCTGGCGCCGAGGACGAGGATGTGGAGGCTTTTGAGTGTGACCATGCCGGTGATGGCCGTTCCCCGGCGTCCCGATGTTGAGACGGGGAACGCCTGACTACGCTTCCGACTCGGTGCGCTCTTGGCCAGAGTTGATGGAGACGAGCGCTTAGAGGTGAACAGATGCTCCATTTTCTCTAGACAGGCCGGCGGCCTTTAGGGGTCATTTGGGCACAGCTAGTGCACCGTTGCACGTCGTCGGAAGTCCCCAAGCATAAGACACAGATGTCATGAGGGTCTGTAATGGACATAGTTTTGGACCCTCGGGGCACTTCCGAAAACCAGTCGCCATTTTTTGAAAAAATAAGGGCGGTGCGCGGTCAGTGGTCATTGGGCACCGATGGAAGCACCGCCAGGAATTGACCACAAAGAACGAGGTAAAAATTTACCGGCATCAGTGGAGGTTGATGGGGGATTCCAGGACAGGGAAAAAAAATTTGAAATTCTAAGAAAAGTTCCGTGAGGAAAAAAGTTGTGAGAAATTCTCACCGAGCTCCTGAGAACCGGAGAGGCAACTGCTGCACGGAAAAAAAGTGACTGAAGGGGGACCCATGCTAGATACAGGATTAGTGGCATGCTAGGCATGCTCAGTGTGCCAGTCAAAGTTCAAAGTTCTAGAAACTTTGACAAAAGTTTTCCGTGATAGGGCTCCATCCCAATGATTTCGACTTCGCCTTGTCTGACTACGCTACGACCTATCTCCAGACCCAGACCTCCGCTATGCCTGACTACGTTACCGCCTATCTCCAGACCCAGACCTCCGCTACGCCTGACTACGCTACCGCCTATCTGCAGACCCAGACCTCTGCTACCACCTATCTCCAGACCCAGACCTCCACTACGCCTGACTATGTTACAGCTTATCTCCAGACCTTGACCATTGCTTTGATTGACTAATGCTGTGATCAGATCTCAGCATTGCTTGCCACAGCTTCCACATTGCCGCTGGCCCTGATCCAAGCCTGTCATTAACACCTCTCCTAGCCTACTCCCTGGACGTGGACTTATTAGGCTTCGGCCTACCTTTGCTCGAGCGCCCTCAGTCAGCCTTTGTTCCATTGGCGCCCGAGTTCCAGTACCTTACCCAGTCCAGAGTAGGACTATGCCACCTATCGTCTGCTGTCTCTGGGCTGAACCAACCTCTCTTGCTATCCAACCTCGAGGCCCACCTAAGTCTTGCCGGCCCCGGCACCCAATGGCTCAACCCACGGGGGACGAGGGCTGGTATAGGTGAAGCCCCAGCGGCCTCTGCCTATCAACCCATTCCACCTGCTGATGGTGGGGACCCATAGGTCCTTGCCTATGCATTGCGTCAACCCTACCTCGGCCCAAGGGTCCACCTCCGACACAACAGCTTTAGTGGGTTGGGCTGAATAAGGGAAGAGGAGAGAGCAAGCAACTCAGGGTTCATCTCCTCTGATACTGACACACTGCCAGGTGTGCTCCCAGGCCTCAACTGCAGAATGGAGTAGTTTAGTAGCTAAATTAGCAGACTGAGAACCAGGAAGACCAGGGTTCAAATCCCACTTCACCTATCAATGTTCCTTGTGACTTTGGGCAAGTCATTTCACTCTCCTTTGTCTACACTATAAGCCTGCTGGGGACAGGGAATACTCTACCTGAATGTAACTTGCCTTCAGCTACTAATGAAAAGGGTTGAGCTGAATATAAATTGTTGCAAAACAGGTGTTGTATGTGCACTGTGATTTCTTGTTTTACCTAAGGCCTTGTGTTTTTCCCCGAAGACAGCTCACGTCCTCTGTTATTTTTCCTTTACACTGTAGTTGAAACTGAAGCTTGGGGTACTGGTTTGACTCAATGAGTGTTGGACAGCATACATATCCTAGTATCCTTAAGGAAACTGTAAGACTACTATTCTGCAGAGCCATTGGCCAGAAAATGATTACTGGTAGAAAGCTATTTGAGAGCCATTGTTAGTTCTTCGTAACCCAACTGGCTCTTCAGACAGAAAACTAGCCCTGAAGTTGCTAGAATTCTCTAAGCAGTGAAAACAGAGAGAGCATGGTAAGTATACTGAAAGTGTTTAGCTATCTTGCTGTTTAATCCTTGTTATCTTTCCTGTTACTTCTTGCAATTTGAATCTTTTTCCATTCACTGTTCCCAATTTTTGTTAATAAACATTTTATGGATTAATAATACCAATATTCTCTACATTTGACTTGTGACCCCTGGGACTGTCTCTCCTCTGTATCTGTACATTGCTGAGTACATCTAGCCAGCACAGTAAAAGTACATCTAGTAGTAATATATAGTAAATTGATACAGAGTATGCATCAAGGTCTCTTTTAGTATTATGCATCTACAAACATCTATGTGCTATGCAGAAAAGATGAACCATGAGAACTTTCCAAATGATAAACTTAACTATGTACATTTTTAAATATACATCAGAAATCTCTCTCGCTCATCTTGAATAATTCTAGCTTTTTTCTGGATACTATTACTTTGAGCATGGCTGATAAATATATCCGGAACATGTTATGATACTATTAAATCTTTCAATGATCTGATTTTAGAATATTGTATTCCAAGGGACATGCTTCATCTTTATTTACAAATTAAATATTACAGACCACGACAAATTGATTTGTGATGGTCACCTAGACAAACAGAGCAAAAAAGGCCCTCTATCACCAAATGCTGAGGGTGAAGACAGTGTCTTATTTGAAGCTGATTGGCAAAGGTGGGGTAAAAGCTATGTTCACTTTTTAACATGGAAAACCCATATTATTAGTGAATGGACCGGACTAAATAAAATGGGTGGTTTTCCACATTAAAAACTTAACACAGCTTCTGTATCTTAGTGAATTATTCTCATTCATGGTTTGAAACATGACAAATACAGCAGCAAATCTCTTAAGAAAATTATTCAAAAACAGAATGCAGAATTAAATATGAATGTTGAAATGAAAAGTTACAAATTTAACTTCTGATCATGAGATATTAATTTGTAGCAAAACAAAAAGACTGATGATGTTTCTACATCATATTTATCATTTTCCCTATATTTTGTGCATTTGCTGATCCAATGTATTGGAGACAGTATGACAATAGGGTTTTTATTTGCACATATGACTGTATCCTGTATCCATGTGCAAAAATAATAACATCAGTGGAAATAAAAACAGCAGCTTTTAAAAGTCTCACTTTCTTCATTATATCTGTTTTGGGCCTCTTGGGGTGATTTTAGGATATTTGCCAGTCCCAAGAAACTAAATATTCATCTGATTCAAAAAGGTAGACTTTTAAAAAGCAAACTGTAACCTGTATATTAGAGAAATCAAATTCAAGAAAATATCACACTTGAAAGACCCACTTACTCTTTCAGGGAAATTGAACAGATATTATCTCATTAGATAACTAAGAATTGCTAAAGGCACCAATTTACTTGCAGATGCTGAATTTTAGATACTATATACAGTATATACTGGCTGGCTGTACAGGGTGAAGATACACTACTAAACCCATATCAAAATTTGCCTCCATAAGACACTGGATTTTTTTTGTTTGCATACACTATGTACAGCAAATGTGTTTAAAACAACCTGGGTATACTGCAGATACAGCATACATAGACCCAGGAGGATGGTGCCACCTACTGACCAGATTAGTCTGCACACTCCCTGCATTCCAGAGTCTGAGATAGCACATGTTCTCAAAAACTCTGTTTGCTACCACTGTCCTAACTTTTTGAAAATGAAAAAAATAACTGAATAGTTTTCAGTTTCCATTCTGATCTTGACTTTATTGTGAAGAAGTTTAAATTTTCTAGCTGCTTTTGAATTAATTTTAAATAAAACTATGTAGACTCCTCAACAGAGAAAGTGTAGTTTAGTAGCTAGATCAAATGTCAGGTAACCAGAGAAAATATCAAGGCTCCAGACTTAAAATTGTGAACGCAGGCAATCCATTTTGTTTTTTTGATTCAATTCATCCAATTATAATTCGCTACTACCACTACCCACTAGGTGCTCTTCAAAGTGTAATATCTACCCATCACCCACTCCTGAAGACTTTGAAATATCAACCTTAACTAACTTGTAGGTGAATTGGTAGTGTTGCTTTTTGTGAAGAGATATCCACTCTTCATCTATGCAATGATTATTTAGCATGAGTTTATCTGAACTTTCATGTACCACTTTCACACTGAGCTAAGACTTCTTGGTATAAGGACAGCACAAAATGCATGAATTAAAACAGTTGCTGCTTGTTCTTAACATTGCAGTTTAGCCAAATATCTGTAGGTCTTTGAAAGTATTGTCGCCTTACCATGAACAAGTCAAATTCCTCTTCATTTCGTGCAATCATCTGATTCAGAGTCTCATCATCTGGAACTTCATCTTCTTCCTAGTGGTGGAGATTAAAGGTTTATGAAACACAAAAAGAAACAGCTGCCAGCGACAGTGAACCCACTAGGACAATGAAATGCTGAGCTGTAACCTTCCTTAAAGAGGTTACAAATATGAAACAGAGCAAAACTGTCCACTCAAAAACTTTCCAACAGGTTCAATGCCCAAATGAATGATGAAGCATAAATGGAAGTTTATTATCAGGCTTAAGAGAACTCATCCCACTCTTCCCTTTATTTCCTCCAAATAAATAAAATAAATGGGTGAGCATGGATAAAGCAAACATGCAAAAAGCAAATCAATCCTCTTGTGGTCATGAAACATCTAATATTTAGCTTACTTTTCAATGTTTTAAGTAGTATTTAACGTTTTAAATGGTCAGTTCTAAAATGTTTCCCATTCTCTCAATCCTTGTGTAGTTATGAACACTAGTGACTGAAATCCAATTTGCCTACCTTCATTCTTTCATGTACTGTACAACATCATAACTAAACTTTTCAAAGTAAAATCGTTCCTGTATTTGTCATCTGATGTCCTGCGAGAGTCAAGGTAAAGAATTTGGTTCTCTGTTCTAATCCATTTTATTTCTTTTCATTTCTATTCGAAAAATTAAATTCTGAATTTTGCCTCATCGTCTCTAGAAGTTAGGTAAATCAATTAGCAGTAAACAGACTGTCATTTAAAGCAGGTATTCAGAGCACTTCCAGACATCATCTCCCCTAATAAAGCAGCTGGGAAAAATAGCAAAATGATTATATTGGGCACAAGACCGAGCATAGGGAAAATGTTTTGTGTTTTAGCAATACAGGCTTCAGATTGCGCCAGAACCCTTTCTCCACACAATAAGAAGCAAACATATAAAGAACAAGAAGACAAAATATTCATAAAGTTTAGAGGCAAAGACTCTGGACACTTTTACCTGTGGGCTTTGTACTAAGTTTCCATAAAAAGAATGGGAGGTCTTTACTTTGAAAATTGCAACAGGGGCTTTTGCACTGCTTCATGTGTAATGGTAACAATGTACCCAGACTAGAAAAAACAATCTACCTGTTTTATTTTCTGATCCCTTCCCAAACAAGAACCCAAGAATTCCTTTCCCTAAATGTGGCTAAAAGCACAGACATTGTGAAATACTGTTAGCTGTATTGAAGGAGGGCAATCTTCTTAGTCAATTTATGCACTACAATTCTCTATTCAATGGCATCACACAATATAATCTCAAACACCTCCAATTTCTACAAAGTATGGCTGTCAGAATTTTGATAGGGACCAAAGCAACTGACCACATAAAACCAATTCTAAGTGAACTACACTTGCTCCTGGCTGAAAACAGGATACAGTTCAAAACTCTTTGCCTGGCCCCTAAATATCTTCCCTAATTCCATAAACTCCAACAAGGGAATTCTGATCCACTCAAGTGGCCTATCTTCTCCTGAGACTTTGCACAAATTGATATGCTATGCCCCAAACTATGGACTACATCACTACCTCTACGCCTTGAGACATGTTACCTTGCCTTCAGGAAGAAAGTCAAAACTTGGCTATTCGGCTGGATCTTCCGCTATATTGCAGACTGAAGACTGTGACAAAGTCTTTCCTTTATTACTGGCTACTTGAACCTGATCACACCTTCTTCTGCACTTGGGCCTCACTTATTACAATGCATCTACTGTCTTATATCTACCGCTTCAACACCTTCATTCCTCTAATCTTATCTATTCCCCTTACCTTCAAGTTTGTTCTATATGGACTGTAAATTGTGACACTATTGTAACTGGAATTTAATTTAAATTTGATAAGTCAACTTGAGATTGAATTGGAAAAGGCAGAATATCAAATGTTTATAAATACATACATAAATTGCTATTTACCCAGAAACTGGTTTTAAAAATTGTCCTGTTTATGACCCAAAATCGAAGCTTTAGAAATTATTCTAGATAACACTGGCTTCAAAGGGAAACCAGAGCCAATTAATATGTAAATAATCATCTTTATTAATCTGCACCTAGAATAGAGGATGATTTTCAAACTCTCTGTATCAGAACAAAGACTACATGTTTTTTTTTTTACCCACATACTTTCCACCAATTATCAAAGCTAAATAATGCTTGTGAATGCAGCTAAATAACGCAGCGTGGGAACAACATGCAGGCTTTCAGTCACATTGAAGGAGGGACATTTTCAGATAGCTGATTAATGTGAGTAATGTGCTTTTTTAATCCAGTAAATTGCTTTGAAAATTGTTCTTCCCGAGAAGTGTGCATTAAAGTACATAATTTATACACGTACTTTTATCATCTCTTAAAATGGGTCACACATTAAATTCAATTAGCAAAGGCACAGCTAGGTCACTGAATATAAGCATATATATTGGTACTTAGCCATATCAGTTATAACTGTCGAATGTGGCTGTAAACTTATGCGGCTAAGACCGAATATTGCTACTTAGTTGCATAACTCATGCAGCTAAGTCGCTCCACCCACTGCCCGCCCACAACTTATGTAGCCAACATTTTAATCATATAAGGGACTTAAGTGGCTAAGTAGCAGCCACTAAATGTAAGCGCATATTTAATGGCCACTACTTAAGCACTTAAATCCTACTTATCTGGCTAAGTAGCGCTGAACGTGCTTTGAATATTAGGCCCCCTATGTTTGTCAGCTGTTTTGATATATTCATTCTTTTCATGGTTTTAATATTACAAATATCTTATATCTCTTTATTTTATTGCTTGAAATTTTGTGAGAAGTGATTATGTTTCTGTTTTTCCATTGTTGCACTGCATAATACAGTCGGGCTTGTTGTGGTTACCAGAGCATGTTTGTGAGCGAGAGAATACGAGTGAGCCAATGAGCTCGTGTTTGAGCAAGAGAACTATTTAAGCCAGTGGGGGCCTGTGTATAAGTATACAAGAGAGCGTTTGAGCCAGTGAGCACGTTTGTGAGCAAGAACGAGTCAGTGAACATGTGTGTGAGCATGTATATAAGAGAGTGATTGAGCCAGTAAGCATGTACGTGAAAAAGAGCATGAGTGTGTGACACAGTAAGCATTTCTGCAAGAGAGAGCATGTAAGCCAGTGAGCATGTACTAGAGACAGCGTGTGATCAAGTGAGCATGTGTGTAAGAGAGAATATAAGGGGGTTTTGTCTGAGAATGAACGTATGTTAGGAAGAGAATAAAGATGTGCATATCTCCCACCCCTTACTAATTCATGACAATCTCAGGGTGACTGGAATCTAAAGTTCCGAGATATAGAGAGCAGAGGATTTATTTTAGCTTTAATTTTAATTAATTATTGGGTGTTTGTTGTGTCTGCTATTTTGAAATATTTTATCGATGTTTGGGTAATTAAAATAAACAATGTTGTAGCCTTGTAATCATTGGAAGTTCTTTTCATCAGTTGTTTTGAAATATTTATTCTTTTTATGAGTTTGGTTTTACTATTATGATTGATGCCTAATATTTCTTGTTTGATATTTAGTAAGCAATGATATGTTTTCCCATACCATACAAAGTCTGGCTTGATGTGGTTTCAAGTTCAGATTTTATCTGATTGCTTTATTTAAACCTTATTATCTCTTAATTTTGCATTTGGTGAGGGTCTGTCTGTGTTCTACATGTGTGACTAAGGTGAGGAATTCTGCTAAGCAGACTTGGGGGGTGGCCCCCAACCGATTTGCAAGGATGGAATGGGGGTCTACAGCTTTGTTTACTCATTGCTGGTCTAGAGTATGCTCTATTTCTTAGTTATTTAGGAAAAATATGACATTTTTGGGGAGATATTTGGGCTTAATTCTGCCAGGTTTCAGAGTTGACGTGACATGTTGATGGACATACTGCAAAAAAAGTGTACAAAGGAGACAGATACCCTGTGGGCCGGTTTTGAAAAAAATCCCCCAGGCTGATATTTTCCTGCAATCAACCTCTTCTCATGTACCAGGGTCACTGAAGTATGCATCTTAGGCTTCTTGCTCCTTGCCAGGGCAGATATGACTACTGCAGATTGTTGTGATGAGATTAGTCAGATCCGTCAGTTCAGAGTGAGATGTTTCCCATATCTTTCAACAAAACTCCTAGTAGAGTGGGTGGATGAACACTGCCACCAACCCCTTGCATATATCCAAGTGTTTAGATAGACCAACATTCTCTTTTTACCTTCAAGCCAAAGGAGATGGTCTTAGCCATCATATACAAAATCTGATTAAAAAAAAGATCCTTCGGTGGGGCTCTGTCTATTGCCTGTAGAGGTGATGTGTGAGTACTCCTGATCAAAAACAATCTCATCTGACCTATAGGGGTAATTCCACAATTCCTCAGATTCACTCATATATTAAAAAAATAAAGAACATAAGAACATAAGAAAATGCCATACTGGGTCAGACCAAGGGTCCATCAAGCCCAGCATCCTGTTTCCAACAGTGGCCAATCCAGGCCATAAGAACCTGGCAAGTACCCAAAAACTAAGTCTATTCCATGTAACCATTGCTAATGGCAGTGGCTATTCTCTAAGTGAACTTAATAGCAGGTAATGGACTTCTCCTCCAAGAACTTATCCAATCCTTTTTTAAACACAGCTATACTAACTGCACGAACCACATTCTCTGGCAACAAATTCCAGAGTTTAATTGTGCGTTGAGTAAAAAAGAACTTTCTCCGATTAGTTTTAAATGTGCCACATGCTAACTTCATGGAGTGTCCCCTAGTCCTTCTACTATCCGAAAGAGTAAATAACCAATTCACATCTACCCGTTCTAGACCTCTCATGATTTTAAACACCTCTATCATATCCCCCCTCAGTCGTCTCTTCTCCAAGCTGAAAAGTCCTAACCTCTTTAGTCTTTCCTCATAGGGGAGTTGTTCCATTCCCCTTATCATTTTGGTAGCCCTTCTCTGTACCTTCTCCATCGCAATTATATCTTTTTTGAGATGCGGCGACCAGAATTGTACACAGTATTCAAGGTGCGGTCTCACCATGGAGCGATACAGAGGCATTATGACATTTTCCATTTTATTCATCATTCCTTTTCTAATAATTCCCAACATTCTGTTTGCTTTTTTGACTGCCGCAGCACACTGAACCGACGATTTCAATGTGTTATCCACTATGACACCTAGATCTCTTTCTTGGGTTGTAGCACCTAATATGGAACCCAACATCGTGTAATTATAGCATGGGTTATTTTTCCCTATATGCATCACCTTGAACTTATCCACATTAAATTTCATCTGCCATTTGGATGCCCAATTTTCCAGTCTCACAAGGTCTTCCTGCAATTTATCACAATCTGCTTGTGATTTAACTACTCTGCACAATTTTGTGTCATCTGCAAATTTGATTATCTCACTCGTCGTATTTCTTTCCAGATCATTTATAAATATATTGAACAGTAAGGGTCCCAATACAGATCCCTGAGGCACTCCACTGTCCACTCCCTTCCACTGAGAAAATTGCCCATTTAATCCTACTCTCTGTTTCCTGTCTTTTAGCCAGTTTGCAATCCACGAAAGGACATCGCCACCTATCCCATGACTTTTTACTTTTCCTAGAAGCCTCTCATGAGGAACTTTGTCAAACGCCTTCTGAAAATCCAAGTATACTATATCTACCGGTTCACCTTTATCCACATGTTTAACAACTCCTTCAAAAAGGTGAAGCAGATTTGTGAGGCAAGACTTGCCCTGGGTAAAGCCATGCTGACTTTGTTCCATTAAACCATGTCTTTCTATATGTTCTGTGATTTTGATGTTTAGAACACTTTCCACTATTTTTCCTGGCACTGAAGTCAGGCTAACCGGTCTGTAGTTTCCCGGATCGCCCCTGGAGCCCTTTTTAAATATTGGGGTTACATTTGCTATCCTCCAGTCTTCAGGTACAATGGATGATTTTAATGATAAGTTACAAATTTTTACTAATAGGTCTGAAATTTCATTTTTAGTTCCTTCAGAACTCTGGGGTGTATACCATCCGGTCCAGGTGATTTACTACTCTTCAGTTTGTCAATCAGGCCTACCACATCTTCTAGGTTCACCGTGATTTGATTCAGTCCATCTGAATCATTACCCATGAAAACCTTCTCCATTACGGGTACCTCCCCAACATCCTCTTCAGTAAACACCGAAGCAAAGAAATCATTTAATCTTTCCGCGATGGCCTTATCTTCTCTAAGTGCCCCTTTAACCCCTCGATCATCTAACGGTCCAACTGACTCCCTCACAGGCTTTCTGCTTCGGATATATTTAAAAAAGTTTTTACTGTGAGTTTTTGCCTCTACAGCCAACTTCTTTTCAAATTCTCTCTTAGCCTGTCTTATCAATGTCTTACATTTAACTTGCCAATGTTTATGCTTTATCCTATTTTCTTCTGTTGGATCCTTCTTCCAATTCTTCTGTTTTGGTCTAAGTGGGCACCGAACCTCGAGTCAAATGCCTGTTGGCACCAAATGTCAACTCCTAGGTCCCCCTAAGCTTCCATCTCTGAGTCCACTCAATTCCAACGGTGCCGAACCAGATGCTTGGTGCTGAAACACTTGGCACAAGGCTGGGTCACTTGATTCTCCAAGTGGAGCAGGCTGTTTGATGCATGCCACTTAGCATCCTTCATATTCTGAGCCATTCCGCTTTTGAGTTCTTCCTCAAAGGTTGGTGAGCAGAAGAAAAATTGGGCAGAGAGGTCTCAAAGGCCTGTAGATGGACCTCTGGGGACTATTGCACTAACTGCCATGGATAGAAGGCAAAGCTAACCTTCAGACTCAGCTGCTTTAGGGGTCAGACAGCAGTTTTCAGAATCCCTCTGTTCTAGAAGCCATGCATCGAAGGTGACTGGCGCTAAGCTTCTGCTGGACATGTTGCACAGTGTCTCCATGCTCATGTATTCAGGGCTTGATGCTCAGAACAAGTTGGGTGAGTAATATCTCCGTCAACTCTGGGGCCTCTCTATTGGTTTTGGTACTGGAGAATGGGATACTTCATTCAGCACATAAGTGCCACCAGTAGCTGATATAACCCTATTGTCCTTAAGTGCTAGATTGGTGGATTTAGTCTTGTTTAATTCTGCAAAATTAGATTCAAGCTTTGGTAACATCCCTGAACAGAGGGTCTTGATTTTCAAAACATTTACATGTATAAAACCTAGTTTGTGTGTGCAATGGCTCTTACAAAATAGACCAGGGCTCTGTGCATACAAAAATATCTGCAGAGGGGTGTCCCCGGGGTGGGGGGGAAGAAGAGATAGAGCAGTTAGAACTTACATGCATGCTTTTTGATCTGAAAAACTATGGGCCTGATTTTAAAAAGCATTTACATGCTTAAAACGGGATTTTATGCGAGTATAAATGCACTTTATTTGAGGAGAGATTGAAGAATATAAATATGTACACCCTGGAGGAAAGGAGGAGCAGAGGTGATATGATACAGACTTTCAGATACTTGAAAGGTTTTAATGATCCAAAGACAACGACAAACCTTTTCCATAGGAAAAAAATCAGCAGAACCAGGGGTCACGATTTGAAGCTCCAGGGAGGAAGATTCAGAACCAATGTCAGGAAGTATTTCTTCACGGAGAGGGTGGTGGATGCCTGGAATGCCCTTCCGAAGGAAGTGGTGAAGACCAGAACTGTGAAGGACTTCAAAGGGGCGTGGGATAAACACTGTGGATCCATAAAATCAAGAGGCCGTCAATAAAGAGTGGGTGGCTAGCCAGAATGACGGCTACTGCCTGGAGACAATACCCTTATTCAATAAACATACACATGGTTACTGTGACTCCAACATCGCTCTAAGCTACAACAGCAAGAGGAAATGTGGAAAAAAGGATTCGCACTCACAAAGTGGGGAGTAGCTGGCTTGTTACGGCGGTTACTACCCCAAACCAAATAAGCCTGATACTTCACTTTCAATGCATATCCAGCATAGCTCTCTGCTTCAATGGCAGGGGAGAAGAAAAACTGATACTTCACGCATATCCAGCATAGCTCTCTGCTTCAACGGCAGGGGAGAAGAAAAACTGATACTTCACGCATATCCAGCATAGCTCTCTGCTTCAACGGCAGGGGAGAAGAAAAACTGATACTTCACGCATATCCAGCATAGCTCTCTGCTTCAACAGAAGGGAAGAAGAAAAAAGGATTCGCACTCACAAAGCGGGGAGTAGCTGGCTTGTTACGGCGGTTACTACCCCAAACCAAATAAGCCTGATACTTCACTTTCAATGCATATCCTGCTTCAACGGCAGGGGAGAAGAAAAACTGATACTTCACGCATATCCAGCATAGCTCTCTGCTTCAACGGCAGGGGAGAAGAAAAACTGATACTACACGCATATCCAGCATAGCTCCCTGCTTCAACGGCAGGGGAGAAGAAAAACAACCAATAAGGGCTGAATAACACAGTCTGGGTAAAACAAATAAGCATGGGTGTAGCTTGCTTATTGCGGTGGTTACTTCCCCTACTACCCATAACTAATCAAGCTTGATATTTCACTTGGTTGCAGCTCCATCACTGCTCTCTACATTAATGGTGGGGGTGGAAGGGAAATAGAACCAAAGAGCTAAGAGAAACAGATAAGTATGAGAAAAAAATGTGAAGCTTGCTGGGCAGACTGGATGGGCCGTTTGGTCTTCTTCTGCCGTCATTTCTATGTTTCTATGTATGTGGGCTTTTGGAAATTGCTACAACATATGCCATTGAATTATCCATAGGATTTACTCATGAAAGTGCACTTAATGTGGGTAAATGGACTTTGAAAATTTCTACAATAGTAAGATACATTTACACGCATAACTACTTTGAAAGTTACCTCCTTAAAGATGAATTTTAAAAGCCTGATACGTGCTGAAATTAGGGGATGCATGAATATGTTAGGCTGGTGCACCGAACACATTTTAAAAGTCACCCGGATATGCCTGTACTCGCTGCTGCGCGCACAAATGAAAAGTTCAAAAAAGGGGCAGGGAATGGGCATGGTATGAGCATTCCTGGATTTAGACTTGAAATCAGCACGTAAATACTTACGTGCACCAGGCCCTCTGCCTTTATTTCTACTATGAATGACGTGTAACAAACAAAAAAATCTAGTCAGATCAGCACAGTTTTAAGGGTCGGGTCCAACAGGGGGAAGGAAGGGTATTAAATTAGGGGTTTTTGGAAATCCTCTCTCTTAACTAGGCAAACTGTAAAAAAAAAACCTGGGAAAACTGGCAATGGCATTGGCACGTGTACCTTTTAAAATTCCCCCATTTATGCGGTAGAATTGGCATTTGTGCCTATAAGTCCACTTAAAACTGCACACACGTGCATGTGGTCAGGCTTTTTTATAACATGCGTGTCTATGTAATAAAATGGCTGCATACCTGGCCACCGACAAACGTGCGCACATGGCCGCCCCTGCATGCAGCTATGAAAGTTATCGTCCCTGTGCATATGGTAGCCTGCATAAGATACACTTCCTTTTTGGAGAAGTGTGTGGTAAAAGTACTTTTACCCTCAAGTTATCTGCAGACTTTAGCCCTACCCACACCATTATAAAATCACTTTCTCTAAGCAGACTTCATGTTGACCTGTGACTGATATCTTTTGTTTGAAATTAGGACAAAACGTGAAGCCACTGGCCTTCTTCTATGACACAGTGTGAAAAATAATCAATGCCAAAATTGATTATTTTAACAAAGACTAGTTGAGAAAAAAACAGTAGGGTAGCCTATCCCAGACAGTCCTTGCTAAATTGGCAGGCATGCAGACAGAATCAAAACAAAAAAAAGAAAATTTTGAAAATGGCACAAAACATAACTGGTCTCAAGTAAAATAGTGAAAAGGTCACTGAAGCACACTGCAGCCCAAAAAATCAGCAACGCTGAAGAAAAAAAAAAGACTTAAAAATTAGTGGACTAAAAGTCTGCTCCTTGGACGGAAAGAGGCAAACTGACGCAACCTCTGTGGTTTTGGTAATGCGGGAACGCCTTGACATTCTCAGAAGTGTTTATAAGCACACTCTAGAAAATTTCTGGAAAAGAGATGACATCAATCATGTGTCAAGGGTAATCTGCTTGTCTTCAGAGAAAATATAGTTTTTTTTTCCTATATTCAATCCTTTCATTCAGATTATTTTCATAGTTCCTAGCTGACTTTTTGCCATAATAGTAGACAATAAAATAACTTGGCAATATGTTTAGATAGTTTGGAAGATATCTTTAACAATAAGGTTTGGATTTTAATTGCATAAAAAGTTTTGGGGGAACAAGATGGCTGCTCATTGAGAAACATGCTAAGAATTCTCCTCTCTCCAATTACCATTTCTTCTTTGTTACCTTTTCTCTCAATGCCTCACACTGGCACGGATGGCGTGGAAACTGGTGCTTCTCAGAGTAGAGGTGAAACTGTGAATGTTTTGGCCGGTAAACTCACATTGAATAAACCCCCTGAGATTACTTTGGAAGCACTTTCGAATGCCTTAGCAACTCTTGATACTTCAATTTCATCTCTAACTAAAGTTATCCTGGAAACTAACAATCACACTCTTCTTAATTCTAATTTACTTTCATCGCATGGCACTAAGGACGTCATTTATCAAAGTGCTATATGTCGTTTTCACATGCGTTGAGGCGTTTTTGCATGCGAAAAGCACCTTTAACGCATGGAAAACACCATAACGCATGGTTCAATGCAAATTAGGAAAAGGGGAGGAGTTTGGGGCAGGATTTCTGGCCAAGTGGGCTGGCTTCACAATTTGCCTGGGTAACATCAAGTTAGGTTGAGAGAACACTGCACAAATCTCATCTTTGGGTGAGTTTCCTCACTCCGAAGGACATAAAATCTTCACAAGAGTGCACTGTTCTGTTCGTATGTTGCACTCTGCATGTCAAAGTGGCCCCTAACCCCTACACTAATATCTAAACCTCACCTCGAATAGGTAGGTGGGCCTCCAATAGAGGTATAAATATCTACCTAGTATGAGGGCCTTATAGCTAGCTAGTCAGTCTCTCTCTCTCTTCTCCCCCCCCCCCCAAGTGGTTGTAGGTAGGAACTGCAACAATTGTGGTACTCACCGCAAAGTGCGAAAAAATTATCACAGTCTGCGGTAATACCTATGCGAAGTGCTAAGATAAGCTGTTTATCGCGAAGTGTGCTATTACCATAAAACACGCCGCTTTTCCTATCGCATGTGATATTTAGTGCATTTTGATAAATCCAGGCCTAAGTTTGATGTTCTGGACACTCGAGTTTCTGCATTAGGAAATGTTCAGCAAACTCTGGTTCAGCTTCAAGAAGCTGGAGAATATTGAAAATTCTCTTTGAAGTCTTAATTTGAGGATATTAAATTTTCCTCCTTTAGACCTGTTTAGGAATTATATTTCTCAAGATTTGAAAATTCTTAATGCAGCAATGCCTGTAATAACTAAGGCATATTATTTACCTCAAGCAGATGTTCCAGATGGAAATTTACCTCAGGATACTTCTTTGGATCTTCCTAGTACTCTTGAAACTTCGCAGTCTACAGAAATTTCACAAAGAAGAACTCTTTTGGTGACTTTTGCTTTTTCCTTTGATCGTAATAATGTTCTCAAATTTTTCTTTTGCAATCGTTCCTTATACTACAGGCAAAAATAATGGATATATCCAGATGTCACTAGGGCCACACAACTTTGTAGGAAAACATTTCTCTATGCGTTCCAAAGTTATATCTAAGGGGGGTTTATTTGTTTTACGATACCCTTGTAAGTGTAATATCAAGCTTTTTGATGTCAATTATATATTTTACGAACCGTCTCAACTTCAGACACTATTACTGTCCGGCTATATTTATAAAGTTATACTGGCGATTTTTTTTCTCAATATTCTTTTTTCTTTATTTCATGGTGTAATATATTCATTCATTTTTCTTTGTTTCCCATCATTTTCCTTTAACCTTAAGAGGATACTTGAATCTTTACTTTTTTGTTTCATTGATATTGTCTTTGTATACTTGATGTATACCTCATGTTACTGTCACAAGGAATTCTCATGTTATATTGAAATGTATATAAATAAAATAAAATAAAGATTCTTCTAAAAAAAAAATATTGATGCACATATATACAATTTTGCTGGGGCATATGGACGTATGTGACCATGATCACGTATAAGACAATGAAGGCTAAATAGCCAGGAGTGCCTATTACGAAGCTCATCATTGTAAACCGCTCATCATTGTAAAAGCTCATCATTGTAAACCGCTAACTTGAAGCGATAGTTACTGTTCATTGTAAACCGGGGTGATATGTATATTATACAGGAACCTCCGGTATATAAATCCTTAAATAAATAAATAAATAAATCATTTAATATAACAAAATTATTGATTATACTTTATTTATAGGGGACCATAGTTTAATTGATCCACACACTGTATATGTGTCCATTGTCACATTATGGCCCAGTTAGTTCCAGTGAATTGGGGGGATTTCTGAGACTCTTGGCAGAAAGCTTACAGGAACTGGGGGACATCTTTACAAATTTCAAAAAGAATGGACTAGCAGCAATATTTGTAGGTGAAAGCGCCTAATGGTACCACTTAAAGACTGTATAGCTTCATATACATCTTTATTTATTTTTTCAAAACAGCAAAATTGCTTACCAAAATATATGTTCTGTGATGACAGCAGAATAATGACATGATTTCCATCTCTTGACAGTACAGATAACCATTCCAGCACTGTCTAGAAAAGCTATGTGGGCATGTGTGAGTTTCCTATGTACCTCTCAATTAGCAGTTCCCTCAGAGAAAAGGTGGAGAGAACATTTCCCACTGGGGGAAGTGATAGGCTGTGTGGCTTGTTGCTCTGTTACAAGAGAAAACGGATTATAGCAAAGCAATTTTGTTTTCTCTGATTACAAAGAGTAGCAATGTACCTACGCAGATGGGACCCTCCAGCTAAGGGTTGCTGTCAAATAAAAAGGGAAAAGATACACAGCAATCTCTACTGGGCAACCCTAAAATGTTTAGATGCAGGAAACTCCAAGTTTGTCTTTCAAATAAATATAATCTAACAAGGAAAAGAACCCAAAACCATAAAAAAGGGTCCCTAGGAAGAGGGAGCTGAGTTCTACTCCTGTAATCAGGCCTTGGAGAACAGCAGTCCAAACCTAGCAACAAGACAGGAGGCCGTGTTCAGACAGTAGTGACTGGTGAATGTGTGGACTAAAACTCCATGTTACAAGCTTGCAAATTTTCTCTAAGAGGTAGATTTTAGACTAGCAATCAGTAACATGCTTTTCTAAAGTCTAACTTGCCAATGCATAATAATGAGAGTTGCAATCTGTTACCCAATTAGAATTCATGATTTTTGTCAGTGCAAAGCCTGGTCTGTTGGGATGAAAAGAAACAAAAAGTTGGGTGCCCTTTCTATAGGCTTTAGTCTGCCCCAACAGACTGAAGGCGACAGTGGTGCCTTTCTAATCTGAGCATGTGGCTGAGGGAAGAATGTTGAAAGAACAACAGGCTGATTAGGGAGAAACCATATATGGATGTAGTGTACCGCCCTGCTCTGATGGAACAATGTAAAGTAAATAAATCAATAAGGTCTGGAGCTCGCAGAGTCTGCATGGTGAAATGACTGCCTTCAAAAATGTTTGGGATATGCATTCATTCCATTTGTTCTCAGTGGTTTGCATGCATAACTTTTACACCCAAAATTAATTTTATGCATGCAAGCAAACTTATGCATATAACATTAAATTTATGCCTGTAAACAGTAATTATGTGCATAAACTTCCAAAAACAAATGGAATGAATGGGTATTTTGGAATGATTATGGGAAATTTTAGTTTGATCCAAAAATGATGCAAACGAAAAGTTTCCCAAGCACATTCCTAAATAATGCAACATTCTAGAAGAACATGCCATACTGGTCAGACCAGGGCCGGAGGAACCACTAGGCGAGCTAGGCCTGTGCCTAGGGCGCCGAGACTTAGGGGGCGCCGCGGCAGGCAGCAGAATTTTGAAAAGGCAAAAAGTGCCCTTTCAAAATTCTGCCAGCCTCCGACTCGCCTAGGTGGAGACCAAGCGCCGAGACTTAGGGGGCGCCGTGGCAGGCAGCCAGTTCCCGACTCGCACTGCCTCCCCGCCAGTGCCACCCTCCCGACACCCCCCTAGTAGACCAGCGGAGATCCCGGGAGCGATCTGCCGCTCCCGGGGCCTCAGCTGCCATTAAGCAAAATGGCGCCGGTTACCTTCAGCCCCTACTGTGACGCCTAGATCTCTTTCTTGGGTGGTAGCTCCTAATATGGAACCAAACTGTGTAACTATAGCATGGGTTATTTTTCCCTTTATGCATCACCCTGCACTTATCCACATTAAATTTCATCTGCCATTTGGATGCCCAATTTTCCAGTCTCACAAGGTCTTCCTGCAATTTATCAAAATCCGCTTGTGATTTAACTACTCTGAATAATTTTGTATCATCTGCAAATTTGAATACCTCACTCGTCGTATTCCTTTCCAGATCATTTATAAATATATTGAAAAGCACAGGTCCCAATTCAGATCCCTGAGGCACTCCACTGCCCACGCCCCTCCACTGAGAAAACTGTCCATTTAATCCTACTCTGTTTCCTGTCTTTTAGCCAGTTTGTACTCCACGAAAGGACATCACCACCTATCCCATGACTTTTTACTTTTCCTAGAAGCCTCTCATGAAGAACTTTGTCAAATGCCTTCTGAAAATCCAAATACACTACATCTACCGGTTCACCTTTATCTACATGTTTATTAACTCCTTCAAAAAAGTGAAGCAGATTTGTGAGGCCAGACTTGCCTTGGGTAAAGCCATGCTGACTTTATTCCATTATTTATTTAAAATCTTTTTTATACCGTCATTAAGTTAAATACCATCACAACGGTTTACAGGAAGGAACATAAATTAAGGTTGCTTAATGTACATACATTCTACTTAGGTGCCATAAAGATTCGGTAACAATTTTGTGATCAATATTATTTGGTGAAAGTGATAAATCATGTCCTTTTATACAGGTTTCATTCTAGCTTACCGGTTTAGTTTATAAATTGAATATTTCTTCTATGTTAACAGTGTGATAAAATAATAAAAGCGCACATATCGATTTAAGTGTTTGTGCGGGTTTTCTACTGCCTGCTCCCTTCTATTTTCTATTCTCTTTGTGATAGACTTATTTAAAAAGCCAGGTTTTTAAACTCTTTTTAAAACTTTTGAGATCTCTTTGTAATCTGATCTCAAGTGGCATGGTGTTCCATAGTATAGGTCCTGCCAGTGATAATGCTCTTTCTTTAACTTGTGTTAGCCTTGCTGTTTTGACAGAGGGAATGGTTAGTAGTGCTTTATTAGTTGATCTCAGGTTTCTATGTGGGACATGTACCCGTAGTGCTGTGTTCAACCATTCTGCTTTCTATATGTTCTGTGATTTTGATATTTAGAACACTTTCCACTATTTTTCCTGGCACTGAAGTCAGGCTCACTGGCCTATAGTTTCCCGGATCGTCCCTGTAGCCCTTTTTAAATATTCGGGTTACATTAGCCACCCTCGAGTCTTCAGATACAATGGATGATTTTAATGATAGGTTACAAGTTTTGACTAATAGATCTGAAATTTCATTTTTTAGTTCCTTCAGAACCCTGGGGTGTATACCATGCGGTCCAGGTGATTTACTACTCTTCAGTTTGTCAATCAGGCCTACCACATCTTCTAGGTTAACCGTGATTTGATTCAGTCCATCTGAATCATTACCAGTGAAAACCTTCTCCAGAACGGGTATCTCTCCAACATCCTCTTCAGTAAACACCGAAGCAAAGAAATAGTTTAATCTTTCTGCGATGGCCTTATCTTCTTTAAGTGCCCCTTTAAGCCCTCGATCATCTAACGGTCCAACTGACTCCCCTCACAGGCGTTCTACTTCGGATATATTTTAAAAAGTTTTTACTGTGAGATTTTGCCTCTACAGCCAACTTCTTTTCAAATTCTCTCTTAGCCTGTCTTATCAATGTCCAGATCAGGTACTTGAGATCACAAAAATAGGGATGCTCAAAAAGGGATTTTCTTAGCTAGAATGGAACCATGTTGATGCCCCATGACCTTATGGAAGGCAGTAGGAAATGTTTCAAGTGAAGGAAGCCCTACATAAACCAGATAATTAAAGACTGCACAGAAATTGGGTTTTGTTCTACAAGATGGTGATAAGCAGTAGTTATACTAAGGTAAACCCCCAAGTTGGTTCAAGAGACCAGATTCAGATATAGAACTTGGCCTTGCTATGTGGAAAACTTTCCTCCCATCTTGGGCAAGAGAGATGTTAATCTTCCTCTTCTGACTTCAGGGCTTAAGGAGGCAAATACATTCTATACTAGCTCCGATAACTGAGCTCCCACATATGCAGGCTTTATAGCCTTTGGATTTTCCATGCTTTTTGGTCTCTTATTTTACTTTGATTTTTTTCTTAAGAACTTAAAATGTCTGTTTAAAGGGATGCTGAGGTAGCAGCAGAAAAAACTTCAAAGCACTAAGGTAGATAGATTAATTAAGCCCAAAGTTAGAAAAAATTCAAGAGAGAGCATGGGACACATCTGTGTGGTAACCAGCTGAAGAAAGACGGAGGGCTCACAAGGCAACGTGCATGAGTGGGAACTCCCGCACATGCTCAGTAAAGTCTTTACTGAGCTTTGAGAGCTGAGTTCATGTCAGCACCATTAGATGACATCACTCCATACATAAAAACGAATTTTTGCTTGCTTGTTAATGGAGAAATAAATCTACATTTTGGGATATCCTGGGTCTTGTTACCTGGACTGGTCGCTGAGATGGGAAGTTGGGCTTTATGGACCTAAATCTGACACAGCATGGCATAATTTATGTTGTTATATTTAAATTCCCTAATGTAGTCTTAAAAAAATTCAACATTAGCATTGCCAGACACACACACACACACACACTTTTTGTTTTATAAGTAGTCTAAGCCCCTTTCAAATATGTAGTGAGTGATTTCACTATATGATTCATCTAAACAGTGACCGAATTATGAATAATGCTTATGAAAGATGTGTGAATTTTTAGCAACAAAGGTTGAAGCCCTGACAAATGGGTACTAATGCTCTTTAGTTTCAAACTTGTACTAATTCAACCATTTTTCTGTATATGTTGCCATGGGTCCAATATCGTGGTAATTTTATAACAGGCCACATAAATTTGTGGGCAGTTAAAGACCTAAGTCACACCAATTTTCAAAGCAAGCTTGTGTGCATAAGTTTGCTTTGAAAATTATACACCAAAACTACTTACAGAAAATTACACCTGCCTCTTGTGTGGGGAAAGTTTTCAGGGGAAATTTATGTGCATTATTTGCAAAATCTAAAGTATGCGCATAAATGCAAACCGTGCTCTGATGCTGCCCCCAGAATGTCTCTGCCCGATATGCTTTAAATGATTTTATTTATTTATTTATAAAATTATGGTTATTTAACGTGTAAATGTGTAATTTTATGTGCATATCTGTTGGGAATTTTCTAAAGGGCCCTTTGTGGGTAAATCATTGTTTACCCACAGAAGTCCCTTTGAAAATTACCATCCCTTAATGCATGTACTTGTCTGCTTTTTTATTATGGAAAAAAATGCCTGCTCATTCAATGACTACTTGTTCACATGAATATAGCAATTTTATATTTAAAAAATCTTGTTCCCTCTTAGTGAGTCCTCCCCCTCATGGAGATTGGTTTAAAAGCACTGGCTGTACAATCTTTAAAAAGAAAAAAAATATCTGCCATTCCTGCTCACAATCCTGTAGCAGATTTGTTTACAGTCTATTTGAAAACTGCAGAACAGCTAAAGCCAGTCTCAAGTATTTTTGGGCTATTATCACTAGTACAATAAGCACTTCCCCCAGGATCCTTTTTCATTCATTTTAAAGGACAAGGGGACCCACACAATGGACAGTGACACTTTAATGTACACTATTTGAAATAACTTCAGTGGTGTCTATTTAGCTGATCAGTGGTTTCATATTTCATCGGCCTAAGGCCTCCAGAAAGATAACATCAAACTACCTAGATGCAGCTTGAAGGCTATTTGCAAGACTTGAAAATTCAACACAACGTTTCTGAGTCCATCTCTCAACTCTTGGAGGATATAGGCCATAGTTTTCCTGTTTGTCATGCTTACAAACAGTGCACTGATCCTAACAGTAGAACCTTCAGACTTGTTTACTCCTACTGGCTTAATAACTGGCAATTTCAGATGAATACAAAAAATACACCAACACACAACTTAACATGATATACTATAAAAATGTATGTTTAGATGTGATTAAAAAAAACAAATTCTGAAGAAGCCATTTGTATTTATACCATGAATAAGTTCCCTACAATGGCTGAAGATCCATGGCTGAATTTAAGATGGTTTGGTTTAATCCAGAAAACAAAGCAAATTAAAAACAACAAAAAAGAAAGCTAGGACAAATGTGTTGGGACACAAGCACCACATGCAAATAGACCACCACTGTAATGGACCATTAAAGAAAACCAACCTGGCTTGCACCTTCTTGTGAATTATCGCCTGAAAGTTCATCTTTCTTTTGGCTCTAGGTCAATCAGTACAACACTAAATTAGATGTAAGTAAAGTTGGAATTATACGGCAACAAAGGGAGACAAGGTTTGCTACTGTCCCGTACATGGAACACGACCAGAGATCAACAAAGTCTGTTTTTATTACAAGCCTGATTTTCTGCCAATTTATGGTAGCGTTTTTTGATATTCGATGCTTGGAAAAATCAAGGACATCTCTTGTTAGGAGAATATCTCATGACAAAGCAGATCTTTATCAATTTGTGAGGGATCATTCCATAACTCTTGAATTGTATATGCATGTATTACAATCCATGCCCTCCAGGAATCTTAGTCATACTATTCCTATAATTAATTGTAAGCAATATAAATCATTATATACATATCATCTAAATTCATAGACAAACTACGCTGAAATGTTAAGAGAAAAATATACGTTTTAATAAAATGCCTTTTTTTTTTTTTTTTTTAAGAGAAATGCAAAAAAATAGAACCTTATTTTCATTTGCAGTGAAAGTAATTTTCTTAAAAAAATGGAACATAACGATTTTGTTGATCCCCCATCTAAGGCAAATGGTGAACAGGATATTACCTGTTTTTGTTTGACAAAGACATCGTTCCACATTAACATCTCAAAATATTTTCAGTTTCACAGATGTAAATATTGCAAATGTTACATTTCATAACTACTTCAAATTTCAAAATCATTACAATAGATCTGTTCAACCTGTAGTTTACAATTTTTGATTGAGCATTCTCAGATGTCTCCCTTAACGTACACTTTGAAAACGACTGTATTTGGTAGCCAGAACTTTGCAAACTCAGCTCTGCTCTTGATTAAGATGAAAACAGCAAACATTTGAGAAATACTGTCTCTAAATAACATCGTACTGATAAAATGTAACGCAGTTTTTGCTAACCCAGTTCCCAATGCACTGGTCTTGGGTGAAATAATTCTTGATTGCTCTCGTAACGAAAAAGATTTTCTGTTACACATTTCCTTTCAGTACAAAACTTTTAGGATCTGATCTGCTAAGCTCTTTAACCACAGACACAGAGAGGGTAATTTTCAGACAGCTCGCATAGGCTAAAATCTACCAGTATGTACATTTTACCTGCTGACTTCAGCCAGAATTTTCAAAGTGGATTTATGCATGGCATGCATGCACAAAGCTGTAGCTGCTTGAAAGCAGGTTATCCCCCTTTGTGCATGGGGATTTATATACCGACTTTTAAAAAATTGAAACTATGCACGTACATTCTGCCCCACCTCTGCCCTGGAATGCCTATTTAGTATGTGCATAAAGGACAAATATTCCACACATTCTTTTACGCACATACTCACCTGAGCTATTTTCAAAGAGCCCCTTACATGCATATGTCCGTGAGGGCCTCTGAAAATTACCCCCAGAATGAGGAAAACAAGCTTTAGAAAATCAGGCCCTTAGTACTGCTTTAGACTGAAGTAATTAATTTTTCTGATTCCTAATTGCTTGAAAACTGCATCAGTGTTCCTCTACAAGATAACTTGAATTTTTTAAAAAATTATAATCAATAAATAACAGATCATTCATCAAAAACATGCATTTCAGAGACCTTTCATGTTACCTATACTCACTCAACACAATTTGAATAATTAGGCATTACTCTGTAAACTTACCTTTTTTATATAAAACAAATATAATATTTGTAATAATTTGTATAACAGGTTTATTTAAGCTCTAACTTCACTGACTCTTGGGAACTAATATGCAACAAATGCTCATATAAAGCCGAAATGTGAGTGATGCAAAGTGCTTGCCTGGCTCATAATTAGCATCTGCTCATCTATTATTCTACTACCCAGATACCATACGAGAATATTAGCAAAACTAGAAATAGTGCAGGATTATTTATCATCTCTTCTTACCCTGCCAAATTCCCTGTGAATTTTTTATATCACTTAACACTGAGTAAAAGTACAGATGGAATTTTCAATATTTTCATGCCATAAATTGAAATGAACAAAAATAATGAATACAAAGTACAGTCTTTTTTCTGTCATTGATGAGGATCAAATGAAACTGTAAAAACATTTGAAATCTAGAAACTAGCATGCAACACACATTAAGCAAATAATAACATTTCAAAACTGGCATCTTAGTTGGGCTCCCTCCTCCAACTTCCCCTGGCAGAAGAAGAGTGGCATTGCATCTGCCGCCTCCACTGGCTGGCTTCAGTCCGGCAGTTTGAAGCCATGCCGCAAACAGCTCTGGAGCACTGTGCATTTCAAACCGTCAGCGACAGGTAAGTGCCGCACGCCTCCCGCCAGTCAGGAAGAAGGGGGAGAGGGCACCCCTCGTGGATGGGGAGCGGGGACGGTGGAAGCACCCGAGCCCCTCTTTAGATGCTCGGTAACAGCATGTCTTGTGGTGGCTGCAGAGCCCCTACACCTAACTACTGATTTGCCTAGCTTGGGATGGGCTGCTGACCGGCACTTTATGTTCTGACCGGAAAATCCTGTACTTTTTTTTTTTTTTTTTTTTTTTATTTGCTAACATAATAAATTGGGTCCCTTAAAATCACTCCCTTCCAAACCATTAAGATGCTCCATATATCTATCTTTCTACTGTCCTTTTTGTTTTATTTCTTTACCTAACTTGGTACTCTCTAATTTTCTTTTTATTCACATTTATCTATCACACCCCTCAGCACTTAAAGGTGCACTCGCGTTGGTATACCATTACTTTTGCCACCACTGGCACAATCATATATTAGGATACTCCTTTCCCTACTTATAAACTATAATCTCACATTTTATCTAATCTCTTCAACCTCTTCTTGTAATTAATTTCATGTCCCTTACTAAAAGTGCCCTTAACTATGCTTTCTTCTTTATAGTACCAAGCCTCCCATGGCACATACAAACTTCTTCCAACACTTCCAGTCACTTGTTGACTTTCAGTGAACATCTCCTTCAATTCCACTCTGAACTATAATTCTCAAGCATTCTTTTCACATGCAGAGCAAATACAACAGCACATGGTTTCCAATTATACAGACTAGCAGTTAAATGTTAATCCCATATTTTTTGAGGTATGAAAAATAGAAGGGGGGAAAAGGAGAGCATCTTCATTGCCCATAGCCAATGTGCTGCTGTGGATTTAGCAAAGTCCCAGATATTTTACAGTTCTCACTCAGCACTTCAACTGAGTATGAGGAAGGTGGATGAAGGCCAAGAACTTAACTGTAAAAGCATAAATGTGTGCAAGAAGCATGGCATGTTTGGTGCAGTAATGCACAATCTAATATACATTTTGTGTGGACAGTTACCCATTTTTAAAGGACCAGATATATGCAATTAATAGTCAGTTTTACCTGCATATATCTTTTGAATATGGACATAAGTGTATTTTGCAAATGTTGTACAGGCTGTGTGTAAATATAAGGATTGCTAACAGATATAGCAGGATCCAACTGATGAACAAAGACTTCATTTATTTGAATGTAGACTGAGACAATTATGGTGTAATTAAAAACATGTTTTCTTTTAAACCAGATTCATTGTTTTTTGTTGATTCTTATGGACATGTGTGACAGAAACCTTTTTTAAAAAAGTATTTTTCTGTCTTGCTTTTCTTAAGCAAATGACTCAAAGAGGCTTATAGAAATACATTATATATTAAAATATGCAAACATCTTCCAACATTTGAATAAAATGGGAGAATGGTATTTATTCTTGACTTCCTGCTATTTCTCTGTGGTGTTGTGAAAGTTTAAGCATTCTCTGTGCGGTCTCTCTGGCTTTACTCTAGATGTGCATGATGTGATCCAGTGGTGGAGATCAGCATTCATATCTGACAAGGGATGATAATAGGAAGAGAAACTGAAATGAGGTTGAAAATATATTGCATGGCTCGAATGGTCTGCCCTCCAGTTAAGAAAACTCAGTTTATGCAGTACTTGCCATGTACTCACTCCCTATGGAGAAATACGTTTGGGCATAAAATTTTCAAAATCACCAAAGTTTGGTGGGCTGAGCCCTCTATGATTAGGAACAAACAAGCGAAGGGCAGCAAAACAAGCCGCCTTCTAACATCCACTTAAGCCTATCGAGAAACTGCTAAAGAAGCACTTTTGCTCCTTCACAGGGGCTTCAAGCTCTACTGGAAAGTGACCAAGTATTCTCTTGTTGGGATTCATGAGGAAATAACTTGATTTTAAAGTGGTCCATATTCAGACAGTTTGTCTGACTAAACTCTGGACTTAGCTGGACAAATTGGGGGTTTTAAATTTCTCACTGCATTCACCACCCCCAACTTATCCAATAAGTTTTTATCTGGATAAAACTTAGCTGCATAAGTTGGAGGCATACAGGGCAGGGCTGGCTTCTCCTGATATTCAGCTGTCAGTGTTCCCATGCCAAGGTTCAGCATACTGCGCAGTCTTGCCTCCACCGGGAGTCCTCTGCAAGACTTGGACTGATGAAGCAGCAAGGGAGGCTGTCTAACCAAGCCATGGAGGCAACAAAACAGAATCAGAAGCCAAATGTCCAATCTGGATTCTTTATTGGACAGAGACAAATATCTTTTAACAAGCCTGGCCACTCTTTCCTTGCTATTCTGCCTTGCTTTGTGGCCTATTGGCCTCTTATCTTACCCTGCAGCTTCTCTTGGCCTTCTGCCTTGCTTTGGGCCCTTCCAGGCCTTCTGGCCTTGCTCAGCAGCCTCTTAGGGGACTCCCTGCCATGCTCTGTGTCCTCCTGGGTTTTCTTCTTTTATCTTGCAGCCTCTGGGCCTACTAGGATTACCTTGTCAGCCTTGTGCCCTACTGGACTTTGTTTCCTGTTGCCTGTCTATTCCTGTCCTTGACCAGTCTTGTCCGGTCCCTGTCTCGTCCTGTCCTTACTTCTACTCTGTATCCAGCACCAACCTGTGCTCTGTACCCTGCCCTGTCTCATCCAGCCAGCTCTGTTTTGCCACCCTAATGTTCTACAGAAGACAAGTGCTACCGGTACCCAGAACCCAAGGGCTCAACCTATGGGGGAGGGGTTTGGTTAGGCAGAAGACCAGCTTTCGTCCTGACCTGCAGCTTGTACCGCCTCTGTGAATTTGCTCCCTGACTCCAGCCTGCCAGTTCTTGACATCAGCGATATTTAGATAATTCTGGTCATGCTGTGGAGCAGTCCTGAAGTTAGTGGGATATCTTTCATTTATTTGGGAATATTCAGTGGCATGGATACATTTATCAGGATAACTTACCTGGTCTGCCCACAGTTGAATATGGACCTCAAAATTGTTTTTGCCTCCCGAGGATGTTCAATACTATATTTTTAGCATTATACATCATTAAGGAGCATTTTAACCTAGCTGAATTTTGACTAGGCTGAAATCTAATCTTTACAGAACTATTTGCTGCTTGCAATGCAAAAACAAAAATTCACATGATGAGAGAAATGGAATGAAGTCAGTTCTCACTAGGAAGAGCTATTCTTCCCTTTTGGGTCTATACAAAATCTTCAAAAAATTAGAAGTAGATACGCTCTAGTCCTGAAGCTTAAAGTGTTATACTCTCAAATACAGAATAATCACTCTAGGGAAGGAGACAACCAATGAAAACTACTCATTCACAAAGTAAAAAAAAAGTGAACTACTCCCATACAAAATAAAAGGCCAGCTTTAAAATAATTGTGGCCAGTGTTCCTGGAAGAATATTTACTTACGATTTTCACTTGCATTGCCATGATTTCTTTAAAGTCTGGAGAATTAACTGCAGCTCTTTTACTGCGCGCTATTTGCCTTTTAGCTTCTTGCATCAGAAACTCCAAAAACTTTTAAGACTAATCCAGGGCAAAGCAAAGCAAACCTGAACTTTATCCCAAGGTACCTCTTTTATTGTGCAGTTCAAATGTTTTATTAAATCTGTTTTGAACTCTGAAAACTATATTTCACCAACCTTTATAAAGCTGCAATTCTGTATTTTTAACTGCTAATTTAGAGGGTAATTTTCAAACCAAACGCACTAGTGCACAGTCAGTGGGAACTTTTTATTTGTGGACTTTCCACCAATTTTCAAAGGAAAAGTATGCATGTATGCATGTATTTTCCCTTTCAAACCTGCCACAGGTACATCTGCACCTGCTTTTTTTCATGGATGCTTTTTCTACTGAAAATAATATGCGTAGATTTGAAATGCTATTGTAAATGTTATCTTCCTCCTGCAACGCTTCAACTCAATAAGGTTAAACAATGCATTGTGGAACACTGCCTGGACTTGCAGCCATATTAAGCAAAGGTAATTTTCAGACAGCTGACTTACACAGGTAAAAAAAAAAACAGACAAAAAAAAAAGAAAGGTAAACGCTGAATAATATGGTGCAAGAATAAATATGTAAGGATGTTTATACTCATTAAAACAGTATTTTTCCAGGACTGAAGCTTTTTATACATTGCTCTGCTAATGTCTCTGAAACCTGCTCTGGAGGGATCACCTATTGGGGTGGGATAGGGAGGATGAAAGGGTAATTCCTTTTCTGTGCTAAAAAAACAGTCCTTTCCTCAACCTGTACAGTTCATCAAAAGGGTGGAGTGACATTAGCAGGAAAATTTGCCCTGCCACTTCCCATGCTGTGGAAAACATGGAGGACCTTGATTTCCAAGACTGAATGTACCACTCTTCAAACACCAACTCTTTATTTGTTGGATTTCCAGTAGCCTCTCTCAGAGTAGTTCACGTTTTGCAGAATTCGGCAGCTCGCCTGGTACTAGGCAAGCAGCAGTGGGAGCATATCTCCCCGCGACTGAATGAATTACATTGGCTCCAAGTAAAATATCGTAATGACTTCAAAATTTTGGATATGGTGTTTAAGGTTCTAAAGTTAGATGGTCCATTTTATTTATTAAATTTGTTAAATCAGTATGTGGCACCCGTGCTATGCGTTCGGGTGACAAGAATTTACTGGCAATTCCAACAAGAAAGGCAGAGAGATTGAAAGAAACGCGAACAAGATGGGGCCAAACTATTGTCAGTTTGTACTCTATTAATGTTAATAGAACTCAGGAAGCAATTAAAGGCCCATCTATATAAACAGGCTGTTAAATTATAGATAACTGTATAGTTATTTGGCGATGCAAAGGAACCATTGTTGATGCTGATTCTGCTCTATTTTAATGCCTGTATGTATTTTATGATTGATTGTTTTTAAATGATGTAATCTACCTAGCATGAATGTTTTGCTATAGGCGGAATATAAGCCTTTTTAAATAAACAAACATTCATGATAAACATGAAATCCAAAAATTAATAATCAAATTAAGACAGCATTATATCCAGAGGAACTGAAAAATTCCTTCCATTTATATCTGGAAGACTTTATATGAGTGCTGTATTTTCAGTTGCTGTCTACCACCTGAGACAGAAAAGGGACCTCAACTTGTACAGGCTCTATGACAGGACTCAGAAAAAAGTTTAGAGAGAGAATGGTGCCAAACAGCTCCTGTGGGGTACTACTCCAAATAAAAAATAATTTCAGAATAGTTGGATGAAATCATGTTTAAATAAAAGAAAAATTATCAAAAAGTTTTTTCCACTCTATCCATAGCTCTTGACCCTAATAGATTCCAGTTGTAGATTCTTTTCTGGCTGCTCTTCTATTAGAACTGAAGATAAGGAAATAGAGGCTCAAAGAACATTTCCACAATTATGTATGGCTAAGAATACTTTCTTATTTTTTCAGCGCATTTCATTTTTTAGTCTGAGCAGTTCTGATGCACGTTTACTGCAGCGATGGGGCCAGTAACCAAGAAGCCTAAGTGTCTTCCTAGCCTGACCCGGCTTCTAACCTGTGACAGCGCTGCTCAGACGCTCAGGGAGAGTAGTCTTCCTCGGATTTTGCTAAGCCTGGCTCTTCCCATTTTGATGGTGAGTTGGTCACAGCCTTGACTGGGGAGACACCGGATCTTGGTTCTCCCTTGATTGGCTCCTTCACTGGCGAGGGCAGTTCTGAGAACCAGCTCCAGTTTCTTCTGGGCTTGGTCTGGATCAGTCTGCTTTTTCTTGGGTAGAATATTTTCAAGGCTTTACAAGTCTTTCTTCAGGCGCAGTCTTCCGCTTCCACCATTTCTGACTGGTTTGACCCTTAGCCGGTGGTTCCTCCCTCTTCCAGTCCTATGCTTAAGCGCTTAGGCTTGACTCGGCTCCCTGTGGGTGTTCCCGACAGGTATCCGGATTGCACTGATGAGGTTGATTCAGATTCCATGGAAAAAAATGGGGAAATTCTTCCAGGGCTGGAACCGTATCAAACCATGTTGCAGTTCGTTCATAGAGATGAACTGCTGGCCATGATTTCCCAGACCTTGAAACAGCTGGGTGTCCCTGGTTCAGATGCTATGTCAGAGCCTAGGAAGAATCCCATTTTGGTTTCCTTATGTAACGCCTCTTGTTCTCTCCTGGTGATGGATGCCATCCAGGAATTGATTGATCTGGAATGGGATGCCCCAGAGGCAAATTTCAAAGGGGGTCAGACATTGGAAGGCCTGCCCTGGATCCAGCTGGGAGAGAGTGTTTGCATTTTCCCCCAAAGTGGATGCTCTGGTATGTGCCGTGTCTAAGCAGACGACTATTCCCGTAGAGGGAGGAACGGCTTTGATGGATGTACACGATAGAAGGATTGAGGCTGTTCTTAAGCAAGCCTTTGAGGCAGTGGTGATGAATTTACAGCTTGCCTGCTTTTGCGCCCTAGTGGCGAGATCTTCTCTGCTTCTCTCTCAGGAGGTTGATGAATCTAGATGGAATTCCAGAGCAGTTATGGAGCCTGCTACCACCTTTTTAGCAGACTCAGGCTGTGATTTGGTCTGGACCTTAGCCAGAGGAGTGGCTTCGGTGATAGCGGCCAAGCGTCAATTCTGGTTGCGAAATTGGTCAGCTGGCACAACTTCCAAAGCCAATCTTACCAAGATGCCTTTTAAAGCTTCCTCTTGTTTGGGAGCGAGTTGGTGAAATTGGCCAGTAAGTGGGGCAAGTCTCCAGTGCCTTGGTTGCCAGAGGATAAGAAACAGTTACATTGCCCCTTTGGAATGAGGGGTCATTTCCGGGGTTCCAGGCGTTCTCATCCCTACAGAGGGATGACCTTTCAGCAGATTCAGCCTTTCAGTAGTCTCAGTCCTTTCATCCCCAGCAGCCCAAGAGAGGAGTAGGCTCGGCTAGTGGACCTTCTCAAGCTTCCCAATGAAGGTTTGCCGACCCACCTTCCAGAACAGGAAATAGTGGGATGTCTCTCTCTTTTATCGGAGGTGGGTCGAGATTACATCGGACCAATGGGTCCTGGAGGTGAAAAGTGAAGGGTACGCACTGAAATTTCGAAGTTATTCCTTGGGACATGTTCATGGTATTCCTTGCCACTCCCCACAGAAGAAGCAGGCAGTGGAGTTCACGCTTCAAAGGCTCCTTAGACTGAGGGCTGTGATTCCGGTGCCCAAGTCTGGCTACGACCTCTCATGCTCACTTCTTTTTTCCCCGCACCATCAATCCTAGGATGAATGGCAACCTCTGCTAACCACCGCCAAGCTCCCTGGCGTTCCCGGGACGGTGTGGGCACTGCCAACCACCATCTAGTTTCTGGAATCACCTAGGCATGCGCGTACAAGGGCCTCCTTTGTACAAGTCATGGGGGGAACCTTGGGAGCGTCCTCACCATGACCTCAACTCGTTGCTGTACTTAAGCTGCTGCCCTCTGCTACTACAAGTTAGCAAGGACTTCTCTCATTGCTAAATCCGCTGCATTCTTGGATCTCCAGTTCCAGTGTCTCCTCTTGGTGTTCAGACACTCTGGGTACCCGCTCTCCTCCGGGGCCCTTCCGCATTCCTGGCTATCCGCTCCTCGGAGGGCCTTCCTGCCTGGCACATCTCCTGGAACTTCCTCTTGTGAGTACCTTCTACGATACCAGCCTTACTGAAGCTTACTACGGTGTACCCCGTGCCACTACCACTCCTCTTCAGTAATCATTATTCCAGCATATCCTGTGCTGCTGGGTATTGCCGCATCTACAAGATCCACATCTGTGTTCCTACACCTCAGAACTCTTCAACACCTTCATCATCAGTACAGTCATCCTCAGTGTACCCCGCGCTGTGGGCCACTACCGGACCTTCACCCCAGCGGTACCACCCTGGGCATAACTTATTGCTCAAGAACTGTGTTTATTTACATTCCCCGCTCCGCGGGCTATGCCTGGTCTTTCCTCTCAATAAAGTCTCTATTACAGCTGATTCCTACGTCGCTGAGACCATGCCCACTGACGGTGAGGCTCACAGGGCTCCTCCCTGTGGGCAGAGACATCTCTCATCTCGGCCCAGGGTTCACATTCTTACAAAACCATAACAAGTCTCAGGAAAGTGTGGGGCGATATTCCATTTATTTTGTTGTGCCCAAGGAGGAGGGCTCCTTTCATCCCATCCTGGATATCAAAAGGGTCAATCATCACTTGGTTACTTATTTTCGAATGGAAACCTTACGCTCGGTAATAATGGTGGTGAGTCAGGAATTTCTGACCTATTTGGATCTGTCATAGGCTTACCTTCCATGGGGCACCATTTTCAATTTTGGGTGCTGCCTTTTGGTCTAGCCACCGCTTCCAGAACATTTTCCAAAATTATGGTGGAGGTAGCGGTGGCCTTGCGAAAGGAAGGAATCCTGGTGCACCCATATTTGGATGACTGGCTGATTCGCGCCAAGTATCAGGAAGAAAACTGCTTGGTGAAACACAAGGTGATATCTTTATTGCAGGAGCTCGGTTGGATGGTGATCCTGACCAAGAGCAATCTTCAACCATCCCATTTGTTGGATTATCTGAAGGTCTGATTCATCATGGGAGAGGACAGAGTTTTCCTACTGGAAGTTTGGATCCAGAGATTGATGTCTCAAGTGCTGACCAGTTTCACAACCAGAAAAGCCTCCTAGCAGAGTCCGCGGATACCACTGTCCTAGACAAAGTGTGAATAAGATCATAGAAAGCATTGGCTCCATAAGTGAACGCTTCCTCCAATCGTTCCGCCTGCACGGATTCCTGGGGTGACAGATCCCTGGCACTCTGCAACTGCTGCATCCATCTCAAGTTTGCCCAAAGCATAAAACTGCTGCACACTGCAGCCCAGATGCCAAGAGCCGAAACCTCGAAAATCTTCTTGATGTGCACCTCGAGCTTCCTGTCCTGCAAATCCTTCAGAGCTGCCGTGCCAGCTACTGGAATGGTGGTTCTCTTTGTGACTGTAGCATCCACTTTTGGCACCCTCAAGAGCTCCAGAGTCTCCTTGGGCAAGGGATAAAGCTTATCCATAGCCCTACTCACTTTAAGGCCAGTCTCCAGCGTGTCCCACTTCCTGACCACCAATTGTTTAACCATCCTATGGAAAAGGAAAGTCCTGGCCGGGCCCCGTAAACCAGCCATGACCCAATCCACTGTGTCCTGATCCGGCTCCTCATGAGGCACCGCTATTCCTAACTCAGCCAGGACATGCAGGATCATAGGATCCAGCTCCTACCTTTGAAACAGGCAAACAATAGGATCATCCCCTTCCATGGATGGAATCCTTCCAGGTTACTCCTCCTGATCCTAATTGCTGTTGGCGGAGGAACATTGTGAGGGCCATCTCCAGAGGGCAACCCCTGGTCGGACTCCTTGGAGGAAAGGTCATCTGTGGCACCCTGCCCACCTGGACCTAATGGATCCTTACAGCCCCCAGACTCTCCAACCACCTGGGCACCTTTCTGAGCGGGCCCTCAGAAGGCCTGCACTTGGAGGAACAGCTCCTCTTGTGCTTGCTGGCTACTTAGCAAAAATGATCATGAATCCAAGTGATGCCAATATCCGAGAGGTAATACATGATCTCCTTGTTCCCTACATGAGAAGTAACCCTGGTAAGCCAAATGTCCAAAGAGGAAAAGCAAATGTACTTTCAGTTTATGCAAATAAGCTGCATCCACCATAACACACTTGAACACTTGGAGAAATGTCAGGCCAAAGGCAGAACATGATACTGGAAGTGTAGTGCATCTACAAAATGTATCTCTATGAGAGTGCTGGCATTCCTTGAAGTTCAGAGAAAATAGCCAGTCTCATTCGTTTAGAAGAGTTAAAAAAAAGGTGCCTAATATAAACATCTTAAAAGCTTTGCCTTCTTCAGATACAGGGTCAAATCCTTCAGCCCTTAAAGTGGGTCTATATTGCAGCTCTCCCCCCCTTCCTTGTTTTATCACATTAATCTTCAATATTTTACATTCATATATCCTTCTAGGAAGAAATAATTATATCAAAATATTAATGCACATCATCAACATTCTAATTTATCTGACCCCTCCATTCCTAATAGTTGTGTGTATGACATTACACATAGAAAAGATTCTCACATCTAACAGTTATCACCAATACACTTTTCCTAAAATGGGCTACAAAGTTTATTTTATAGATGAAAAATATACTTTGGCCTATCCTACCTTTGGTTATGATGTCAACTAGCTTTCGTAAATTCAGCAGTAATGTTAAGATAAAGTAGCATTATATAAATAATTTGAATTACACACAAAAAAAGCAACTAGTATGGTTCTCAGGAAAAGGAACATGGAAACTATTACAGATGTTGGCAACTTGCAAAGTTTTGGTAAAAATGTGTCATCAAAACAGATAATTTTTCTTGAATTTTAAATATTCTCTTAAAAATGCAAATTATGGTTGATTGCCAATTTATGAATTTCCACTTATTTATATGACTGGCACATCTAGTATAAATGGTATAACTAATAAAGGAGGTCAACGAAGGATAGTGCTTGTATACCTCATTCTGTTCCTCGTGCTCCAATATGGCTTGTAGAAAAGCTCTCCTTTCATGGCTTGAAGATTTTTGATCAAACATGCCTGCCTGGATGACCTTCTGATCGACATTCAGCTTGTACTTAGCAGCAGCAAGAATCTTCTCTTCTACACTATTTACAGTACACAGTCGTAGCACTCTAACTTCATTCTGCTGGCCAATCCGATGAGCTCTGTCTTGAGCTTGCAGGTCCTATTCGGGAGAACAGAAATGTGTCAAGGAAAATTCTCTAGCAAGGAAACAGTTTTAATGAACATTCAGTCAAAAAGATTTTCCATCTGCATTAAAGACACACAGTGGGTATGTGAGGATGGATGAACAAAGCATCTGGGCTAGAGCAGTAAATCACAGTGTCTCTAGCCTTTTCTAATGCAATCATTTTTATTCATATAAACAACACTATAACACTAGACGGCCTAGCTTAGCAGTATTCAGTGTACACACAGGGTTGTAGATTATCTTCCCTCTGGACAATGTACATTCAATCTCTTCTGGTTTGGTCAGAAGAGTTTTACAGGAGCTGCCTCTCCTGGAGACGCAAGGGCCTTCTGATTCCAGCTGGGCTCACAAACTTATTCCGCTCACAGAGCTCTCTTCCTCTGTGGGAAGGTTTAAGGTGGACTAGGCAACCAGCCTAGTCCTGCACAGGTTTAAAGGGGAAAATAGGGGCACTTTGTCATAGGGTATTTTAGTGAACTAATATATTAAACATGATTTATGGTTGTGAAAGGTCATGAAATAACCAATAATTGCATAGTAGACATGCACATGAATGGGCCAAATAAAACAAGATGATTAATGCAAAGTGGACATATATTCACATCTCAATATTAGATCATACTCTCATCTGATAAAAACTGCAGTCCTTGTATAGCCAAAATACTTAATATTAGGGTGTGCTAGCTCAAAATTGCAATTTCTTAATGTCCTTCTCATTACTCTGTTCTCTTGCCATTTCTGATCATTTTTAATCACTAAAGGATATGAATACAGAGACTAAGAATTCAGAGTATACAAAACCACATGAATATTACCAAATAATAAAAGCACTTACTTTTTCAGATCAAGTTTGCCCTTTGTATTTCAGGTTGGTTCTATGTAATGACAAAACACCAGTAATTTGGTACTGTCATATGATTATATATCAAAAGATCAAGAGGAAAAAAAGGATCTTGAAATTCTGATTTTATTAGTGTGATTGGTCCACTGAGTATATAGGGTTTGATTGTTGAATATATTTTTAATAAGTGTGGGTGGGTGGGTGGTTTAATAGCATGTTTGTCTTTATTATTAATACATGGGATTAATAAAGCACTTTGGTTTGTATATGCATGAGATTCTATATAATAAGTATTAGTAATAAACGCTTAGAAACATCAAGATTGTGATAATGGTATTACTTTGTTTAGCTTTTTAGTACATACACACACACATATACATACACACAGACATCTATCTCTATCTATACTGTACAATAAAAAAAATCTAATGGCACTTCTTATACTAACATGGAAGGAGTTATACTCATAACACTATATACAACAAATAAATAATTCAACCCCTTTCACTTATTTATTATGCAAATATTTATTTATTTAATCAAGTGCTGTTTCAATATATCTTTATATACCAGACAATCTTTAAAAAAATTAACACTTACACCTCATTAATCCTACATATATACTTCTTACTACTCAGTGTAAAACATCCATTTCAAATATCTCAAACTTAACTATATAAATATACTTTTTTGATCATTTCACCACCATATTGAATATGAAATGATCAAAAAAGTTCAAAATAACAGATATTGTGAATTGTTCAAAATTGTTATAAACAGCAATATTTAATTGACTACAACAAGTATATAGCTGCCATTATTGTATATTTATATGATTAAGTTTAAGATATGTGGAATGGCACCTGAAATAAGGAAGTGGTCTGAAAAAGTGAATGCTACAATAAGTTTAAACTTTAGATGTTTAAAACAAGGTTATTCTTTTGTGTGATTTAATTTAAAAGTTTAAAACTTTCCTATCCATCCAAAGCACGTTCTTTAATTTATAGCCTGTTATCCCAGTTAAAAGGACAAGAGGGAAATCTTTCACAATTAGAATTATTTAGGGATTTAGATTACAACCCCCCCCCCCTCCCCACAAGTGAATAACCTTGGCTTTATAAACAGATTAACTGCTGTCCTCATTGCTTGTCATTGACAAACTACAAAATATACCAAATAAATTTAAAGGACTTTACATTAGATTAAGCACCCCTACTCCCATAGCAACCTTAAATAACTAACAACTAAAAATATTAAGATGCAGACCACAGTACAGCAGCAAGATGAGGGCTATCCAGAGATTTACAAGTGTCACATGAATGATGCTATCAATTTGTGAGGATGTTGTATGTGTTCACCTTGTACAAAGAACTCCTGACTCTGAGAACAAATCTGATCTCTGTAGTTTAGAGTGGCAGACTTGGAAGAGTTAGGGCAGACAGAGAGGTATATAGAGAAGACCAACAGTGACATACTACAGTGTCCCCATTTCCAGTCTGGCAGCCCCTGTGCTGCCCTGGAGGAGCAAGGTCACGCGGAAGGACAGCATAATCCTGTTGTGGCAGGAAACGATTCTGTAGCTAGGATCTGCATGCTAGGTGATGCTGTATTCTCTTGTACCAAGGATGCTTCTCCAGAAGCGTGTGCCAGGAGGGAAGGGTTAGGATGGTCATTGCGGTTGGCCATTCAATCATTACTCCATCTACAATTTCAATGGAGTATTTTGAAAATTGCTCTGACAGTTTTTCTGGTGGAGCTATAAATAAATGCAGGCGAATAAATACATAATTGGAAATCCAGTAAGATTAAATACAATATGGATTACTTATTGTATTTCTTTTCCTTTGACTCTAATATTGTTATACGAGTGACCTACTATCCAAATCCTGAACTTGGAAAATAAATAAAATGTGTTTTAAAGTTAATTGTTTTAGCTAGCAAATTTCCTTCCTTAATTATAACTATCAACTAGGATTCAATAATCCTAATTTTGACTGGGTAGCAGTATGAGGCTTAGAAATTCTATCTTTGTGGTACCGAGGCGAGAAGCCTTACTGCTGTATAGGGTGAATCAAGACTCAATAGTGTTTTCTTCAAGCAAAAGCTGCTTCTTAAGACAATTCCTGTACCTCTACAATGTGGAAAATGCTGAGGTGCTAGTGGAGAAGGTCTGAATCATGATACGTTGGACTTTGAATAGATCTCCTGTCTCCTTGATCCAATCTCCAAAGAGATTCCCTCCATTATATGACATTCTACAATCCTTTCCTGCACACTCTCAGAGAGGCTAGATAAGATGCTCACAGTCATGAGGACCTGCATTCATCAATGGCCATTACATAGGTTCTTGATGCTATCTTAAAAGTATTGCAGGCTGAAAGTGGTGCCAACTGACTAACTGTTGTCCTTTTGGATTTGTGGGGCCAGCTGGCTCTGAGGGGCTGGAGGAGCTTACCTCTCCTAGCTTGTTTGGCTCCAACTCTGTGTACAGAGAGTCCGGTGTTAGTCCTGAGACGCTGAGTGCTGAGTGGGATTGAGCTAGCTCACACCTACTGTTCAATTAACATGCTGAGAAACTGCCTCTGTAATTCTCCCTTTACGTTGCTTCTCAAAGAATGCTGAGTCAAAGATATGATGGGTCTCAGCATAGATGCCTGAAACTGGACCTTAGGAGACTGTCACAGTGATTGCCCTGGATTGAGAGAGAATTATACTTCAAGCAAAGCCACTGTGTAGTGGGGTTGCAGTGCAGATCCTCTGTTCTCAGCACTGTACATCAAAGGGGATCACCATCAATGCTTTTGTTTCTTTGATCTATGTTCAAATGCTTGAAGCCCAATGCTTGGTGTATGCTGGGTGAGCAAAAAGGCTCTCATCTATAGGGCTTCTTTTCTATACTGAAGAAGTTAATGCCTCCTTCTGCACTTCTTCACCACGAACAGATGATGTGGCCTCATGGTCTTTCTGCTTTGATGGACCTAATTTTTTTCAAGATATGTAACCCCGGGTCCCTATGGGGCCCATATTCTCCACTTTGGGGGGCATGGGGGGGGGGGGGAACCCACCTAAAGTGAGCAAAAATAAAGTCTCTCTTGAACAGTGGACAGGCTAGTCTGCAGGGCCAAACTGGGCCGAGGACACACACCCCCCTCTGCACCACTTAAGTCCAATGTCAACTCTACAAAATTGTGCTCCAAATTAAAAAAAAATATTTATTCCACAGAGTTCTTTAATCAAACAAAAGCAAAATAGTAAAATAAGAAAAAACATTCCAAAAATCTCAAATACTTATATAAATTCCACAGATTTCATACTCCTTTTACAATCCATTCTACTCTGCCTAGCTAGGCCCCATTACTGTCCATATATCCAGATTCAGTTACTTACAATATCCTGATCAGCTCAAGGAGGAAATCCTTCTGAATCTCCAGACAGGAATCAACTGAGCCCTTGTAGCAAGTTCCTGATGGCACAGTTTGCCTCTTGGTCCAAGCAAGTTCCCGCCACAGTTAAAGTACTCTTCTCAACACCAAACCATATACCTTCTTTTTCTCTCACGCTTCCTGAGATGCTGGAAGAGTATCTCTGCCTGAACTGCTTCTCCTCCTATTGTCGCTGAAGAGGGTGACAGCTACATCCTTCCTCTTTCTCTGTGACTCTAAAGAAGCTCCAGACCAAGTATAGTCATGATTTTTTTTTTATAACCTTCTTCTAAACCATGCCCTTATGGGCTGTATCAGACTGTCTGTCAAAGAGTTGTTTGCAACACTCTCTGACCAAATGACCTATAAATCACTGGAACTTTCCTAGCTCACATCAGCATAACTCTTACAGGATTTCCCTTTGGAGGAAAAACCACCAACATACTTTTAATATTCTGTGGTACACAGGTGTCACAGATACAACTGCAGTCTCATTGAGATATAGGGCATAATAGCAAATAAAGACCATACTGGCCATCCAGTTTGCACAAGCATCTGCTCAGCTTTATAATCCTTTCCTCTCCCTCAGAGATCCTGTGTTTCTCCCATGTTCTCTTGAATTCTGATACTGGCTTTGTCTCCACCACCTCCACTGGGAAGCTGTAGCATGTATAAAGAAACATTCCATTAGATTACTCCCGAGTCCAGGGATGTGAATCGTGTCCTCGATCGTCTTAACGATCGATTTCGGCTGGGAGGGGGAGGGAATCGTATTGTTGCCGTTTGGGGGGGTAAAATATCGTGAAAAATCGTGAAAAATCTAAAAATCGCAAAACCGGCACATTAAAACCCCCTAAAACCCACCCCCGACCCTTTAAATTAAATCCCCCACCCTCCCGAACCCCCCCCAAATGAGTTAAATAACCTGCGGGTCCAGCGGCAGTCCGGAACGGCAGCGGTCCGGAACGGGCTCCTGCTCCTGAATCTTGTTGTCTTCAGCCGGCGCCATTTTCCAAAATGGCGCCGAAAAATGGCGGCGGCCATAGACGAACACGATTGGACGGCAGGAGGTCCTTCCGGACCCCCGCTGGACTTTTGGCAAGTCTCGTGGGGGTCAGGAGGCCCCCCACAAGCTGGCCAAAAGTTCCTGGAGGTCCAGCGGGGGTCAGGGAGCGATTTCCCGCCGCGAATCGTTTTCGTACGGAAAATGGCGCCGGCAGGAGATCGACTGCAGGAGGTCGTTCAGCGAGGGTTCCGGCGCCTCGCTGAACGACCTCCTGCAGTCGATCTCCTGCCGGCGCCATTTTCCGTACGAAAACGATTCGCGGCGGGAAATCGCTCCCTGACCCCCGCTGGACTTCCAGGAACTTTTGGCCAGCTTGTGGGGGGCCTCCTGACCCCCACGAGACTTGCCAAAAGTCCAGCGGGGGTCCGGAAGGACCTCCTGCCGTCCAATCGTGTTCGTCTATGGCCGCCGCCATTTTTCGGCGCCATTTTGGAAAATGGCGCCGGCTGAAGACAACAAGATTCAGGAGCAGGAGCCCGTTCCGGACCGCTGCCGTTCCGGACCGCCGCTGGACCCGCAGGTTATTTAACTCATTTGGGGGGGGGTTCGGGAGGGTGGGGGATTTAATTTAAAGGGTCGGGGGTGGGTTTTAGGGGGTTTTAGTGTGCCGGCTCACGATTCTAACGATTTATAACGATAAATCGTTAGAATCTCTATTGTATTGTGTTCCATAACGGTTTAAGACGATATTAAAATTATCGGACGATAATTTTAATTGTCCTAAAACGATTCACATCCCTACCCGAGTCTACCTCTTTTCACCCTCAACCCATCAGCTCTCGTTCCACAGCCTCCTTTCCATTGAAAAGATTCTGACTGCAATATCTACTCAAGGATGTCACCAAGGGCAAACTGTTAAATCCTAATCCTTCCCAAACATGTAGCAGAACTGATATTGGTTCAGGATAGGGGGCACAATTTGAAACTGCTGGCCTCCTTCTTGGACATATTGTGAAAAACTGATGAAGCAAAATAAACAAAAATAAATTTGTATTCCGGAGATGACCCAAGAGGAAATCCACAACTTGAAGGCCCGATGAGCAGGCCTGCTGACAGAATGCTAGAAAAATAAGAAAAGTGACAGAAAACCCTGGCTAGAGAACCAGCAAGGGCACAAAAGATTTTCTGAGGCACAGTGACAAGAAGGAATGACCAAAGTAGTAAAAAAAAAAAAGCCAAGAGAAGATGCAAATAGGTGTAATTTTTTTCCATCCTGGTTTAGCCTGTTATAGTGTACATCAACACATTCTAACCAACTGTATATTTGGCAACTTTTAGCATTTTTATGAATGTGTGCCAAGATTGGCTCTATTTCCAAAACAAGATCAACTCAGTATATTTTTTTAAATCAACTGTTGCTGACTAAGACTGGCTCTGAATGTCACATGCAAATTTTTTTTTAAAAACCTGAAACTTCCTCCAAGCCATAAACTGTATAAATTTTCTAAAAATTGATTTACAACAAAATGCAATTCCTATTTGCATTTCCTGTATATCCAAAATCAAGGCAAATCTCTTGTTGAAAGAGCTGCCTAAGGGCAACTGCCCACAGAGTATATAGGAGAAAGGACAAAAATATTTTGAGTAAAGTCCTACTGCAGTCTTCATAAGCTGTGATACCTTGTTTGGGTCAACAAAGAAAGATGCAATTCATGAACTTTTAAGATCCTTAGATGCAACATTTTTGGCCTTGAAAGCTTGTATCCTATATCTTTTTTGTTTATCCTTTGAAAGGTATCACAACTTGCTAAGATTCAAGCACTTTCAGCAAAATGATATCTGGAATATGGCCCTCCTTTTAAGAAGCTGAGTTGCATAACCATCGTAAAGATTTCAGAATGATCATACCTATATGTGCTGCAGAAGGATGAAAGAGTAAAAGAAAATTAGGTCTTACCTTCGATAATTTTCGATCCTGTAGTACCAAGGATCAGTCCAGACTCCTGGGCTTTGCCTCCGCACCAGCAGATGGAGACAGAGCAAGATTTGACTGGCTCTGCCATAAATACCAGGGTGCCACCCACAGTCTGCCAGTATTACGCAATGTGAAAGCAGAATGACCCCTAACTGAAACTAACTATATACATAAATCTATATACACCCTTTGACCTATATACTTGCAATACTCTTAATATTGAAAAGACTATTCTGATCCCCTAATCTGTCAATTAATTCCTGACTCACAAGTAATCTACATTTCCTGTTTTATATTCCCAAATTGTAAATATTTGTATTGTTATTTTTGATCCTCCGGCCAAATGCTCCTCCTATGGATTATTTGATATTAATTATTTTATAGTTTTAATTTTATCAGCTATGTACCTTTCTATAATTGTTTTGGATTGTAAAACTTGTTGCTAATTTAATGTTCATTGTAAACCGTGGTGATGTTTTCTAACGTGCCGCGGTATATAAAAACTCTTAAATAAATAAATAAATAAATAAATAAAATCTCAACCGGGGAACCATTGGATCACTGACCCCAACAACAAACCTGACCCTGACAAGAGGTTAACAAACTGAAAAACCTCACAGATCAAATAAAACAAGAGCAGAAGTGGAAACAGCGGACTCTCCGAGACTTAAATGCATACAGCGGGCGGGACTCTGGACTGATCCCTGGTACTACAGGAATGAAAATTATCGAAGGTAAGACCTAATTTTTCTTTTCCCTGTATGTACTGGATCAATCCAGACTCCTGGGATGTACCAGAGCTTAAAACTACTTGGGCTGGGATCCGAAGAGGCCCACTCTCAATACGCCTGCTCCGAAATTGCCCTCCCTTGAGTCCTGGACATCGAGCCGATAATGTCGCGCAAAAGTATGCAAAGATTTCCAAGTTGCTGCTCTGCAAATCTCCTGCAGAGAAATCTGGTGACACTCTGCCCAGGAAGTCGCCTGGGAGCGAGTGGAATGAGCCTTCAGCCCCACTGGTAGGAGCCGACCACAGAGTAAATATGAGGAATTTATGGCCTCTTTCAACCACCGAGCGATAGTGGTTTTGGATGCCATATTAACCCTCTTTGGAGCCTTCCAAAGGGCGAAGAGATGATCCGATAAACGAAAACCATTAGTAGCTTCCAGATAACGCAGTAGCGCCCTACGTACATCCAGCTTTCTTAAATCCTTTGAAACAGGATCCGACCTATCCAGGTCAGTAAACGATGGTAGCTCCACTGACTGGTTCAAATGAAAAGAAGAAACCACTTTTGGCAGGAAAAATGGAACCGTCCGTAAACTAATTCCAGTCTCAGAAATCCTCAAGAAAGGCTCCCTACAGGACAATACCTGGAGCTCAGACACCCGTCATGCCAAGGAAATTGCCACCAGAAATACTACCTTCAATGTAAGTCCTTTAGTGTCGCCCTCTTCAGAGGCTCAAAGGGGGGCGCACACAAAGCCTTAAGAACCACATTTAAATTCCAGGAGGGACACGGAACATTCAGCGGAGGGCGTAAATGTTTTGCCCCCTTCAGAAACCAGGCAACATCAGGGTGCGCCGCCAGAGTCCTCCGTTCCACAGAACCGCGTAAACAACCAAGGGCTGCCACCAGCACCTGCAAAGAGCTACAGGACAAACCCTTAGCCAAACTGTCCTGTAGAAATGCTAGAATACTGGAAATGGACGCCAGAGTGAAACGCACCACGATTCGAAAACCTTCCAAACACGTATATACGATAAAGAAGTAGACACCTTATGCGACCTCAGGAGGGTGGACACCACTGCGTCTGAATAACCTTTGCCTTTTAGAAGTCGCCTCTCAAACGCCATGCTGCTAGACAAATAGCGATCTACCTGATCGAAACAAGCAGGCCCCTGGTGAAGGAGATTCGGTAGAAACGGAAAACGCAGTGGACCCTCCACCACGAGATTGATGAGATCTGCAAACTACGGCCAACGGGGCCACTCGGGAGCCACCAGAATTACCTCCGAAGGATGGCTCTCTATTCGACGAAGTACCTTGCCAATCAGCGGCCAAGGGGGAAATACATACAGAAGGACTGTCGTCGGCCAGGAGAACGCCAAGGCGTCCACACCCTCTGCCCCCATTTCCCTTCAACGAGCAAAGAAGCATGGGGCCTTGGCATTCTTGAGGATCGCCATCAGGTCCATGGCCGGCATGCCCCATCTGTCGCAGATGAGTTGAAAGGCCCTGTCCACAAGCTCCCACTCTCCGGGTTTGAGCTGATATCGACTCAAAAAATCTGCATGTATGTTGTCGACCCTTGCTATGTGGGACGCAGCTATGCTGACCAGGTGTCGTTCCGCCCACTGAATCAACAGACGAGCTTCTAACGCCACCAGACGACTCCTGGTCCCCCACTGACGATTGATGTAGGCCACTGTGGTCGCATTGTCGGACAGCACCCTGACCGACTTCCCCTGAATCAGTGGGAGAAAGGCCTGCAACGCCAGGCACACCGCTCTGGTCTCTAAGCGGTTGATCGACCAGCGAGACTCGACCGAGGACCAGAGTCCCTGGACTGACTTCCGCAAGCACACCGCTCCCCAACCTGAGAGGCTTGCATCCGTGGTGACCACCGTCCACTTTGGCACCACGAGCGGAATGCCCCGGAGGAGATTGTCCGAACACAGCCACCACCCTAGACTGGAGCATGCCAGGTTTGTCAATGGCAACGGAAGGTAGAACTGTTCGGACACCGGACTCCAGCGGGAAAGTAACGCCAATTGTAAGGGCAGCATGTGTGCGAAAGACCAAGGGACCAGTTCCAGCGTCGAAGCCATGGAACCTATCATCTGCAGATAATCCCAAACTGTCGGCGGTTGTTTTTCCAGCAAGGACCGTACTTGGCCCTGCAACTTGAGACTGCGACCGGAGGAGAGACAGACCTTCCCCTGACGTGTGTCGAATAAAGCTCACAAAAACTCCAGCGACTGAGAGGAAATGAGCTGATTTTTGGCTGTGTTGACCACCTAACCAAGGGACCTCAACAACTGTACCACCCGGTGTATCGCCGAATGACACAGGGTCTTGGATTTTGCTCGAATCAACCAGATACGGATGCACCAAAAAGCCCTCCTGTCGCAGCTGTGCTGCAACTACCACCATTATTTTGGTGAAGGTTCTGGGAGCTGTCACCAGACCGAACCGTAACACCTGAAACTGATAATGCTTCCCCAACACGAAGAATCAGATATTTCTGATGATCTTCCCTGATCCCGATGTGCAAATATGCCTCCGTCAGATCCAGTGAAGCCAGGAACTCCCCCGGGCGAACGGACGCAATGACGGAATGCAATGTCTCCATGCGAAAGCGTGGGATCCGAAGGCATCTGTTGACACACTTTAGATCTAGTATGGGACGGAAGGACCCTTCCTTCTTTGGAACGACGAAGTATATGGAATAATGTCCTCTTCGTTGCTCCGGAGGTGGTAGCGGAATGATTGCTCCCAGATCCAACAGTCGATGCAAAGTCTTTTGGACCGCTTGACGTTTGTTGGCATATCTGCACGGGGATGGGAAAAATCGTGGGTTGGGACGACATGCAAAATCTAAAGCGTAACCGTGTTTTATCACGGAGAGCACCCACTGGTCCGACATGATTGTGGTCCACTCCTCGTAAAAAAGAGACAATCTGCCCCCTACCTTCGGTACGGAGGAATGGACCGGCTGGACATCATTGTGCAGCCTTACCGCCGGGAGCCGACTGGGAGGAAGCAGGTTTACTGAAACGTCTCCCTCAAAAAGACTGTGACTGCTGCCTGCCACCCGCCGGACGAAAAAAAGGGGAAGAGGTACTAGGACGAGGAGTACGAGCTTTTCGAGTTCCCCGAAACCTGGACCTAGACGAGAAGGATCCCCTGGAATGTGTTCTGTCTTCCAGCGGTCGATGAACCTTATTTTCGCCCAGTAACTGAATCATATCCTCCAATTCCTTTCCAAATAGAAGTTTGCCTTTAAAGGGTTAAGACCCCAGCTGGGATTTGGAGGCTCCATCCGCGGACCAGTTCCATAACCACAATAGCCGCATCACCGAGACGGCAGAGCCCATGGAACGAGCCGAAGTTCTCAGGAGATCGTAAAGCGCGTCGGAACCATAAGCCACTACCGCCTCGAGACGGCCAGCCTGTCAAGCTTCCTCCTCCGAAAGGCCCTCATTGGCAAGCAGTTGTTGCACCCAACGCAGCCCTGCCCGCAGTGCAAAAATTGCTACAAATTGCTGCCTGGACCCCTAGAGCGGCTACTTCGAAGATCTTTTTAAGCTGGACCTCCAGTTTCTGATCCTGTAGATCCTTCAGTGCTGTGGCCCCCGTGACTGGAATAGCAGTCCTCTTCATCATCGCTGAAACGGCTGCATCTACCTTTGGAACCCGAAGAACTTCCAGGGCATCCTCAGGCAGAGGATAAAGCTTATCCATAGCCTTTGTGACCTTCAACCCCAAATCCGGGGTATCCCACTCGCGAAAGAGGACGTCCGTAGTGGAAAAATGAAAAGGAAATGTCGTGGGAGGGCCACTCAGCCCCAACAACACCGGGTCCATCGAACCGAGGTGTAGCAATTCCCAGCTCCTCCAAAATAGCGGGAATGAGGGGTCCCAGCTCGTCTCTGCGGAAGAGGCGGACCACCCTAGGGTCATCTCCCTCAGAGACATGGCTCTGCCTCGTCGCATCCTGTGACTAAGCGCCGTCTCCCTCTACGTCCCCCCCCCCCCCGCGAGGGTGGAGTCGGCCCCTCCTGATCCGTAGACTCGGAGGGAGAGTCCGTATCCTCCCGGGGAGGAATAGCCCGTAATGGACGCTTTGTCCTGGAAGGCCCTCCCAGGTCCCTCGACCGGGGTCGACCCTTATCTGCAGGAGGTGGGCCCTCAGAGCCCCTGGACTTAGGCGAATGCCGCTTATAGGCTTTGCTCGCCTTAAAGGCCCTATGCATAGCCAGGATAAAATCCGAAGAAAAGGAGGAACAGGAGATGTCAGAATCCGTTCCTGTCATCCCCTTGCCCTCCCTCTGCTGCCCCTGCCGGCGAAGCAGGCCGGGGAACTGGTATCTGTGGAGAGAGGGAAGGCGGGAAATTCCTTGCCCCCACTGCGATCGGCGCCGCGAAGGAGGCCAAACCCAAGATGGCGGATTTTCCTGCGCTTACCGGCAACTGCCTGGAGGAAGATGAACATAGCTCCCCGATCGCGACCGCCATCGTTCTGCGTCGCACCACCACCCCCCGAACCGACCCCGAAGTCCCTTCGCCTCTGGGGATGCAGGCTGAACACAGCCCATCCCGCGAGAGGCGTGTGCGCCCCGAGCTGCAGGCCAAGCAAGACGAACCGCGTGGCATAAGGAAAATGGACTGCCGAGAGAAACAGAAAATAATAAGGAGCCGGGGGGGGGGGGGGTTGGGGGAGAGGAGCCGTGAAATGCCGACCGCCGCAGCAACAAGACACAGAGAGCCGCTGAACTACACGCTATTTTTCCCAACCTGTGACGCTGTCCCGCGTCGGGTCCTAAAGCGGTCCGGCTGGGGTGAGTGAGCCGGGCTCCCCGGTATCACCCAGGCTGGGCTGTCAAAGACTAGTCAGGGTTCTCAACCCTTCGCACCAGCAGCCTACAGAACCAGGGGGGGGATGGTCCCCTCAGGACCTGACAACCCCCTGAGAGGCTCAGACCGTCGCTGGATGCTCCGGGGCTACTATCTGCCTTCTCAGCCTTTTCTTCCGTTTTTGTTTTTTTTTAAACTTAATTAATCAAGTAAGCCAATAAAGCTCTGCCAACCTACCTAAACCTTTTTCTTCTTTTTTTTTTTTTTTTTAAAGATCAGTTCAGACTGTGAGTCAAGCACCCGGACCATCTGCTGGAGACAGAGTAATACTGGCAGAATGTGGGTGGCACCCTGGTATTTATGGCAGAGCCAGTCAAATCTTGCTCTGTCTCCATCTGCTGGTGCGGAGGCAAAACCCAGGAGTCTGGACTGATCCGGTACATACAGGGAAATGATATGAAACAGAACAAATAGTTTTATAACAACTAACCTTTAACCACACACCACTTTCCCAGACATCCATTCTGTAGTGCAGAATTCTAATAGATATATTGGTCTTAAAGAAAACTAAATTCTTTGTAGTATACCTTTCAATGATATTCAAATAGAAAAGAAAGCAGATTCCAGGAGATCAACAAATACCTGGATATAAACACAAGGAAAATAATCTGGGTACAAATTTTTCTATATGATACCTTTAATTGGGTCAACATAACTATCCAAAGATAATGCAGTTGAGTTTTTCCAGCCACCTAGGCCACATTTACAGGGCTCTTCTGTGGTCTTGAAAGCTCATTTGTGTTATCTTGAGACCCACCTAAATGTGTAATAACTTGGAAAGAATGTAAAATGAAAAACAGCATCATCTAATGCGTCATCACTAGCACCAAGAAGTAGAACGCAAAAACACAATCTAAACATCCTCCTCCTGCTAACCTGATGAGGATTCCAATCACTGTCAAAGATGACGACTGTGTCAGCAGCCTGAAGATTCAGTCCGAGCCCTCCCGCTCTTGTACTCAACAAAAATATGAAGTATTGTGAACCTTCTTCATTAAACTTCTTCAGCAGAGCAGCGCGATCTTCTGACTTTGTTGTACCTAAACAACAAAATGTGGTTTTTAAGTCAGATCTATGATCTAACAAGGATCATTAGAGAAGAAAAATGTACATAAAGATTACTAATAAAACGTATCATTCTATGAAGACACAAACAATACTTTCCATTGGTTCATACAAGATTACATATCTCAACATAAAATTTGGTCAGGAGCATAAAATGATCTACTGCCTGGTCAATAATATAAAATGAACTAGTGCCCACTAGATATATATCATCAAAATTCCATTCACTGCAATTTTTAAGACCAGTATAACAAAGCACAAGACAAATTGCCAGTAGCTAAATAATGAAAATACATATTGACCCCTTAGAAATGATGTTTTCAACAGATATATTTCCAGGACCTTCAGGAAATATTTTCTATTGTTAGCATTCTTTCCAAGGCACATGATGGATAAACTGTATAATGAAAATAGAAAAATGTTTTGTAAAGAACAGTAGTAAATCTTAAGTGGAATACTGTTATTGACTATATATAGTTCTGAGGATTAGTTAAAAAAAATATTACTGTGTACATCAGCAATTTGTTTCATGCTGTCCTCTTTTTTTTTTTCCAAGCATACCTTTATTGTAAAGAACAAAGAGATAAACAAATACATCACATGCCTCTACAATGCAAAACCTATCACCTGCTCAGTGCATATGACCATATCCCAAATCCCCATTCAAAATTGGAAACATGAAACACAGATCCTTAGATCCATTTTTGTTAAGTGTTTAGTGGTCTGCTATTCAGTGCTTGAACAAATTCCTTTCCTCAACAAATATTTAAAAAAAAAAAAAAGTCCATACTTTAACATATCTTGGTATAGGAAAATTGGTTCTTACCTGCTAATTTTCGTTCCTGAAATACCACAGATCAGTCCAGACCAGTGGGTTATTCATCCCATCCAGCAAATGGAGTCAGAGAACAAAACTTTGAGGCACTGCTACTTAACTGAGAGTGCCACCTACAGGACCACATTATTGACCTGTACCCAAGCTAAGATACTTCAGAAACCCTTTCACACAGACATAGGGAATAAAGGGTGGATACCCCTGTACTATAAACCTTGTTCGTCAAGAACCAAAGAAGACAAGGAAGTGAATCCTGTAACTGCCCTCTAAAAGAAAAAGTCTTTATTAAACAGAATAATTCTGTACTAAGCAGCAAAACGTGGCAGAAAATCAGTCTTTCAGCATCAAGTGGGAGGGCCTCTGGATTGATCTGTGGTATTACAGGAACGAAAATTAGCAGATAAGAATCAATGTTCCTTTCCTGAACATACCCACATCAGTTCAGACCAGTGGGATGTATCCAAGCACCCCTAAATCAGGCGGGCCCCCGAAAGACCTGTGCGCAGGACCCTCCCCAAAGGACATCCTGTGCCCTGACATCCAGATGATAATACCTGGTAAAGGTATGAACCGAGGACCACACTGCTGCCCTACAAATCTCCTGTGGTGACAGAAGTTGACACTCAGCCCAGGAAGCAGCCTGCGCCCGCAAACAGATAGGAATTTATTGTCCCTTACGGTAGCCTTAGAGGCTATGTCCCCTTTCTTCAGTTCACTAAAGAGGACAAACAGATGATCTGAGTGACCAAAAGCATTAGTAACCTACAAATCCCGAAGTAGCATCCGCCGCACATCCAGAAGATGTAAATTTTTATACTGAGGAGACTCTTTCGACCACTCTGGAAAACCCGGAAGATCTACCGACTGATTAATATGAAAAGCAGACACCACCTTAGGAATAAAGGAAGGCACTGTTCTCAATGAGATTCCATTCCCGGAAATCTGCAAAAATAGATCCCTACATGACAGAGCCTGAAGTTCCGAAATCCTTTGAGCTGAACAAATAGCTACCAAAAAGACCGCTTTCAGAGTCAAATCCTTCAGGGTAGCCCTTCTCAAGGGTTCAAAGGGGGGTTCGCAAAGGACATGGAGTACTAGGTTGAGACTCCAAACCGGGCAGATCTTTTGCACCGGAGGACGTAACAGATTAGCCCTTTTGAGGAACCTTACCACAACTGAAACCTGCCTCTAAGCGCACCCAAGGCAACCACCTAAACCCGAAACGAGTTGTAAGCCAAAGCCTTGGACAACCCCCTGTGCAGAAAAACCAGCACATGCAATACCTCCACCGCCAGAGATTTTAGACAACACTGAAAATAACAAACTTCAAACAGCTTCCAGACCCTAATATATGCCATAGAGGTTGCCAGTCTTCAGGACTGAAGAAGAACAAGTCGTCTCAACTCAACCCTTCAATCGAAATCTCCGCCTCTCAAAAGCCAAGCCGAAAGACAAAAGTGAACCTCCCGATCAGAAAATATGGGACCCTGACGCAAACAGGCCTGGAAGATGAGTCAGACAGAGGATCTTCCACTGCAAGTTGTACCAGATCTGCGAACCACGGTCTCCGCAGCCACTCCAGAGCTACTAAAACCACGGTCCCGGGATGTGATCCTAGGCGCCTGAGGACCCGACCTATGAGGGGCCAAAGAGGAAAGATGTACAGAAGAATTCCTGTCAGCCAAGGGCACACCAGAGCATGGAGGCCCACCAAACAGAGTTCCTTTCAGCGACTGAAGAATCTCTGTCTTGGAGTTGAGCTTCGTCACCATAAGATCCAATTGTGGAGTGCCCCACCTCACACAGATGTGGTTCCATGCCTCCGGGGGTCAACTTCCACTTCCCAGAATCCAATTGCTGCCTGCCGAGGAAGTCCGCCTGCTCGTTGTCTACTCCCACTACATGTGATGCGGCTAGGTCTTCAAGATGATGCTCTGCCCAGGCAAATAATCTCCGGGCCTCCAACGCCACTACATGACTGTTTGTGCCTCCCTGCTGACTGATGTATGCCACAGCTGTCGCGTTGTCAGAGTACACTCGAACCATGCGACCGCGGACCAGGGGCAGAACAACCTCCAGGGCTTGAAGGACCACCCTAGTCTCGAAGTGATTGATGGACTAGAACTTCTCCTACGGTCGCCACAGACCTTGCGCCGACCAGCCCAAGCATATTGCTCCCCAGCCGGAGACGCTTGCGTCCCTGGAGCCCACCATTCAGTCCGGAGACTCCAGATCCATCCCCTTCTCTAAATTGGGACGAGACAGCCACCATGACAGACTGGACCTGGACTTCCAAAGCAGAGGCAAGGGAAGATGAAACTCTTCCGAGCAGGGACTCCACATGCACAACAGCGCGTGTTGCTGTGGTCCCATGTGCATGAACGCCACGGGACCAAGTCCAACGTGGATGCCATGGACCCCAGGACCTGTAAATAATCCCACATTTTGCCCACCTCCAGACAAAGAAGTCACTTGACCTGAGACTGCAACTTTGACACCCGGTCTGCTGCCTGGAAAACCCTGCCTCGCTGAGTGTCGAAGTGGGCCCCTAAGTAAACCTGTGACTGAGTCGGCTCCAACTGACTCTTGTACACATGAGAGACTGTAAGGTGGACATCATTCTTCGGATGGACTTCTCTCATTCCTCCCTGGACTTCGCTTGAACCAACCAATCGTCCAGATATGGGTGGACCAAAATTCCCTCCCGGCAAAGAGCCGCAGCCACTACTACCATCACCTTGGTGAATGAGCGGGGTGCCGATGCCAAGCCGAACAGGAGGGCTCTGAACTGAAAATGTAGACTCAACACTTTGATGCAAAGAAATTTCTGATGTTCCTGTCAAATGGGGATGTGCAGGTACGCGTCCATCAGGTCTAGGAAAGCGAGAAATTCTCCTCTGAGGACTGCTGCCATCACAATATGCATAATCTCCATGCGAAAGCACAGAACCCAAAGAAACCGATTCACCTTCTGCAAATCGAGAATGGGCCAAAAGGGCCAAAAGGAGTAAATGGAATACAGTCACTGACCCTATTCCTCCAGAGGGACAGGAACAATGGCCTTTAGGATGAGCAGCCTTTGCAGCGCCCCCAACACTGCCACCAGCCTAACACAAGAGACCACGTGGGACTCCACAAAGGCCTCCCGAGGTGGGCACAAAAAAATCTAGAGTGTGGCCGTCTCGTATTGTTGCAACCATCGCTGCCTGACGTCTTCACTCCGCCCTCTTTACCTCTGTGGTGACTCCCTCCGGGGTTGAAGGACGGCTGGCTGCCGCGGCGATCCCTGCGGGATTCCTTCGGCGTCCCCGGACTGGCTTGACGCTGCAAATCTGCCATGTTGCCTGAAGCCTAGGGCGCGTGCGCGCTCCAATTGAAGTACCAGCAAGGGTGCGAACCTCAGGGGCATCCCCCTGAGATGACGTCATCCGCTTTCGATATTTAAAGGTCTCTGATATCGCTAACAAACTGAATTAGCAAGGATTTGTTCTAGCTACTCTGCCTCCTCGGACTTACCAGAGGTACCCACTCCTCGGGGGCCTCGCTCTCTCTTTTGCCTTTCAGGTACAGACAGGAACCGGTACTCGCTCCTTGAGGGCCCTCGTTCCTGTCTCTGCTGATTCTCTTCTGCCTGGAGGTTATCGCTGCCTACATCTTTGTGAGTTGCCATTGCTCTCTCAGAGCTTTCCCTGGAACCAGGTACTCACTCCTCGAGGGCCTACCCTTTCCAGCTGCTGAGCTTCTCAGAGACCATTATTGTGAGTGTTGTCATCTAGTTCTGTTCATGAACTCTCCATACCCTGCCTACTCACTGTCTACAGTTTCTCAACAGCTCAGCCATCCTGGGATCGCTGTTCCAGTATCTGAGGGACTTCAGCCCTGCCGGGCATTTCAGCTCACTACTGCCACCTCTGGTGGTTTCAAAAACCTGTTTAATAAAAGAACTAGTGTGTGTGTCTCCATACTCTAAGCCTAGCCGGTGGTCCCTCTCGGGATCTTCCCCCAGGGGCGTGGTCATCTGCCACCGGCCCAAGGATCCACCCACAACTAACACCAGAATTATTACAGAAATAACTCCATCTGATTGCTCCTCCCATCAGCATAGCAGATTATTACACGTATCACCTCAAGCACCCAACGGTCCGAGGTAATCTTTTCCCACTCTTTGTAGAAGCTGGACAGTAGGCCTGCTACAGCTTCTATAGAGGAGAGGGGACCACTGGCTTCATTGGGCTGATTTTCACTCCCAGTTCCCTGCCCGATGCAGTCTCTGCCCGACCTACATACTCCACGAAAGGACTGTTGGCTGCCCTGTTTTGAGATGGAAACAGATGAGGACTTGCCGGAATGAAATCAATGGGAATCCTGAAAATGGGCTCGAGAAGGGAACACCTTCTTACTGGCCTTCCTGTCTTCCGGCAATCTATTCCCCTTGGACTCCCCCAGGATCTTCATCAACTAATCCAGGTCCTCTCCAAATAACAGCTTCCCCTTATAGGGGATAAATCGGCCGACCAGTTACGTAACCACAGCAGCCTACGAGTTGTTACCGAGGAGACCATGCAATGAGCCAATATACACACCAAATCATACAAAGCATCTGACACGTAGGCTATGCCTGCCTCCAGATGTGCGGCCTTCCTTCCATGCGCCCTTTGCATTAAACTGGCACAGACAGCTGCCCGAAGACTCAATGCTGAGACCTCAAACATCCGTTTGAGTTGCACCTCCAGCTTATGATCCTGGACAACCTTCAGGGCCGCTGCCCCAGCCACCAGGATCATCGTCTTCTTGGTTACCGCCAAGATGGCCGCATCCACCTTCAAGATCCTCAGCAATTCCAGAGAGCCCCGGAATTGCTGAGGATAAAGCTTGGCCATTGCTCTGTCCATCTTCAGGCCAGCATCTGGGGAGTCCTACTTCTAGTTCACCAGCTTTCGGATCTTCTTGGGCAACAGAAAAGCGCTAGTGGGTCCTCTCAGCCCATCCAGAATTGGGTTAACATCCTCATTATCCAGCTTCCTGAGTGACCTTCACTCCTAATTCCTCCAGCACCTGCGGGATGAGGGGGCTCAGTTTATCCCTTTTAAACAGATGAACTACCCGCAGATAGTCTCCCTCCGGGTCCAAAAACTCATCAGGATCAGGGTCATCTTTTGTCCTGTCTACGTCAGGGGTCGGCGGAGCATCCGGGTCAGCTCCTGCATCGAGGGGGTCCAATTGGGCTGATCAGAGTCCTCACAGTCTCTGGGACCAGCCTCTGCAGCAGCACAGTGCAAACCCAGGCACTGAAGAATATCACCAGTCCCCTGAGAAGCCACTTTAGACGTTTTAGCCGTGGGGGCCCATGGGCAATCCCCAGCCTGCCTTCTTCCTCCACTTCTCCCAGCCAGGTAGGCCTCATGGAGAAGGAGAATAAAATATGGGGAAAAATCCCTGATTCATCTTCCCCCAATCCCGGGGAACTGTCAGCCGCCTCATCCTCCCCTTCTGAAGCATCCTGCCTGACTGGGGAAAGAGGAGGGGGAGAATTGCCTGACCGCCCTGCAGTCTCCTGAACTGCCTTCCCAGCGGCAACAGGAACAGACCCTGCTGACCTTCTGCCACAATTTCCTGCGCGGTTCAAGGGGCCTTCCTGCCCTGAAAAGTATGTCGGGCAGAGGGAATGAGAGTTCAGACCCGCTGCCGCCGTGCCACACACACAGCAGGTGGCCATTTTAGGTTTTGGTGCCATGTCTCCCGATCGCGCCCCTTGGCGTTCCCCCACGAGGTTTTCTGTGCGGCAAAGCACGTCTAACTCGGGCCCACTGAGCCGCTGCCGGGAATGGATGCAATCCCCACCGGGGAGTTCCCAGGGACGCTGACAGATCCAGTCAGCCCCACCAGAGCATAGGACTACACAAGGAACGAGGCATTGTGGTTCCTTCCCGGCACTAGCGTCGCAATTGACCGCGAACCCCCGGAACCATGGGTTAACAGCCAGTCGACTGCCGCTCAGTCCTGCTAAGCTCTGCTCTTCTGTTTCTTGTATGCTACTTTTTTTTTTTTTAAACAAAGGACTTAAAGAAATGTTATTAAGCAGGTACTTCCTGCTTGGCGGAAGAAGGGTGAGAGGAGCCTCGGAGGGTTGAGGGAGCCAGGACCCCTGGCTTCGAACCATCCCGCCCAGTCAGGGGTATCCAATCCCCCAGCGGCCCGGCTCCACCTAAGGGATGGCCCACAAAGACACCTAACACCTCAGGGAGCGCCCGTAATCTGGAACCTAAAACTACTGTAAAACAAAAAAAATCTCTTTTTTTCCTTGTTTTAACTAACAGCCTGCAGATACATCTCTACCATCTGCTAGAGTCAGAGAAATACTGAGGTCCTGCAGGTGGCACTCTCAGTTAAGTAGCACTGCCTCAAAAGTTTTGTTCTGACTCCATCTGCTGGAAGGGATGAATAAACCACTGGTCTGGACTGATCTGAGTATGTTCAAGAACTGTCCTTAACATAAAATGTGATTAGCTCCATTGTGAACACCCTCCAGATCAGTTGTATTCAATTGTTCACAGATGGTATAGTTTGTGTTTTCTAATGATATACAATATTTTGCCTTATTGCTACCAGGAGATATGATTCCAATGAAACCCCCACCTCTTAGAGGGAGAGAGGAGTCAAAACTACCAGTGTCTGACAGCACCCCGACCAGCAAATGGAGACAGAGATAAACAAGTTTGCTGATATCACTCATATGTGCTTCCATGCTGGCAATATTACCTGTAAAAAGCTAATTTTGGACAATATAAACCCTTATCTCATAACAAGGATTTTTTTTTAACCAAACAGCTTCCAAGACCAAGAAACTCTAACTAGAAATAGAAATCAGAAAAAAAATACAAGTGCATAAAGGGTATACCTGTTTCCACAATCTTCTCAAGTATACTGTTCCTTCGTGTACTAAAAAATAGACGGGAATTTGACAGAATAGAGAGTGTCTTGGACTGGTCTGACTGTACTTAAGGAAAGAAAATTAACAGATAAGACAATTCTCCTCTCTCTTCATCCAGTCAGATCAATTCACACAAATGGGATATACCCAAGCTACATCTGAATAGGGTGGGTCACTATCAAACCCACTCTCAACATCTCAGTGGCAAAGGATGACTCTTTTTTGGCCCATACATCCAAACAATGTTTAGAAAAAGAATACTGAGAGGACCATGATGAATTTTGAAGATTTTCAGTAGAGAAACCAAGCGCAGCACCACCCAGGAAGTTGCCTAAGCTCTAGTGGAATATGCCCTAACCTGTTTAGATAAAAAAAACTACTATCCACATATGCTACTATATTGGAATCCTTAATTCATTATGCTATCATAGAAACGTAGAAATGATGGCAGAAAAAGAACAAGTGGTCCATTCGGTTTGCCTAGCAAGCTCCCACACTTATTTTCCCATACTTATCTGCTTCACCGACCATAAAGTTCAGGGCCCTTGTTGGTAACTGTTTGATTCAAATACCTTCCACCCCCTGCCACTGATACAGGGAGTGATGTTGGAGTTGCATCAAAGGTGAGCAAAAAGCTTAATGGTTAAGGGTAGTAACCGCTGCATCAAGCAAGTTACCCTGATGCTTGTTTACCCAGACTGCACAGATCAATGCCTTGTTGGATGTTGTCTGAATGTAAATCCTCTTTTCCACATTTCCCCCTGCCATTGAAGCAGAAAGCAATGCTGTATATGCATTCAAAGTGAAGTATCAGGCTTAATTGATTTAGGGTAGTAACCGCCGCAATAAGCAAGCTACCTGCATGCTTATTTGTTTACCCAGACTGTGTAGTTCAGTCCTTGTTGGTTGTTGTCTGAATGCAAATCCTATTTTCCACATTTGAGGGGAAGAGTAGCCTAGTGATTAGAGCAGTAGGCTATGAACCAGGAGACCAGGGTTCGAGTCCCACTGTCGCTCCTTGTGACCTTAGGCAAGTCTCTTTACCCTCCATTGCCTCAGGTACAAACTTAGATTGTAAGCCCTCTGGGGATAGGGAGATACCTACAGTACCTGAATGTAATCCACTTTGAAGTGCTGAAGAAAGTGCGAATGCCGTTGAAGCAGAGAGCTATGGTGGAGTTGCATTAACCATGTGAAGGCATATTGAATAAGGGTAGTAATCACCAGGTAGTAGCCACCATTCCAGCCAGCCACCCCCATGGCTCTTCTCTTCATTCCCATCCTCTAGCCTTTATGGATCCATGGTGTTTATCCCATGCCCCTTTGAAATCCTTCTTAGTTTTAGTCTTCACCACTTCCTCCAGAAGGGCATTCCAGGCATCCACCACCCTCTCCGTGAAGAAATACTTCCTGACTTTGATTCTGAGTCTTCCTCCCTGGAGTTACAAATCGTGACCCCCTAGTTCTACTGATTTTTTTTCCAATGGAAAAGATTTGTTGTTGACCTTGTTGTTAAAACCTTTCAAGTATCTGAAAGTCTGTATCATATCACCCCTGCTCCTCCTCTCCTCCAGGGTATACATATTTAGGTTCTTCAATCTCTCCTCATAAGTCATTTTAAGAAGACCATCCACTTTTTTGGTAGCCGTTCTCTGGACTGCCTCCATCCTGTCTCTGTCCCTTTGGAGATACGGTCTCCAGAACTGAACACAGTACTACAGGTGAGGCCTCACCAAGGCCCTGTATAAGGGGATCATCACTTCCTTTCACTTACTAGATAATCCTCTGTCTATGCAGCCCAGCATTCTTCTTGCTTTAGCTTTCGCCTTGTCACATTGTTTTGCCGACTTCAGATCGTTAGACACTATCACCCCAATGTCTCTCTCTCCTGCTCCATGCACATCAGCCCTTCACCCCCCATCAAATACAGTTCTTTCGGATTTCCACACCCCATATGCATGACTCTGCACTTCTTGGCATTGAATCTCGGCTGCCATATCTTCGACCACTCTTCCAGCTTCCTTAAATACAGTTTCATTCTCTATACTCCTTCCATCATGTCCACTCTGCTGCAGATCTTAGTATTATCCGCAAAAAGACAAACCTTACCTTCCATCCCATCCGCAAAGTCACTCACAAAGATATTGAACAGGACCGGTCCCAACACCGATCCTTGCAGCACTCTGCTTAACACCGCTCTCTCTTCAGAGTAAGTTCCATTTACCATCACACATTGTCTTCTGTCCATCAACCAGTTTGCAATCCAGGCCATCACCTTGGCACTCACACTTAAGCTTCTCATTTTATTCACAAGCTTCCTGTGCGGGACCGTATCAAAAGCTTTGCTGAAATCCAAGTAGATGACATTGAGCGCTCTTCCTCGATCCAGTTCCCTAGTCACCCAATCAAAAAAGTCAATCAGATTTGTCTGACAGGACCTTGCCCTGGTGAATCCATGCTGCCTCTGGTCCAGCAATTCTTCTGACTGTAGATAGTTCACTATTCTTTCTTTCAGCAGCGACTCCATTACTTTTCCCACCACTGAGGTGAGGCTAACCGGCCTGTAGTTTCCAGCCTCCTCTCTGCTCCCTCTCTTGTGAAGCGGGACCACCACCGCTCTTCTCCAATCACTCGGCACCACTCCTGTTTCTAGGGATCTATTGAACAGGTCACGCAGTGGACCCGCCAACACATCTCTGAGCTCCCTCTATCCTGGGATGAACCTCATCAGGCCTCATGGCTTTGTCCACTTTCAGTTTTCCTAGCTCTTCCCATACATTCTCTTCTGTAAATGGAATTTCATCTACTCCACTTCCCTCCAGTTTCTTAACTAGCGACGGTCCTTCTCCAGGGTCCTCTTTAGTGAACACCGAACTGAAGTATTCGTTTAATATTTCTGATCCTTTTCAGCTTTCAAATTCACTATACCACTTTGGATTTTTCTCCTTTCTCTGATTTATCTGAAAAATGTTTTGTCACCTCGCTTTACCTCTTTAGCAATCCTTTCTTCCGCTTGACTTTTTGCTTTCTTGATTACTTTCTTCGTCTCCCTCAGTTCCACCAGATACTCTTCCTTGTGATCCTCCCTTTGGGATCCTTTATATTTCTTAAATGCTGTTCTTTTAGCTTTTATTGATGCCTTTTTTGCTGCATCATCTTTTCAAACTCTGCCATAGAACACAAAGAAATGATCTAATTATCTGAAGGCATTTGTGACCTTGCAATACCGCAAAAGTGCCCTTTGCGTGTCTAAACAGTGCAGTAACCTGCAAGTTGCCTCACCTGTTTGTTTATGAAACAAAGGGAAACAGACCGATTCAAATGAAAGGTGGAAACCACCTTCAGAAGAAAGGAAGGTATTGTATGAATCTTGACCATATCCTTAGAGAACTCCAGGAATGGGTCTCTGCAAGACAATGCCTGCAACTCAAGAGATTCTTCTGGCCAAACAAATCACCACCAGAAATACTACCTTCAAAAGTAAGCAGACTTATGGAATTTCCCTAATAAGCTCAAATCATGGGCCTGCCAAAAAGGTCAAACTAAATTGAGATCTCAAAAAGGAACAGAGGACCTTAATGAAGACTTAATGTACTTCACTGTCCTCAGGAACTGTGACACATCTTGTTCAGTGGTACAAGGTACTAGGATGGGCAGCACCGGGGCCGGTGCTGCCACAGCCATAGGACCAATGCCTTGCAGCACCCATCCACCGCCAGCTGGACCCAGTGCTCCAGTTCCTTCTCAATCATAGCTGATGCCAACAGAGACTGGGAGGAAGGAGGGGTGGCCAGATTTTCTTCGGACCCGCGAGGGGAATCAGCGACTGGTACCAGGAATGGTGGAGACCACTGTGGACCCCCTGGCACAGACAGAGAATGCATTCTCCTCGCTGCAGGGCCACTTCTGGGGCATCGCAGCCAAAGCTGGTGCATCCCCGCACCAGCACTGTGCATCGATGGAGCCCAGTGCCCATGCTTCTTAGGCTTCCCTCAATGCTCGGCCTAGTCTTTCCCCTGTGCTGAGGTTGAAGACGATGAACCCGGCGTCCTTGGCCCAGAGGAGATCGACAACGGTCTGTCTCCGATGCCCCTATCCTCTGGCGGCATTGAAGGAATAGACAGTCCTGCTGATGTCAATGGCCATGGTATCAATCAGTGCGGGCACAAGATCCGTAAATGCTGCCGATGCCAATGGCTCAGACTTCCTCGAACGGAAGAGCTGATCCATCTTGTAGAGTCGAAGCAGATGTCCCTTTGGTGTCATCTGTGCACATAAGCGGCAACCCTGGACGTCATGCAATGCCCCCAGGCAAAAGATACATACCTCATGAGGATCAGTAATAGACATGGTCCTCAGGCATCAGGGACATCAGCGAAAATCTGATGTGGCTGTGATGGGCAAAATAAAAGGGCTGCAAAGTCGAAAGCAATGGCAATGGGCATCGATGGCTGGCTGGCAGGCACCAAGGCACCGCCACCACGGGGGGATTAGACCGCGAAAAGAAACTTAGCAAAAAATGCTGAAAACCCTGCCTAGAGACAATTTGGGAAGGCAGAGAGGGATCAGACGACGGAATCGAAAGAAAAAAAAAGCATGAAATGTGAAGAGTACAAAAGTTTTCTACAAGGCTAAAACAGCTAAAGTGAGCTCAATCACACCGCAAGGCTTACAGCTCCACGGAAAAGAAGAAACTGAAGAGGTACCCTGCGAGGACATGTGATGTAGGGCATGCTGGGCATACTCAGTGTGCCTAGTCAAAGTTCTAGAAACTTTGACATAAGTTTTCTGCATCGGGGCTCCATATGATGATGTCACCCATGTGTGAGGACTAACATCCTGCTTGTCCTCGGAGAAACAATGCTCTACATTCATTGTAAAATTCACTTTGATTAAATGTTATAGTTTTGGGGATTAGCATAGCTTTAGCAAACAGTTTTGATGATCATACCTTATAATAAACTTCCAAAGTGAATTTTCATTCTAGATGATGACTGAATATGAATGTCTTTTGATCTCTCTTCTCTCATCACCCCACCACCAGTCACTCTTTAAGATTGCCTCAAAGCACTTATTACAATATGTGTGGATGATTCCAGGAAAAAACTAGGAAAGAAAATTTGAGTATCCTTGCCTGTCCATTTTTCAATTAGATCCTACAGATAACTCTAATAATCGCTTCCTCTCATAGCTATTGTTATTTTTTCCTTATGATCTTACCATCAAGGCGTAAATACAGCAAGCTACGGAAAGCAAAATAATCCTCCATAATGGTCATGAGCGATGTCATTTGACAGAAAAGCAAGACACGATGGTTGGTGGCTCTCAACTTTGGCAGAATGCGATCAAGGAGTTCAAACTTCCCTGATGCCCGATAAAGATCAGCTCTGTTAGGGAGATAATGTTACAACGTTATTGTTAAATTTTGAACTTATGTACACTGTTCCAAGTTTCATAACCTTGTTCTATGTAATGCCTTTTGGCAATTTTCATGTTCTGTTTCAATGTAAACCGATGTGATCTTTATTTCATATAGGAACACCGGTATATAAAAATCTAAAAATAAATAAATAAATAAATAAATAAATAATGAAGCAAAATTAGTTAATTTTTCACTATTAATTTACATCACTTGTTCTTCATTCTGAAAGCTTTCATTTTCATACATTTTGTAATATTAAAATAAAATGTTGAGAATACTACATCCCATGGAGACTTGATATTAACAAGAAAGGACTTACCCATTAATAACGCCTCCTGAATATCCTAAGTGCTCAGCAAAAGACTCCTGTGGAAAAATGAATGAGTACATTGTATATATATTTCAAAATAAAACATTCTGCTTTTTCAACTAATTTTCTAGATGAGAACCAGAATACTATTTTGTTAAAAGTAAATTAAAATCAGGTTACAAGTACAGTCTTTGCTGAAAGAAAATGCATTGTACAGTCTATGATTATCACATTTTCATATACCTTGTTATAATGGATTCTAAATAGGCAACAAAGTTCACACTGTGAGGGTATTCACTATACCAGGGCAGGGTAGTTTTCTCCTAATCTAACATGAGGACCAGTTACATGTTTTAGTAAATAAGACAAACGTACAAGTATTTGCAAAACTAACATCATACTTTTAAGGGTGAACATAAGACAGTTCATTGTAAAAGGGGACTATCTGCTTCAGCACTGTCTTTGCTCTACTGAAATGAATCGGAAAACAACATAACATTGAACAATATTTAGTTTGCTGGATTGAGAATAATGCCGAGCAACAAAAATGATGACAAAGTTAACAGATTTACCTCAATATGCTGAAACATATAAGGATGATTGCATATCTTTCTCAACTGCATGATTGTGTTCATGAGTGTCTTCGCACCACCTTTACCCTAATAAAAAAAAAAAAAAAAGAGCAGACCTAATTACTGAGATAATTAAGATTTCAAGCACAACTGGATTTTTTTTTTTTTAAGAAATGGAAGTGACGCATAATGTGGCACTGAATAAGATGTGGGGGTCAAAAGGCAGACTTTTGTAACGACTGGACATGAAAATTAAATACCATATGTTGTGAAAGTCGGTATTAATCTGTGAATTTAAATCCTGGAAGACAATGCCATCTCTGTGGTCAATATTCAATAGTGGACAAGTTATCCGGCTAAAGTTAGCCGGATAACTTGTCCCATACAATCAGTGGGATAAACATCTCGCTAAATATACAAGCTTAAAGTTATGCAGCTACACATAGCCGGCTAATAAAACCATAACTGGCTATGTTTGAAAAACGTCACTGAAAGACTGTGCTCCCTGGCCTGGTGTAGCAGGACTAATTGGAAAGGAAATTATCAGGTAAGGGAAATTTCTCCTTCCACATCTTCCATCTTCATTAGTCCAGGCAATACCTATGGGAAGTACCAAAGACCCCTAGGCCAAGTGGGAAAAAGCAAGAGCCGCCTTGAGAATACCAGCTCCAAAGGCCATGTCCTCTTTGGCCAAAATGTCCAACCTATAATACTTAAAGGTATGCAGATAAGACCAAAGGGATGTCTGCAGGAGTCACCTCATGTACTTTCACCCAAGAGGAAGTCTGTGCTCTCATAAAATGTACCCAGAGGCTCACAGGGACTATTTCCTGCTGGTTATCATGTAGGAAGAATCAATCGCCTCCTTAATTCAGTGAGCCAAAGTGTTCATGGAAATAGCTTCCCCTCTATGTGGTCCACTGAACAAGACAAATAGCCTGTCAGATTTATGAAATTCATTAGTCACTTCCAAATAACAAATGATCAACCGGTGGACATCCAAACATCTCAGAAACCTGAATTCATCCTTGCACTCTTCCTGAGCAAAAGCCAGGATAGAAGCCTCCTGGTTGATATGAAAACAGGAATTAACCTTTGGAAGATAAGAAGGCACTAGCCAAAAAGTGTTCATATTCGAGGAAATCATGAGAAAAGGACCACAGCTGGAAAGGGCCTGAAGCTCCAATATCCTTCTAACAGAGCAAATGGCCACCAAAAAGACAGTTTTTCAAATAAGATCCTTGTTCAAAATGTGCCTCAAGGGCTCAACAGGAGGCACTATTAGTGCCTTTAACATCAGAGAAATCCCAGTGAGAAACAAAAGGCCAGACAGGTGGGAGTAAACTCTTAACACCACAAAGTAAACTGTTCACATCAAGGTGCGCCCCACAAACACTCCACTCAGATGCCCTCTAGAGCAAGAAATGGCCACTACCTACACCTTTAGAGAATTTAAGACCATACCTTTGTCCAAGCCCCTCTGAAGAAAAGCCAGGACACAAGGAATTTCAAATCTCCAGGGGGAGACCGAGTGTTCCTCACAGAAGTTTTCAAACAAATGCCAAACTCGAATATAGACCAAAGAGGCAGACATCTTTCTATACTTCAAAAGCATAGATATCACTGAGACGGAATAGCTCTTTCTGCCCAGTTGCCTCCTTTCAAGAGCCAGGCCGTATGACAAACTCGACCTAGATCTTCCATCACAACTGGGTCTTATATCAACAGGCCTGGTGTGTCCGGCAACTGAAGGGTGAAGCTGAGGGCAGCTGGGCGCACAGCCCAGCCTGCCTGCTGGAGTGAGCGGCCCTTTAACCGGCACTGGGGGTAGCACTAGGGATGCACTGAGGGCGTCTCCACTTCACCCCGGAAGGAGGAGGGAGAGGAGTCGCTGGTGCTACAGCATCTGCAGGCCTGCCCACTGCCCTCCCACCAACATCAGAAGTGGTGGCGATGCCAAAGGCAGCTGGGCGTACAGCACAGCCTGCTGGAGCGAGCGGCCCTTTAACCAGCAATGGGGGTAGCGCCAGGGAAGTGCTGAGGGCTTCCCCCCCACTGGAACAAAGAAGGAGAGGAGTTGCTGATGCTGCAGCGTCTACAGGCCTGCCCACAGCCCACCCACTGTCCTCCCACCAACAACATCAGAAGTGGCAGGGACACAGAGGGCAGCTGGGCACACAGCTCAGCCTGCTGACGTGAGCGGCCCTTTAACCGGCACCAGGGGTAGTACTTGGGATGCGTTGAGGGTGCCCCCTCCACCCCAGAATGAGGATAGAAAGGAGTTGCAGATGCTGCGGCACCAGCAGGCCCACCCATCACCCTCCCACCAACATCATCAAAAGCGGTGGCGACTCCGAGGGCACTTGCGCAAAGGAGTGCAACAAAAGAGCTTGTCCCTTTGTACGGACTCAAAGTGCCTTACTCCATCGCACCCTGGACATAATTGTTATAAACATGGAATAGATAAACTTCATTGAACCTATGCTAGGATGGAGGCTGTATGGAAATCTAAGGAGTGCCCCAAGAAATAAAGAAGGATCTCAAACTTGGTCTTCCCTATGAAAGTACTAACTCTTTTGCTTTGTCTTCCTGTCTAATGTTTACTCTGTTCCTATTAAATGTCCAGCCTCTATCAAAAAATAATCCCTTTGATTAATGACTTGATAGAGGATTTACATCCTGCTATTTTCTGCATCTCTGAAACCTCGATGAATGACAAAGATAATGTTCTCCTAAACCAAATCTCCCACCCTAATTATGAGGTATTTCATTTTCCAAGACCTAAACTAAAAGGTGGGGGTTTATTAATAATCAGTAAATAAGAACTTAAGCTAGTACCTTACAAAGTAGATATCAACTCCCTATGAAGTGGCAATTCAAAATCTCCGCACTGCTCATCACTGACTGAATTATTCACTAAAGTGTTCCCATCACCAGAATCTACCTTAATTGTAGGAGACTTTAATCTCCATGTAGATAAAGCACCAAGAACCACTGCCTGTGAAATGTTTCTGGAGACTATGGAAGCTATGGGTTGGTCCCAATTTGTTTCCAAAGCTACTCATACATCGGAACATATTCTAGACTTAATATTTTCCAATGCCAGTAACTTTCTAATCAATACCTCTTCACACCAGGCTTGTCTCCTCCAACACTTCCCGACTCCTGGTGCCTCCCTGGCTGTTTACATAAGCCATCACTATTGTATTGTTCAAAAGAATGCTCACCACTTTGCACTTGAGGATCAGGAGGAAGTGCTGTAGCTCCAATCTGCTCAGTAGGATTTCCAACCTGTTGATTGACAATGAGGTTTCCAATAGGGTCCACTGTCCTTGAGCAACTTACTACAAGCAATGCGCCCCCAACCAGTTAAACTCATATCTGTTGTCACCATGATACAGGCAGGGATCAGCAAACTGATCCCCCCAAAGTAGATGAATGGGCACTGTCCACCAGTGGGAAGACTCTACCACTGGCGTGGGCAGAAGAAGGCAAATCCCATACTCCCACAATTGTGGAGACCATTTCAATAGAAGTGAGATATGCAATGGCCTCGTGTAAGCTGTTGCCCAGGCATCAAGATCCAGCATCGCCATCATCAGACCAAGAATTTGTGGATAATCTCAAGCCTTGGGAGCTCACTGAGCAACAAACCTGCTCACCTGCTGAACTATTTTGGCCAATTTTTTGTCTGTGTGATGCACCCATCCCACCTGAGTATTGAAATATGCCCCCAAATATCGCAGTGACGAGTGGGCTTGAAACTGCTCTTGAAAAATTGATAACCCAACCCAAACTTTCTGAGAACAGCACCACTTGGCGGGATGCTTGAACAGCCTACCCATGGGACTTCGCCTGAATCAACCAGTCATTCAGGTACGGATGACTATAATACCTTTGTGTCACAAGAAGGTTTGCCACTACCCACGTTGGTAAAGATCCATGGAGCTGTCACAAGCCTGAAGGGCAGCGCCTGAAATGCAAAATAGTCTTGTAGGATGAAAAAGCAGAGAAAACGTTGATCTTCTAGCCATATCAGAATGTGAAAGTAGGCTTCCAACAATTCCAGAGAGCACATGTACTCTCCCTGTCTTACCACTGCGAGAACAGACCAAAGCGTTTCCATCCAAAATTGAGTGATGCACATACAGTTTACCTCTTTGAGATCCAGGATTAGGTGGAAGGTACAGTCCTTTTTAGGTATTATAAAGTAGATTGAGTAGTGGCCGGTGCCTCGCTCGGAGGTGGTTATGAGAACCACAGCCCACAATAGCTGCAGCTTCAGAACAGTCTCTCGAACGGCCTGCTGCTTGACCAGGGAGGAACATAGGGAAACCATAAAGGTGTCGGGTACCACATGCTACATGTCCAGAGAATACTTGAAGTGGATAACATCCAGCACCCACTCTTCTGAAGTTAGTCAGGCCAACTCCTGGTAAAAACCCTGTAGGCAGCCACCAACAGGAGCCACCAGAGAGTGAACCCGCGACATTGTGACTCTCTCCCTGACTCTGAGACAGGACTTGTGTCAGAACTTGGCTTAGAGAAGCTAAGAAAGGACTGGTCCCTGCCCTTAGTAGCCTGCGAATGATGCGAATGGGCATAAGATTGCTTACCAGGCCTAGACTGCCTAGAATCCTGGAACTGGGCTTGACCCCGACTGACTCTACAAAAAGAATGCCCTTTGTCCTCTGGAAGCACTTAGGCTTAGGATCTCCCAAGTTGGTTACCAGCTGGTCCAAATCATCTCTGAACACTAGTCTACCCTTAAAAGGTAGCTTGCTCAGGCACCTCTTGGACCAAGAATCCACTGCCCAGTTGCATAGTCACAGCAGCCTTCAAACTGCAAATGGAAGGTAGGAGGGCATGCACCACCAGAGCTGAACAAACAGAAATTTGGACAGACATGGCTGAGGAAGTGAAAAGATGCTCTAAGGAAATACCCATGTTTCTGTCCTGAGGATCTTTCAATGATGTACTACCCACCACCTCTTCACCACCATAACCAAGGTATCCTCAGTACAGGACTGGAAGAAGCGCTGGAGAGTTACCTGTGAGAGAGGATAAAGTTTCTGCTACAGCTTTACGCATCTGTGTGCAAACTCTGGTGCCTTCTATTTAGCTAACATCATATCCCTAACATCAGAGTGAAGAGAAAAAGTGTGAGATACTTTACGGACCTCTTAATAATAGGGTCCCAGACTGGAGTCTCCTCCACCTTGTCACCTTCAATATGAAGAAAGGTGAGCACTTGACCAATCAGATCCCCAAACTTGTCCCAATGAAAAAGCCGAATGACCGAATCTTCCTCTGGACCAGACAGAAGATCACCCTTTTCATGCGAGGCAGAACTCTCCACATCTGGATGTCCTTCAGATTGCTGCTCGACATCCTCTCAAGGATTCCCTGGGTCTTCAAGCACACCACTAGGCCTCTTAGAAGGAACTTCCAAGGTCAGGGATGGAGGAATGTCCCCTTTAGACACAGAGGGGCCTGTGGACATGGAGGCCTAAACAGGCCTTTTAATTGTACAAAAGGCTTGGTGAAAGAATAAAAAAAACCCAACTCATGAGAAAAATCTCCCAAAGCACCTGAATATGAAACAGCTATCGGGCCTGAAGTAGGAGCTATAGGCTCCTCCAAGTGTTAAGGGCGCTCACCTTCCCTTACTGAAACTGCCGAAGGAAAGTGGGAGGAGGAGGGAAGGGCTGGGCATGTGGAGATCACAAACATTGTGGGCTCCTGGGACGTTCACGCCAAGGCCTGACCAGCCATAATGCCTGCAGGGTCCCCAGTTGGCTGCATCTGCCACAAGGAAGAGGAGGAGTCTATGTGAGAATGGCTCACCTATAAGGTCTCCCCAGGGCTTTCACCTTTGCACATATAGGCCCTGGTCAGACCTCTCCATGTGGCATGGGAGCAGCAAGGAGGCCTTTGCAAGGACACAGAGCTTACAAAGTTGACTTGCAGCAATGCCAGCAAAATGCTCCAAATGCTCCCCCCAGCTGAGGAGTTTTGGTGAATAGGACTCCCAGTCAGCTAACAACAAAACCCAACTCCACTCCCCAAGTTGCTCCTCCTCTTAAGGTCTTGGTGAAGCCGGTACTCATCACAGTTGGGAGCTCTGCAGCTCAAAGCATCTTCCAAAAAATGGCCTTGAAGAGACCTGCCATTAATTCTGTTCTGGGGTTTTGTTTTGTTTTGTTTTTTTTCACTTAAACCGGAGGATGGGGGGAGGGGGATGGGAGGGAAAGGCAGAAGGAGAGAGTGAGAGAGACATAAAAGGCAGGAAGGCCAAAGGAACAGTTGCTCTTTTTTTTCGTTATTGAATAAATCAAAGCCTTCCTCCTTTTTAAGCTCTACTTAGTACCCTTTGGACTGGGAGCTGACAAACTGTGCTCACTCTGCTGTCTGCAGCCAGTGGCTTGGCCCTGAGTCTAACAAAAAACATTATCCAACATCAAACTGCTGCACCACCAGGACCTACCATTTGCTGGAGGTAGAAAATACTGGATTTTTCTGAGGCTGCACCACCTCTAATTAGTGGCAATGATGTCACATCAGGAAAAAAACAGTGTTCTCTGCCTCCATCTGCTGGTAGGGGGAAACAATCCACAGGTATTGTCTGGACTAGTGTAGAAAGATGACTGACATTTTCTCCCTGCATGTCAATTTTGGTGAAATTTCCACACCTTTTTTAGAGAGTTATAATGATAATGGATGGACAGACGGACATTGATCCCTTTTATATAATTCTTTCCAATATTCTATATGTTGGAAAGCATAAAATACATTTTGAATTTTCTACAATCTTGAAGTTTAACTTTTTTCTCTTTACTTTGCAGCATCTTTTTCCATTTATAAATGGAATAATAGAACAAGTCAGTACATTTATTTCTTTGGAATGTGGCAATGCTTTTTTTTTTTCTCAAGATGCCATGGCCACACAAGGTAAGTGGTGCTACAATACAACCTTATACAGCTCTGTGACTGGCTGGTTTCTTGCGATGTGACAGAGTTATAAAGCTTCCATTCTTACCTTTTTGTCCTTCTCAGAGCCATCTGTGAGAAGAATCCCCTTGGCTTGCATATGACGATACAGAATTTTCTGAAGGGCTGACATGTCACATTTGATTACATATTCAACCTAGTATGAAATAACATGGAAAGAAAGCCCAGTTAATTCAGTACAAAGTTATGCAGAACCATAAATGGAGAAAATGTAACTGACATCCTTTATGTAACTGGCAAGGGATATCAATGTACATGATTTATTCTCAGAAATATTTCCAGGTTTATGAGGGAAAAAAGAGATTAGGTGTTTAAGGTATTTTCAAAGCATTCACAATAGTGTTGTACAGGTGTTTCTGTGAAGTTCAATATACTTGAAAATGCTTTTGTATAATTACTTTTAAACTCAATAGCTTTGAAGATTTGATCAAGCATGTTCAAAAAACTAGATACGATTTTTTTTAAAACCTCATGGATTATATGTTAAAATTTTTACAGATCACCTAATCCATACAAACTATTTTACTATTCCACATTGTGGTATAAAAATATGTAATATTCATGCTAAGGCAAGATTAATGCCTAGAAACTGTATAAATGTGATTAAACTAATTAATAAGCAGTTTTATGTTAAATAATGGACAAATTAACATGATCAGCACTGAGGCTACAGGAATATGGCTAATGGGGTGATAGAATTTAATATCCATGTAAAACAAAGTTGCTTACCTGTAATGGGTGTTCTTTGAAGACAACAGTTCACTAGTCATACTCAGATGGGTGACATTATCTGATGGCAATGAAAAAGAATATATTTTCCAGAGCTTTCCACTAAAGACCCTGCTGAACGTGCATGGCATTTACCATAGCTGTGTAGCCTAACTCAATTTCGCAATTCAGCTAATGAGCTCAACTACAGAAGGGGACAGACAAGATGTCTGACTGGTAAGCAGCTGTTTCAGAGAACACCTGTTGCAGGTCAGTAACTTTGTTTTCACTACAGGCAAGTAGTTCACCTAGTCACACAGATAGGGCTTCCTAGAAGTCAATGTGGCTCTATGCTCTTTATGCTTTTTGGCATTTTCAGTGCTGGCTCCAAGGTAGAACAGGACGTCTTAACTTCTTCCAGATGAGAGTATAATCCGATCTGGCGAAACCTGATGGTATTCTGCAACATACTGGAGCAGGTGCTGCAATAGGAAACATGATCCTCACCGAGAGATTTATAGCAGATCTTATGACGGTCAGCGATGGTCATCTTCTGACAGCAGTCTGGGTACTTCTTGAAACTGTTGTTTTTCTTATTTGTCATCTTCATAGAAACAGACAATGCTCGAGAAGGGAAGAAACATTTTTTAAACAGACAGACAGCTCGAGAAGAGAGGCCATGGCCAGAAGCTGTTTCAAGAGGGGCCTACAGACAAGGATGCTGAAAACCCTTAGAACTAAGGAAGGAAAAAGAAAAAACACCACAAAGTCTAACCATTGTCTAAGGAGAAGCTGGAGAGCGAAAACTTGCTGTAATTACTGCAGGAATTTGCAAAAAAAACAAACCAAGCAGAGCTCAGGAACATGACTGCGAGTATCAATGGAAAAAAATAAATTAAGGCCAGCCATGTGACTGTGGGAGCTACCACACATGTCCAGAGGTCTGCAGGTTTTCACTGGAAAGTTCTTGAACATGTTTTCTATGTTTGTGCTGTCAGATGACATTGCCCATCCATGTGACTAGGTGAACTGCTTACTTTTAAAGAGCAGATATGTTAACAAAAGTCCAGACCATACACAATTATTACTATTAGCCAGTATTACATCAGCATAAAACACATTAATTCATTTAAAGTGTAGTCTATAAAATGATGTGTGCAACAGAGAATCACATAAAATTTTTAAATATTTTATGAAGAGAAATCTGAACCAGAATAGGGGTAATTCTTCTAAGCATGAAAGAAGATTGGGATCTGGGGGCGATCATATCAGATGACCTTAAGTTGGTCAAAAATGTGGCTAAAGCAATGGCAAGCGCCAGAATATTTTGGTGCATGGGGAGAGAAATAACCAGAGGAAAGGGGTGATGATACTGCCCCTGTATAAATCCCTGAGACCTTATTAGAATACTGTATAGCATTCTGGGGACCGCATCTTCAAAAGGATACAAACTGGTTGGAGTCAGTCCAAAGAGTAGCTATTAAAATGGTCAGTGGACTTCAATCTAAAGCATATGGGGACAGACAAAGATCTAAACATGTATACCCTAGAGCAGTTCTCAACCTTTTTTCTACTGGGACACACCTGGCAGATTATGCTTACATGCATGACACACTGAACACTTGACCATCATGGCACTAAATGTAAACATATACTCTGCATCCACAGGAACCCCCCTACCTCCTCCCCCCCACCACATCCCCAAACAATGGATGCAGAGCAGAACTAGGATATTTCAAATACAACTCGCTATATAAAAAAGATATTCTGATTCTGGTGCTATCTCAGTAACAGAAACACAAATTCCCTTACTACCAGGCGCAGTGTAAAATACAAAACCTAAAACAAAACAAAACAAAAAAACAAACAAACCAAAAACCACTCAGCACATGTAGCAAACCTTCCCTCCCACTGCAACACTAATTCCAAGAACGCAAATAGCAATAGCCCCTTACTATGAAAAGGCAGCAGTGCAGCACCAATGCATATCCTATTGAGAATGAGATAATACAACAAAGAAGATTGATACAAATCCCTACCTATTAGTAAAATACCTCACCTCAGCCACACATACAGATCCAACCTTCACCAAATACAGAACAAAAGGCCACAAATTACAAATGTGGAGACAAAAACTGGAATGGAAACCTCAAAAAGCCACTCTGCATGCAGTGCAAAACTGGAGAGCTAGAAACAGAAATACATATCCTCCTACACTAAAGCAAAGTACAAAGATAGAAGAAATGCAAATTCCCCATACTGACATATTATGGCTCTTGCGCCCCCGTCATGCCCCTTCCATGCCTCCATCACCCTTCACTTTTCCCAATTACTCCCTTTCAATCATCCGCTCACACTCGTATCCCTGCCCAGCATTCCTGACCCCCCACCCATATCCTCTTTCCTGTGCTCCCTTCTCTCCTCTGCTTGACTCTCCCTACCTCCTTCATCCCATCTCCCTCCCTGCCCAGCTACCCCAATCCCGTTTCCTACCCCTCCCCTTCCTATTCAGAGCCCCCACATTCCATCTATCTTCCATCTCTGTCTGCCCAGTAACCCCAAACTCCTTTCTCCCACCCTCCACAGCAGCTTCACTCCCAGACTCAGCAGGGAAAGATAAAGTTTGTGTCCCTTCAGGCCTAGGACAGCAGGAGCTGGCAATGTCTCGCTCTGATCTGGGTGAAGGAGGAAACAACCTCCCACTGGGCCAGAAAGAAGAAAAGGAAGTGAGAGTAGCTTCCCATCAGGCCCAATGTAAGAAGTCAACCAACTCCCACCTGGGCTGGCCCTGCGACACACCTCCCAGGATCTCGTGCCACACCAGTGTGTCCCGACACACCTGTTGAGAACCACTGCCCTAGAGGAAAGGCGGAATAGGAGAGATAAGATAGAGACATTTATATACTTCCAAGGTTTCCATGCACACGTGGTGGGCCAGTCATGGGATGAGGGTGAAAGGGGGTTGACTCAGGAGTAATCTAAGGAAATATTTCTTTACAGAGAAGGTAGTGGATGCATGGAACAGCCCTCCCATGGAGGTGGTGGAGACAAGGACAGTATCTGAATTCAAGAAAGTATGGGATAAACACAAATGATCTATGAAGGAGTGGTAGGGATTGCAAAACTGAATAATTGGAGAGGAAAGGCAGACTATAGAGAGATCATATAATCTTTCTGCCATCGTGTTTCTATACTAATTTTTAAATTGGTTTTAAATGGGGAAAAGCATTTTTACTTCACAAGTGAACTGATACATCATAGAGCTCTACCACTATGAAAATATGCCAGAACTCCAGACTGATAGCTTAATGGAAGCACATTTTCTGGTACTCATGAATGTATTAGACAAGAGGATATAGTAAAGTGCAATCACTTAAGAAAGTTGCTCAAAACTAGCACAGTCCTATTCTGCTTGCATGTGTGAAGGTCTCTGTTTTACAACAGTGCAAAAAGGCTAAGCACCATGAAACAAGGAGACCTGCTCACACTGAAAGCTGAACTATTCCATAGCAGATTTAAAAAGCTCTATTACCAGGGAGATCATCTCTATCTGCAAGGAGAAATTTTTACCTGTTACTTTTCTTTCCATGAATTCTGCTATACCAGTCTTGTCGAGACAAGTGGGCTATGTCCTCCTACCAGCAGATGGAGGCAGAGAACTTAGTTTTCCCTGGTAACATCACCCCTACTACTTATAGGTATTGCAGCATAGGAACAACTCAGTTCTTCTAGAACAAAATACTGAACAGATTATAAACATCCCAAAACAAATTTCAAAAACTTTAAAATGATTATTTTTTGAGAGAAAATCCTCCTACTGCACACTACCATCCATACCCTTTAAGGAACATGTGAATGAATCATACCAGATGTGAGTACAAGTGAATAAAAATAACTAAAGGCTGACAGGAGGATCTACCCCTCTGTAATACATTTGTATTTGTATATCACAAGTACTTGACCCTCAAGACTTCCTCCTTCCAATAAAAGCCCAACTTCACAGAAAGGTTCCTGCATTGGTGTAGTTTTCTTTCCATGAACCATGCTAACAGGTAAAAATGTCTCCTTCCATTTCATCTGCCTACACCAGTCCAGTCAAGACAAGTGAGAAGTACCAAAGCACATCTAGTTCGAGAGGAAGGGAGGGAGGGAGTGAAGGATGCTTTGAGAATGCCAGCCCAAATGCCGCATTCTCCTTGGCAAACACATCCAACCTCTAATGCTTAGCAAAAGAATGTAAGAATGAGCAAGTAGTTGCCTTACAAATATCCACCAGCACAATAGCAACTGCTTTCACCCAGGAAGAAGCCTGAGTGCTAGTAGAATGAGTATGAATAATCTCAGGCACTTAATGGCCTTTGAGCATATATGACAAAGATAGATCTTGATACATCTTGCCAGAGTAGATCTGGAGACTGCCTCATCCTTACATGAACCTCCAAACAAGATAAACAGCCTGTTTGTTTTACAGAAAAGGTTGGTAACCTCCAAATACCTAATGTGCATCTGATGGACATCCAAAAATCTCAAAGATTTATTTTTGCCCTGACTCTCATCTCTAAAGAAAGCTGGCAAAGAAATAGACTGAAGAGGAACACCAAAAGGAAGGCACGGTACAAAGACATACCAAATCTGCCACAAAAAAACAAACTGATCTCTCAAAGGCTCAAATGGAGGCGGCATTAACGCTTTCAGAATCAGAGATCCCACACTAAGGGACTGTTGGCCTAAATGGAAGCTGCAGTCTCTCTACCCTACCAAGGAAGTGGACACATCTGAATGGGAAGGTTGAAATCCCCTGAATCCTACCCCCTGAAATAGGAGATAGCTGCAACCTGGACTTTCAAAGAGTTCAAGGCTAGCCCCTTCTCCAAGTCTAACTGGAGAAAGGCTAAAATAGAAGGGATATCCAAACACCAAGCGAAAACAGATGATTCCCTGTAACATGCTTCAAAAAGGCATCAAATCCGAATGTTAGCCATAGAAGTTGAAACCTTTTCAGGCCTTCAATATGGTGGAAATTGCTAATAAAGAATAACCCTTTTTCCTCAAGTGTGAGCTTTCAAGAGACGAGCCATAATATAAAACAGTGCAGGGTCCTCCATGGTGACTGGACCCTGCACCAACAGTCTGCAAACATCTGGAAAATGGAGAGGACAGTCGATCCAATGTCTCATCAGATCCATATATCATGGCTTCCTTGGTCAATCCGGGAGTGTTCTCCTCCTCTATTCTGTGCAGAATCCACCCTATCAGAAGACAAGATCGGAATATGTAGAGAAGATTCCCTCCTGGCCAAGGGTAAACCAGTTTATCTATGCCTTTGGCTCCATATTTCCTGCGATGACTGAAAAACTGCCAAACTTTAGCATTCTTGCAAGTTGCCATCAAATCCCTGTGAGGGATACCTCACCGGCATACTATCTGCTGAAAGGCATCATGGCCAAGTTTCCATTTGCCTTGGTCCAGATGTTTCCTGCTCAGTAAATCTGCCTGTATTTTCCAGGACGATACTTACACAATGGGCCCCAAGCCGTATCAGCAGCAGTGCTGAACTAGTATAATGCTAGAGAGACCCCTGGACAGTTGTTTTGATTAAAGATAAGTGTATTGTTTTGTTTTTAATATTTAGAGATTTTGATATTTTGTGGAAGATATTACTAAGGTTTGATAGGGAAATGATAGCGAAACTACAAGCTCAGAACCAGTATAAAATCAGAGTGTTCACTGCTGATGTCGCTTGGGGCCTCTTGTGTGGCGAGAGGTGGTAGATGGACCTGTAAAGTAGCATTTTGAAACACTCTGTCACACACACACACACACACTCACGAACATTCACTCGAACGAGGTCCCAAATCTTCCACAGTGCAAGGCTTGTTCTGATAGACTTTTCCTTTGAGCATACCTCAAAGGAATAAGCCTGGTGGTGTCAGAACCGGCAACTGTGATGGCCAAAGCCCCTTTGAAATTACCTTGTTGCTGAAAAAGGACTCAATTTCTGCTATGCTCCTTACCAATGTGTGACACGTTGCTCCATCTTGCAAACGGAGATTAAATGTCGCGATGGCTGTCTGGCGCATACCTCATCACTCCGATGTGGGGGCATCCCGACTTGTTCGAAGCTCCATATACTGAGGAGCGCATTGCACGTTGTTTTGTTATTACAGGATATTCGGGGCCTCTTTCGAGTGAATCTCCCTGTATATATATATATATATACACACACACACACATACATACATATATCTAATCTATCTATTGCACATAGCTTAAGCATAAGTATCATTAAGGCATGAAAATGTAGTATACTATCTTTGTTTTTCTTCTCTAGTCTGCCTGGTACTAACGAGCTGTGATAAGAACAAGGAACACATCTCTTCTCTGTCAGATAAGATTCAATGTTTGACCTGTCTGGGGATATTTAGTACCAGGATCCTTAACGAGCTACAGCAGAACCATAAATCTTGTCAAAGTTGTAAGTGCAAATTAGACCAACAGCAATGGCAACAAAACTTGATTAAAGCTAGAGAATGACAGTATAAGAGAATACCAATTGACAATATTTTTTAGATGATCCATATACACAAGCCAGTAGTCAGTTTATGGGGTCTCCGGCCTGTGTCCCTCGATTTTTCCACAGATATATTGACGCACAATAAAGGAGGACTTGTGAGGAATGTATCTTATCTCTATCTTCTTTGTATAGAGCTTTATCTGTTATTATTGTAACACTATTTGCTTTTCACTGATATATACAATATTGTTGTGATGTTGTGTAATATTACTTAGTTTTGCTAATTTACACTATATTTTACCATATTTAGTTAACTAAGTAATTGCTTTTTAAGATTGTGTGTGTATGTGTTCAATGACATAATATAACACCATTCAGGCTACCGCATACAATTTTCTACTTTTAACTGACTAAAAATAATAAAACAGTGAATATGGCAAGTACAAAAATTTGGACACCCTTTTTTAAAAAAGCTGTCTGATAGGGCATAACAAAAAGAAATGCAATCCGGAAGTTATTAAGGCCCAAAAGGTTGACTGAAGGTTAGGTTTTCAATTAGTCAGGTGAAGCCAATTCCACAGTGGAACAAAATACTCTGTTCCTTCTAACCTCTCCGGTTGTGATTGTTGTCCTTTCTTCTTTTAACAAAGAATCAGGAGCTTCTCTAAGCAAAAGCTATCAAAGCATTTGAAAATGAAAGTAATCCAGTCTTACAAAGCAGAGGAAAACAACTCTAAATGTTTCCAACTAGCAATTTCAACTGTTGCAAAATGGAAATTACATGGAACTGTTGAAGACAAGGCAAGATCTGGAAGACCAAGAAAAATCTTGGCTAGTACTGCCCAAAAATTGGTTAGATCTGCAAAATGGAACCCAGAGATCACTGCAAACAACCTGCTGAAAAGTTTACATAACAATAGAGTAGTAGTTCACAGGTGCACGGAACAGCATTGCTTACACAACAATGATCTACATGAGAGAATTGTCACAAAGAAACCTTTTTTATGACTCATCACAAAAGTCCTTGTCTAAAGAATGCAAAACACAACCTTAAGTTTCAATAATAACTTTTTGGAACCTCGACCTTTGGACTGATCAAATGAAAATTTAACTATTCAGCCACAGCCTCACAAGATACTGTAACTTCCATTTTTAACATCATTTCTGACAGTTGAAATTGCTAGCTGGAAGCATTCAGAGTTTTGTTTTGTTTTTTAAATAGCCTTTTCCTGCTTTATAAGAGTGAATTAGAGCATTATTCATTTTCAAATGCTCAGACAGCTACTAGAGGAACCTATGGTTGTTGAAAGTAAAGAGAATAGTCACAACCTGAGAGGTTAAAAGGGACACAGTATGGGGTAGATTTTCAAACTGCGCGAATTGGCGTACTTTTGCTGGCGCATCAGGCGCAAGCTAAAGTACGCGGGATTTTAGCGTATCCGCTAAAATCCTGGATCGGCGCGCGCAAGGCTATCGATTCTGTATAGCCGACGTGCGCCGAGCCGCGCAGCCTACCCCCGTTCCCTCCGAGGCTGCTCCGAAATCGGAGCGGCCTCAGAGGGAACTTTCTTTTGCCCTCCCCTCACCTTCCCCTCCCTTCCTCTACCTAACCCACCCGCCCGGCCCTGTCTAAACCCCCCCCTTACCTTTGTCGGGGGGAGACGTAAATCCCCGCGCGCCGGGACGCAACCTGGGGCGGGTACGGACCGCCCCGGGCCGTAACCACGCCCCCGGACCCGCCCCCAAAACGCCGCGCCGCCCGGGCCCGCCCCCGACACGCCCCCTCGCCAAACCCCGGGACTTACGCGAGTCCCGGGGTCTGCGCGCGCCGGTAGGCCTATTGAACATAGGCGCACCGGCTAGCAGGGCTCTGAAAATCCACCCCTATTTGTTCAACTAATTGAAGGCTTAACAATTCGATCAACTTTTGAGGCCTTTTGAACAACTTTTTTTTTTAAAGTAGCAATGAATCTAATGTCTAACCTTTTGCACATAGCCTATTTACTTTATTTTCACTTGATAATTTCCTTAAATTTAGTGATGGGTAGGTCAATCCCAATGAATGATTATACATCTCTGCCAGATGGAGATGAAGCAAAATCTGACATCACAGCTATATAGTCCCGTCCCGACATCAGCCCACCAGTATTCTATGAAAAAGCCAAACTGTGGACAAACCTGATTAAATTTGAACATTATTAGCAACAGGCAACATTCGTGTTTCTCAACCAAGCGGAACAGTGAGCTCAGCCAAAAGAAGGAACATATCTAGCAAATTAAGAGCTAGAGAAGCCACTTACCAGTTATCAACAAAGAGCAGGAATCATACTCTGCATCTCTTGCCCTAAGAAAGCTAACCATAAACTCCAAATCCAGCAGCTGAAGGCAGGTCTGGGATTGACCTACCCATCACTAATGAAAGGAAATTATCAGGTAAGTAGTAATTTCTCCTCTTAGTGTTCATGAGATCAATCCCAATGAGTGGGATGTAAAAAAACTAATACTGAAAAGGGCAGGAGGCTGCCAATGGCCCAGTCAAAACTGCCTGTACAAAAGCGGCTTCCTCCCTAGCCCTAATATCCAAGCAATAATGCTTGGATGAGGTGTGCAAAGATAACAATATTTCCGCTCAGCAAATTTCAGCAGGCGACAACATACGAAGCTCTGCCCATGATACAGCCTGAGCCCTAGTGGAATGTGGTCTAATCTACTTCAGTAAGGCAAATTCAGTCGCCAAACAGGATGCTATAATGACTGCCTTAATCCAGCAGGCAATTGTTGCCCACATTGATGGTGCTCCCTGTTTATGGCCACCATGGAGAACAACAGATGATCAGTCTTCCGAACACTCTTAGTCACCTCCAAGTAGCACAGTAAATGACGCTTGACGTCCAAGGAACGCTAAAGGCAGTACTCAGCTTCATCTTTGTTCCTGTCCACAGCAGGCAGAAAAATGGACCGATTCAAATGGAAGACCAAAACCATATTGTGCAAAAAGAAAGGCACAGTCTGAAGCTGAACCGCACCTGGAGTCATACGTAGAAAAGGCTCACGGCAGAAAAGAACTTGCAGCTCAGGGACTTGACAAAGCAGATTGCTACCAGAATGACCGTCTTCAAAGTAGCCCAAACGAAAGAGTATGCAGCGGTCAAAAAGTCAGACCTGCCAAGAACCCGAGGACCAAGTTAAGATCCTACACAAAGGCACCAGAAGCTGCAACAGGGGGGCGAAGATGTTTAGCTTCCCACAAGAAATGGCACATGTCTGGATGGGAAAACAAAGGCTCTCCATTGACTCTTCCCCTGTAACAAGCCAGTGCCGCAACTTGAACCTTCAAGGTATTAAGGGCCAAATCGTTAATCAAGCTGTCCTCTAAACATTCCAAAATCAAAGGAATATCCATCTTGAGTGGTTGAGTACCTTGCTCAGAACACCAGGCCTCAAAGACTCTCCAAACTCGAATGTAAGATAGAGAAGTAGAAAATTTCTGGGCCTGAAGAAGAGTGGAAATTACAGAATGTGAATAACCATTCTTCAACAGTTTAGCCCTTTCAATGGCAAAACCATAAGACAGAACCGACCTAGATCCTCGTAGCAGATCTGTCCGAGATGGTGGCCAGAGGGGCTGCCCATCAGAAGTCTCTGGAGATCAGCGTACCACGGTCTTCGAGCCCAATCCGAAACCACTAAAAGGACAGTGTTGGTTTCACTTGCAATCTTCTGTACCAGCTTGCCTAACAAAGGCCAAGGCGGAAACACATATAACAGGGCACCATGTGGCCTCTCCTGAATGAGAGCGTCTATGCCCATTGATTTTGGGTATTGCTTGTGCATGAAGAAGCCTTCACACCCAGGGAACCACTTCTAATGTGGCAGTCATCAACCCCAGGACCCGAAGATAAGACCACATGGTCAGACGAACAAAGATTTTATTTATTTATTTTATTTAACAGTTTTTTATACCGACCTTCATAGTAAATTACCATATCGGATCGGTTTACAATTTAACAAAGGGAAAAAACAAGAGTAACAAATTCACGTAAACGAAAGATAACAATAAGTAGGAATAAGTCAAAGTTACAATCAACAGGGGGAGAGAACTTGGAAGCTTGCAACAAGCTGGAAAGAAGATAGGCCGGTAAAAGAAATTTTACCGTAGAGTGTACAAATTAAAAACTTAAGGATGGTGCTTTAACCTTAAGATACGCAAGGATCGGACTTGCAGCATCAACGAGTGGATCCGAGACTCCAGTAGAAACAATCTGCCCTGCCTTGTATCGAATCTAACCCAGAGATATTCCAGGGTCTGAGACTGCTGCAAATTGCTCTTGGCCAGATTCACTACCCAGTCTAGATCCTGTAGCAAGAAAACTACCCTGCGGGAAACGCAAAGACTCTCTTCCAATGTCTTGGCTCGAATCAACCAGTTGTCCAGATAGGGATGAACTAGAATGCCCTCTTTGCGAAGGGCCACCACTACTACTAGCATGACTTTGGAAAAGGTCCTGGGCACTGTGGCTAGTACAAAAGGCAAGATCTGAAACTGGTAATGATGATCCAGGATGGTAAATTGGAGGAACCATCAATGTTCCGGAAGGATGGGAAAATGCAGATACGCCTCCTTCAGATCCAGAGACGTGAGGTACTCCCCTGCTTGAACTGTCATTATGACAGAGCGCACTGTTTCCATCCTGAAATGTGTGATCCGTAAATGTCGGTTGACTCCTTTGAGATCCAGTATGGGCCAAAACAACTCTTCCTTCTTGGGCACGACAAAATTAATGGATTATCGGCCCATATTTCACTGCGATTCGGGAATGGGAATCACTGCATTTAGAATCAACAGACGTAATGTCGCTTCCACTTCTACCCTCTTCTGAGAGAAGTTGCATGGAGAGACCGTGAAGGCATCCAGAGGAATGCAAAGAAATTCTAGAGCATAGCCATTCCAAACCACTTTGAGAACCCACTGATCCGAAGAAATCTGGGTCCACCTGTGATAAAACTAGGATAGACAACCACCTATCTCCAGCACCACAAGGTGAGCCTGCAAACCTACATTGGGAAGACCGAGGGGCTCCGCCTCCGGAATCTGTATCCTTTCAAGGATCTCGAAGGCAAAAGGACTGAGGATCTGCAGAAGGTACAGGATCTCTGAGATGAACCTCCCCCTTAAAAAGCCGAACGTCTCAAGAGCGGCTACTTGCCAGGGAAAATGACTTATCCTCTGGCAAATGCAGGATCTGGTTCTTTCCCCATTTACTTGCCATTTTTTCCAATTCACTGCCAAACAAAAGCGAGCCTTTGAAAGGCAGTTTAGTCAGATTAGACTTTGAAATAGTACCTGCAGACAAGTTGCACAGTCACAGCTGTCGCCTGGCCACAATAACTGCAACAGCTCCTCTGGCGGCTGTGAGTACCAAGTTACAGCCTGCATCAGTCAAGAAGGTGGCCCCAGGTTCCTCCAATTGTCCTAAATCGGACACAACACCTTTCTTCTTTCTTTTTTACTCACAGACAGTCCCCCAAAGGGAAATACATGTCCATCATTTGCTGGAGACGGAGAATATTGGTGGGCTGATGTTGGGTCGGGACTATATAGCCATGATGTCAGCTTTTGCTCCATCTCCATCTGCTGGCAGAGATGCATAACCCACTTATTGGGATTGACCTACCTGAACATTAAAGAAAATAGTAACTTTGCATTAAAAATTGCCTTGGTATTTGTTTGTACCTATAATTTGCTCCTTTCTTTCTCCAAAGAGCTTCTGCCTTTTTGCTTAGATAGGAAAAATTAATAGAACCTCTCGTCCCAATAATATTGGAAGTAAACAAAAACAAACAAATGAATAGAATTTCTATAGTTTCTGCACAAACCTTTTCTGGGAGCTGAGATTCTACTTCTTTCTTCAGTCTTCTTAATAAAAAGGGTCGTAGAACTTTGTGGAGGCGCCGAATAATCAGGATAGTCTCTTCCTCATTTAAGTCCACCTGCAGAAGTAGGCAGACATGATTATTCTGCAGAAATATACAATTTATTGCAGAATGCTAGATTGAAAAGTAATCTGCATTTTTTATGACTATGAAACAGCCATGTAAATCAAATATAGCACCTATTGAAAAGTCAATTAAAAAATTTAAATGATTAAATAAATGTATCTACAGCTTGGAAGTTAAAACGGAGTTGTCTAAGCCAACCATGAGGTAACTTTCAAAAAGATTTAAGCGCATAAATGGGCTTTTGAAAATTGCTACGATATATACTATTTTACTTATGGAACTCCTTTGAAAATTACCTCCTAAAATTCTTAAACCACCTCTGCTTCTCACTGCATAACCATGAAATGAACTGATCTGTGCTCAAAATCCAGACTGTCAAGTCTTTGTGGCAGGGGCCGTACCATCATGTAATATGTTCTGAGCATAGCTAGTATTGCCTCGTAAATAAAATTGTATGCTTAGCCCTTCAGTTTCACTCCAAGAAGCAAAACTCCCATGCTACTTTTAGAATGAGCTTTCTTGTGGAATATTTTCCCTTCCAGAAGGAAATTCAGATCTTGGCAAAAAAATGTGTTATCTTGAATTTGTGCAGGCAAATTGATCTGCAGGCATTTTTTGCTTTCTTTGCCCAACTTGGCCCTAAGAGTTGTCTGGTAACCAAACTGCAAGAACACAATAAGCATGGACAAACACACATAAAAATCTGTGATTTTTAATATAATCTTTTAAACCAGAAAAAATGCACACACACACACACACAACTATTGCACTAATTAACTATTACAACTTATCCAGAATGTGGAAGCACACCTATTGGATGCAAAATGATCTCTCTCCTGTATTAAAGAGCCTTCATTGGGTCCCTTGTCAGCCACTGCCTCATTTTTAAAACTATGATTTTCAAGCTCCTGAATGGCAGTAGACTAGCTTTTTTAAGAAACAAATTACCACATTATGCTACTTTTCAAGCTCTTTATTTATTTATTTATTTAAGTTTTTTTATATACCAACATTCAAGACAGTAGTCCCATCATGCTGGTTCACAAGAAACAGGTGTGCAAAAAACTTTACAATTTGAACAATGGTGCAGAAAAGCAGTTACATGTAACAGGGAATCAATAACTAGGAGTAAGAAGGAAAATGAAGATCAGATAATTATATATATATATATATATAATAACATTATAAGAGGTGGCTATTAATGCTATTACTAGCGAAGAATGTTGATTGGAGGAGGTTAAGTAATGTTGGAGTTAGGAAAGGCCTTACATTACTTTGTAATGTAAGCCTTATTAATTATAACTTCCCTCGCCAAAGATAAATTGCCCGACACTAGTTCCCAATCTGGAGTCTGTGAGACTATCACAGGAGATCCGCCAGAAAGGAGGTAAGAAAGTACAAATGCTGAGAACAAGAGCAGGCTGACCTTACCTGTGATGAGTTCAGCTCTAAGGCTCCTGCTGCCTAATCCTTACTGCCCTTGGCGGACATTTGGGGGGTAACCTGGATACAGCGGCAATTACTACCCTTTACAGACACATGGGGTAACCTGCACAGAGTGGCAGTTGCTGACATGGGAAGCTTGCAGGGCAGACGGGACAGATTGTTTGGTCTTCTTCTGCCAATAATACTATGTTATTTAAACCCATTGCCTAATCCCATTTTGAGAGGAAGATTGTAGCCTCAAGAAGCCCAAATCAGCATGGAGAGGAGGTGGAGAAGAGTGAGTGATGGGCCTACAAGGAATCTGAAGCTATGCAGAAAGGAGGAGAGGAAGCGCACTGCCATCAGCACCTTCAACCAGAGGCAGCAGCAAGCAGGGTGATGACCCCTGGCAGATATGCTCTGGCTATCCTGTTGGACTGTCAGTGAAGGAAAAAAGCTGCACTGTGGGAGTTGAGGGAACAGTATGCCCATGGCGGGAGTTGGAGGAAAGCAGGGTGGGAGGGAAGGGGCCACAGTGGAATCAGCCCACAGAAGAGAGTGGAGAAGGGTCATAGGGAGGCGAGGGCAAGAGGAAGAGGATAGAAGTGAAAGCACTTGGAAAGAAGAGGAGGGCACGGATTGATATAAACTGTTTGGCATCTTATGAGGTGCCTTAAACCTGCTGCTGTCACTAATGTTTTACTGAGATATTTGTATCTATGAGTGTCTTGAAAATGATACTACAACTTATTGTGGTGCTGAGATGTTTGTATTCTTAATAAGTACTGCGTTCATTTTACTGAGATTTGTTATATTTTTAAGTCTTGTTGATTTATTTCCTTACTGAAGGTTCCATCAGAGTGTATGCTACTTTTCAAATATGTTGTATCTTGCCTTGGGTGAATTTTTTATTTAAGAAGGCAGGGAATACATCCAAATAAATAAATAAATAAATATGAGAACATTTTGAATGGGGCCATGGGGAGAGGGAAGGAGAGAAGGTGGGAAAGGACCAGGGGAGGAATCACAAGAGGAAGTGGACAGAAGACAAAAGCACTCAGGAAGGAGTCATGAGAGAGGGAAGCCACTTGATAAGGAACCCTGGGGGCAGTGGGTCAGTGCAGCACTCGGAAAGGAGCCATGGAGAAAAGGCAGGGGGGAATAAGGAAGGAGCACAGGAGTGGAAGCACTCAAGAAGAGGCTTTGAGGGGGAGGACCAGGGAAGGGGCCATAGGAGGGAGAGGACAGAAGGGAAGGCTTTTTTGTTTTAACAAGCTTTTGCTGATATGTGACAAAGTTTTCAGGAGAAGATATGCTCTTTGACCTTGAGGCAATTGTGTTGTATTATGTCAATGCTGATTTATTTATGTACCTTTTATGGATGCTTTTATGTTAGCTGAATTGGAGCCATAGATGGGGGCAACCGAGGCAGGAGGGAAAGCACTCAGGAAGAGCTCATATAAGGAAAGCAGGAGGGACAGAATCAGAGAAGAGGCTACAGAGAGGAAAGAGCAGGAGGGAGAGCAGCAGAAAGAGTAAGTGGAGGGAAGCAGGGCAGGAAGGAAGACGAATCAGGAAGGGGCCATGCAGGGAACAGCATTCAGTAAGGGACCTTAAAGGAAAGGCAGGAGGGAGAACACAATATATATCAGATACCATTCCTTATTTAATGATTCTGGAGTGCATATTTTTTATTTCATTAATCCGTTTTCTGCATGACATTTAACTGCATGTAAAAATTAAAGTTATTCATGTGGTAGTCTGAAAAACATTTGGAGGCCGAAAAGAAGGTCCATGCTCCCCAAAACATTGGAAATCTCTAGCTAAGATTAGGGGCAGGGCAGTCTTTTGTTTAGCTCAAAGATACCAGCATAACATGCCCTTTTTGAAGGACAGGTCTTTGGCAACTATGGGGCCAATGTAATAGGACCCATGTTGAAATCGGTGCTATTTTTCTGTGTGTTTTTATTAGCATGCACGACAAAAGCAGGCATCTCCACGGGACATAAGAGGACAGTATGCAAATGAGATATGTGCAAAAAACCTGCAGAATACCTAATAAACACATAAAGAACCGATGAAGAAAGCTGCGGGAAAAACAGGCACTAAAAAGGAGCTACTGGAAAAACGTTGCAGAGTCATTTCCATTGATTTCAAATTACTACTATTCGAAAACAAATTGTTTCAGCTCCTACCACTTTGGCCCTTTTACTCCATTGCTGGCATTAGTGTGGTTGCGATTCTGTGCAGCCTTTTCCTTGCCGGGCATTCGGGGCCACTCAGCATGGATCAGCCCCACCGGGAGAGAGCAGGAGCTGTGATGGATGGACTGGCGATCTCCGGGGTCTATAGACGAGCACCAACACCCGCAGACACAGCATCACCGGGACTGGGACCAAAAGTCACCGAAGTGGTAGGAGCAATCACAATCAACAAGCCCCAGGTGCCTCCAAACAGGCACTTTCACTTAACTCCTGCCCTGACCCAGGTGCTAAAAATCCTCCTTAAAAAACCTACACTAACCGTTCTCCCTGCTAGTGCGGCTCCCTCCATAGCCCGTGAATGGATAATTGCCTCCTTTAGATGCCATTTGCATGCACTCGCGCAAAACCTGTTTTTTTGAGCAGGTTTGTGCTTCATTTTTTGCATGCAGAATGCTTTATTACATGCACGTGTAAGATCAGCATGGGAAAACCCATGCAATTACATGCGCAAATACCTGCAGCAAGATGTGCGCAGCCTATTACATTGGCTCCCTATATGTTATTCCGAAATATCATCAAGATCTAGCTCTTTGAACAGGTCTTTTTATATATTTTTAATCACGTTTCTCAATTCAAAGTATCTGATATGTGCCCATTTATCAATAATCTTACTTAGGGTAAAGCAGAAGGTAGTCAAATCCAATGTATGTTGTCTCCCTTAATTTCAATTTTGTCCAAACTCAAAACATGCAACCCCAAATGACTTTGCATCATATAGATTTGATACTAATCCATAATTATCTCCCACTTGTTTATTACAGAGAACAGCAAGCATCCTGCATTGATTTTTAACACCATGTCTTCCCTTCAGAATCCTTTTTGATCAGGCAGCACCAGCTCTGGCACCAGCGCAATTGATCTTGCTAGAATAGCCGTCTGCATCTTAATGTCTAGATTCAACTCAATGTTGCCCAAAATTAATTGGCCATAAGATTTTTCCCATTTTGGAATTGTAATAATACTTTATTCATTTCCTGGGAGAAAAAGACAGACATGTTGTAGCCTTTTAATTATACATTCATATATACACCTACCCACCCAGACATATATATATATATATATATATATATATATACACACACACACATACATACATACATATATATATTTCTTAATGGTGCAAGTAATTCAAATTTCAAAATTTTATAAAACTTTAGGTCAAGGCCATCCAGCCCTGAGGCATTGCCCAGTTTAAAACTTTTTATTATTCTATACATGTCAGTGTCCAATACTGGTGTATTCAACTGTTCCAACTGTTTTTGGTTTATCACTAGAAACATCAAACCTTTAAAAAAAAAATAGAAACAGAAATCTGACAGCAGAAAAAAACCATATGGCCCATCTAGTCTGCCCATCCATCTAATTTTTCTATCCCTTACAATTCCAATCACTCCCTCAGAGATCCCCTGCATCTATCCCATGCTTTCCTGATTCAGATATTGTTTCTGCCTCCACCACCTCCACTGGGAGGCTGTTCTATGCATCCACTCCCCTCTCTATAAAGAAATATTTCCTAAGATTATTCTTTCATCCCATGACCTCTTATTGTAAAGTCTCCTTTCCATTGAAAGAAGCTCACCCTTCCTGTGCATGGAAACCTTTGAAATATTTAAATATCTGTATCATATCTCCCCTATCTTGTATTTACTCTCGGGTGTACATGTTTAGATCTTTGAGTCTATTCCCATATGCTGTAGAGCAAAGACCACTGATTTTCAGTAGCTATCCTCTGGACCAAGTCCAACCGGTTTTTATCCTTTTGAAGGTGCGGTCTTCCAGAACTGTATACACTATTCCAAATGAGGTCTCAGCAGGGACCTACTGATTACATGGGCAATATCACCTCCCTTCTTATCCTGACCATTTCTCTCCCTATGCTGCCAAGCATCTTTCCAGCTTCTGCCACTGCTTTATCCACCTGTTTATCCATTTTAAGATTATCAAATTCAGTCACCCCCAGATCCCACTCCTCTTTTGTGCTTAGATTAATTTCACCTTCAATACTGTACTTCTCTCTTGGGGTTTTGCAGCCCAAATGCATTACTCTGCATTTTTAGATTAAATCTTAGCTGCTAGTCTCTAGACCATTCTAAATTCCCCTGCCTTTTTATTATACAATTCACTATAATATTCTGTGAAGATTTTTATCGTATCTGCTGTAAGATGTTGCAATTTATCTGTTTTATCTTATATCTATGTTTTACCTGCTTTATCAGAATTTTATTTACTTTGTTTCCATGTCTAAACATTGTTTGCCTGTAGAAATGCATACACTGTGAGCTTTCTAATGCAATAAATGGTGATAGTGCATATGCTAAAACTTTATTGCTCTGTAGTCATCTGAGCTATATGTTTCACTCACTAGGACTATTTAATTTCAACATTTTTATTTCCATTTTTTTCTGCATAGACACAAAAGCTATTATATTCCCTCTAATTACAGTTTAACCTGATTCTGAAAGCAAGGTTGAGATCACATCTGATGCCTAATTTTAAAAAACCATGGAGTGGTATATAAATAGTCTCAATCAATAATAAATAAGGATACCAGATTAAATAAATAATATGAATACAAATTAAATACATTTTTGTTAAAAAAAATAATTAAAAGGGGTAAAGTTTTAATAAAACAAAAAGCACACTAACAACTTTTCAGTACATTTAATGATTCATGAGCTAAACACAAAAATATACACAGAGTATTTAAACACCCAACATGGCCATGTTTCAACATACAAGTCTGTATCAGGGGTGACATTATCAAAAATTATCTCTTGTGCCTATGATTATACAAGGAGAAATTACTACTTACCTGATAATTTCCTTTTCCTTAGTACAGACATGTGAATCCAAAACCAGTGGGTTATGCACCTCTACCAGCAGATGGAGACTGAGTAAAGCTGATATCACAGTATATATATACACCCCTGCAGTGACATCAGCCCACAAGTATTCTCTACAGCCAACTGTGGACAAACTAGCAAAACATGATTATGAACAGATAACCATTCCAGCACTCAGCCAACAGGAAAACAGTGAGCTCAGACAGAGAGTGTAATAATACTGTTCTAGGGACTGGATTGACACTTACCAGTACTCCCTGGAACCCACAGCCATGCAGAAGGACCATAGCACAACCATTCGGTAGCCAAGAGTAGGAAGTTGGAGTCACCTGTCTGTACTAAGGAAAGCAAATTTTCAGGTAAGTAGTAATTTCTCCTTTCTTAGAGTACAGACAGGTGAATCTAAAACAAATGAGATGTATCAAAGCTACTCTTGAACAGGGCAGGAGGCTGCTCACTGTCCAGTCAAAACTGCATGTGGGAAGGCTGCATCCTCCTGGGCCTGCACATCCAGGCAATAATGTATGGAAAAGGTGTGTAACGAGGACCACGTCGCAGCTCGGCAAATGTCGGCAGGAGACACAAATCTAACTTATGCCCATGATGCTGATTGAGCCCAAGTGAAATGAGCCCTAACCTGACTAGGCAACAGCTGCTCAGCATCCACATACACGGCCATGACTACCTCCTTAATCCAGCGGGCTATTGTAGACCATGACATCAGCTCACCCTGTTTACAACCACCATTTAGAACAGCCAGCCGGTCCATCTTTCTGAGAGGTTCAGAAACTTCTAAGTACCTCAAGATATGCCTTTTGACATCCAAGGGCCATAACAGGCGATATTCCTCCACATCTCTTGCCCTGTCCAGAGACAGCAGGGAAATAGTCTGATTCAAGTGAAAATCAAAGACTACTTTTGGCAAAAAAGGAAGGAACAATATCGCCCCAGGAGGTCATGCGTAGAAACGGCTCCCAGCAAGACGAGGCTTGTAGTTTGGATACTCAATGCGCAGAACAAATTGCCACAAGAAACATAGTTTTTAAGGTCAGTAATCTCAAGGAACGATTACTCATTGGTCAAAAGGAGGAACCCGCTAAAAAATCCAAAACTAGATTAAGACGCTTACAAGGGCACCGTAATGGCAAGGGAGGGCAAACATGCTTCACCCCTTTTAAGAAATGGGCCACATCTGGATGAGCCGACAAGGGTCCACCATTCAGCTGATCTCGGAAACAAGCGAGAGCCGCCACCTGTATCTTTAAGGAATTAAGGGCTAACCCTTTACTCAATCCATCCTGCAAAAATTCCAAAATGAGCAGAATCTTAACCAAACAAGGAAGTGCCACTCAATATTCACACAGCCTCAAATACACGCCAAACCCACACATAGGCTAAGGAAGTAGAGAACTTTCTCGTATCAAGGTGGCATCATCGCAGCAGAATATCCACGCTTCAGCAAGTGAGCCCTCTCTAGGGCCATGCCGAAAGACAAAATCGATTCAGATCTTCGTGAAGAACACTGTGCCGGAAACCAGAGGGGAGAGTCCACCAGAAGCCTTCACAGATCTGCATACCAATATTTCCTGGGCCAATCTGATGCCACTAGAAGCACCATCCCCCCCCCCTCTGACTCTTGACCCTCCAAATCATACTGCCCAACATGGGCCACAGAGGAAAAGCATACAGCAGCTTGCCCTCCAGCCACTCCTGCACAATGGCATGGAAGCCCAAGGACTTTGGCTCCCTCCTGCGGCTGAAGAATCGAGGAACCTTCGCATTCTGAGAAGTTGCCAGCAGGTCCAGAAACAGAATGCCCTCAGTGATCCACTATTAGCTAGAACGCCTCGTTTGACAATTCCCATTCTCCTGGATCCAGACTCTGCCTGCTGAGAAAGTCTGTTTTTCATTGTCTTTTCCTGAAATATGTGAGTCCAAGATTCCCTGAAGATGTACTTCTGCCCATTCCATAAGTTGGGCTATTTCCTGTAACATTTGCTGTCTCTTGGTTCCTCCTTATTGATTGATGTAAGCCACCATCGTTGCATTGTCCGACATTATCCAGACCGCTCGACCCCGCAATCTGTTGCCGAACCATAAGTATGCTAACTGGACTGCAAGTGCTTCCAGCCAATTGCTGTTCCAGAGAGACTCTTCTCCATTCCAGCACCCTTGCGCTGTCAGCTCCTGACAGTGATGTCCCTAGTCCTGGAGACTCGCATCTGCTGAGAGTACTAGCCAGTCTGGTGGTCTTAGGGAAAACCCCTTTCTGAGATGATCTGCTCTTAACCACTACTGTAGCTGAGAGCAAACCTCTACTGGCAGGTGGAGCCGAAACGAATAGCCTTGAGACTGTTGGCTCCAACGAGACAGCAGAGTGTGCTGAAGAGGACGCATATGCGTTCTCGTCCATGGCACCATCTCCAGGGTAACCACCATCAATCAGAGCACCTGAAAACAGGACCACTGTCCCGAGCGCACTGTGTTCATCAAAGGATGCACCTGCATCATCAGCTTCTGAATATGGCCCTCTGGCCGGAACACCCTGCCCTGTCTGATATCGAACTGGGCACCGAGATACTCTAGCGACTGTGATGGCTGAAGATTGCTCTTGGCCAGGTTCACAACCCAACCTATTTCCTGCAACAAGGAGATCACCTTGCGTAAGATCCGAAGGCTCTGCTCCAGACTCTTGCCCCAAATCAACCAGTCATCCAAGTACGGGTGGAGTAGGATCATACTAGGATCCCATCTTTTCTCAACTCCACCACCATCACCATCATAACCTTGGAAAAAGTTCTGGGTGCAGTGGCCAAACGAAAAAGTAGTACTCAAAACTGATGACAATGTCCCAAAACTGTGAAATTCTAAAATTGTTGATGCTCTAGTTGGACGGGAATATGCAGGTATGCCTCGGACAGATCCAGAGAAGTCAGGAACTCCCCCAACTGTATTGCCATTATCACTGAACACAAGGTTTCCATGCAAAAATGAGTCACATGCAAATGATGGCTGACTTTGAGATCCAGGATGGGATGAAACGAGTGAAATAAATGGAATATCGGCCCGAAATTACTTGAGACGTGGGCACTGGAACCACAGTAACCTCCACTGCCTGTCTCTTCTGCTGAGAGCTGCAGGGATACACCAGGAACATTGCAAAATTCCAGTGCATAGCCATCCCTTATCACTTCCAGCACCCACTGGTCTTGTGATCTTGATCTACCTCCGATAAAAAAGAGAGAGGCGAACTATCTCCTTTTCCCAGAGGTAGGTTAGCATTCTTTCATTGGGAGGTTGGGGATGCTCCACTACTGGAGGCCCAGCAAGGAATCAGCTGTCCTTTTCAGTGTCCTGGCAGCGGCGATAGTGTCGCAGGTGAGCGTCCTGGTGGGAGCCATGCCAAACAGCAGCTGATGTTCGGCATGTGGAGAAGCACACGTGCCTCGCGTGAAATGGCCTTTGTTCCTGCTGCCTCTCTGGCAGAGAGAGCATCTCAGAACACCTACAAGAGTGTTGAACAGGCATCGAGTCACCATGGGGACCATGGGGGATGCTAATTCAGCTGCAGACCGGTTCATCCAGGAATGGCAGCCATTTTAGCTTCCTTTGCAGCAGCAGCAGCAGCAGCAATTGAGAAGGCAGGATGAGAGGGAGCCCTCCCCCCAACGCTGTCCCCAGTCGATGGGAAACCCACAGAGGCCCGGGGACCCTGGGAACCTCTGTCTGAGGATGAGGAGAACCTCCTGGGGCAGGATCCTAATGATTCAGCAGGATTTTCTTCGGTTTTTGCGCTGCTTCTCCACAAAGCATACCTCGCCAGGAAGTCCGCGGGTCGACGCCTTTCCAGGATTGAGGACCCATAGGATCTGCGTCCTACCAAATGGCCCAAAAGGGCGCAGGCGAGTGAGTCGTCCAGAGTTCGATGAATCCTGAGTCAGGCTATGCATTCGGAGAACACAACCGAGTCCTCGGGAGAGTCAGATAATGGGGAGCGTCTGATGGAGGACCCTTTGCGGGTGGAATCTTCACCAGAAGATCAGGATCTGGATGATGGACAGGGCCGGGTCCCAGCTGTGGAAGAGGATGGTGCTATGGTGATGGCTCGTTTTCACAGGGAAGAATTGTGGCCCTTGATTCCATATGTCCTTAAGGAACTGGGAATCAAGGAACCAAGAGCTGGGAATCATGGAACCAAGAGAAGAATCTGATCATGAAGAGCTGGACCCAGTCATGTAGGGCTTGAGAGGTCCGGCGAAGGCTTTCCCATTTCATGTTGTTAAAGCTGGCGATCTGGGAGTGGGAGACTCCAGACACCAGTTTGAAGGTCGGTAGAGCTATGGATAAGTTATATTCATTACTGGAGTAAACACTGAATCTTTAAGGTGGATGCCTCAGTGTTGGCTGTTACGAAGAAGTCAACTATTCCTGTGGCTGGTTCTGCTGTGTTTAAAGATATGCAAGACAGGAAGGGCAATGTCAGAGTTGGAGGTTAAGCAGGCTGAGCGGCTGAAGGCTGTGGTGGCCTATGGAGCAGATGCGTTATATGACCTCATCTGAATGTCCTCCAGGACTGTGACATGTGCAGTCTCGGCCAGATGGCTCCTTTAGTTGCGAACTGGTCGGCGGATGTTTTGTCTAAGTCTCAGCTAGGAGTATTACACTTTAAGGGGAAGCTGCTTTTTTGAAAGGACTTAGAAGAGCTCGTGAAGCAAATGGATGAAAATAAAGGACATAAGTTGCTTGAGGATACTCTGTGGCTCGCTTTCGAGTGAATTGGCAGTTTTGGCAGAATTGGGTTTCGAGAGGGACATTATGATTCCCAGGGTGTGGGATTACCTGCAGGTTCTCTGGTCCATGGCTTCCACAGTGGAATTGGTTCCTTAGGCTTTTGCCCATATGAGACCACTGCAGAGTGTATTGCATTTCTGATGGGATCGCTGTCAGAGAACTTTCATCTTCTGTTGCTTCTTACGGAAGTAGCCAGGTCAAGTCTCTCATGGTGGTTTGGTCGTGACCATTTAAGTTGGGATGTAGCCTTGGAGGTTCCAAACTGGATAGTGGTCACAACCGATGCCAAGCTCCGGTTGGGGGCTGTGTGCCAGACTCAGTTGGCATAGGACCACTGGTTGTCGGACGAGGCAGCATGGTCTACCAATCGCTTAGAAAGGAGAGCAGTACACCTCACGTTGCATGCCTTTCTGCCTTTTTTTTTTTTTTTACTGGACCCACCGGTAAGACTTTTATCGGACAATGTGATAACAGTGGCTTATATCAACCGTCAGGTTGTACCAAGAGTCATGCGGTGGCTCAGGAGGCCCAGGAGTTAATACGCTGGGCAGAGCAACATCTGGAATTATTAGTGGCTTCTCACTTAGCCAGGATAACCAATGTGCAAGCCGATTTTCTCAGTCATCAACAGCTGGATCCCAGGGAGTGGGAGTTGTCGGAGGAAGCAATGTGGCTTATCTGTCCCAGGTGAGGTGTTCCCTGCCTAGACATGATGGCAACTCAAAGGAATGCCAAGGCTCTATGCTTCTTCAGTCGCAGGAGGGAACACGGAGTGAAATGAGTTGACGCCTTGGTACTCCCGTGGCTACAAGGGATTCTTCTGTATGTGTTTCTGCCCTGGCCGCTAGTGGGCAAGGTAATGCAGTGAAAGGAGATTCATCCAGAAGAGGCAATTCTAGTAGCACTGGAGTGGCCTCAGCGGCCCTGGTTTGCAGATTTGATCAATCTCGCAGTGGATGGGCCACTGCGTCTTGCTCATCTTCCCAACCTTATGTGTCAAAGGCCCATATTTTCAGATCAGGCAGCTCGCTTCTGTCTCGTGGCTTGGCTTTTGAGAGGAGACATCGGAGGTGCAAAGGATATCCGGAGGATGCCATTTCTACTATGTTACAAGCTTGGAGGTCTTCAACATCTTTAGCTTATGTAAGGGTGTGGAAAGTGAGTCCTGGTGTGCAAAACAAGAGATTGGTCCTATTCGAACGTTGGTGGCGCACATTTTGACCTTCTTGCAACAAGGTTTGTTGAAGGGTTTGGCCTTCAATTCCCTTGGAATACAGGTTGCAGCTTTGGGCTGCCTTAGAGACAAGGTGCAGGGAGCAGCCCTAGCGGCACACCCTGACACATTTGTGTCCGCCTATGCTGAAGCTGTGTCCCCCCCCTGGAGCCTTAACTTGTTTCTCAAGGGATTGTGTATGGTTCTATTCGAACAGCTTCGAAGGGCAACTATGAAGGATCTTACCTTGAAGGTGGTTTTCTTGGTGGCAATTTATTCCGCTAGGTGAATTTTGGAGCTACAGGCTCTTTCATGCAGGGATCTTTTTCTGATGATTATGGATGATGGAGTCTCTTTGCGTACAGTTCCTTCTTTTCTTCTGAAGGTGGTATCATCTTTTCATTTGAATCAATTGGTGGAACTACCGGCTTTTCCAAATCTGGGCATGTCTACACCTCACATGAGGGAGTTGAGACTTTTGGATGTGAAAAGAGTCTTGTTGCGATATCTTAAGATCACTAATACCTTTCGGCTATTGGATCATCTTTTTGTTTTATGGACTGGCGCAAAGATGGGACATAGAGCTTCAAAATCCACCATAGTGAGGTGGATGAAAGGAGTAATAGGTTTGGTTTACATATGTCAAGGTCACACTGTTCCTGAAGGTTTGAGAGCTCACTCTACTCGATTGCAGGCGGCATCCTGGGCCGAATGTCAGCAAATGTCGCCTCAAGATTTGTAGCATGGCTACTTGGAAGTCATTGCACATTTTCACCAGACATTATCGTTTGGATGTCCAGGCTCCAGATGCCATGGGTTTTTGTGAAAGTGTGCTTCGAGCGGAGTCTAGGAGTCCCACCCTGTTTAGGGAAGCTTGGGTACATCCCAGGAATCTGGACTGATCTGGAAACACGCATCTCCCTTCCTCATCTTTGATCATTCGTTCCATTTGGAAAAGAAGTTGTTCATGGGTCAGCATGGCCACCCCTCGTTTGTCTTTGTGAATACGATGAGTAAATACACTGACCATGCAGTCCTTCTGAAGTTTAATGTTTCTCCCCTATATATTTTAACTATTTGTGCTTTCATTCTTTTGAACACAGTCAACAATTTCTTTCACTTTAGTTGTGAATGGATGCCATCGACATTTAAAGTGACCGTTTACATAGTAACATAGTAATAACAGCACCAAAGGACACAAATGGCCCATCCAGTCTGCCCAGCAAACGTCTTGATTCCAGACACTCAGGCTTAATTCACAGAACCTGACCAGATCATCCATGTTACATCCAAAGTGAAAATAAAATAATTGTCTCTCAATCTGAGCTCTTGGATTTATACTCTATGCCCAACATTTTCATCATTTTTCTACAGGAAAGATCCTTTGATGTTGCTATTTGCATTACTTTATATGTTGCTTTTTAAAATGCATTCCCCATACCTCTTAATACTTAATTCACAGACATACTCTCCCATACCTCCTCCCATTCTTTTAACAAAAACATATACCCAAAAGCCCACTCCTACCCAATATCTATTCTTCTCCCCCAAGCTAATAAACAAGACAAAGGTAGAGAAAAAAAATCTGCCAAAGTTGGATGCCTAACAAAGGGATCTCCTACTTCCATCCCCATTTCAACATAAATGAAATCCATATGTACCCTTGCTCCAATGTCACAAGACAGGAAGAAAGAAAAAACAGTAATGAATTGCATATCACATAACCTACATCATAGTGAGTGCATGAAGGCCCACATAACCTAGCAATTAAAAAAGGCCTTGGTCCAGACAAGAAAGATAAAAACAAAAGAAAAAGAAACACAACACCCTCCAGATTCCAAGAGCCTTAAGGTTCATGAAATCAATTGGATGGCACAGGTAAAAAAAAAAAAGACAATTCAGCTGGAGCTCAAGACATTCCAATGTATAAGCATTTTTCATCTTGTGACCAAAATGTCTCAGTTCAAAAGTCGATCTTTCTGAAGAAAACAAAATCTAGCTTCCGGATTGGTCCTTCCACTGTTCTGAATTTCAAGCTAGCTCACTTCAGTGATTTCAGCTTGGGTCTGTCTGTTCCATACACAGATACTTCGCCTCTGAGGAAGATCAGCATAACTGCCTTCTGCCATTGGAAACCCTTTGACACTGATGGGTGGATAATTTCCACTCTATGCTATGTGGAGAACTTTTCTTGATAGTCTGGACAATAATCGCTGTGATATTTCTCATCCATGTTCAAACGCTACTCCACCTCTGTAATGCAATAGTTGGAGTCTTCATAGGAAAAGAACAAGGCAAAGAGGAATCCCTATCGATATCGCTCCATCAAGCCCAGTATCCTGTTTCTAACAATGGCCAATCCAGATCACAAGTACCTGGCAAGATCCCAAACAGTAGATAGATCCCATGCTGCTAATGTTCACCTATAAGTAGTGGCTTTTCCTAAGTCTACCTGGTTAATAACAGTTTATGGATTTCTCCTCCAGAAACTTCAAACTTTTAAGCTCAGCTATACTAACTGCCTTTGCCACATCCTCCAGCAATGAATTATAGAGGTTAATTGTGCACTAAGTGAAAAAAAAATGTCTATAATTTATTTAACTTCACGGACAGTTCCATAATCTTTGTATTTTTTTTAAAGAGTAAATAACCAATTCATATTTATCTGTTCTACTGCACTTAATTTTATAGATCTCAATCATATCCCCCTCCCCTCAGCTGTCTCTTCTCCAAATTAAACAGCCCTAATCGCTAGCCTTTCCTCATAAAACCATTCCAATTATTTTATCATTTTGGTTGCCCTTCTCTATACTTTTGCCAGTTCCACTATATCTTTTTTAAAGAAGCAGCAACCAGAATGGTATTCTAAGTGTGGCTGCATCATGAAGCGATACAGACGTATTATGAAGTTCCCTTTTTTGTTCTCCATTCCTTCCCTAATTCCTAATGTTCTGTTTGCTTTTTTTGAACACCACCTCATACTGAGCACAGGATTTCAAAATATTGTCCATGATGATGCCAAGATCCTTTTCCTGAGTGGTTACTCCTAATATAGAACTTGATATCATTTAACTACAGAATGGGATGCTTTTCCCTATGTGCATCATTTTGCACTTGTCCACATTAAATTTCATCTCCCACTCGAATGCCCAGTTTCACAAGGCTCTTCTGCAATTTCTCACAATTGACTTGATATTTAACAATTCGGAATAATGTTGTGGCTGAGGCACCCCACTGTTTACTTTCTCCACTGAGAAAACTGACCACTTAATCCTACTCTGTTTCCTACATTTTAACCAATTTGCAATCCACAATAGGACACTGCTTCCTATTCCATAACACTTTAATTTTCTCAGGACAATCTCCTTCTGAAATCCAAATACCCTATATCCAGCAGCTCACCATTATCTACATGGAGCTCTGCGTTCACCTCCAGGGAACATTCACAGAATGCTGCCCTATAGGTGTTGGATTTCAACTTTCTACTTAAGAACTTAAATTTGGCTTCCTGAACCTCCTTCCCACACTTTCCTATGTCATTGGTGTCCACATGTACCACAGCAGCCAGCTCCTCCCCAGCACTATCTAAAATTCTATCTTGGTGTTGCATGAGGTTGGCTACCTTCGCACCAGTCAGGCAAGTTTCCAAGGAATCCTCATGTCCAGTAGCCACCCAGCTAGCTAATTTCCTAATAAAGTCACTATGATGGCTGACCTAACCCTTTCTTTCTGGGCAAAAGCCCTTGGAGACTCATTTTTGGTCCGAGAGGATAATGCATCACCTGGAGAGCAGGTCCTAGCTACAGAATCACATCCTTGCTCCTCCAAGGCAGCACAGGGGCTGCCAGACTAGAGTTTGAACTTGGCTACTATGTCCCTGAAGGGTTCTTCTATATGTCTGCCTCAGCTCCTCCAAGTCTGCCTCTCTAGCCTTCGGAGATTGGACTCATTCTCAGAGCCAAGAGCTCTTTGCACTGGGCACACACATATAACCTCTCACTAACAGGAAATCATACATGTGGCACTCTGTGTATAAAACTGGAAGGCCCCCATCTTGCTGCTGGACTGCTGTCTGCATCTCAGTATTGCTGAGTTCTTAATTAATTTGGGTTGTTAAGAGAGCAAGGATACATAAATTAAAATCCTTTATATTTATGTGCTATGTAATATTAATTTGGCAATGACCTGCAAAGGGACAATAATTAATCTACTGGTAAGGGCTAGGTCACTCCCTTGTTTTAGATAACCCATATAAGATCACATTTTCACATAAAAAATCAATCAGGGATTTAAGGAAAATGTCAAACAATATATTAGCGGTGGATAGGAGCAATAGAAAGACATTAAAACTGTATCTACCTTTCCTTTTTTTTTTTTTTAAATCAGGCATACAAGCAAATTTACCTAGATTTCCTTTTTAATCAAGCACTCAAACAAACAATTAATTTACCCCACAATTTCACCTCTTCCTCAAATTTTAAGTCCCAAAATTACCCAGCAAAGCAATGCACACTGAACTTCTTCAACCACCAGCAAAAGCTTCTTCTGCTCTCCCGCAGGAATAAAGCAGCTTGCTTTTCTTTCTATAAACAGAGCTGAAATTCAATACAAAATGTCTTGATACTTTAAGCTGCCCTCATTGTCTGCAATCTTTAGGGCCCAGAAATTGCTTTCTAGCATATAGCTTTCCTCTGAAAAGTGTGTTGTTCAATCAAGATACGAATATGTCATAGGACCCCTCCCTTAAAATAGTTTGGATGTTTCCTCTTTTGCATAGTTTACAATGCTTCAGCGCTGAATGAGAACAAACGTGTGATTAAAGGACATTTATCCTTGTATCAACCATTTCTCAGGTCTCCATATACTGCTAGGAGTGAGGGGAAAAACATATACAGAGCTTCCTTTCAAAAGTTAGATGTAGTCAATGCTCAGGCCACTAACACCAATCCCACTCTTTAGAGGACGAAGGAAAAAAAAAAAACTTTCCTTCATACATATCTTCCAGGCAACCCAGCTGAGCCACTAGCACTTTTGAAACATAGAGGAAGCCTTAAAATTCACTGCCTGATTCAGCATTACACATTCACCCTAAAGGCCTTGATGTTTTCTTTCTCACCCCAATCCCTATGGCTAAATCGCCTTTTATTCTGACACTTTAATTTAAGAACACAAGAACATAAGAAGGGTCCATCAAGCCCAGCATCCTGTTTCCAACAGGGGCCAAACCAGGCCACAAGAACCTGGCAATTACCCAAATGCCAAGAAGATCCCATGCTACTGATGCAATTAATAGCAGTGGCTATTCCCTAAGTAAAATTGATTAATAGCAGTTAATGGACTTCTCCTCCAAGAACTTATCCAAACCTTTTTTGAACCCAGCTACACTAACTGCACTAACCACATCCTCTGGCAACACATTCCAGAGCTTAATTGTGCTTTGAGTGAAAAATAATTTCTCTTATTAGTCTTAAATGTGCTACTTGCTAACTTCATGGAATGCCCCCTAGTCCTTCTATTATCTGAAAGTGTAAATAACCGATTCACATCTACGCATTCAAGACCTCTCATGATCTTAAAGACCTCTATCATATCCCCCCTCAGCTGTCTCTTCTCCAAGCTGAACAGCCCTAACCTCTTCAGCCTTTCCTCATAGGGGAGCTGTTCCATCCCCTTTATCATTTTGGTTGCCCTTCTCTGTACCTTCTCCATTGCAACTATATCTTTTCTGAGATGCAGCGACCAGAATTGTACACAGTATTCAAGGTGCGGTCTCACCATGGAGCGATACAGAGGCATTATGACATTTTACATTTTATTAAACATTCCCTTCCTAATAATTCCTAACATTGTTTGTTTTTTTTTTTGACTGCTGCAGCACACTGAGCCAACGATTTTAAAGTATTATCCACTATGATGCCTAGATCTTTTTCCTGGGTTGTAGATGACTCAGTCCTGTAGAGAATCACAAAAGATATATTTATATTGAAAAGCACCGGTCCAAGTACAGATCCCCGAGGCTTTGTTTGATTATGCTGCATTTCCCTTCTCCATAACTCAAGAAAATTTCTCAGCAATTCAGTTTGCCATAGCTCACTACTTCCTTTTGTGATTCTCTACAGGACTGAGTCAGCTTAACTGCCGCAATGGGGATTTCATAGCAGCTCTTCAGGTGCTTGCAGTACTGTAGCCAAAGTGGCCTGCCTCCCTCTCTGGAGCAGGTGAGCATTTATATAGCTGCGCATGGCATTTACAGTCCTTTCTGTCTGAATGTCAACATTAAAACTTTTATTTGGGGGGGGGGGGGGGAGGCAATGAGAGAATAGCAAAAGGAAGGATTAAATGGTTATCTTTGTCTAGGCTCACTAACACCCATTCATATATTTATTCATTCTAAAGTTATTTTTTAAAAAAAACAAATTGTGTTGCTGCTGTTTTATCACTGATTATATTATGTTTGTGTATAAATATGTATGTATTATTTATTGCATTTGCTGTATCTTTGTACTGGACTACTGCTGGAAAAAGCATTCTCTAAATAAAAATCATATTGCAAAATTGAAAAATTCTGGAGATAATCCAACAGGAACAAACCCTGGGCAAAAGTGGTCAATAGTTGGAAATGAACCCGATTGGGTTTGTGGCCCTTGAGGACTGGAATTACCCATACTTGTCTTAGGGGCACTGAGATAGCCAAGGTGACCAGACATAGGTGCCCCACCTCTAAATTAAACAGAATGGCTTTCACCATTACCTGGATGAATTTGAAGGAAGAGAGATCATCCTGACGGGATTTACTCCTGCCCTTGGAAAATGAAGGATGTGAAGGGAGGCCTGTTGAAGATTCCTCATCATAAAATTCTGCAGATCTTTATGAATAATCCCAGAAGCCTTCAGACTCTTATTCAGAGATTACTATTTCAGATGGAATCTGAGGATGCACTGAACTATCAGTCATGCCCGCAGAGAGACCCTCAGATGGCTGGTGAAGTATAAAGGCTTTGTAGTATTGGGGAGGCTCTACATTCCAAAACTCTGAGCAATGCACTCGATGCAGTCTGCATTGCTGCCAATGCTCGGTCTCCAGGCACTAAGAATGATTTGATACTACTTGGTGCCTCAAAAACAGGCTCCAGCAAAACCTGCCTCGGTACAACACAGATGCTGTGAGAGTGCCTCACGAATTCTACAGCCAATTTTCAATATCCAAACTGCAAGGAAACCAGTAAGACCCTTGGAGGCTGTCGCTGCTTGGTTATCTCCACTGAGGTAGAGAGGCCCTCACTAAGAGGCAGCTTGGCTGCTTCGTGCATCTCTCTGCTCACAACATTGTACATCAATAGAGAATAATGCCAATGCTTCAAAGCCTTCGCCTGATCCTCGACATCAATAGTCCACTGCTGCAAACCCTTTGCATCAAGTAGGAGCAGCAAGAATCCTTACTCCTGTGCTTCTTGTTAATGTTGAACCCTGAGAAAGAGCAATACTTCCCCTGATGTTGACTCAAAGACTGCAGATAATGCAACTACTGGATCCATTGATACCACAGGCTCTAATATTGATGCAGATGCATTCTCAATCTGTATAGCCTCAATGCCATGGAATACATCTAACATGCGTCATAGCCAAGGACGTCCTGGCCTACATCTAGGCAACGCAGTCAACAAGAAAGTCTGCGATGGACAATATGTAACTGCAGAGCACACATTTTTTTGAAACTGCTTACATGCTTCTGTAACATTGCAGGAAAAACAGATGAAGTGAAAATCTAACATATATAAAACTCTTCAAATAAATAAATAAATAAATAAAATAATTTTAAAAGTAAAATATCACAACCAATATTACTATAGGCCACATCAAAGCAGAGACATTCAGGGCACGAAGGCACATAGAAAGGAATAGAAAACTTCAGAAGTGCCAATAAACTTAACTACCGAAGAATAAGAAAGGCCAGAAGACAAAAAAATAAAACAAAAACCAAACTAAAGAAACAAGCTGCAAAACACACTGGTATATTGTGAATTGCCAAGACAGCACAGAAAAAACATCCATTAGGAACCGCAAATGAAGATGACTGAGGGAGGTCCTGCACAATGATGGCGACATGGGACATCCCACACATGCCCAGTATGAGCATTTAATGGCCTGAGAAGCTTTGAGAACACCGCTCTGTCCTGGGCAGCTGTTGATGATATTACCAGTTTGTAGGAACTATTATCGTGATTGCCCTAAAAAATAATCACCACCTGGATTAATCTGCAGTGTAGGTGCATAATTATCACTCATCACAAACTATACTGAGTCATCACGGTGAAGTACCCAAGCCAGTATTCTGGAAGTCCTAAACTATGGGTGTTTGAGGGTTACCTCAGGGCTGGCATAATGACACAAAGAGGGTATTGGGTCAAAAAACTTCCACAAATCTGAACTTTTACTGCCAAGAATCCAGGATGGCTTAAGCAGAAACAAAAAAAGTCATTTCTCCAAGTGGCTGCTTCAAAGTATAATGAACCTTCACCATTTTTGGGCTTCCTGAACTATGTGTTGACAGGGTGAGACAACAAGGCATCGACTAGGGTCTTAACAGTCTTGTAGCTGGATTCATACATCAAGTGTTTCAAGCCCTTTAAAGCACTCAGCTTCTTGCAGTTCTCACTATGGGCTCTCTCCTTGCCTTCAAACAGGTAAAGAATGCTAGCAGTTGTTTTCATGGATTTTCAAATCTTTTATATAGAGTTAGAGGTCTGGTAAAACAGG